>NW_026988423.1:18260000-18857500 GCF_030222135.1 Aotus nancymaae
TGTGGACAAATGCAAGACAGTGGCCCAGCTTTGACCTGACGCTATGCACTAAGGGGGCCAGTAAGGGAGCAGACAGTGGAACAAGGAGGACTTCCTGGGAGAAATGTCTCAGATCGTAGAGCAATTGTTTACCTAGACACGTAAGAGAACACATGCTGCGCCAGACTCCTAGACAGGCTTAGATTACATAGGATGCACACGAGGTTTTCAAGTTTCACCCCAAAAGCTGCATTATGAAGGACTCCTTTTGCTTTTTCCATTATGCAAATCATCTTCATATCTATTGATTGCATCTGCATGTGAAGAGGGACACTGGTTTTGTAACTAATGTATTTGCATGTGCATTTTAATTAATCTACTTGCAGGAGGGAGGTGATTAGAGGGGCAGATATGGAAATATTGCTGTCTGTGGCTAATAGAATTTGGCACCTCCGGAGTGCTGTCTGATGAGTGGGATTATTGCAGGCAGGTGGGAGCTGGAGCATGCCCTTCCTGACATGCCCATAGAGAATTCACACTGTGGCCACCACACACTGTCTCGTCAGCCTGAGGAAGGCAGAGAACTGCAGAGAGCAGGTGAGTTCTTGGATAGACAGATTCCAGTTGTTTACCCAGATCCACATGAAGAACAACTGCTTTCTCCTTACATCATTATGTTTTTACTTTCATGAGTCTGGGCAGAAGCCATCAGAAAGCTACTACATTATCTCTCTGTGTTGGCAATGCAACTCCTAGGCTTGTCTAGTCAGAAGAAAGCCTCACAGCTGTTTAGCTATCTTCTTTGCTCTTTGAAGCTAGCATTAATATTATGCCTAATTTGCATCCAACATTTAAATGTACTCATTAAGCTCTAAAAGCCACAGCACCTCTTGACAGCCCATTCTCTGATGAAGACTGCAGTCTTATCAGAGGAATATAGAATATTCCTGGAATTTCTAGAATATAACTTCCCAAACACATTTTACCCAAATACAATGTTTTTGTATACAAAGGGACCAAGTGACTGCTCTCCTGACTGTTCCCGGGGAGTTACTGGGAAAGGGCACAGTGGCAGGGGAACCCTAAAGGCTGCCCTAATTAACTGTCATGGAAAAAGATTCAGAGTTTTGAAATGCCTTAGTCTATTTGTTTGTTGTTGTTTTATCATTTACTGAAGATTCACATGCAGAAAGAAATGAGTGGGACTGACTGCCAGCTTGAAACCAGGAACTAAGCCTTAGTTCTTACATCAATCGCATGAGTTCCCTTTTGCCTACGGGGACAACTTAAGATTCCCCACATATGCACTTTTCCAGTTATTGCTTTGGGCTCAACAGGGGAGTCAGGCCTTGTGTTCCAGGTAAACAATCTCCAAAAGATGGCTAATATACATTTGGTACACCTGGTATGATAGTAAACAAGGCAAAACATATCTTTGGAAAGAGATTCAATTCTACATGTTTAAAACACAGGGAAGTCTTAGATACAAAGTAAAGAATACAACTGAAAGGAAATTCATAAATAGATAAGAGACAGAGAAATTTGAAGAGAAAGAGGGTCCCGGTATTTGTTCAGAAGAACAAAGAGGGAGTTTGACATTGGGAGAATAAAACACGATAAATATTTGTTACTTGAGTTATTGACTGTTAGAATATGTAACACAAAATTCTGTTGGCTGAGGAAGAGGTTGGTTTCCCTCACCACTACCCAAAGTAGAGCTTCACTCTAGCTTGGAGTCATCAGCTTATGCATTAAGACATCCCCCAGAAGGTAGTAGGGTGGTCCTGCCTGGAGAAACTCAGGGCCCTCTCCTTGGACTTTGAATTCTAGATGGGAGGTTAGAGAGCCCTGCACAGGGAAGGCTGCTGAGAGATCAAGTCCTAGCTGGAGAATCCAGGGCTCTATCCTTGGTCTTCATCTCTAATCAACACACACTGAATCCCATGGGCATTTCCTTCATTCCCCTAGCTTGACATCCCATCTCTATGCTATGTCTCCAAATGTATGCCCCTAGCCCAGCTCATTCTTCTGAGCTCCAGACTCAAGGGCTTCAGTGCTTATACCAAAGGAGGCTAAGGCAAAGCAGGGTGATTTCAGACAAGAGCATAGGTGCCAAAGCAGCAAAACCCAGGGCATGTTTGCAGGAGGGTGAGTGCCTGGTGTGGCTAAAATCGAGGCCACACACAGGAAAATGGTGGGAAACATGGGAACAACAGGGTCACAGCATACAAGTCCTTCTTTCAGGGGGCCATTGGGAAACACAGCTGCATCTGGATGAGTGTTACAATCAGAGCTATATTTTATGCCAATTAACCTGGCAGCAACCTGTAATATGGGTTAGAAGGAACTGAGGAAAGGGGTCAAGAGACTGCATCAGAGGCCAGAAGCAGGATGATGGCAAAGGTGGGGAAAGAGGAGGTTGGATGTGAGAAACACTTTGTTCCATTCCTCAGAGACTCCCAGCTCCCCCTGCCTCAAGGCATGAGCACCCAGTTTCCTCTGCTGAAGCCACCCACCCAGGCTGCCTGCTGCCTCACATGTTCCTGCCCTCATGGTCCCTGTCATGACCTCCCCAGCTGGTCCAGGCCGCAGCTTCACACTCTCCTTCACCGCACTTCCCACCACTGCATTGGCCATTGATGTGTGAGACTGGGAGTGTGACTATCTCTCTGGCCACACTGGCTCGCTCTCCACTCCACTGCTCTGCTCCCAGCAGCTCCCAGCAGCTCCCAGCATGTCCCAGCAAGGCAGGCAGAACTCCCAGGCCATCTCCAACAGCTCCACTGCCCTCTCTCCTTGCTATTTTCAAAGGCAAATGGTCCAGAGGTTCATTAGATGCCTACACTCAGTTGGAGAGGTAGTGACCTGTCCAGGAATATGAGGACATGGAGACAGATTAAAAATCGGGAGCTTGTGTGTGTGCCACCTGCCCTCACTGTCATCTGTCTCCTCATTGTCTCTCGGGAAGCTCATCACTTCCTGAGCCACGATCTGCCACAATCCAGCAGGCTTTCAGAAGTATTTATCATGCTTCCAAAGTGATTGACTTCTGATGAGAGGTTCGGGAGCTCAGGAAAATGCTCCTGGCTTACAGTGTATTGTGAGTAAAAGAAAAGAAATAACAGGTACTCTTCAAGTGTGGGAGCTGGAAAAGATTCTAATTAAATGTCAGGGCTGGAGTTTAACCCACTTGAATTTGGTGTTTCTATTCTGGAGTCGTTGAGTTTCTCATTCCAAAACCTGGGCTCTGAAGCACCCAACCACAGATATCAAAATCATCCTTGTCATGTCCAGAGGAGAGGAAAAAAAAGGGATCACAGATGAAGGGCTTATTTGTTGGGGTGGGATGAAATAGGACATGTTTTGAATTCCATCTTGGAGGCAGATGGCTCTGAAGCAGAGACCACCATGGCTGAGGCTGGGAATACATCTGTCCCTGGCATCATATACTCAGGAAAGCTGGCCTTACCTGACCTCAGCACCCACCAGGACCCAGCTCTTGTAGTGTCCCATTCCCATACCTGTCCCAGAGACAAAGTCTAATCGAGAGCCCTACAGAGAGAGCAGGTGCCACACCAGAGCTTTACCAATGTGTTCTGGCTGGAAAGGCTGGCAAACGGGCGGCTCCGGGCCTGCACCCAAGTGGAGCCACGAATCCTGCCTCTCAGATGCCACAGTCACTGGCAAGGGCCTCTGGGGTCCTACTCTTCTGCTACCTGTCCCCAGGTCCCCTAGTTATCTCTACCATTATAAGGAAAGAAGGAGGGGGTCCCTTTACTGCCCCACCAAGCCAACCATATTCTCTAAAAGAGCAGGGCTTGCAATCATAATGATAATCCCCATCCACATGTGTTCCCTGCCAAGCAGTTTTCAAAGTGCTGCTTTTCCAAGCATTAGAAGGGATAAGTTCCTCCTAATGCTCACTCCAACCTTATGAATACAAATCTATACTCCCGTTGTGCAGGTAAGGAAACGGAGGCCCACAGGTGACCTGACTTGCCTAAGTTCAAACCACAAAAACTGGCAGAGAAGGACTTCTTCTCCAGTGCTCTCTTTTCCACCAAGCCTCCAGAGCTGTACCACAGATTGGGGAACCCAGATTCTCCCTGCAGGTGGAAAAACCAGCTGTGCACACTGGGCTTAACACCAAGAACTGCTCACCACATGTGCAAATTCCTCTTCCTCATCAAGGGGCTTAGAAACCAAGTTGAGGGACATAAAGAAATCCAGGCAATGAAGTCTTAAAAAATTAATCCTTATCCTAACTATCTTTCTGGTTTTTTTCCTCTTGCCATCCACTGGTGCAAGAGGAGGGGCAGGGATGAGGAGGGGAGGGAGGAGGACAAGAATGAATGAAGGCAAACAAATTCTCCCACTCCAGGCAGCAGCATAAACCACTTATTATTAACAGAGGCCCCAAGAGAATCTTGTTTTTAATATGATTTGGATTAAGCAGAGAGAAGGAACACGGGCTCCCACACACACCTTGGTGTGATTAAATCAGCTACAAAGGCTGCTAGGCTCCCCTCCCCACACTGGGGTTGGAAATAAGTCCAGCCTCTAGGCAAGGGATTTGGAGTCCAGGCCATCTCTGTGCCCCAGGAAAGCCCAGCACATACACACCTGGCCAGGGACAGATAATACCACCCTCCAAGTAGGCCATCAATCACCTGTCGTCTCACTACCCAGGGATTCTCCCTCAAAATTGGTTTTCTGTGTTCTCTGAAGACAATGGAGAGCACTTACCCAGAAATCAGCAAGCTTGCAATCAAGTCCTAGCTCTGTCACTCCACTAACTGGGTGAGATGATGTTCCTTCTATCCGAAAAGCTGGCCTGCAAGGGCACTAAAGCCCCACTCAATACTGGCATTTTATGAGATAAAAATTATGCTTTTTCAGTCACTGGCCCAGGACTCTGGGGTCCTGCTATGCAATGTTATATTCCCACCTCAGGGACCCACAGAGTGTCCAGCACTGAAAGATATCTTTAAAATGTTATTAAAGTAATAAAGAAAGGAACTTCCCCTTTTATCCTATAACCTTAGCAGCAGATTTTTGTGTCTAACTGAGCTCTATCACATTTCTTCTTTGGGGTTCTCTGTGAATATGGAAGATCCTGGCCATTAAACTGCCCAGTCCTGGGGGAGGGACATGCCAGGTTAGAAAAACGGTAAATATATAGCTTGTATTTATATATATTCAGGGGGTAGTGCTTAAAATACTTAATAACTGGTATGGCACCAATAAATCAGGACAGATGCCTACTCTGGCATCCAGTACTGCCTCACCAGGGAGCTGTGAGTGCATGGAACAGCAGGCATACATTTACACATGCTGGGTGTTCAGTCTTTGGGCTATGGTGAAGGGTCTTCTTAGAATACACTGCTGTCAAGCTGGCAAACCCCTAGAAAATAGGTTTGAATGTTGTCATTGTCCAGAGATATCACTGTGTCTCTCACTGTACTTGATTGTATTATTGTTCAGCAAAGTTTATTCTCTTAAACCCCAACCCCCTGGGAAGAGGTGCCTCCCATACATCAGGTATTGGGTTTGACTGTGCTACCCCCCTTGGTTAATGGAATGTGAGTAGATACGGAATACAGACCCAAAGCCTCTAGAAGGGCTATATGTTTAGGACAGCCCCCTTGACAGTCTACTTTCTACCATTAAAAAGATTTCTTCAGCATAGTCCTGGAATGAGAATATACATAAAGCAAGTGTAAACTTGACTCTCAGCCCAAAACCAAGTATAGCCAGGCCCAGCAGAATGACAGCTGACTTGTAGAGGATAAGTAAAAACTATATGTTAATTGCTATAAACCACAAGGTTTAGAGATTGTCATCATAGCAAAAACTGACTCATGTACTCACTTCCTTGATCCTTGGCAGGTCCCATTCAAATGTGATCCGAATGTTATCATTCAAAGTATCATGAAGTAAAGATACAGATAGACCTTAATGCTAACCCCGGCTCTGACACGTACTAGATGTCTGATGTTAGGAGAGCTACTTTAGTCCTCTGAACCTCAATTTCTTCTTCTGTAAAATGAGAGTGATGAAAGTACCCCATAGGATTTTTATTACTAGCATCTATGAAAAAATGTGCACCATACATGTTTGGGGGACCTTTCCCTTACGTCTCTGAGCCTCAAGGTTGTCAATTGTTTTTTTAAAAAAGTAGATATCAAGCCACACAGTCTCTAAGTTTCCCCCTTGCTGTAATGATTTTTGAGTCCAAGTGCATACACATTTGCTCATTCATTCATTCATTCACTTGCTCAACAGCTATACTTCGGGCAGCCTTTTTATGTAAGCACTGTGTTAACACCATATGGATGTAACACTAAAGACTGACAGGTTCCCTGGCCTCATAGAACCCACCTCTACATCCCCTACCTCCAGCAAAACTCACCACCAAAGCTAAGAGCTTACACATTAGTGAAGGACGCAGGCATCTAGTAACTACTTGGCTTTCAGTGTATGTATAGAGGGCTACTGGAGCATGTAACAGGGAACCTGACTTGGTGTAGAGGCAGGGTAAGTGTCTTGGAAGAAGGAGATTAGAGACAAGCACTGAATAATGAAGAAATTAACCAGGGCCAGGGCACTTGAAGGAAGAGTGGTCCAGGCAGATGGAATAGCATGTTCGAAATCCAGCCTGGTTGATGAGTAAGTGAAGGGAGTAGTGTCTTGAGAGAGAAAAGGAGACACATCATATAGGTGCATTGTAAGCCATGTCAAAACTTTGAGCTTTCACTCTAAAAAAAAAAAACACAATCAGGAGCCTTGAGGATTTGAAGACAAAGAGAGATAAGATTAGGCTTGCCATCTGCAAAGATCACTTTGACATACCTAAAACAAAGTGATTCAGCAAGGGTGGAAATGAAAGCATAGACCAGTTCCAGCTAAACATGGCTTGAACATATTTACCTCTGTTTCCTCCCTGATGTGACTAAAAAGATGAGAGTAAAAGGATGAAAAGAGGCATAAAACTACAACAGAGAGAATGGGAGATGAGATAAAAGCATGCAAGGGATGCAAACAAAATTTTCAAATTTCAGAAGAAAATAGAAAGAGCACAGATAAGTTCTGCAGACTAAAAAGAGCTAGGCCTAAGTGCCTGCATGAAGGCAGTAGACTGGGGAAGGTGAGAAGCAAGCTGTTTACTGCACAGAATTCCAGAAAGGCTCAGGTCAGAGAGGCACCAAGGTCATTCCAAGCAGGACATACATTGTGTCTGAAGAAAAAAAATAAAGATTGGCTCAAAGTCTGTACAAGAAGCAGAATATTATACCTAAAAAAAAAAATGTAACTACGATTCAGCACATGGCTCAACTATATAATCATAATGAAATAAACAATGAATAATTCTTTAATCCAGCAAATTGTGATGTAACTATATTAGAATTGAGAGAGGAAATGGGGAGGAGCAGATTGAAAGAGCCAAGTCCACATTTTTTATTACAGAAATTCTATAAATAATATGCAACACTTTAAAACCCTAAGAAAAAGCAATGTGAGTGTGTTATTTAGAAATTAAGAGACAATGCCAAAAAAGCTAAAGAAATTCAAAGTGGTTGCTTTGTCTGAAACTGAGACTGGAGAGGACTGGGGAATTTCTTTTTCCAATATTTTAAAATATAAGTCTCTTAGGATGTTTGACGTTTGTGACAGTACATTTATATTTATACCCATGTGTTACTAATAAAAACAAAAACTAAGTGAAAGGGAAAAAAACAACACAATAAGTAGCTACACAGAGGAGCTTATGAATAGATACCTACAAGACAAACAGAGGAATGTTAAAGAAGGGATATTAGTGGTTCGGGATAAGTTTTGCAGTGATACTATTACACATACATGGATACAAAAACTGTGGTATCTCAACTTTCAAAGGAAGTAAAGACGATGTGTTTTGGAAAATTGGGATAAATGACTCAGAACATTACCTCTAATGGTGGGGAAGAAAACACTAATGTTGAAAATGCAAGAAAAGAGTTTAAACAAAAAGATTTTGTGAAATATTGAGGGTGGAGGGAACTGCATTTTTAAGTTCACATGTGATTTTATATACTATATGACTTTAAACATGCATATGTAAGTGAACTAATTGATTAACTTTAAGTTGAAAAAAATATGAAATGGAAGTATACGGGAACATAAAGGAAAAGCAGGGTCAAAAACACATGATGTAAATGCATGTTTGAAGTCGAAATGCAGGGTAAAAACTGTTAAACCAAACAAAAAAGTGCCTTATATAAAGGGTACAGTTCACAGTGCAGGTCCACCACACCTGTTCTATAATAATGTAACGTCTAAATTCATAAAATAAAAACTAAAAATATCAATGAGAATATTAACGAGAAATGGACACACATTTGTTAGTTAATACCCACTATTGGCAAGGGTGTGGAGCAATAGGCACTCACTCACATTTTAAGGGTTGACAGAGTAGGCATTCTATGAGGACAATTTGCAGTGTTTCTCTAATTTACCAGAATACATACCTTTGGCCCAGAAATTGTTTCCATAAATTTATCCTTCAGGATAGACTTGTACATTGTGAAAGGTCATTACAAAAAATATTTATTGCAGCATTGTTTAATGAAAAAAATGTGGGAAACGATCTAAATCCTCTCTACTCAAAGGGTGGTCAAGAAACTAGAAGTGCCAGCATCACATGGGAGCTTGTCAAAAATGCAGACTCTTGGGTCCTACCCTACAGAATCAGCCTCGACACTTTTTTTTTTAAGGTCTAGGATACATGTGCAGAATGTAAAAGTTTGTTACATAGGTACACATGTGCCATGGTGGTTTGCTGCACCCGTCAACCAGTCATCTAGGTTTTAAGCCCCACATGCATTAGGTATTTGTCCTAATGCTCTCTCTCCCCTTGCCCTGCACCCTCCAACTGGCCCCAGTGTATGATGTTCCCCTCTCTGTGTCCATGTGGGTTCTCATTGCTCAACTCCCATTTATGAGTGAGAACATGCAGTGTTTGGTTTTCTGTTCCCGTGTTAGTTTGCTAAGAATGATGGTTTCCTGCTTCATCCATGTCTCTGCAAAAGACATGAACTCATTCTTTTTTATGGCTGTATAACCTCTACATTTCAACAGGATCATGACACTTCTGCACTTTAAAGTTTGAGAAACACTTGTCTAAATCTCCATCAATACAAAGCTGATTAAATATATGGTAGTATATCCATAAAATGAAATTTTGTATATGCCCATTAAAAAATAAGGGACCTCTCAGCCAGGTGCGGTGGCTCACACCTGTAATCCCAGCACTTTGGGAGGCTGAGGCAGGTGAATCACCTGAGGTCAGGAATTCAAAACCAGCCTGGCCAATATGGCAAAAACCCATCTCTACTAAAAATACAAAAATTAGCCAGGCACGGTGGCATGCGCCTGTAATCCTAGCTACTCTGGAGGCTGAGGCAGGAGAATCACTTGGACCTGGGAGGCAGAGGTTGCAGTGAGCTGAGATAACCCCATTGCACCCCAGCCTGGGCAACAAGAGCCAGACTCCACCTCAAAAATAATAATAAAACTTTTAAAAGGACCTCTCTATTACCAACATAGAGCAGTGTATCAGATAAACCACAAAATGAAAAAGCAAAAAGAGGGGCAAGGGATTGGATCAGCATTGTGATATGGTACTGTTGTAGTTCATTCTCACACTACTGTGAAGAACTACCCGAGATTGGGTAATTTAAAAAGAAAAGAGGTTTAATTGAGACAGTGCTGCATGGCTGCGGAGGCCTCGGGAAACTTACAGTCATAGTAGAAGGCACCTCTTCACAGGGCAGCAGGAAAGCAAATGAGCGCAAGCAGAGGAAATGCCAGACACTTATAAAACCATCAGATCTCGTGAGACTCACTCGCTATCACGAGAACAGCATGGGGGAAACCACCACCTTGATCCAACTACCTCCACCTGGTCCCACCCTTGACAGGTGGGGATCGTTACAATTCAAGGTGATCGTTAGGTGTGGACGCAGAGCCAAAGCGTATCAGCTACCATTTATACAAAGAAACAGTTGTTTTGGAAAATGTATTATGCATCCGTAAACTAACTGGTTGCTCAGTTTCTACTCTCGCCCCAATTAAGTCAGTGTTTTTCCTCCTTCTCATTCCCTGGTGATCGTTGTTGGCACTGACCATTCATCTTCACCTCACTCTGCTCCTGGAAGAGGTAGTTAAAGAAAGGTACTGGGAAAGACATTACTCCAGAGTCCCGAGGCCCCACAGGGAAAAAGAAAAATTTAAAGATGCGGCCCAAAGCAGCCCTGATCTTATCCACGCTTCACAGCTTTGTCTGATGCCCATGCAGGACATAGACATGGAATGATCTAATAGGTCAGAGTCCTCCCCAAACTCTCTCTCAAACATACATACATGCACGTGCGCGTGCACCAGGGCACACACACACACACTTTTTGGCATTTCCCAGCACCCCCGCCACCACCATTTATTTCTAGACTGATAGGTATCAGTGCCCCCCACACCCAGACATAACACATACACACAGGAGGCATAGAAGCCCTGCCAGAGCCCCAGAGAGGGCTGGATGTCAAAGTGGACATTTGTCATTTGCAATTATCTTCTCCTGGGTCGATAAAAATAACTATCATTTTTTAAATGAACAGGAGCTAAAAGCCTCTAAGAGCTGGCTCAGAGGCAAGTATTGATTAGGCCCCAGGGGCCAAGTCCCTCCCCACAGGGGTCAGGGCTGAGCCCTGAGTCCTGGGAGCAGCCCCCTTCAAACAGTAGGAGGGAGGAAGGAGAGTAAAGAGTGATTAATGGCACAATTTACTTCTTCTTTAGGCCAAATGATTGACAGGAGGGAAAGGTAAAGTGACCTGGCTCTCCCATGCAGGCCTAGCAATCGATCCCACAGACCAATCTGCCTGCATCCCGGAAGCCTATGCCTTGTTATGAGTGATGAGAAATTACATATTGGGAGTCTGAGAAAGTGATTTCACATAACCTCTTAGTCCGGCGTGATGTTCGGTTATCTGTTGCTGTGTAACAAACCACTCCAAACTAAGTGGCATGATTTTATTAACCTCACAGCTTCTATGGACCAAATATTTGGACAGGGGACAAGATGAGAAGCTTATCTCTTCTCTATAATGCCTGGCACAAAAAATTCAAACAGCTGGGGGTAATGTGAACAGCTGGGGGTTGAATCATCTGGAGGCTTCTTCAGTTTCGTGTCTGGGACCTAGGCTGGGATGACTTGAAGGACTGTTGCCCTGGTGCCTACGTGTGGTTTCTCCACCCAGCTTGGACTCCCCATAGCATGTTAGCTGGGTTCCAAGAGGGAGCATCCCCCAAGGAAGCCCCCAGAGAGTAAAAGTTCCAAGAGAGCCAGGCAGAAGTGGCATGTCCTTTCATGACCTGCTCTCAGGTCTTCACTTCCTTGTATTCCATTGCTCAAAGCAGTTAACAACCCCATACAAATTCAGACTGAGGAGACGTAGAGGCCTCTTTTTAATGATAGGAGTGTCTAAGAATTTGAAGCCTTTGTTTTGTAAATCATGAAACATGGGATCCTTTAAAAGGGGGCCCTTCTAGAACAGCTATGCAAATTAGCTGAGACTACAGAAATAAGGCAAGGAACTAAAATATAAACCAAAGTTTTTAAAAGGTTGAATCAGGCTAACTTTTCCTTCGAGTAATCAGACCTTGATCTAAGCCCCCTGTATGTCCTGTAAGTCTATGAGCCTCAGTTTACTCATCTGTAAAAGGGAATAACAGCCCTTTCTCTTCCTGCCTAGGAGTTATTAACATAACTGAGGGAAAAGGCATTTGAAAAGGTATTATCTACAGAGCAATCACAAATGGACTGCAATGATTATGTGCTGCTTTTATCAGCATTAGCAAAGAAAGATTTGATGTCAGCAAAATTCTAACCAAGGAAATTCAAGAGGGGCATCCATCTGGATGGGTATGTTCAGTGGGGGAGACCCAGGGCAGAGCAGGTACAATGTGCGGAGGGAGGGTCTGGTGAAATGTGATCTGGCTTATTGTTAAGACCTCTGGACTTTGAAATCTAGAAGGTGAGAGCACTCTCTTTCCTCTGTGAACTACAGTATCTTAGGAATGGATACTTTCGTTTCTGAAAGGAAGTTATGTCCCCTAATCCCAAGAGAAGAACTAGTCTTGAATGAAAGTCTCTTATGGGAGAACAGGATCAGGACAGGGCAGGGATGAGGATGAAGATAGGCCATCAGAGAATTTAGAGGAGGAGGAGATCAAATGGAGAGAGGCCGAGTCCGCGTTCAAATTCTTGGGAAAACAGTATTAGCATGTGAGATCACTGGGAAAGCTAGAAATAGGGTTAGAGAGAAAACCAGCAATAACTATTTCCAAAGCTATCCTCAGATTCCCCTCTGTGTACCTAGGAAGGCTCACGTATTAGCACCAGGCAGTTCACTCTTCATCCAGAGAAAGAGCAGTTGCCATTGCCCTCACGTGGACTGTCCTGAGAGGCTGCTAGAAGATCCGCTGGGAGAACAGATAGAAAGAGAGAAGGAAGGGGCAGGGGGGCAGGCAGCCTGACTTTGCAGTATTATACCAAATAAAGAAGTAGATGAAAGCAAGCTGATATGGTTTTCGGGGGTGGGGCCTTCAGACCCAACCCCCACCACCTCCTTCCCTATAGTTCTTGTCTCTGCCATTTGGTTAGCAACTATTCTTTCAGATTGCTCTTTCCATTTTGACTAGCTCTCATTTAGAAGCTTTGGGACCACCCTACCTTTCACCTGGCCCGTGGCAAAGTCAGAGAGCCTTTTGTACTTTCTTTTTTTTTTTTTGAGACAGAGTTTCACTCTGTCACCCAGGCTAGAGCACAGTGACATGATCTTGGCTCACTGCAACCTCCACTTCCCTGGTTCAAGCGATTCTCCTACCTCAGCCTCCCAAGTAGCTGGGATTACAGGTGCCTGGCCTATAAAATTAGCCACCACCATGCCTGGCTAATGTTTGTATTTTTAGTAGAGATGGAGGTTCACCATGTTGGTCAGGCTGGTCTTGAACTCCTGACCTCAGATGATCCTGCCTCAGCCTCCCAAGGTGCTGGGATTACAGACATGAGCCACTGCACCCAGCCCTACTGTACTTTCATATCCACAGTGAATGCCGGCACTGGGCATTTCTGACCCTGTATTGCTTGTGACTCAACTAGGCCAGATGCTCCTTAGTAGCAGGAACTGGTTCCTCATAGGGCACGCAGCCCAGTACTTTTAAATATTTGTAGAATTTAGTGCACAAAACAAAAGATGTTTCTTGTTGGTCCAAGCTCCACCCTCTGGGAATATTCAGCATGAGTCTGACTTTTTTCCCACTCAATGGGCCTTTGAAGAACGCACTTTCCCTTCAGGCTAACCAGTCCCTGTTCCCAAAACCCTCTTCCCTCCTGATCTACCCCCATTTCAAACTACACATCCATCCCGTGCACATGTTTCCACATAGTCCACTTGGGATCTAGTTCATGTCTTGCTATACTCCAGATTCCCTCTATATGCAGCATTCCCACGGCCAACACCCCTAGTGACCTTAGCCCTCAACTGAAGCTGTACCAGGAAGCCTGATCCCATAGGAAGATGGAGGAAGGGGCAACAGAAGACAATGATTACCTCTGGGACCTTGAGTAAGTCACTTTGGCCCTTGTGACTCAACTTCCTCGTCAAGAGCCCTTCTAGCTCTAAGTTGATAAAGCCAATTAAATAAGACCTTCTGTCCATGTAACAAACTGTTGTCATATGCAACATGCCAGACTCTGGGTTGGGAGCTGAGACTTCACAGCAATCCAGAGACAGTTCATATAGGGAGAAGCATCCTGTACCTCTCCCCATGCTCCTGCCAGCCCATGAAATCGGAACTGATACCTGCTCACAAGTACTGAACAGAGACTGCTCCTTCCTCTTCACTTTCCCTCACTTTTTCTGCCCAAAAACCAAAAAAAGTGGCTATCCAATCGTTCTGAGATTAGAAAAAGGACCAAGCAGTTATGTGATGGCCACATTTTTACTTGCGCTTTTGGGATCGCCCACTGCAGTTCGGGCACATCCTTCCTTCTTCCATTTAGTAAGGCCTCGGAGGAGGACTCAGCCCTGCACCTGAGGCCTGCAGTTTTCCTGCTGTGCTGCTGTGGCTGGGAGTGTAAACTCAATCCAGGAGGAAGGGAATAGGAAGCTCATTTTGTCTTTGGACAAAGCCACTCTCTCCAACATAGTTCTGTTGATAATAAAACTGGCATGGTGGCCCTATCCAACTCTGTGCTCATCTCCCAACTCAAAACTCGCAGCTGGATGTCATGATGCATTGTCATCCCGTCTTCCCCAAAGGCTTCATTCTCATGGCAGGAAAGCCAGACCAGACAAGGCAGTTGTAAGCCAGCATAACCAATGTGCTGTTAGGGATGAGCCCACGCTGCTGTGAGAACACACAGAAGGCTCACCCAACCCAGTCCCACGGGTCAGAGAAGGCTTCCTGGAGAAGCAGAGGTTCAAGAAACAAGACAGGGAGCGGGAGCTCAGCAGATGACAAGGGGGCAGGGACTGAACCCAGAAGATGTGCATCGGATGGATGTGTGGTGCCCACTCTGGACAGGTTCTCAGAAGAAGCAGCGAGTGTTGCATCTGCTTGTAGGGTGGAGAAAGAATTTGACAAGTGCAAGAAAGGTCACAGAGGGACCAGTTCAGAAGCCACCACAATCACCTAGGTGGAAGCCGATGATGGTGTGGACTCGGGCACGAGTTGTGTGGAGGGAGAGCTGGGGAAGAAGCTGAGACATAACCAGGAGGTTAATTTATGAGACTTGGTGACTGGCCTGCTGAGAAGGTGAGGGAGCAAGTGGAGCTGAATCACAGTGGGTGACAGGGCACATTTCTCCTCGAGCATCTGGCCATCAGCCAGGCACCTCTGAGGACAGCCTGTTGGGACCCAGGGATGCTCCATCCCTTGGCCACTGCCTGTTTCCGGCTTGATTCTGCTCTTTCTGTTCTGGCTGGGGCTGAGGAGGGAGAAAAGAGGAGAAGGAAAGGGAGAGAGAGGAGAGCACAGCACCCTGACATTGAAGGCGCATTTTTATTACCTCGATAATGCTCTCCTAATTAATATACCCAGAGGCTGCGCCTGCCACTTCACTATTTTCACTCTGCTGATTTGCCCCTTGAGACAAAAGGAAATTGGAATTAAGAGGAGACAATGGAATTGCCATCAGGACTATTAGCTTCAATGAAGTTAATGAAAGGAGTGAAAGTGGGAGGAGAGGAGAGCCTGGGAGGCACTGTGACTCAGGCTAGGAGCTGCCAGCTGGACAGACGGAGACTAGCAGAGGGCTGTGACTGGAAGGACTCTGCCCTTCTGAGCTCTAGAAGTCCTGGGGGTGCCCCAAGGTCAGGAGTTCCCCATGGGAAGAAGACAGGAATTAGAAGTTGGAAAAGGACTTCCTCCAGCAAAGGGAGCTCAGCAGGGTGACAGAAAGAGTGCAGGATGATATAGAGGAGGCACCTCATCCCTGAGCCCCTGGAGAGCAGTCCAGGTATTGGGCAGTTCCAAGTACCCTCAGCCAGAAGCAGACCCCAGTCCTTTGCCCCTTTAGGAGCAGATAAAGGGGTTACTTCTCCAACAGGGGTCCCAGCTGAAACTCCATCTGCTCTCTCCCAGGTAGCAAGTTCAGTCTTCTACCCCTGGTACCTGTCCATAGAGGGCCGGATTTCAAGACTCAGCTCAGGTCCCTAAAGCTCAAAGGATACAACCTGGATGGAAAAAGCAAAAATATTTGCAGCCCAAGCCAAAATAAAAGAGAAGGAACATTCGGGTCAGGGCACATCTGCAGGATTGTGCCTGCGCACACGCGCACGTGCACACACACACACACACACACACACCCCTACAGGCTCTCACACACTCACTACAAGCCCACACAGCTAATCCACCCACATAAGCGCATATACCCAAACTCAAACGCATGTATGCACACACATGCACGCCTGTGCACTCACACTTGCAGGCTCACCACTCTGTCTTTGGGGGGCTATCACTAATTTGGTAATGATTGTCTCCTCTGTAAATCTTTCACAGGCCAGCTCCCCTTCCCCATGGCTTCAAGCTGGGTTTGCTGTCCAAGACATCTGGCTGGTGTCCATCCCTCCCTGCTTTCTGCATCACTGGACTACTTGGAGGAAAGGCAGAGGAAAATGGTCACCCCAGCAGTGCTGCCAGGACCTCAGGACTCTGCTCCGTACACCTAAACCTCAGCTTGCCCTCCCCACGGATTAAGGAGATGAAGCACTCAGAAAACACAATGCAGTTTCATTTTCAGGGTAGGATTTTTCATTCTATGTGTCTCATGAGTCACTAGATTAGCACCTTTCCAATTACAGGGAGGCAAAAGCCTATTATCATAGAAACCCTCCTGCAGAATGACGGCTCTATTCTTTCTGACGGCAGCAGCCAGTCCCACAGAGAGCTGCAGAGCTCAGCAAGCTGGAAGCCTGAAGTTCCAGGTAACTTCATGTCCTCGTTTCAAAAGTGAACTTTAAAGAACTCACATCGCAGCCTCAGCAGGCTTCTCACAGTCCGCGGGACACGCCAGGACAGCCCAGGAAGGAAGACTGAGGAAGGTCCAGGGAGCACATCCCAGAGGCTGCACACAGGGCCCAGGGGTGCCTTGAACTCCCTCTGCAAGGGCCTGTAGCACCGAAGGTTCTGTTCGAGCTGAGAGAGACTGCATGACACAGAGAGCACGAGGCTCTACACTGAGAAGCGTCACTGGCGATCCTCGAGAGGCCTCTGGAATTAAGGTAGTCAGCCTCGCAATCAGGTGGCCCTGTCCAGAAGGAGTCAGAAGAACAACTGGAGAGGCCAGACCTCAGTCAGGTTCAACGGTGATGACATCTTAAAGCCACACCGTGGGCCATGTGCTAAGTAGAAACCTTGACCTGAAATCACCATTTCCTCACAGCATAATCTTGAACCACCAAGGGCTCCTCTCTAAGCCTTCATTTCTCAATTATAAACAGAGAAGGAGGTTGTATACTCTCTTCCCGCCATACTGTTCTCTTTTCTCAGTGGAGATTACATCCGGATCCATTGAGAAGGCCAGCTCTGTCCAGCTGGTAGCTTCAGGCAGGGATGGGCCTCTCAGCTGTGTAAGGAGCCTGGCTCCTTCCCCATTATCCTGATGCCCATGTCCCCAACACCCTTCTTCCCATGATTGGCCCTCGATCCCAGTAATGGGTGAACAAACGTATCTGGACAGTTTATTATGTGCCAGATGTGATACAGGGTGACAGGTAGATTAGATGAATAACAGTTGCAATAGGCACTCTATGTAGAGCAGTTAACCTGAGCCAGGCATTGCATATAGATTACCCAATTATCGCCTCCCACAAACCTGGAAGGAGGTATTGTCATCTCCACCTTACGAATGAAGAAACTGTGTCTTAGAGCGTTTAAGAAATTCGACCGGCAGGATTCAAACCCAGGTAGAGTTTGACTTAAAGTCTGTGCTCTTATCTCTAAGATATGTCACTTTCCAATATATAAAGTTGCAGGAATTGGCCTCCAAAAATCTCAGATTGTTGGGCATCTCGATGACAGCACCCTTCCTCAGACTTCTGTTCCTCTCCAGCTATAGGTCATCTAGGTTGACAGGTGGTTAACCCCAGACCGTGACCCTCCGGAGAGTAAGAGACCTCCTGTACCATGGGTTTCTGGAGCCTGGGGAACCTCAGCCTCACCCAGGACATATCCCTTGTCTAGAAGGGAACATCACATGAGAGGCAGGGACAGCTTGCTCCCTTGTCCTGTTTCCTCCCTTTTTCCCAAGGCTAAAAGGATGTGCAAGGTCAGCTCAAAAAGGGTAAAAGGACAACAGCCTGAGGCAGGGACACGACTAGGAGCCAGGAGAACTAGGTGGGGTCTCAGGCTTCGTGGTACACATAAGCCCACAGACCTTGATAGGATCCTATTTATCCCACGTTCCCCCAGTTTATATATGCTAAATGGAGTTTTAGTAGCAATCTTAATGCCATGTTATCTTTTTGCTTTGGGGCGTGGTGTTTGCCTTTTAACAATCTTCCTCCCACCCACTCTCACCCCTTTTGATCCATAACTGAATTCTATGCTGGAATTAGGAAGCCCTGCCTGTTTCTATCACCAATGTCTTTGGGTGCCCTGTCTGGGTTTCCCACCAGCTCCACACCAGCAGGCCTGTGCTGCTCAGTAGTTCGCTATTCCCCAGCAAGACAGTCACTGCCACTCTCCAAACTCGTGTCAGAGATGTACATGGAGATACTAAGCTACTCAACACAGAAAGAGAAAAATTTTTTAATTCTCTATGTAGTGTTTTAGCAATAAAACTCCTCTTTACAAAGACACATATTTGTGCCCCAAGATGTACTGATGGCCGCAGTTTTCAACATTTTTCAAAACTAGTTTTCCCTTAAGCAAGAAGGTCATTTATTAGTAGTAATATGCAATTACTTTTCATAAATAGTCAACTCCATTGAGGAAATCAGAAATGGCAGCAGTGCCTGCCACATTACTTCTTTTCGTTGGTTTTTGTTGTGGTTGTTTTTGGGTTTGGTTTTTCTCTTTTTCTTTTCTTTTTTTTTTTTTTTTGCAAGCTACAGCTTCTGTAGCTCAGTGCATGTTAATTACGTAATTCGAATTAGTTGCATTATTTAATTAGTTAGAGCATTCAATATTCCCCCAGTGGTTCCTTTGAAGTCATTTGTGCTTAAGTGTAATGCTACCAAGGAATAAAAGATCTCCAAAAACATTGTGGTAAAAATTTTAATTGTACTTCAATCTCTCTGTGTATTTATTTGCATTAGTTAGGAAGGTCTCCTATTCTGGACTGCCTATCTCAACTTCTCAGCTCTTTCTCAGACCATTAATTGCTACTTGATAGACTTTGGATTGCAGCCTCATGGAAGCCCGAAATGTCCCAGGGACAGGCCAAGCCAGAGAGCGAATGCTGTACAATCCATCCCAGCTAAACTGGACTGTCTCCTCTTTCCACCACGTGATGAGTAATACTGAGTGTCAACTTGATTGGATTGAGGGATACTTATCCACTGTCATGATATTCTACACAGCATAGCCTCTGACTAAGGCACTCTCTTTATGCTTAATGAAGTGTGGCAGTGGGCTCATGCTCATGGAATTCACTGGTCTTACCATGTTCCTCATCACCCTGAAGCATCTGGATTAATAGAAAGGTGAAATGACCTTTTGAAGTCACAATTACACCACCAACCAGGTAACAATACTTTGCAGGGCTGGGGCAAACTTCCCCAGAAGGCTCCCAATTAGAGTCCAATATATGGAACTCTTTCTTCCATAGTCAGCATTCAAGGGTCCAGGAATCAAGGGGTGGAAGTGAAAGTGGCACCACTCACCATCACCCCTAGTGATCCACTAGCGAAATATTTGCTTCCTATTCCCATGACATTATGTTCTGCTGGCCTAAAGGTCTTAGTTCCAGAGGGAAGAACACTGCCACCAGGAGACACAACAATTCCATTAAACTGGAAGTTAAGATTGCCACCTGGACACTTTGGGCTCCTGCTATCTTTAAGTCAACAGGCTAAGAAGGGAATTACAGTGTTGGCTGGCATGACTGACCCAGGCTATCAAGATGACATCAGTCTACTACTGCACAATGGAGATAAGAAAGAGTATGCCTGGAATACAGGAGATCCATTAGGGCATCTCTTAGTATTACCATGCCCTGTGATTAAGGTGAATGGGAAACTACAACAGCCCAATCCAGGTTGGGCTATAAATGACCCAGACCCTTCAGGAATGAAAGTTTGGGTCACTCCACCAGGAAAAAAAAAAAAAAAAAAAAACCTACTGAGTGCTTGCTGAAGGAAAAAGGAATACAGAATGGGTAGTAGAAGAAGGTAGTCATCAATACCAGCTGTGACCATGTGATCGGCTGCAGAAATGAGGACTGCTAATTGTCGTATTTCCTCCTTCTTTTGTTAAAAACATGTTTGTACATGTATACACTTGTACTAAGAAAATATCTTCATTTTATTTCCTTTTCCTCTATCATGTGACATAAGATTTATTGGCTTCCTATCAGCATTTAAGAATTGTTAACTTTATGTAACAGTATTTGGGTTGGGGATTGGTGCATTTCCAGTTGTATGAAGGATAGTTGTATTATGTTAGTGTAATTATGACCTTACTACTATTTTTATTTGAAGATTATGTGTGATCTCAGGAGATGTGTATGGGTTCAAGTTGACAAGGGGTGGACTTGTGATGGTTAATACTGAGTGTCAACTTGATTGGATTGAGAGATACAAAGTATTAATCCTGGGTGTGTCTGTGTGGGTGTCACCAACAGAGATTATCATTTGAATCAGTGAGCTGGGGAAGGCAGACCCACCCTTAATCTGGTAGGCACAATCTAATCAGCTTCCATCAGATATAAAGCAGGCAGAAAAACATGAAAAAAGACAGATAGCCTAGCCTCCCAGCCTACATCTTTCTCCCATGCTGGATGCTTCCTGCCCTTAAACATTAGACTCCAAGTTCTTCAGTTTGGGGACCTGGAACTGGCTCTCCTTGCTCCTCAGCTTGCAGACAGCCTATTGTGGCACCTTGTGATCGTGTAAGTTAATAGTTAATAAACTCCCATATATATATATGTGTGTGTGTGTGTGTGTGTATATGTGTATATATGTATATATATGTGTGTATATATATAGGCATACATATTTGTATATTTGTATATATATGTGTATATATATTCATATATATATATATATACACACACATATATATATCCTATTAGTTCTGTCCTTCTAAGAGAACCCTGACTAATACACACCATATCTACCGTGAACTAATAATAATAGTAGTAATAATAATATGAAATAATATGTAATAAGGATATGTAACTTACCAGGAACTATGCTGAGTATTTTACATACATTATATAATGTATTTCTTGCATCAACCCTGGGAGGAATGTATTATTACGGCAGTTTTACTGGTGAGGAATCTGACAAGTAAAACTATGTATTTTAAGGCAAATTATATAAAATACATAGTTTTAAGGCAAACTATATCATTTGCCTTAAAATACATAGCTATTATGTATTATATCATTTGCCTTAAAAATAAATTATATCATTTGTCTTAAAATACATAGCTAGTAAACAGCAGAGCTGAGATTCAAACCCAGGCTGGTCTTGTTCCAAAGTTTATTTACTTTACCTATGACCTTCCATACTGCTTTTCAATCTACTACAAACTAGGCCTCGAAGGAATGATACATTGCCTCAGACCATGATTCTTCCCAAGAAGTTTCGAGTCTCTAAAGATCACCGCCAATGGTTATTTTCTAAAGAAGTTACTCCAATGGGGTGTATTCTCTAAGCAAAACACACAGAGCCTGCTCTGACACCACTCACCTCCCTTATCGGCCATCCCAGCCAGTCTGGCATTCTCTCCGGGTCCACTGAAGCCAAGATGGCACCACTGCACTCCAGCCTGGGCAACAGAGACTCCATCTCAAAAAACAAAAGAAGAGATTAGGGGCACATGCAGAGAAAGACACCAGACACGTGCACCCATAGAGAAATGACCAGCTGAACACACACCAAGAAAGTGACCATCTGCAAGCCAAGGACAGAGGCCTCAGAAGAAACCAAACCTGACGACATTGTGATCTTGGACTTCTAGCCTCCAGAACTGTGAGCAAATACATTTCTGCTGTTTAAACCACCCAGTCTGTGGCATTTTGTTATAGCAGTCCTAGCAAAATTAACATAGTGTTCTGAGGAGAAGGACTTGCTGAAGGCTTGGCATGATGGAGAGACCAGCTGGGACACTCACATGCACAGACCAGATGCAGCTGCTACTGCAAGTTCTTTATTTATTCTTCCCTGCCCTTTATCCAGAAAGCTCCAGTGCTCCTGAGGGGGCTGGATGGGGTGACAGGGAAGGGAGGTCTACAGAACTAAATACAGAAGGCCAGCCTCCCTGTTTAAGGTGAGTGCAGGGTCAACTCCTAGGAAATGAAATGGTATTTGCAGTAGAGAAGTTGTTTATCCTGAAGCACCACATGTTGTACTAGGCCGAACCGGGCAGTGGGGCCTCCAGCCTGTCTTGCCTCGGCTCAGACCCACTTGGGCCTGGGAGCATAGGCCCATGCTGCCAGCTCCCTGCCCTCTCTCAGGCCACCATGTAAGGTAAACGCAAGTAGACTAGAGGACAAATCCCCAGTTGGGGAGGCCAATGATCAAAACACTCAGCTGGTTTCTTTTACATGATGTTGCCCACGTAACTCACCTCTCTATCATTATCTACTAAATAAGGGCCCCATTCCTGCCTTCTTAGCTTGGTGTGAGGGTAAGTATGATCATATCTCTGCAAGTGCTTTCAGAGGGCTCCCAGCGTCTCTGTAGTGCTGAGGATGGTTGAAACTGTTGTGTTATTACTCTTTGCGGGAAAGTGTGGTTGAAAAACTCAGAAAGATGATAGAAAACACAAGAAGCAGCCTGAGAGAAGACTTGGGGACTTGGAGGCTGAAGAAATTCAGAAGACCCAAAATGAAGTTGAACTTAGTTGTTACGGCCCAGGAACTGATTCTGGGTGGTCAGAGGGGTCTCTAGAGTCAAGAGATGTCATAACCATTTACTCCTCCACAGTTCCCATCCTCCAAAGAGTTCAGGGCTCTGTAGAGAGGCTGGAGGTTCATCTGGATTAGTGTCTGATTTTTAGGGAAAACAATCATTATGATGCCATGCTCTCTGTGATGGCCACCTCAGATGGGATGCAGGTGGTGGACCAGAGGCAGGCTGGTGTGCAGAAGTGGAAGATGGAGTGATGGATAATGAGTGCTTCTAAAGGCTGGATCCAAGACTAGCTTGGGATGCAACCACCATAAAATTCTGTTCTCCAACCAGAAACCTACCAGGGCCATCAAGCAAAACCTCTGGAAAAGAGAAGGCACAGAGAGAACAGCAAATTACGAAGAAGCTTGTTTCCTTGCAGTCAGGCTGGGACAAACTTCAGGAAGAAGCAGAGTGAAATTCAACAAAGACAGATTTTCCCTATCCACTTCATGGCAAAGGAGGAAAATCACATGCCTACCTCTCAGAAACTTTCCCTAGAAGGGGAGAAAAGAAGGGGAAAAGAGAGCCCCAACTGGAAAACCATTTCAGTCTGTTCTTTTTTAATAGGTTTATTGAAGTGTAATACAGTGTACCTATTTTTTTTTTTTTTTCATTGAGATGGAGTCTCACTCTGATGCCCAGGCTGGAGCACAGTGGTGCTATCTCAGCTCACTGCAACCTCCGCCTCCCAGATTCAAGCGATCCTCTCACCTCAGCCTCTCAAGTAGCTAGGACTATAGGCACGTGCCACCATGCCAAGCTAATTTTTGTACTTTTAGTAAAGTCAGGGTTTCACCATGTTGGCCAGGCTGGTCTCGAACTCCTAACCTCAAGTGATCCACCCGCCTCGGCCTCCCAAAATGCTGGGATTATAGGTGTGAGCCACCACGCCCAGCCTCAGTGTACCTATTTAAAGCATAAAATGTGATGAGTTCACTGGCAAAGCCATCACCACAATCAAGAAAACAAACATCTTCATCATACCCAAAATATCCTTGTGCCCCTTTGTAATCCATCCCTGCCTCCACTCTCCCTCAAAACACCACCGATGTTCTTTCTGTCTATAGATTGATTTGTATTTTGTAGAATTTTTTATCAATGGAATTATACAGCATCTACTCTGCATCAATAATTTGTTCCTTCTTATTACTGAGCATCATATGTCACAATTTGCTAATCCATTCACCTGGCAATGACCTTTTGAGTGTCTGCAATATTTGGTAACCACAAATAAAGCTGCCATAAACATGTGTAAGAGGGTATAAAAGAAGATCCATATTTGACTACGGTTTATCCAGGGCAGGAATCATCCATCCTTGACAACTCTTCATGACAACTCCAAAGTTTTGTGTTTTATAAGACTTTAGTGTTTAAGATCTTTAACCTTCATGGCCTCGTTAGATATTCAGGTAGGTGATACAGGTTTTAGGTACGGTGGCAGGAAGTAGGAACATGCTGATCACCTGTGACATCCAGGCACTGCACCAAATGTTGTTGAGTTCAGAAGGGATATATGACATTCCCTGAAGGATCTTGCATTTAACACTTTGCAGATGAAGGCACTGAAGCCCTAAGCGGCTGGGAACCTTGCCCAGGGACACTCAAGTGAGAAGTGTTAGCTAAGAAGCAGAACCCAGGTAGTCAAGCTTCCTGTCCAATGAGTCCTCCACACACATGCTGTGTGTGGGTCCCATCCAAACTGGATCATGACCAAGAGGCAAAAGGAGAGCAGGGAGGAAGCAAGGTAAAGAATGAGTATGCAAAGTTTTATTCTACCCAATGACCCTCCTCCCCCAGCACATGCCGTCCAGAGCTTCAGCAGATGTCCCCTGCTTCTGTGGCTCCATTTCCAACCTGGCTCAGAACTTTCTACGCTTGTCACTTTTCCTCCACCTGTGGCTAGACTGTTATCTGTGAGGAGAAAATGATGAAGACGTTTTCCCACAAGAGGAGATGGGTTCTGAGCCTTTCAAGCTAATCCAGGGCTCCCCTTTCTTGAGTTATTTTGTAGAGACAATTGCTAAATGCCTTCCGGAATCCAAGTTCTGTTTTAGTAGGAATCCCTGTCTTGCTGTACCCACCATATTGCTGTGGTCTTGCAGGTGGCCAAGTCAGGAGCGAGCTCCACACTGATCGGCTCTTGTCCCCAGCCTCCATGGGTAGGTACTGCTGGGAATAGAAGAGGGATAGTGATTAAGGCCCCTCAGGCCCTGCTTTGGGGGCAGTCAGTGTGGTAGGAATACAAGATCCCCACACATATGCTTTATTTCTTTTAATGGCTGAAGTATATTTTATGGTACAGATATGCCACATTTTGTTTATCCATTCATCAGCTGATGGACATTTGAAATGTTTTCACTTTTTAGTTACTATGAATAATGCTGCTATGAATATTTATGTTTTGGTGTGCAGAGGAATGCATTATGACAGAGACAATAAGCTCATCTTATAGCTTTGCAATAGGCATACCAAGACTGACAGGCAGCTAGGGGGACTGGAGAGTTTGGTGGGCTCAGTCTGGGAAGACCGCCTGGAGGAGGCAACTTTTGAATCCATAAAAACTTTATTTTAATAGAGGGAGAAGAGGGACCAGGGTGAAGTGAGCTAATGGGTAAGAGGTGAAAGACAAAAAGAAGGTATTCTAGGCAGGCTGAGAAAGACCAGATTTTCCTTGCAGAAGCTTGGGTATGGATTGGACTATCAGGTAGATCAAGAAAGAAGAAAAAGAACTAATCTTTGGTGAGTAGACTTGGCGTTTCAGGTATGATTCCTACATGAGCCTGATAAGCTCATTAACCTTATTCTAAAACAAAGTTTTCTATGGAAAGAGCTCAGTATGTAAAATCAAGCAGCCCTAGGTTCCCCACTTAGTGCTTATGTGATTTTAACCTAAGTTTCCGTTTCTTTCTACATAAAATGGAGAATATAGCAGCAACCATCCTCTACTCCATGCCATGCCATGGTACATAGTGCCCAATGCACATTTAAACACAGAAGCAATGCCAGAATAAAGGGCGCTCCCACAAACCACTCAGGGCTGTCTCCAGCATGCACCTTCCTCCAGCTCTGTTCTGTTCTGAGTGTTTTCAAGAGGAGCCCTTAGGAAGAGTCCTCTCTGAAACTCCTGAGCCTGCCCAGGAGAACCTGTCAGGCACCAAAAACACAGAATCTGCCCAAGGGAAATAGATGGATCCCATTTAGCAGAAGAGCTCCTTAGCCAAACCACAGGAAAGCCTTGGCCACAGATGTTATAGAGACTTCTCTAGGCTTGGGCAGGGGAAAGTGATCTGTTTTTCAGGGCTGAAACACAGCCTGCAACCCTGCTGCTGTACCTGCTGCAGTACCCCCGGGCATGAGCTGTCTGGAAAGGCTGCCGCCCCACCAGCCACTCCAGACACAGTCCTTAAGCCTGAGCATGCTGGGGCCTGGGAGCTTCAGGGCACAGTATTTCCAGTCTCTGGATGTAATCACAGCTAATTGAATGTCTGCTGATGCCAAAATTGGCTCCTGATTGAATTCAGAACTTTTGTTTAATTAATTATCATCCACCTGAGCACTGCTGCTTCCCTCCGACCAGGTGATTAACTGTTTCCTCTCTTCTGAGACTCTTGTCTTCCCCCTGAGCCCTGACACTGTACTAAAGAGTTTATCTGCTTCCGGGGAGATGCCTCACTCGGGTTGCAAAGAGGGTAAGGCAAAATGTCAAGGAGTCAAGAAAGTGGAAAGGCACCCAGAATGTGTGAAAACATTTGCAAATCTGATAAAGGTCTAGTATCCGAGTACATTAAAAAACACTTACACCTCAGCAATTTTTAAAACCCCAATTAAAAAACAAGCAAAAGATGCAAATAGACATTAATACATGTCTTCTTTCAAAAACTGTTAAAGTTAATTTTAAGTTTGCAAAAAGATTATTGCCTATGTTATATTTGGGGATTTAAGTTTTTCATTTATATTGAGAAGATTAATTCATATTGATGTGGTGGCGGTGGTGGTGAACTTTATAATTTAATTCATAGGCATTGGTGCACTGGCAAATTTTTAACAACCAGCTTTCCAGAAAACAAAATGTCAGCATATGTAAGTTTATTATCAATTTTATTGATAAAAAGAATGTGTTGCATACAATTTACAAATAATAATATACAATCCTCTTCATTGTAATTTTAGTGTGGCCAATTGATTCTCAGACTGCTTTTATTGATTTTTGCCAAACTTTTGTATCCATAAGCCAAATTTTGATTGCAGTTGAGTTAGTGTAGTTCTAACAAATAAGGCAAAAGTAAAGCCATGACAATAGATCTTAGACTTCACTTGTTTGACAACAGCATGAAAAATTTTATTGCTGAATTAGGTAATGGTTTCCAAATACCAGAAACTATTTTCACAATTTTTGTGCCTTTCACAATGTAACAGCGATAGACATAATGCATTTTTAAGTTTAATCGCCATCACTAACATTTTCTCCATCATTTCTTAAGTCTACACGATCATCCCAAAAAAGAAACAAATTAGCCTTGATTTGTAGTGTTTTTGTCCATTTTTCTATAAATACTCCCACTGTGGCCAATTTCCTGCCATTAATATGACATCACTAAACACAGATTTGAGATGAAGTATTCAGTAGAAATCATAATACAGAATTTCCACCATGTAGCTCCAATATATATTAATAACCTCAAGAGCGTAGAGGAGGCACTCTGGCAAGATGGCCAAATAGGAACAGCTCCAGAACGCAGTTCCCAGAGAGAGCAACGCAGAAGGCGAGTGATCTCTGCATTTCCAACTGAGGTACCAGGTTCATTTCAATGGAATTGGTTGGACAGTGGGTGTAGCCCAAGGAGGGCAAACCAAGGCAGGGAAGGGCTCTGCCTCACCTGGGAAGTGCAACCGGCCAGAGGATCGGGGACTTTTCCACTCCAGCACTCCAGTTCAGAAACTGTGCTTCTTCCATGGCCTTTGCAACCCACAGACCAGGAGATCCCCAGTCAGGCTGAAAAGCACCTCGAGTTACCAACACAGATCTGAGCAGCAGCTTTGGCTGGCTCCACAGGTTGTCAGGACAGATCTGGGCAGACATTTTCACTAGCGCCGAGAGCCCCTGAGGGACGGAACTTCTTGCTCCCCAGAAAGAAGGAGAGCTGAAAGCAAGGAGACAAGTGATGTGGCTTGGTGGGTCCCACCCCCACAAATACCAACAAACTTAAGCCCTCTCACTTGAGAGTTTTGCAGCCAGCACATCACTTGAAGCTTGACCTGAATGATCCAGCTCTGTTGGGGGAAGGGTATACGACATTGCTGAGGCAGTTCTAATCTTACCTGTGTAAACAAAAGCCAGAGAAAGCTTATACAGCAGCTGGACTGAGCCCATGGCAGCCCAGCAGCACCTCTTCAGGCAGACAAGGGACAAACTGCCTTCTCAAGCAGCTCCCTAACCCCTCTATAACCAAAAAGACGCTTCATGCAGGAGAGCTCTGGCTGACACCTGGCGGGTACCCTTCTGGGGGAAAGCTACCAGAAGAAAGATCAGGCAGCAATCCTTGCTGTTCTGCAGCCCCTGCAGGTGATTCCAAGACAAGCTAGGTCTGGAGTGGACCTCCAGCAGTCCTACAGCAGAGGGGCCTGACTGTTAGAAGGAAAACTAAAGAACAAATGGAAATAGCTTCAACATCAACAGAAAGGACATCCACTCAGAGTCCCCATCCAAAATCACCAACTTCAAAGATCAAAGGTAGATAAATCCATGAAGATGGGAAGAAACCAGCACAAAAAAGGATGACATCATCAAAGACCAGAACACCTCTCCTCCTCCAAGGAAACCATCAAGGAAATAAAACAGGATGGAGAATGAATTTGACGAATTGACAGAAGCAGGCTTCAGAAGGTGGGTAATAACAAACTTCTCTGAACTAAAGGAACGTGTTCTAACCGAATGCAAAGAAACTAAAAACCTTGAAAAAAGGTTAGATGAAATGCTAACTAGAATACCAGCTTGAAGAAGAACATAAATGACTTGATGGAGCAGTAAAACACAGCACAAGAACTTCGTGAAGCATACACAAGTTTCAATAGCCAAATTGATCAAGCAGAAGAAAGGATATCACAGACTGAAGATCAATGAAATAAAACTAGAAGGCAAGATTAGAGAAAAAAAGAGTGAAAGAAATGAACAAAGACTCCAAGAAATATAGGATTATATGAGCAAACCTAATCTACACTTGATCGACGTGACTGAATGTGATGGGGAGAATGAATCCAAGCTGGAAAACACTCTTCAGGATATGATCAAGAAGAACTTTCCCAACCTAGCAAGGCAGGCCAAAATTCAAATCCAGGAAATACAGAGAACACCACAAAGATATTCCTCAAGAAGAGCAACCCCTAAGGCACATAATCATCAGATTCGCTAGGGTTAAAATGAAAGAAAAAATGCTAACGGCAACCAGAGAGAAAGGTTGGGTTACCCACAAACAGAAGCCCATCAAACTTACAGCAGATCTCTCAGGAGGAACCCTACATGCTAGAAGAGAGTGGGGCCAATATTCAATATCCTTAAAGAAAAGAACTTTCAACCCAGAATTTCATATCTAGCCAAACTAAGCTTCATAAGTGAAGGAGAAATAAAATCCTTTGCAGATAAGTGATTGCTGAGAAATTTTGTCACCACCAGACCTGCCTTACAAGAGCTGCTGAAGGAAACACTAAACGTGGAAAGGAACAACCAGTACCAGCCACTCCAAAAACATACCAAATGGTAAAGACCAACAACACAGTGAAGAAACTGCATCAACTAACAGGCAAAACAACCAGCCAGTAATAAAATGGCAGGATCAAATTCACACATAACAATATTAACGTTAAATGTAAACAGCCTAAATGCCTCAATCAAAAGACACAAACTGGCAAACTGGATAAAAAGTCAAGACCCATCAGAGTACTGTATTCAGGAGACCCATCTCACATGCAAGGACACACATAGACTCAAAATAAAGCAATGGAAGAAACTTTACCAAGCAAATGAAGAGCAAAAAAAAAAAAAAAAAGCAGGAGTTGCAATCCTAGTCTCTGATAAAATAGACTTTAAACCAACAAAGATCAAAAGAGACAAAGAAGGGCATTACATAATGGTAAAAGGATCAATGCAACAAGAAGTGCTAACTATCCTAAAAATATGTGAACCCAATACAAGAGCACCTAGATACATAAAGCAAGTTCTCAATGACCTACAAAGAGACTTAGACACCCACACAATAATAGTGGGAGACTTTAACATGCCCCTGTCAATATTAGACACATCAACGAGACAGAAAATTAACAAGGATATCCAGGACTTGAATGCAGATCCTGACCAAGTGGACCTAACAGACATCTACAGAACTCTCCACCCCAAATCCACAGAATGTACATTCTTCTCAGCACGACATCGCACTTACTCTAAAATTGACCACATAATTGGAAGTAAATCACTCCTCAGCAAATGCAAAAGAATGGAAATCATAACCAACAGTATCTCAGACCACAGTGTAATCAAATTAGAACTTAGGATTAAGAACCTCACTCAAAACCACACAACTACATGGAAACTGAACAACTTGCTCCTGAATGACAACTGGATAAACAATGAAATAAAGGCAGAAATAAAGATGTTCTTTGAAATCAACAAGAACAAAGACACGATGTACCAGAATCTCTGGGACACATTTAAAGCAGTGTCTAGAGGGAAATTTATAGCAATAAATGCCCACATCAGAAGTGAGGAAAGATCCAAAATTGACACCCTGTCATCAAAATTGAAAGAGCTAGAGGAGCAAGATCAAAAAAATTCAAAAGCTAGCAGAAGACAGAAATAACTAAGATCAGAGCAGAACTGAAGGAGATAGAGACACAAAAAGCCCTTCAAAAAATCAATAAATCCAGGAGCTGGTCTTTTGGAAATATCAACAAAATAGACCATTAGCCAGACTAATGAAAAGAGAGAAGAATCAAATAGATGTAATAAAAAATGATAAAGGGGATATCACCACCAATTCCACAGAAATACAAACTACCATCAGAGATTACTACAAACAATTCTATGCACATAAACCAATAAACCTGGAAGAAATGGATAAATTCCTGGACACTTACACCCTCCCAAGACTAAACCAGGAAGAAGTTGAATCTGTGAATAGACCAATAACAAGGTCTGAAGTTGAGGCAGAAATTAATAGCCTACCAACCAAAAAAAGTCAAGGTCCAGATGAGTTCACAGCCAAATTCAACCAAACATACAATGAGAAGCTGGTACCATTCCTTCTGAAACTATTCCAAATGATACAAAAAGAGGGAATCCTCCCTAACTCATTTTATGAGACCAATATCATCCTGATACCAAAACCTGGCAGAGACACAACCAAAAAAGAAAACTTCAGGACAATATCCATGATGAACATAGATGCAAAAATCTTCAATAAAATACCAGCAAACCAAATGCAACAGCACATCAAAAAGCTTATCCATCATGATCAATTACGCTTCGTCCTGGGAATGCAAGGCTGGTTCAACATATGCAAATCTATAAACGTAATCCATAACATAAATAGAACCAAAGACAAAAACCACATGATCATCTCAATGGATGCAGAGAAGACCTTCGACAAAATTCAACAGCCCTTTATGCTAAAAACTCTCAACAAACTAGGTATTGATGTAACGTATCTCAAAATAATAAAAGCTATTTATGACAAACCCACAGCCAATATCATACTGAACAGGCAAAAACTGGAAGCACTCCCTTTGAAAACTGACACTAGACAAGGATGCCCTCTCTCACCACTCCTATTCAATATAGTACTGGAAGTTCTAGCCAGAGCAATCAGGCAAGAAAAAGAAATAAAGGGTATGCAATTAGAAAAAGAGGAAGTCAAATTGTCTCTATTTGCAGATGACACGCTTATATATTTAGAAGACCCCATTGTCTCAGCCCAAAATCTCCTTAAGCTGATAAGCAACTTCAGCAAAGTCTCAGGAAACAAAATCAATGTGCAGAAATCACAAGCATTCCTATATACCAATAACAAACAAACAAAGAGCCAAATCATGAGCAAACTCCCATTCACAATGGCTACAAAGAGAATAAAATACCTAGGAATACAATTAACAAACGATGTAAAGGATCTCTTCAAGGAGAACTACAAACCACTGCTCAACAAAATAAGAGAAGACACAAACAGATGGAAAAACATTCCATGCTCATGGTTAGGAAGAATCAATATTATGAAAATTGCCATACTTCCTAAAGTAATTTATAGATTCAATGTTATCCCCATCAAGCTACCATTGACCTTCTTCACAGAACTGGAAAAAACCACTTCAAACTTCATATGGAACCAAAAGAGAGCCTGCATAGCCAAGACAATCCTAAGCAAAAAGAACAAAGCTGGAGGCATCATGCTACCTGACTTCAAACTACACTACAAGGATACAATAATCAAAACAGCATGGTACTGGTACCAAAACAGACATAGACCAATGGAACAGAACAGAGGCCTCGGTGGCAACGCCACACATCTACATCCATCTGATCTTTGACAAACCTGACAAAAACAAGCAATGGGGAAAGGATTCCCTGTTTAATAAATGGTGTTGGGAAAACTGGCTAGCCGTGTGCAGAAAGTTGAAACTGGACCTCTTCCTTACACCTTACACTAAAATTAACTCCAGAAGGATTAAAGATTTAAACATAAGACCTAACACCATAAAAATCCTAGAAGAAAACTTAGGCAATACCATTCAGGACATAGGCATAGGCAAGGACTTCATGACTAAACCACAAAAAGCAATGGCAACAAAAGCCAAAATAGACAAATGGGATCTAATTAAACTTAAAAGTTTCTGCACAGCAAAGGAAACAATCATTAGAGTGAACCGGCAACCAACAGAATGGGAAAAAATTTTTGCAATCTACCCATCTGACAAAGGGCTAATATCCAGAATCTACAAAGAACTAAAGCAGATTTACAAGAAAAAAAAAAAACAAACAAACCCATTCAAAAGTGGGCAAAAGATAGGATCAGACACTTTTCAAAAGAAGACATATATGATGCCAACAAACATATGAAAAAATGCTCACCATCACTGGTCATTAGAGAAATGCAAATCAAAACCACATTGAGATACCATTTTACACCAGTTAGAATGGCGATCATTAAAAGATCTGGAGACAACAGATGCTGGAGAGGATGTGGAGAACTAGGAACACTTTTACACTGTTGGTGGGAGTGTAAATTAGTTCAACCATTGTGGAAGACAGTGTGGCGATTCCTCAAGGATCTAGAAATAGAAATACCATTTGACCCAGCAATCCCATTACTGGGTATATACCCAAAGGATTATAAATCATTCTATTATAAAGACACATACACACGTATGTTCATTGCAGCACTGTTTACAGTAGCAAAGACCTGGAACCAACCCAAATGCCCATCAACGATAGACTGGACAAAGAAAATGTGGCACATATACACCATGGAATACTATGTAGCCATAAAAAATGATGAGTTCATGTCCTTTGTAGGGACATGGATGAATCTGGAAATCATCATTCTCAGCAAACTGATACAAGAACAGAAAACCAAACACCTCATGTTCTCACTCATAGACGGATGTTGAACAATGAGTGCATGGGCACAGGGAGGGGAACATCACACACTGGGGTCTGTTGCAGGGTGAGAGGCTAGCGGAGGGACAGCAGGGAGTGGGGAGGTTGGGGAGGGATAACATTGGGAGAAATGCCTGATGTAGGTGACAGGGGGATGGAGGCAACACTCCACCATGGCATGTGTGTACCTATGCAACAATCCTGCAAGATCTGCACCTATACCCCAGAACTTAAAGTACAATTTAAAAAAAAAAAAAAAGCCAGGCATGGTGATGCATGCCTGTAGTCTCAGGTACTCAGGAGGTTGAAACAGGAGAATGGCGTCAGCCTGCAAGGTTGAGACTACAGTGAGCCATAGTCTTGCTACTGCACTGGAGCCTGGACCACAGAGTGAAACTGTCTTTCTCTTTATAAAATAATAATAGTAATAATAATAAACACTTTTGTTTGAAAAAAAGCATAGAGAATGGTAAAATTTGGTAAAGTAAGTAGGAAGTGATGAGCTTCTAGTATTTACTACTTTTGCTTTTAATTTAATTTATTTCATTGTAAGCATATATAATTTAATTGTTAACAATTGCTGTGTTTAATAGTTCACAGAATTCCTGGTATGAGCTGGCTTCAGCGCATCACTACAGTTCACAGAATACAGAAATGGAATTGTGAGAGTTAGAGATGCGATGCATAGGACTCAAGGTCTGGATGTGGTCATTGATAAGACCCTGGGCTCTCTCCCTTTAGAGAAAAGGAGCATGCTTTGCTTTGTACGTGGGATAGTTACATAATGGTAATAAAATATTTTTTGACAGGGAGAGGGTTAGTGAAAATATGAGAAGAAGAATGTATATAAATCTTGAGTAGCCACAAGAGTGGATCCATAGGTGTGGACTGGCTTTGGCTACCCCTTATTCAAATACCCTTCCCACTCGGGGTGTAAGTCGGAAGTCTACTTGAGTGGCATGCCCCTCACATCCACTTTAAAAGCTAAAAGAAGCATCTGTGCCCTCACTCTGCCCTTGGTCCTCTGGTCAGAATGTGCCAGCTGGGTTTGGCCAATCAGAACTCTCTTACGTTGTGAATTTACAGAGTGAGACAAAGGCTCAAAGATAGAAATCAGTGGTGGCAGTAGTCATGATGACAGAGTGGAGACAATGGTGGTGGCCGCAGTCCCAGTGGTAACAGTCAGTGGTCACAAACAATCTGACCGCTCCTGAGGCATGAGCTTTGTTGGGTCTTTGGGGCCCAGTTTCCACTGGCTCCTGCCAGATTGTGGAACCAAGGTGCCAAGGCTTGTCATCCACCCTGTTAACTACCAGGTATTTTTCCAGTACACTTATTTTCTGCTTAAGTTAGCCAGAACCCAGTTCTGTTTTTTGCAACCATAAGCACTGACTGATACAGAAATCTAGTGTGTATGTGGGGGTGGGGGAATTGCCGGATTGAAGGGAATGTGCATTTTTTACTTTTATTCACATTGTGAAATCAAGTACCAAAAAAGCCTTTACCAAGTTATAATCCTACCAAAGTGTGGGTGAGTACCCCTTCTAATGCTGAGCATGATCAACCATGTTATTTCTTTGCCAAACTAAAAAGCAAAAGTGACATGTCATTTGGATTTGGATTTCCCTGATTATTAGTGAGGCTCAGCGTCACTTCATATGTTTTTCGTCCATGGTACTTGTATTCTCTTTATTATCTAAGTATGTCCTTTGTCATTGTTTCTTAGGTTATTTGATTTCTCTTATTTGATTTATAGTAGCTATTTCCTTTTTCTGTCAGACACAGTCAGCCTTTCATATTGATGGGTTCCATGTCCATGAATTCAACTGAATTCAGATCAAAAACATTTCAGAAGAAAATGCATTTGTATTGAACATGCACAGCCTTTTTTTCCCTTGTCATTATTCCCTAAGCAATGCAGTCTAACAACTATTTACATACCATTTACATTGTATTAGATATTAGAAGTAATCTGGAGATGATTTAAAGTATACTGGAGGATGTACATAGGTTATATGCAAATACTGCCCCATTTTATATCAGAGATTTTAGCATCCAAGGATTTTGGTATCCTTGGGAGGTCCTGTGACCAATCCCTCATGGATACCAAGGGATGACTGCATGTTGAAAATATTTTCTCCTAGTCTCTTTTCTTAACTTTATTTTTGATGCCTTTGTCATACTCAATAGTTTGAATGTTCCTATAGTTAAGCTATTGATTTTTTCTTCCTTTCTTTTTTTTTTTTTGGCTTGTGGTTTTGTATCTTTCATAGCAGAACCCCTCCTTTGCCAACTTCTTTTTTCTGTTGCAGAGTCTGAATTCAGACTTACTGGGTTCAAATCTTGACACTGCCTTTTGCTGGCTCCATGATTGTTCATCTGCAAAACAGAGCTGTCTGCGATGTAAAGCACTCGGCACTTTGCCTGGCATTTAATGACTAATATTTTGCATATTATTCTTATTGTTACACAATACGTTTAATCCATCTGGAATGCATTTTTATGAGTGCATCAGATAAAGAGTTACATTTGTTTCCTAAGGCTTCTATAACAAAGTACTACGAACTGGATGAATTAAACAACACAAATTAATTCCCTCACAGTTCTGTAACCTAGAAGTCTAAAATGAATGTGTCAGCAGAGCTGTGCTCCCTCTGAGACCCGGGAAAGAATTCTTTCTTGTGTCTTCCTGGGTTTCTGGTGATGGCCAGCCATCCTTGGTTTCCTTGGCTTGCAGCTGTATCTCCAATCTCTGCCTATCATCGTATGTCATTCTTTCTGTGTCTCTGTCATCACATGGTGATTTTCTTCTTCTTAAAAGAACACCAGGCATAACTAGATCTGGGCTCAAATCACTGTATCACTCAGGGTTCTCCAGAGAAATAGAACCAATAGTATATTGGTATATGATATTATATATAAAGAGAGGGAAATTATATTTTTATAAATACATGTGTGTGTGTATAATATATTTTCATTCATCATATCTTACATAGAGAGAAATATTATAGAGAGAGAGAAAGAGAAAGGAATTGGCTCAAGCAATTGTGGGGTCTGGTATGTCCAAAATCTAGCAGACTGGAAATTCAGGTAAAAGCTGATGTTGCAGTCCTAACTCCAAAATCTGTAGGCATATCGGCAGGCTGAAAACTCAGGGAGGATTTCTCTGTTACACTCTTGAGGCAGAATTCCTTCTTTTCCAGAAAAATCTCAGTGTTTGCTCTTAAAACCTTCAACTGATTAGATAAGACCCAACCACATTATGGACAGTAAACTGTTTATACTTAAAGTCAACTGATTTCAATGTTACTCACACCTACAAAATACCTTCACAGCAACACCTACACTAGTGTTTGAATAACTAACTGGGTAACAAAGCCTAACCAAGTTGACACATAAAATTAACCATCACAAAGAAGGACATTACATGATGGTAAAAGGATCAATGCAACAAGAAGAGCTAATGATCCTAAATATATATGCACCCAATACAGGAGACAAGTTCTTAATGACTTATAAAGAGACTTAGCCTCCCACACAATAATAGTGGGAGACTGTAACATCATATTGTCAATATTAGACTGATCAACGAGACAGAAAATTAACAAGGATATCCAGGACTTGAACTCAGACCCAGAACAAGTAAACTTAATAAACATTTATAGAACTCTCCACTTCAAATACACAAAACATACATTCTTATCAGTACCACATCACATCTATTCCAAAAGTGACTACATAATTGGAAGTAAATCACTCCTCAGTAATTGCATAGCATTTCATAGGTTTAAATGAAATATTGGTTGGCTGCTTGTTTGTTATTTTCTTCCCTTATTCCTTCCTGTCTCCATTGTTAAGCACAATTATTGGCATAAAGGAGGTTTTCAATACCCATTTCTAGACTGCGTTCTAGCCTGGGAAATAAAGCAATACTCCCATTCTCTCTCCCTCTTTCTCTTCCTTTTTCTTCCTCTCCTTCATTCTTTTTTTTTCTTTCTCTCTTTCTTCTTTAAAAAATTAAATTAAATTAAATTAACCATCACAGTTACATTCACCAGTACCAGGTACGTATCTTTTTAAATATGTACAGGTAGATTTTTTTTAAATTCAACCCATAACAAGAGTCCACATTAATTTTATTTTCAAACAGACAGCTAGTTGTCCCAGCAGTCAATATTGAAAAGTTGTTTCTACAGACTTGAAATGCTTACTCATGTCCATGTACTAAATACTTATGTACATCTCCTTCTCAGATCTATATTCTAGTCTAATTATCTATTTTCCTCATGCCAATGCTATACTGTTTTACTTCCTATATCTCTATTGTATGTTTTAATAAGTCAAGCTCTTCCTCTTTTTCAAAATTTTCTTGTCTATTCTTTCATATTTTTTCTTCCAGATGAACTTGAGAATTGCTTTGTTTAGTCATCTAAACATTTCCCACTGGAGGACTTCTATTGAAACATAGTGTGTTGACCAAATGCTCCTATTTCTCTACTTCATAAAATCCTACAAATGTGAAAGTAGAGCAGAAGAAAAGATGTGCAAACACATCTAGAAAATATGAACTAGAGAGGAGTCAATAGTAGACTCGAAATTTTAGAACTGTTTTGAAGATAGAAAGTAGGAGAAGCAGCAGCACAGGGAAAATGCAGCCTTGTTGCCTGAAGAGGGAACTGTGAAATGTGAAGGTTTCCCTGGAGATGGGGTAGGGGTGGGGCAGAACACTCAGAAGTAAAAGGCCGCGCAGTAGGTGGAGGTGTGGAGCTGCAAAGGGGTTGCAAGTTTCATCCTCTATTCCAACCCTGGGGATACCTCAGAAGTAAACGGAAAACTACAGATTTGAAGAACTTAAGTAAAGACTGTGAGGAACCCTAGGGAGACAGAGGGTGGTTCTGATCTGAGTATGGGGAGGAAAGAGCAGCTCAGAGCAGAAAAGCACCAGGCACCATTGTTAGGGGAGAGTCTCTGAGCTGTGTTTGTGCACCACACTGCCCTGGATGGATCATGTCCCCCATCGGCCCCTACAGGATAGATAAACAACAGCTCCAGAGGGCACAACAGAAAGAGTGGGAGAAGTGCCCAGGAAGCAACTGAGACTAAGCCCAAAAGCAGGAGACAGCAGGTGTGGGACACCAGCAAGCCCCTGGGAGCGCTCTCTTCCCCACATTCCTCCACAGTCATCAGGCTTGCCAGTTACGAACTGGGGAGATACACTCCTCAGGACACAAGATGCTCAGAATTCTGCCATTATCTCCAGCAAGCAGGGTCCCCATTGAGCACTTAGCAAAGGCTGGAGGGCAGGTAGAGGTGTGAGCACCTCTCATTGCCATGCTCCTTTCTTAAAGCCCACGGGAGCAGTGCATGCTGGGGCCTAGGTGTGGGCCTCTTTCCCAGTAACAATTTAAACCAAAAAGCTAATAACCTGGCCCCTGGGGAAAATGAACCCCCAAGCAAAAATTACCAGACATCTGAATAACATCACCGTTAGAAAGTAAACAAACTGCACAACCTATAGAAGATAAATTAGAACCAATGAAATCACACAGATTAGTAATTTAAAATAAGTATAATAAATAAAGAAAAGGAAAGATAATGGTAACATCAAGCAAGATAAAGCAGTTATAAAGAAGAACCAAATAGGAACATTGGATGACAAAAATTTACTTATTGAAATAAAGAATCCAATACATGACATAAATAATAAAAATGGATTCTGCTGGGATAAGGGAGCCAGATGATCAGGTTTATGGACTCTCCCAGCAAACACTGAGAAGAAACAAAGAGCTGGAAAATGTAACATAATTAGAGCTGTGAAGGAAAAAATAAAAGTGTCATCATCTATCTGTGTAATAGGAAGTCCGTAAGAAAAAATGAAGAAAGAAGTGTCAAAGAAAAAATAACCAAGGATTTTCTAGTATTAAAGAAAGATGAAAGACTTCAAACTGAAAGAGTTTATGGAATGTCTAATAAGATATATATGATTAAAAACCGTGATACTTTATAGGGAAATTTAAAAACACAAAGACAAAGTCAAAATTCTAAAAGCTGCTAAAGAAAAAAAGGTGAGCACCCATGAAGGAATAAGAATCTGATTGATATCTAACTTCTATTCAACAATGACAATAGAGGCAAAAAGACAGGTACATAATATTCTTAAAGTACTAAAGAACTTCAAGCCTCAAATCTATATTCAAAAAAAATTAAATAAGAAGATGTCATAAAAATGATCTCAGGCATAAAAGGCTTAAGGAAGTTAATACACAAAATTCTCTTCTAAAATATTCTGAAAGAATGTATCCCAGTTAGAAGAGAAACAAATCCATGAGACTACTATGAGCTAAAAAGGAAACACACATGGATACATAACATAGAAAAATTAATTCAAGTATAAAACAGTAGAGAGAGAGGGAGAGGGAGAAGGGAGAAAAGGAGAGAGAGAGAGAGAGCGTCCAAAACATTCGTAACCACCTGGAAATAAAATTTTAGGCAACATCAACATGACTAGTGGGCAGTGAACGAACAAATGGTGGCTGCAAAGAGAGACCAGTGGAAAGTGAGAGTGTTATTTTGTTATAGAGGATGATATAAACGCTATTGAGAATTGATGAGAAAAATAAACATGAATATGATTTTTAAAGTTAAATATAACTACCGAGTATAGAGAATGGAATTCAAACTTTTCCAGCCCTCGGAAAAAAATTCTATTCAATGAAAGATGAGAAAGGAAAAAGGGAGAGGAAAGCAAAAGATATTTAAATATAAATTCGAAGTCAGATGTCTGAAATAAGTCCTAATATACAATTAATTACATAATTTGTTTTATGGATTGAATCGCGTCTGCTGCAGAAGATTTATTGATGTTCTAACCCTCAGTGCCTCATATTGTAACCTTATTTGGAACAGGGTTGTTGCAGATGTAATTCATTACATTAAGATGAAGTCATGCTGGGGTAGGGTGAGCCCCTAATCTAAGAGGACTGGTGTCCTTATAGGAAGAGGAAAATGCCATATGAAGAGAGAGAGACACACAAGGAGACGTCATGTGGCAATGAAGGCAGAGATTGGAACTGCGCAGCCACGTGCCAAGGAACGCCAAAGATTGCCAGCAAATCACTGGACGTTAGGAAGAAGGAAAGAAGAATTCCTCCTAAATACTTTAGTGAGAGCATAGCCTTGCCAACACCTTATTTCAGATTTCAGTCCTCCAGAACTATGAGGCAAAAAGCTACTGCTGTTTTAAACTACTCAGCGTGAGCTATTTTGTCATGGCAGCCTTAGGAAGCTAACACAATTTACAAACAGATTAAGCTTACTAATCAAAGGACAGGCACTTGCAGACTGAGTTTTTTTGAAGCAATATCTAGTGATAGGTTTTCTAAAAGGAATATTTATAAAACAAAAGGTGACAGAGAGGTTACAAATAAAATGATGGAAAAGCTATACGATGCAATTTTGAACCAAATAAGACAGGTGAGCAAATTTAATGTCAAACAATAGATGAAAATATGATCAGAAAGATATAACAATTGTGAACGTATATCTGCTTAAAAACATAGCTTCAACGTACAAAATGCAACAACCAGCAGAACTAAAGAGAGAACCATATAATAATTATACTTAGACTTTTTTTTGTAGTCATCTGATTAACTGATGGGATAAGTAGACAAAAAAATAAGCAATTATAGAGGAGTTCTGAATGGCATGATTCATAAACTTGAAATAATAATTATATGAGAACTTTACAACCATCAATAAGAAGAGAGAGAACATTTTTGAGCACACGTAAAATATTCAAAAAATTTAACATTTACCAGATCACAAAGGGAGCCTCAATACATTCTCCCTAAATCATCATCATTCACATTGTTATCTTAACACAATGGATTAAAATTATAAATTATGAATAAAATAACTTCAAAGCTTTGTACTTCTGTTAAGTAGTAAAATAATAATGTTTGGGTTAATAGGAAAATACAAAAGAAATTATAAAATACTTGGAACCAAATGATGATGAGAGAAAATATATGCCAGAATTTCAGAGACACAGCAAAAGCAGACCAGAGAATGAAATTTATAGTTCTCAATACATTTACTAGGAAAAAAAACGCTATTGAAAACAAATGAGCTAAGGTTTTAACTGAAAAGACTAGAGAAAGAACAGCAGACTGAACACAAAAAATAAGAAAGAAAATAAAGATAAAGGCAGAATTCAATAAAGGAGTGACTACAGCAGCAGTAACTGCAAAATCGATTAAGAATAATTAAAACAAAAGCTGAACCTTTGAAGTGATTGCTAAGCTGTACCAACCTCCAGCAAAAGCTGATCAAAAAGAAGATGCAAAAATAAAAAATTCAAAAGGGAAAAATATTCTGCAGCTACCAAAGAGATTAAAATAATTTTAAAATATTATTAATAACTATTCACTTATTAAACAAAAACTGACAAAATAGATATATTTATAGAAAAATATAAAATACAAAACTAGCCCAAGAAAAATCAGAAATTTGAAGCAACCAATAACAAAACATTGAAATGGTTAAATACAACAGAGAAGACACCCCACCACATCTCTAAGCAAAATAATAATCATAATTTTTTTAATCGTTTGTAGGCTAGGTGGTTTTACAAATGATGTTTCAAATAACAAAGTACTCTTGTCCGGAAAATTTTTTCCAGAAAGTAAGAAAAAAAAAAAAGCAGCACAACTTATTCTATTAGATTAATCTAAAAACTAGTAAGAATAGAGGTGAAAAAACAATAGTTCTTTTTTACTTATAAATCCAAAATAGAATATAAGCAACCTGAATTCAACAGCACACTTTTTAAAATCATGATTAAATAAGGTTTATCACAGTAATTTTGAGATAATTTAACAACAGAAATCTGTAACTATAAGCCATACACTAGACCAAGGGAGAAAAATTAAATGATTTCTCAATAGATCCAGAAAAAAATATTTTATAGAAACTTCACATATATATGATAAAAACCCTTAGTAAAATAGGAATAAACAGGAATTCCATTAAGTTAGCAAAGGAGCTATGTCCAAAATATACAGTAAGCATCACACTAAATAGATAAGATCAGATATAACACAAAAGACGTCTACTATTACCGTTTTTGGATATCCTGCCTAATGCTATATAACACTAATAATAATAACAACAACAATAAGAGATTTTAAGAATTGAAAGAGAAGTGATAAAATTTCTGTTGTTTTCAAGTTATATGCTCATGTATGAGAAATCTCAATAGATCTAAAGACAAACTGAAAGGTCTATTAAGTGTTGAACAGGGAGCTAGATACAAAATCAGTCTACATAAGGTTAGGCATGGTGGCTCACATCTGTAATCCCAGCACTTTGGGAAGCCAAGGCAGGAAGACTGCTTGATAGCAAGAGTTCAAGACTGGCCTGGGCAACATAGCAAGATTTCATGTCTACAAAAATTTTTTTTAAAAAATAAACCAATCGACTCACGTTGTGGCCTTCCTCACGTCACCACCAGGGTGAAGCCCATCCTGCTGCAGGACCATGAGTGGCCCATTACACAGATTAAGTGTAACGGCGAAGGAGACCTCCTCTTTACTGTGGCTGAGGACCCTATCGTCAATGTACGGTACTCTGTGAATGGCAAGATGCTGGGCACCTACATGGGCCATACCGGAGCTGTGTGGTGTGTGGACGCTGACTGGAACACCAAGCACGTCCTTACTGGCTCAGCTGACAACAGCTTGTCGTCTCTGGGACTGCGAAACAGGAAAGTAGCTGGCCCTACTCAAGACCAATTCGGCTGTCTGGACCTGCGGTTTTGACTTTGGGGACAACATCATCATGTCCTCCACAGACAAGCAGATGGGCTACCAGTGCTTTGTGAGCTTCTTTGACCTTCGGGATCCGAGCCAGATGGACAACAATGAGCCCTACGTGAAGATCCCTTGCAATGACTCTAAAATCACCAGTGCCTTTTGGGGACCCTGGGGAGAGTGCATCATCACTGGCCACGAGAGTGGAGAGCTCAACCAGTATAGTGCCAAGTCTGGAGAGGTATTGGTGAACGGTAAGGAGCACTTGCGGCAGATCAACGACATCCAGTTATCCAGGGACGTGACCATGTTTGTGACCGCATCCAAGGACAACACAGCCAAGATTTTTGACTCTACAACTCTTGAACATCAGAAGACTTTCTGGACAGAACGTCCCGTCAACTCAGCTGCCCTGTCTCCCAGCTATGACCATGTGGTCCTGGGTGGTGGTCAGGAAACCATGGATGTAACCACAACCTCCACCAGTCAAGTTTGAGGCCAGTTTCTTCCATTTGGCCTTTGAAGAAGAGTTTGGAAGAGTCAAAGGTAACTTTGGACTTATTAACAGTTTTGCCTTCCATCCTGATGGCAAGAGCTACAGCAGCGGTGGTGAAGACGGTTACGTCTGTATCCACTACTTCTACCCACAGTACTTTGAATTTGAGTTTTAGGCTTAAGAAGCTGGATCTCCGGCTGGGCGCAGTGACTCGCGCCTGTAATCCCAGCACTTTGGGAAGCCAAGGTGGGCGGATCACCTGAGGTCAGAATTGGAGACCAGCCTGAGCAACATGGAGAAACCCTGTCTTTACTAAAAATACAAAATTAGCCAGGTGTGGTGGCAGATGCCTGTAATCCCAGCTGCTTGGGAGGCTGAGGCAGGAGAATTGCTTGAGCCTGGGAGGTGGAGGTTGCCGGTGAGCTGAGGTCATGAGCCATTGTACTCCAGCCTGAGCAACAAGAGCGAAACTCCATCTCAAAAAAAAAAAAAGGACCTGGACCTTCATCCAGGCATCCAGGCCAGGGAAGCTTCTCCCAGAAGGTTTTGAACTCTAAGAAATAAATTAGTTTGGTAATAAATGGCTTGTGGTCAGATTAAAAAAAAAAAAAATCAATCAATCTAGAAAAATCAATAGCATTTTTACACTTGCCAACATTAAAACACAAAAAATAAGACATTATTCACAATAGCAACAAAATTTGTAACATCTAGTAAATAAGCTAATAAAGAATGCACATACTTCTAAAGAGAGAAGTTTAGAACTCTACTAAAGCTTTCAAGCTTGTTTAAAATAATGAAGAAAATGAGTAAAGGTAAAAGTAAAGGTAGAGCTCTAAATTTTCACAAACTAACATGTAAAATCTTTGCAATTCCAAACAAAATAGTAGCTGACATTTTAAGGAACTTAATAAAACAATCCTTAACAATTTGTCTAGAAAACTAAAGATGCCAACTTGCAAATATCAATTAAGAATAACTAGTGCCGGGCGCGGTGGCTCAAGCCTGTAATCCTAGCACTTTGGGAGGCTGAGGCGGGTGGATCACGAGGTCAAGAGATCAAGACCATCCTGGTCAACATGGTGAAACCCCGTCTCTACTAATACGAAAAATTAGCTGGGCATTGTGGTGCGTGCCTGTAATCACAGCTACTCAGGAGGCTGAGGCAGGAGAATTGCCTGAACCCAGGAGGCGGAGGTTGCGGTGAGCCGAGATCGCGCCATTGCACTCCAGCCTGGGTAACAAGAGCGAAACTCCGTCTCAAAAAAAAAAAAAAGAATAACTAGTACACAATAATAAAACAAAATGTAAAATTCCTAGGATTCAACAAATAAAAACTCAACTGGCTTATAATAACTGGCTGGCTGAGAGGCATTAAAGAAGACCTTAATAAATAATAAATAGAGATACATAAAAACATACTATTTGCCTAAATCTGTGGTAGTTTAATATTACAAAGATGTCAATTTTCCCGAAGTAAATCTAAAAATTCAGTACAATTCCAACTAAATTGGTGCTGCTTAACACACACACACACACACACACACACACACACACACACCCTCTTTTTTGGCAGGGGGATAGGGGAAATCAAAAAACAGACAAGCAACAAAATCCTGTCCAAGGCTGACTGACTAGATGGGTAGAATCTATCTCAACATGTATCTTTTCTCTGGAGAAAGAAATTTTTTGCCTACAAAAAATGTCCTGAGGATACCAAAAGGGACCAGATCCCTCTTTGCAAACCACAAATACCCTGCAACCACCTGTGGATATAACGTCCCACCCTCATCATAGGTTACTCTAAGAACAGAGTGAAGGTGGTAAGGAATGGGGACAGCGACCCTGCTTGGCTTATTCAGAAAGGCAGGAATAGATTAGTCCTCTTTCCAGACGGCTAGATTGCAGAGGGTCCATTTTCTACTCCGGGACAACCCAAATACTCCTGCATTCCTGGAAAATAAAGTCTCAGAGCAAGAGAAGCCCTGTCCTGGAAGGAACCGCACTGTGCTGAATAACTACTCCCAGGAAGAGAAGAAACCTCTCCGGCACTGAGCAAAATTAGAAAGAAGAGAAAACTCAGCTTCAGTTTGCCTTCCAGTACCTTAGCTTCCTTCCTGCTCTTCTTGATCTTTCTCTTCTCTGAATTTCCCACACTCATACACTAATTTAACAAATGTTTATATTGAGCTCTTCCTCCGTGCCAGACACTATGCTGGGCATCCAGGGCTCTGAGGAAAACAGCCCAAATGAGGTACTGACCTAAAGAACCAGAGATGTAACACGCTTCTTCTCCAACTTTCAAAAGGATTTGTGATTTAAGAGACCTCAGAGAGAAGGCAATTCTTAAGCCAAAGTTACCACTTCTATAATAGAGGAATTTCAGATCTTGCTGTTTATTGGAAAAGAGAAGATACTTTAGCCAACAAAAACCTTTCCATTATTCCTCAAATCAACAATAGCTAGCATGCAGCTCAAAAAAATTAAAAATTTTTTCATTTAGCTATGCAGAGCAGTGATTTCCACAGAGGGGATGCCAGAAGACCCATGGGGCACAAGAAAAGAATGTGACAACTCCTAATCCCTTAGAACGGTTTCAGTCTATACATCTCCTACTTTCTGTATGAGCTTTATAATATATATTAGTACAAATGTACTTGTATAAAATTTACAAATAAATACATAAGCAAAAACTAGGATGGGTGCTCCTATCAGTGTTTTACTGATAGGAAAGCATGACGGAAATTTTTGGAGGCCTCTAATGTAACAAACAGTTCAATCTCTTATCCCTAAAACCAGTCTTGGTGACCAGAGTCCTGGTAGGTACAGGAGATGTCAGGATCTGTGTCCTCAAACCAAGGTCCAGCTCAGTTAACTCTGGGTCATTTCATGCTGGTCTCATAGTCGAAGGAAAAATCTGGTAGAACAATGAAGGGAAATGAGAGAGTCAGAAACAGAGATTGGAGGGAGAACTGGCTTTTCCAGGTCACTGGCTCCTTCATGGGCAATATCCCAGCATCTAAAAATAGAAGAAACATCTGCAGTTTGCCTCTTGGAGCTGGGGCTTAGATGAGCCCCAGGACAGGCCCTGGCAGACTGGTGGTGGCCACAGTGACAGCACTGGCCTCTTCAGGTGACCTCATCAGAGAATGGCCAGGGGCCAAAGCAGAGATGCTTCCAGAGCCAGGGTCCTCACTGTGAAACAAAAGACCCAGAAATAAGTAGGGACCTTAGCTCTTTAACCAGAAAGCTGGCTCTTTTTTTCTTGGTGGCATGGTGGGGAAAAGAAGTGAGAAGCTGGAAGAGGTGTTTAGAAATCAGGGGCGTCTCCATGATCAAGGATAGCTTCAGAGTAGGTTATTGCTCAATGTCATTTTTCATTTCTTATCTGTGACTCTTCCTTTGGGTTCTCTGAGCCCGGCACATAATAGGCATTCAAAAATACTACTACACAAGAGAAAGAAAGTAAGAGTTTATCAGTGCAAGTCTTGAACTGGGCTTTGAGGAGAACTGTGTTTCTGATTAATTTCTTGACTTCGAGATGGGTGTTCAGGAACAAAGGGAAGGTCCTGGCTGAATCCTGGGAGCATCTTTGGGCCTCTGCTTTGTGAGAATCCAAGAGGAAAAAAGAAAAAAGAAGTTACAGCCCTTGACCTCCATTTCTTAGGAAAAAGAAGAGAATGAATAAGGAACGAGAAGAGGAGGAGAAATAGGAGAAGGGTTCTTGTCCATACTGAAAAAAAGGACAACATTCAAGATGCCCAAGGAGGAGCAGGTGCTCATAAGCAGGGTTTCCCCTCCATTCCCTGCCTGTTTGCCCAGCTCCAAAGCTCCCAGGTCTCCCTTTCCTTCATTCCTTCTTGATCGACCCCTCACTTTCATCTTGCCCATTTCCCAAAGGAATGTTTAAAGATATGTTTACATATATTGGTGTTACTCGGTAACCATTTAGAAAAACTATGTGTCTTTTCCCATCCTCTACTTACCTTTGTTCTCCAAGAAAAGGAATGAAGTCTCTCTGGTCAAGATGGGCAGTGAGTTCATGCTTGATAACTCCTGCTACTCCAAACAACATAACAATGAAATGAAAAGTGAAAACACTCACACAAAATATATAACAAGGTTCTAATATGAGATAAGCATCTGTATTGATTAGAAAGAGAACAAAATATTTAAAAGTGATCCTGAATGGAGCTGTGAGCTTGCTGGGCTCTGGGCCCAGGTGGAGGGAATCATAGCTAAAAGTTCAGATCCTGGGAAGAAAGAAACCTAAAATACTTCACAGGAAACAAGGAACCGGAGTCAATAGTTTTTACCACCTTACTCCTCTCTTGGGGTGGCAAAAGGAAGCTAGAAAATATTACTGACAATTGCTGTTTAAGGGTACACATCTTTGTAAGCTGCAGCCTGTATATGTGGGAGTCCAGAGACACAGTCTCAGACCAGGGTCTGGGATCTGTGACAACTCTCCATTCCCTGAGGGAGGGAGAACTCTGATTACTATTGTAAGACTTGGTTCTGGAAGAGGGACCAAGTAAGGTGGGAGGAGATGCAAGCCACTACACAAGAAGGGGTTGGGGGAGCGAGAAAGAGGAGCCAAAACCTGAAAGAGATGAAACCTGTCACTCAAAGTATTTTCTTCACAGAAAACTTGCACACCTTTTGATAGGTCTATGTGTGGGTGTGATACTGCTTCTTTGGTACTGTGAATGAGATTTTTTTTCTAATGTTTCTGATTGGTTATTGTTTTGTGTAGGAAAGCTATTGTCTTTGTATGTTGATTTGGTATCCAGCCAAAATGTGAAAACTTTTATTAGTTCTCATATTTTGTAGATTCTTTTGGATTTCTGGTGTAGACAATCATAGCATCTACAAATAACAATACCTTATTATATGTTTCTTTCCAATCTTTTACTTCTTACTTCTTTTTCTTGTTTTATTCCATTGGCTATGGAATCGATGATAGTTGCCTTCTTATTCCTGTCTCTAATGGGAATATTTCTACAACATCACCATTAAGTATATTGTTTGCTGTAAGTCTGTTATAAGTATCCTTGGTCAAGTTAAGGAAACCTCCTCTAATCTGCTAAGAATTACCTGAGGTGTATTTAAAATGCACATCTCTGAACACTATTTGATCAAAGAATCAGAATCTCTAGCGATGGGGGCTAGAAGTCTAGAGTTTAAGAATTACTATGTTATAGAAATTGCTTCTTAATGTATCTTAATAATTTTCATTTTCAATAATTTAAAATTATTCTGCTATTTTGACCTGCCTGAAGCCCTTAACACTGCTTAGAATACTCCCTTCTCTTGGTATTTGCATCTGCAGCAAGCTGCATCTTCCCACACATTTCTACCTGTGTTTTAGAAGCCTCATGTGTGCAGTAAGAAGAACCTTAAGAACTTGAGATAAACGTCTTATCTGGTCTGTACTTGCCTGATTCGGCAATTATAGTCTTAACCCACTTATCTCCATCATCCTGAATACTACACATTCAGGCTTTGTAATTTGAGGCTCTTCCGATTCCGGAGTCTGTATGATATTAGACATGGCCCAATCTCACCAATAAGACTGGAGTCAGCTCCTTTGTGTATCTCTTCCTCTGAGGCTCCCTCCATGTCCAAGTTTCATAGTATAACTAAACTGAAGCTAACCAGGCACTGACTTAGCTGCCGGATGGGTGGAGCTATTGCTTTAAGGGATATATTACAATTTCCAAGTTTAGGATTTACTATTTTATATTAGGGTGATTATTTTTGATGTGAAAAAACAAGATGCATATCACTTTCAGATATGACACAGCTCCAACTCTCCCCAGTCATCTCTTCTATAAAAGACTTACCTATCGGCAAATAATACCAACAGACCCCCAGCCCTGCCCCGTCATCCCCACTCAACTAGTTACATCACTATTTCAGGTATTGGGATTTCTTTTTATAAAAGGAAAATGGCAGCCCACATATATCATGAGATTTCTACAGAAATGATGGTTATCCCGCATGTACTTAATTTGTAGTTTATTTTGGGGAGAAGTCACTCTCACTATCAGAAGAGATCCCAGCTTTTGTACACCGAAGGGAATTGAACTCACTTTGCTGATATGAATTCAGGTACAGAACAGTATCACTTCATCTCATCAATAGAATTCTAGCACTATTTCAGAAGCAAGAGAGCTGTTTTTCTTTTTTTACTTTTTAAAAACTTGGTGTTAAGGAAAATTCAAAATGGAGGCCACTGTTTGGATAGATCACTAGGCCAACTGCCTGTAGCCACATCACTGAAACTTAAGCTATCATGATTTTCCTGAAATATTAGCTCTAACCACAAACAAAACTTACATTTTTCTTTCTGAATTCTGAACCAATCAGCTACAGACAAATAAGCTAATACAGCCCTACTTGTCCTAAAAGGAATGTAAGTTTTAATAGCCAATCACAAGAAAGATCAATGTACCTCCTCATTTAGGCTTTTGAACCTGCACTGTGACTGCTGTGAGCCAAGCTGCTCGCCACTTTCGGCGTCGAGTCTCCTGCTTATCAAACCAGGAGAATTTTTCGGGTTTTTTTTAAATGCACAATAAACACTTAAAATTTTAATCTAATTGGCTTTTATTTTTGGTAATTGTAGTATATCCCTTAAAGCAATAGCTTAATTTAACTTAATTGGCTTTTATTTTTGGTAATGGCTACCAGAAAATTTTAAATGACATACGTGGCTTGCATTATATTTTTTGTTGGACAGCATAGATCTAAGCACTAAGCACTAATGGCTACTAACAATACAAAATGACAGCTGTCCAGATAGCCGATGCCTCCTGATAGATGTACACAACCCCATCTAGGAAATATTCTTACCAAAAAATGGACCCTGAATCTGATCAAGATTTTATGTCTTGCTACCAAATTGCAGTAAATATAGACAGCAGAGAAACAAAGTAAATGATACCATAGGCATACAACCAGCGAAATCCAGAAAACAGGAAAGTTTACAAACAAATGATCCTGTTTTTTCAACAGATAAGTCACAAAGGGGGAATAAAAAGAGGAAGAGGAAACCGGAAGATGAAAAGAGATTTTAAAGCATGCCAACTGGTTACAAAGCAGGGACCTTAGTTGGATCTTGGTTCAAATAAACTATAAAAAGAAATAAATTCAGATAGAATAAGATCAATTTGAACACTAACTGGATATCTGGTTATATAAAGGAATTATTAATAATTTAGGTAGTTGTATTTAGTTATTTTTAAAATTGCTTATCTTTAAAAATACATATTGAAATACTTAAAAATAAAATGTTAAGATTTCTGGGATTTGTTTCAAAAAATTTAGAAGATGGAGAGACAAGAGTGCGGATATCAACACCTGTGAAAAGAAGGGGAATAGAAGATAAATAAGTAAATTTATTTTTTTTAAGTGGAGCTATAGTCAGCCCTTCCTGTGGGTTTCACATCCATGGACTCAACCAACTACAAATCAAAAATACTTGGGGGGAAAATTGCATCTGTACTTAACATGTACAAACGTTTTTTCTTGTCATTTTTTCCTAAACAATGAAGTATAACAACTACTTACATAGCATTTACATTGTATTAGGTATTACAAGTAATCTAGAGGTGATTTAAACTATATGGGAGGATGTGCATAGGTTATGTGCAAATACTATGTCACTTTATATCAGGGACTTGAGCATTTGAAAATTTTGCTATCAGTGGGAGGTCCTAGAACGATAAGGAGGGATGACTGTGTTATGAAATGAGATTAGCTGGAAGCTAATTGCTGGTAAAACATGATGATGAGTACATGATGTTCATTATACCATTCTCTCCACTTTTGTATATGTCTAAAATTTTCTATAATAAATGTAGTGTGATGGGTCCCCCACCAAGTTCTTCAAGGGTGGACATATGTCCACTGCCTGAACCCTGAAGGCGGGGCAATGAGCCAAGGTTATGGTACCCAGCCAAAGAGCAGGTGTCCCTGAGAACCCAAACATCATGGAGGGTATCTCAGAACCTACTGAGGAAAACAGTCCCATCACTCAAACAGAGTAAGCAAAGAGCCAGAAAACTAGCTTAACAGCAGTTCAGAAAAAGGAGGGAGGGGCAGGGACATATACCTAGATCTAGCACTGTCCTGCGGCCACTCAGTGCCTTCTTTGTTTCAGTGGCTAGGTAACTGTGCCTAACACATGCTCCAGGCTGGAATTCAGCCCAGGAAATCAGAAAGTTGAGACTTTCTGAGCATTTGAGACAAGAGTGAGTGAAAGGAATTGCTTGCAGATTACTCAGGGTCACTCTGATGCACAGAATGGTGTTCTGCCAGAAAATAGCATTTAAAGCCATGTTGGTTTTTACACTATGTTTATAAACTAATTTAACAACTGGTGAATTAAAGTTCCACATTATCACAGAAATGAAAATCATATCTGAAATTAAAGAATTAACTGTCAATGTAATCCAACAATTAATTATTTGCAAGGGTGGGGGGTGTTAGTGATATATTCAGTATTTAGATGTTTCATGAACCAGTTAAAGATTCCTTTTTATATAAATAAATAAATGCTGATTATAGCTTTCTCGTTGGGATTAATGGTTCTGATTTATACACTTGCTGGTTATGAGTAAGTACATATGACTGTACTAGCCTAGATATCTCAAGTGGAATATAAAGTAAAAAACTATTTCTTGAAACAGCAAAGAACACACATAAAAGATACTTTTGAAAGCTAGATTGAAATAGATATTACAAAAATCATAGAAATTACATAGAAATTGATGTCTAAGAAAGAAAACAATAAATATTATGTGTTGTGTTATATGAAATTAGAGCATGTGTTTATATCCACATTCACTCTGATTTTTATTAACACTGACATGTGTTGAAGACAATCCATTAGTGTTTCAGCAAGAGTCCAGATATTGAGTAGAATATCAGAATTGCTTAGCTATTTGTGCAGGAATTTTAAAACAAAATCAGGTTTGTTATAATTTATTTGTTTTTTAATGAATCTGTAGACTTGGCCCTCTTGGGGAGGCTTTGGATGAACAGTTAGGGCTTCATAGGGTTTTGGAGCCAGGAGTGACAACAATTTTAGAAGATAAATCTTTTATTGAGTACAGGGTGGGTAACAAGAAGAAACTGGAGGTGTCAATAAGCCAGTTAGAGGGCTTCACGAAGATTCAGAGAATGTGAGGACCTGGAGCAACAGCAGTGAAACTGGAGAAAGACAGGGGAATATAATATATTGGAAAAGGAGGTGATAGCTGGAGAAAAGGGAAAAAGGAGAAAAAATACTGACATCTTACACCTGAGTACCAGGGAGGACAGACGCCTGTTGGGGGTTAAAAGGAGCTGCTTGGGAGAAGGGAAGGTGGCAATGACACTCCATGCTCGTAAAGGCTAGGACAGCAGAGAGGACATAGTTCTTGGTGGGAAAATTGTGTTTCCATGGTGTAGAAGCTGAAATATGGTCAGGGTGTCTGTATAACAAAGAAACACCTAGGCCACCCTGAGAGGGGCTTCCTGGAGACTGCTGTAGTATCCAGTAAAGAGCACAGCATGTGGGGTCAGGAGAATTTGCTTCTGAACCCAGGTTCTCCCCTTATGAGCTGTGTGACCTTAGGAAACTGATCTAACCTTTCTGGGCTTCGGTTTCCTCCTCTATAAAATGAAATCAACAATAGATTAGGTGTTCATTAAACAGAAGTAATTCTTCTTGATTCTTTTTTTCGTATTTTTTATTTTAAAATTTTAATCTATTTTTTTATTTTGAGACTAGCCAATTTTCATATTTTTGGTAGAGATGGCATTTCACCATGTTGCCAAGGCTGGTCTCGAACTCCTGGGCTCAAACAATCCTCCTGCCTCGGCCTCCCAAAATGCTAGGATTATAGGCATGAGCCACTGCGCCCAGCTGCTGCTCTTGGTTCTTTAAGACTATTCCCCAAATATCTTCAAAATAGCCTTTCCTTGGATTGCAGGGGAAATCATTTTTAATCTCCTCTCCCTTGGCCCATCTGTATAACAAAGATAATATTGTTTACATCTGTGGTTCTCAAATGTTATCTGTGCATCAAAATCATTTGAAATATTTGTAAGATACAGATTCCTGTGCCCTAATCCAATAACTTGATTCAGTACTTCCAGGCAAGAAGCCAGGCATCAATATCTTTCTAGTTGAGAATCACTAAGCTACATCATAAACCTGGAGTGAAGGTTGAATAACATGAGCATGGCAAACCCACATAGCACAGTTCCTAGCACACAGTGCTTGTTTAATAAGTGGTACTGGTTGGGAGTGGTGGGATGGTGAAAGCATGGGCCATGGAAGTGAGCAGGGTGATGGTGGGTGATGGTGATGGAGGTTGGGTTATGTTCATGGAGGTGGTGAGTGATGATCGGGTGTGGTGGGTGGTGGAGGCCAGATTGTTGAAGATCCCTGACTCAGCAAGAAGATTGAGACTTTCTCTGGTGGAGCGTGAGGAGGCGAAAGGGACACTCCCGGTGGAAATAAGTGTTCATTCTTGCTTCCATTAGGAATTTGTTCCTGGACTAAATAAGAGGAGAGGCATCACTTTGGAGATTAATTCTCCTTTCCACAGAAGTAAGAAATACAACTGAAACTACAAACTGCAAAACTGTACTATGACCTGCAAAATAGATCAATTGTATCAAACCATACCTTGCAACACCAGCAAAGGTCAAACTACTTTAAGACCAGCACATTGTTGTGTTGTATGCACAGAGGCTTGAGGCCAAGACCACAGGAAAAAGGGTTCAGCAGTGACTCTGAACTCAGGCTCTAGAGACAAGACCTCTGACGATTCCAGAAGTTCACATTGTTTACAAATTCTGATCAACCCCAGTCCAGACCTCGCTTACAAATTTCTACCCTGCAACCACTGTATCACAAAAACCCATTAACTTCCCCATTTTGAGCCACCACTGAGTCTCTGTCAAAACAATGCTCCCTTATGCCGTAAAAGAAGGAGCGTCGCTTTGAGCATTAATAAACATGCCGTGAAAGAGGGAGCATTGTTTCCAGTGGTCTTTGTAAGAGGGTTTCAACACGTAGACAGGGACCCATGCCTTTTGCTCTTAGACTGTCAGCTTGGTTCACGGAAACAGCCTGTCCAGCCCGTGCACTCACTGGATATGGAAAATGGCTCATTGTGGACCAAGCACTTCAGAGTAGCCAGTGAGTCATCCCCTCTGATAATCAAAATTCTGGGATGTTTAGCTAAATATTCAAAGTTAAATATATTACAGTCTTTTCATACATGTTTTGAAAAGCAGCCAGGATTCTAGAGGAAACCTCCACAGGACACTTGCCTTTCAACACTTGGAGCTCTCTGGGCACTTCTTGCAGAGAAAGAGTGGGTAGAAACGCAGGAGCAGCACGTTTCTTGCCTGAAGCGTTCATGGCTGGAGGAAGCATATCACTGAGGAGCCTGCAGGTGGTGGCGAGGGGAGACGGGTGCTCTGAGCCTGCAGGTGGTGGCGGGGGGAGAAGGGTGCTAGAGCACCTACCTTCTTGTTCTCCTCAGCCCCAGCTCCTGCTCTAGAGGGTTCCACATTCGCTAACACCTCCCAGCCTTTGCCCATGCTGCTTGTGAACTGATGTCTTAGTCTGCTTATGCAGCTATGACAAAATACCATAAACTGGTGGCTTAGAAATCATAGAAATTTATTTCTTACAGTTCTAGAAGTTAGGAGGTCCCAGGTCAAGGCTCCTGCAGATTTGACATCTGAAGAGGACTCATTCTCTGGTTCATAGATGACACCTTCCCATTATGCCCTGACTTGGTGGAAGGGACAAGGCAGCTCTCGGGGGTCTCTTTTATAAGGGCACTAATCCCATTCATGAGGGCCCCATCCTCAGGACCTAATCACCCCCAAAGGCCTCACCTCCTACTACCATCAACTTCAGGGTTTTCAATGTAGGAATTTTGGGAGGACATAAATTTGGCCCATAGCAATAATATTAAGGTTACAATGGTTTAATATTATAACAGAAAGCAGTGAACCATGAAGGCAAATGGGAACTTCCTCACCATTCAGTTCGGGAGATTTATGATTATCTCAGAGCAGAAGACCTTGAGTAGCCAAATTTACACAAGTACATTTTCCTTTTTTGTGTGTTTTTTTTCCTTCCAGTGAGTTGTTTTTAAAAGATCTTAGTAGTTGTCTATATAGAAAGCCTTTCGTGGCTTTCTGATAACCTAATGCTCTCCTCCATAACCCAACATGCAAAAATAGGCCCTCTCAAGGGTGACCCCAACTCTCTGTTGCCTTAGGGGTCTGCTCCCAGTGTAATTATAACCCCTCTTTCACCTCAAAGCTGTTTCAGTTTGGATACTAAATTATGTGGTGACCCTAGTAATAATCTCATGTTGTCAAAGGAGAAATAATGATATGGAGCATACGTTGAATATGTAAATTTTTTTATTATTTTTTATTAAATATTAATTGTGTGTGTGTGTGTGTAGACACACATATATTTTCAGTCCTCACCAACACTCTGGGAAGTTAAGCAAAATTAATGTTCCCATTTTATATTTGAAAAAAAATCAAGGCACAGAATAAATAACTCACCCAACATTGCACAATGTGACTTCAGAACCTGCACTCTTTACCACTGTTTATTGCTGCCTCCTGAGATGCTGAATCTTTACTCCAGAGAATCTGGGTGGTCAGAGAGGGTTTGCTTTAGACATGCTGGTCCTGAAACCTAGGAAGAAGAGAAATAAGAATTTCTCTTCTTAAAGAGTAAGAAAAAATAGATGGTCCCCTCTTACATTTATTTCTTAGAGCTGCCATTTCTAGGACTGCAGATGGCAGCCTGGGCAACATAGTAAGACCCCCACCTCTACACAAAATATTTTTAAAATTAGCCAGGCATATAGCGCATGCCTGTAGCTACTTAGCTACTCAAGAGGTTGAGGTGGGAAGATTGCTTGAACCCAGGAGTTTGAGGTTACAGTGAGCTATGACCATGCCACTGCACTCCAGACTGGGTAACAAAGTGAGACCCTGTCTCTAAAAAAGTATATATATATATATATATTTCTCTCACAGTTCGGGAGGCTGGAAGTCCAAAATCAAGGAGGAGGACCCTCCCTCCCTTGCCTCTTCCAGCTTCTGGTAGCTCAAGGCACCACTGGACTTCTGGCGGCATCACTTCCATCCCTGTTCCCATCTTTATGTGACCTTCTTCTATGTGTCTGCATCTCTAATCTTCCTCTGTCTTTCTCTTCTAGGAACACCTGTCATTGGATTCAGCAACCACCCTGAATGACCTCATCTTGAGATCCTTAAGTTAACTATGTCTGCAAAGACCCCTTGTCCAAATAAAGTCACATTCACAGTTTCCGGGAATATGGACATGAATATGTGTTTTCCATGGGGAATCACCATTCAACCCACTAGGCCTCCGGACGTACATGATAGGAGATGTAGCTCCTATAAGCTGTATAAACCTAGATCTAAATGTATTCCTTTGAGCCCATCTTGAGAAGTCTTTTTTTTTTCCTACTTCAGAGTTGCTTAATTTTCCCTTCTTAAGAAAACTCCCCAAGTTACCAAAAACAAGAAGTATTTTCATCATTTCTAGAAAACCTCAGAACTTAAAGGAGGCCAGGAATGTAGAAGGAAGCAACACCAATCCTATTCTAAAAGCCCTGCTTTTCTTCTGCCTGCCTGGACATTCCTCACCAAACTCAAATGTCACTCTTTGAGGCTTCCTGGAACCATCCTCTCACCCACCCCTACTCACAACCTCATCAGAGACACAGCCAGCTTTCTGCTGACTTTCACTAATCAGCTGTGTGACTTCAGGCTGCTCTTCAAGTTTCTAGGCTTGTTTCCTCCTCTGGAAAGAAGGAACAAAAGAAAAAAACAAAGAGATGAAGGAAGACAAGAAGGAAGGAAGGCCAGTCTTGAAGGTCCCTAATATCCTAGCCATAGCATTAAGGTTGTTGAGTGAGGGAACCACATCTCTGTTTATGACCTCCATCTAGTTCTTATTTCCCTGCTTAGGAAATCATTCCATCTTCTTCTCCCAGTCTAGGCCTGCCTTCTCCTCCTGCCTCCAAAGGGCTTTCTCCGCCTGCCATTCCATCTCCTCCTGCCTCCAAAGGGCTTTCTCCAAAACCTGTCTTACTCATCCCTTTAACCAAGGCTTCACTACCTCTTGCAGATCTCTGATCTCTGCCTCCAGCCAGAACTTCCCAGTTCTAATTCCCAGACCCAGAGCTCTTCTCTCTCCCCTGAAGGAGACAGAGCAGAATTCTCTTTTCCTTTATTCATCTCTTATTTCCTCACCAATAATTAACTTTATTATTATTTAATAAAGATACATAGAGGGCATTCCTAGCAAAGCACCACAAATACTTGGTTCCAAATATCAACATTTGGAATTCACATGTCCCACTATCACCAGCAAGTGATTATTAGAAGGAAGAATTTGCTGTAGGGTTTTTATGCCTTTCCTGTTAGAGGTGACAGATGGTTCTCAACAATAAAAAAAATACCAGTCACTCTTGATACAATATGTGCACGCCAAACCAAAAAGACAGAGATGGACAGCAAATTGGCAACTATTACCACTACAGTTTATATTTGGCATTTGAAGACACTGGTTATATATACAGAAGTCACATCATGGCAAAATAAAATCCTTTCTTCATTTGAAAAAAAAAAAAACAAAAACAGGATAGGACGGGCACAGTAGCTCACACTTGTAACTCCAGCACTTTGGGAGGCCAAGGTGGGTCGATTACCTGAGGTCAGGAGTTTGAGACCAGCCTGGCCAACATGGTAAAACCCCGTCTCTACTAAAAATACAAAAACTAGCCAGGCATGGTGGTGGGCACCTATAATCCCAGCTACTTGGGAGGCTGAGGTAGGAGAATCTCTTGAACTTGGGAGGTGGAGGTTGCAGTGAGGCAAGATCACACCATTGTACTGCAGTCTCAAGGAAACAAATCTTTATATGTTCAGTATTTTTTCTACCAGACTTCAAGCTTAACACCAGACTGTTCAGTTCAAAACCAAGCACATGGTAAGCTTGCTGCCTGCAAAGGCCTAGGGCTAAAAGTTAACCACTTTAACATCCTAAGGAACACAACCCGGGGAGGCCAGCACCATGAGTTTCAGGGGATGAATTGCTTCAAGTAGCTGCCACCTTAGGCAGACCTTGCCTACCTCCTTCAGGGACTGGCTTTGAAATTTCCACAGTGGCCTCTCAACTTGGTCTGTACCATAACGTCAACAGTGTTTTATTTCCCAGACTTGCTCAGGGGAAGCAGCTGTTTCATCCCCACACCTGCTACCACCCCCACCCCAGCAGAAGGGCTGTGAGCTACAGAGCCAGCCCTGTGTCCTCCCAGCCCACCCCCTCCCTGTTCAGAAGCTCAGCCAATGGGGTAGCCTTTGGGTAGCCACAGGACCACGCTCCCCACAGATCTCACTGCAGAACTGGAAAGGTTTCATCAAGTGCTAGAAGCAGAAAAACATCAGATAGCCAAAAAATCAAGTGACTTGTTCTCTTTCAAGCCTGCCCTAGGGAGTCTCTGCAAGCCATTATTCTGAAGCCAAGAAGCAATGCCCTCCCCAGGGCGCCTTGTTCGCACAAATACTGAGAGACAAAACAAAAATGCTGAATTTCAGAGCTTCCAAGAGCCCCTGAAGAGGCTGGAGATCCCTCCAGCAGCACTGTGGCTTTGTGCATGCAAAGCAATTATAGGAGTCAGATGTCAGAGAAAAGGGGGCTGAAACTAAGTACCACCCCACTAGAAAGTACAAATGTTAGTAGCCACCACTTTGTGGCTCCCCCGGAAGCCCAGAGAGCTCCAAAGTGAACAGGTTTCCATTCATCCAGCATTTAATCATAGGTGTCAAGGGTTTCAGCAGCCCCTGTCCTATTAGAACTGTTTTAATGGGGAAGTAAACAAGCAAATTTGTGATCTTAAAACACCTGGTATGTTTTCTTAGCCACACACGAGTTGAGGCATTGAGCATGTAAAGAGAGCAGGGAAGACCCGATGCCCAAGGCAGGAGGCAGTTACTGGAGGAAGCCATGTCTGAACAGAAGGAAGAGGAGTTGGCCAGGGGACGGGGTAAGGAATAGTGTCCAGGCTGCTTGCCCTACACCCTGGGAGGGAAAAACACTGCCATAGTCTATGCCATTGAAAGAAGCTCAGTTTAGCTGAAACAGAGGACAGGAGGGAGGGCTAGTGAGCAAAGAGATTGAAAAAGGAGGCCATGGCTGGGTGCTGGATTGCAGGAGCAGTAAGGAGTTTGGATATCTCCTAAAGGTATCTCACGATTCCTCAGTGCGGGAGGAGCAGGAGAGGAGCAAATGATGGGATTGGATCTGCAATTTAGGATGATTTCTCTTCCAAGGAGCACCCCTGGACTCTTTGTTGTCTTTGACACACTTGGAGCTGCTGTCATGGCAATTGTTAAAAAATAAAACTTTTAGAAAATGAAAACCTGAAGGTAGAAAATGGAAGATGGGAGAACTCCCTTAATATCTCTGAGGGTCCCATTCTGTTGGTTGCCGGTTCACTCTGATGATTGTTTCTTTGGCTGTGCAGAAACTCTTAAGTTTAATTAGATCCCATTTGTCTATTTTGACTTTTGCTGCCATTGCTTTTGGTGGTTTAGTCATGAAGTCCTTGCCTATGCCTATGTCCTGAATGGTGTTGCCTAGGTTTTCTTCTAGGGTTTTTATGGTGTTAGGTCTCATGTTTAAATTTTTAGTCCATCTGGCATTAATTTTTGTGTAAGGTGTAAGGAAGGGGTCCAGTTTCTGCTTTCTGCACATGGCGAGCCAGTTTTCCCAACACCATTTACTAAACGGAATCCTTTCCCCATTGCTTGTTTTTGTCACGTTTGTCAAAGATCAGATAATTGTAGCTGTATGGCATTGCTTCCGAGGCCTCTGTTCATTTCCATTGGTCTATATCTCTGTTTTGGTACCAGTAACATGCTGTTTTGATTACTGTAGCCTTGTAGTCTAGTTTGAAGTCAGGTAGCATGATGCCTCTGGCTTTGTTCTTTTTGCTTAAAAGGATATGAACAGACACTTTTCAAAAGAAGACATTTATGTGGCCAACAAACATAAGAAAAAATGCTCATCATCACTGGTCATTAGAGAAATGCACATCAAAACCACATTGAGATACCATCTCATGCCAGTTAGAATGGCGATCATTAAAAAATCTGGAGACAACAGATGCTGGAGAGGATATGGAGAAATAGGGACAATTTTACACTGTTGGTGGGAGTGTAAAATAGTTCAACCATTGTGGAAAACAGTGTGGTAATTCCTCAAGGATCTAGAAATAGAAATATCATTTGAACCAGCAATCCCATTACTGGATATATACACAAAGAACTATAAATTGTTCTATTATGAAGACACATGAACATGTATGTTCATTGTGGCACTGTTTACAATAGCAAAGACCTGGAACCAACCCAAATGCCCATTGATGATAGACTGGACAAGGAAAATGTGGCACATATACACCATGGAATACTATGCAGCCATAAAAAATGATGAGTTCATGTCCTTTGTAGGGACATGGATGAATCTGGAAACCATCATTCTCAGCAAACTGACACAAGAACAGAAAATCAAATGCCCCATGTCCTCACTCATAGGCAGGTGTTGAACAATTAAAACACATGGACACAGGGAGAAGAACATCACACACTGGAGTCTGTTGTGGGGTGGGGAGCTAGGGGAGGGATAGTGGAGGATGGGGAGGTTGGGGAGCGATAACATTGGGAGAAATGCCTGATTTACATGACAGGGCAATGGAGGCAGCAAACCACCATGGCATGTGTGTACCTATGTAACAGTCCTGCAAGATCTGCACATGTACCCCAGAACTTAAAGTATAATAATATATATATATCTCTGAGGGTCACTATGGGAAGTCAGCTTAAAGTCCACAAAGTCAGAAGCTCTCTAGAATCCACAGCCAAATGCCAGGGAAAGACCTGGTCCCCCAGCCTGCCCTGAAGGGAAGGAGTGATGCTGGGCATAACCTGTGCTCCCTCTTCGCTGCCCCCAGGCTGAGCTTGTTAAACTTTCCATCATTTTCCAGCCAATTGAACTGCATCAGATGAGACTGAGTCTGTGTTTGTAAAAGATGAGAAGAGTCCCTCTCTACATGGCTGCACCCCCTCCACCCCACCCTCTGCCTATCCCAAGAGATGAGCCTATCTCTCTCTGCCCAGAGTTTGGGGTTGCTCTAGGAGCCTTCATGGGGTGCAGTGGCCCCCAGACTACTGGGCTGTCACTGAAGTTGATGCCTTTCCTGCAGGGACAAAGAACCCAGCAGACCTGCCTGCTGCCTCATTCTGCCACCTGGGGAAGGCAGAGTTCTGCCTCTGAGCCTAAAAAGTTTTCTAACCCAGGGCTGAGTGTGTGAATGGAAGTCAGGGGGAACCAGCTCTAGGTAAGGCCCTAGGAAAGGCCTTCTGGTCAACCTCCAGCAGCTCTCAGCTCCTCTTTCTCCTCCCATGGAAAGAATCAGAAACTGGGTATTCGGCATAATTTTGCCTGAAGAAGAGATGGAAAGGCTTGGAGGTGCGTAAAACGGTGAAAGAGTAAAGAGGAAACCAAAACTCTTCCAGGAAAGGCAGGTTCAAATGACTCGCTTAATTATAAAAGATCTAAGCCTCAGGTGACAAGAGGTATCAGAAAACAACCAAAGACTCTCAACCCCAGGGGGACAACAGCATTTCTTGTACAATTCAGAACACTAGAGGTTGAGTGATGTTAAGAGATGTCTTATTTTAAGCAAAAATAAATGTTAAATAGGGTTCCCTAGATGCGTATATAGATGTGTGTGTAGATGAATAGATTCATGTATAGAAAATTCGCATTTGTACAGAGCTTTTATAGTTTGCAAGGCTTTATTACCATTGTACTGGATCTTTTTCACAAACCAAATGAGGTAAAAAAGCAAAGTATTATCACTACTACCTTGTGACAGGTGAGGAAGCTGGAAGGAAGTTGAATGAAACAGGTGTGACATAGCAGAAAGGACATAAGACTTAGAGTTTAAAGACCTGAATTCAAGTCCTGCCTCTCCCACCAACTAGATCACAAAAATCATTGTGCCTGTGTAGTATATTTAATTCTTAAAAGTGTGACTGTATTTCCCTTATTTCCAAGTTCTTGGGAAAAGAATGGGCACCTCACTTTTGCCCCCATATGTGGCCAACACAGGTCACATTCTCTCTCAAGACTCCCCACAAATCATTGCCCTTTAAGTTAATACATCCAGAGAGCTTTGGGTAGTGCCTAGCATGTAGTAAGCAGCATATGAGCCTTAACTAATATGGTTTATCTCTTCGTCCCCAGCACCCACACAGTCTCTGGCACATGCTAAGTGTTTAATAAGTATGAGCTGATAGAATGACTGAAAGGTATTTATCATCCAGTGTAGGAAACAGACATATAAGCAAATAACGGCAATGGAGTGAGGTGAGTGCTATGGAAGGTATGTATAAGTGGTGGGGAGTGGAATAGGAAGCTTCTCACTCCAAGAGGAAGGGTGAAAGAGGGTGCACTGAGGAGGTAAAAGATATGCACTGACCCACTTATAAGGGCGTAAAGACTTAAGAGGAGGACACGAGTTAAAGGGAGTGGAGAAGGAATCTCTTAGGCAGGAAGTTAAGCATGTAGAAGAGTCCCTAGTCATGATGCAGTAGCGTGTACTCAGAGAGGAGTGACTATGGCTGGGAAGTCGAGTGTCAGGGACATCATGGTGGAAGAAGAGGTTGGAGTCAGGGCCAGATGTGAACAACTTGGAATGTCAGACTAAGGAATTTATATCTGATTCTCTAGCAGAAATGCAGAGCCAACGAAGGGATTGTAAGCCAAAGAATGAACATTTGTATCACAGAAAGGCCGATCTATGGGTTCTCCGCAAAATGGAATTGAGAAAAGCAAGACTGGAGGCAGAGGGACAAGTTAGGAAACTATTTCCACGGTCCAGGTAAAACATAAGAAGAGGTTGAGCTCAGATTATGACCACTGAGACATCGAAGAGAAGACCGATTAGAAATTTATTTAGGAAATGTCATCAGAGAACTTTGTAAACTACTAAACATGTCTGGAAAAGCAAGGAAAGAGGCAAAGACGGAGTCAAGGACTTACGCTTGGGTAACTGCATAAACAGAAGCCCCACTAACCAAGTTAGAAAATGCTTGCATAAGAGCAGATAAGGAGTCCCCATCTGGACACTCTGTGTTTGAAGTTCTTGCTCAGTGTACACAGAGAGCTGCCCAATAGCTGTTGAACCAGAGAAGACGGGAAAGATCCTGGAGAGAAGTCCACCCTGTCGTTGTAAGTCCAGGGTCATCAATGGATAAGTGATAGCTTAAACCACAGGAGAGGAGGAGATCAGTCAGAGAGAGAATCTAACCTGTGTTGGCCATGCATGGAAGCAAGAGCAAGATGCCCATTCTGCCTAAGAACCTGAAAATAGAAAAACGCAGTCACCCTCCTAAGAACTAAATAGTATTATACAGGCACAATGAATGTGAAGAGCTCATTGTGGGAGTAAACTGAGATGTCTGTGCCTGAGGAATTTGAGAACGCCTAAAACATCCATCAGCCTGGCTTGCTATAACCTCCTGTCTGTGGACCTCGTCTTTGGCCAGGAAGCCTGGCATTGCTACAGCTACCTTAACAGCAGCCTACAGAAGAGACAACGTGCTGAGAGCATCTCAAATAAATCAAGCCAGTGCCAAGTCTGAACCATCTTCCAACCCTGGTCTTTTTTTTTCAGTTATATGATCAAATAAATTCCTGTTATTGTTTTCAGTTGAGTTGGGTCAGGTTTTCTGGTAACTGCAGCCAAAAGCATGCTAAGCTGGTACGCTCAGTGAGCTTGGAAGCACAGCAAGCGGAGGAAATGGATGAGTCCCAGTAGGAACACACCTCTCCAGGGGCCAGGGCACTTGAGTTTGAGGGTCAGGGTGTGCTCCCCATGCTTTCTGCTTGGACAGGGTCTGATCTTTGCTTTCTGTTTTCGTAATTCTGAAGGCATCTGCAACATAGTTTCTACAGTTCTCTTTTAAGAAGTCTCTTTCCAAGAAGATCCCAATAAACTTGGACCCCTGTCTCATTAGACAAAATTGGGTCATAGCTTTTCCTGAGCTAGTCCTGAGGCCAGGACTAGTTCAATTCACGTTGGCCTGGATTCCAAAAGCCAAGGGAGTGAGGTTACTCTTAGGCCCTTTAGGCCCAACCTTGAAGCTGAGGGTGGTAGCAGCCCCTCAACTACATGGGCTGGGTGGGCAAGGCTTGGGCAAAACTGCGATAATTACCAGGTGAAGGGAGAGTGGATGTCAGGGAGGCCACCGTGACATCCACTAGACTAGACAACTTTCGTAAGTTGGCTCCCTATTTGGACCTGCCAGAGGAAAGCACGAAAATATTACCAATTCCAATCTTGTGGTCCAGAATGTATTTCCTACCAGTAGGCTGTTTTCATTTATAAGGGTCTGCCGTATCAGATAAACAAAGAAATGTTTTCGTAATTTAATACAATGAAATTTTTCTTACTCATATAAACTCTAAACAGTGGCAAGGTGAGTGACAGTGAGCACTCTGCTCCAGAGATGGCGGGGCCCCTGTCTGCTTCAAAGCCATTTCAAAGGTTATCCTGAACAGCAACGTACAGCCCGCACATGGGTGAAGAGAAAGGGAAGCATTGAGAGGGAAGTCTTATGGGTCAAGCCTGGCAGCAGTGTACCTTACTTCAGCCCATAATCGTATGCCCCACACAGCAGCGGTGAAGCCGGGGGAGATACTATCACTATATGGCCTGGAGGAAAGGAGAACAGTGTGTCTGCAGGGGCCAGGCTTTGCCACCATGGCTTCGTGGCACCATCTGGCTCCTTCCCTGCTCCCACACACCCTCCTCATACCTGCCCCTCCATCCCATTTGAACTGTCCGAGAGAGAAAAAAAAGCAAACATAAAACAGAAGAGGATGGAAGTCTGGAGAGCAATAAAACAACCTGTAAGCCAAGGATAAAAAAGAAGCCACAGAGAAGACTGAGATGGGTAATCAGAGAACTAAAGACAAAAACCAGAAGTGGAGACAGAGATTAAAGGAAGAGGGAGTTCCAAGAAAGGGAATAAGAACACTTAACCATCTCCCTCTCTCATTAGATGGTGCTGAGGATTAAAGGAATTGGGAAATGCCGAAGTGTTATCAAAATGGTGAAACATTGTAGCCATGTGTGAGACAGCCTCTGACCATCTGCCTGCCTCTGGGGCCTCTTGGGAGCTCAGCCTATAACATTCAGCCCCTGCAATTGCCAGGCCCCACCCTGCTCCCTCCCTTACTGCACTCCCAGCAGATGGGGTAGCAGGGAAGGTTGGATAACTATCACCTAGGACCTGCAAAAATGCCCTGTGGTTCCAGAACCTCAGGCAGAATCTCCAAAGTTGAGCTGTCCCTAATCCCCAAGAGGCCATAAGGGGTTGCATCTCTCAGATACAATGTCCTGGGCTCTCCAGGGAAATACCCACCCCTTGATCACACTGGACCAGACTGGGCTGCACTTGTACTTGAAGAAGAGAAAGAGGAGAGAGAATAAATACAAGAAATCTTTTGCACAGGAGGGTGGGGTGGGAGGGTTGGAGGAGTGTTTCAAAAGCTTTTCTACATTTAATGATATGTCATTTTCTAATTGTATTTCATAATTGTGTAATTATCCCCAAGTATTTTTCTTTAAGTAATAGAACTAGTAATTACATACTAATTGGATGTGTAATCTCGTCATTAGGATGGGTAAATATATAATAGTGTGATGGTAAGGTAACTAAAATTCCAAGGATGACTCTGCCATAAAAACCTATGGCATGTTCCTGCCTCTGTCCCAGGATTCTCTTCTCCAGCAGGCTTTGAAATTCTACCTGAACAAGAGAGATAAGCTCCAAGGCCTAGGAAGCCTATAATGAAACAACACGTTTCCCAGCCAACACAGGCCATCCGGGAGCAGTATTGTCTGCCTCCCTCTCCACAACCCTTCCCAAAATGCCTCCTTGGGATTTCCCACTTTCACACCCTTTGTCATTGGGAAGGAAGCCTAGACTTGTAGAATGGCTGGAAATGGGCTAACTCCCCCGACCCTGCCTGAATGCAGAGCTCTGACAGGGGTAGGTTGGCCATGAAGCCAGGCTCAACTGATGCATGGAGGGAAAAATAAATGTATTCCCCTCACCCCAGAGCAGCTATGGTACCCACAACCAATACGGATCAGTGTATGAGGCTTCTGCATGGGCAGAGGCTGCCATTTTTAGGGATACTCATTGATCAGGATTGTGCAGGAGGTGTCAGCCGCCTGGATGGCCCCATGATGGATGCTAAGGACTGGCCTCAACCACAGCACCAGCTTCCTGCTCCATCCATGGCAAGGACTCCCTCCTTGACCAAACATTATTCAGGCTCCAATGAGCCCCTATCCTTGGCCACCTGACTCCAGTTTTAGCAAATAACCCTGCTAAGCCAGTTTATTGAGAACTCTCCAGACTTGAAATCTAATCAAGTTTCTCTTCCCCACACCCTGGAGACCTAAGCAAGTTCCTCTTAGTGATTTTCCATCTACTTCCTCACCCTGTCATTGGCTATAAATCCCCACTTGTCCCTTTTGCATTTGGAGTTGAGTTTACTCTCTCTTCCGTGTTGCAATAATCTTGAATAAAGTGTTTCTTGCCATTTGAGACAAGCATTTTGTGTATTTTTTTTAATTGCTAAAACCCAGGGACATGGACCATGAGCAGACCTGTCTAATCTGAGATGATACTCATGGCCTTACTTGACAGGTGTCTTCCTGGGGTAAACTGAAGATGTTAAGGAAGCACAGATGAGAAGGGACATTTACCTGGACACAGCCAGTGGGAGATGGGCATGGTAGAGGAGTCAAGGTAGCGGAGAGTGTGAGGTGGTGGGTCACCATGTGCCTCATCTGGGAGGTCATAACATGGCCTTTTCAACAGCGTGAAGACCATGAAGAAGACAGTCAGCAGAGACAAGGCTGGAGGGGGTGGGCTGAAGAGCCTTACAACCTTCATCAAAGTTCAGACTCTCCTGAGGATGGCGGGTGTTTTTACTGATTTGGAAAAGGTATAAGTCCAGATGGATGGAAAGATGGACAGAAAGATGGGCTGATGGATTGATGATGGATGGGAAGGTCCTGGATATCACAGCTGGACCTAAAGCAAAACGATAACCTGGGCTCCACCAAGGCCATGATATTCGTTGAACTTCTGATTTCCTAGTCCCAGAAGGTCAGGGCCAGCAAGGCGGAGACTAGGACTCAAGCAAGGCCCAGTGCTCCCTCCACTCTGCATGCCCCTCCTGAGGAAAGTGAGGGCTTCCCTTGTCTCTCCACTACTTCTTTTCTTTATTTTTTTTTTATAATTTAAACTTTAATTTTAGATTCAAGGGGCCTATGTGCAGGTTTGCTACCTGGGTATATTGCACAATGCTAAAGTTTGAGGTATGAATGATCCCATCACACAGGTACTAAGCATAGTACCTGATAGTTTTTCAACCCTTGCCTACTCCCTTCCTCCCCTCTCTAGTAGTCCCGTTTCTATTGCTGCCATCTCTATGTCCATGAGTACCCATGTTTAACTCCCACTTGTGAGTGAGAACGTGAGATATTTGGCTTTCTGTTCCTGTGTTAATTTGCTTAGGGTATTGGCCTCTAGCTGTATTCATGTTCCTGCAAAGGAAATGATTTCATTCTTTTTATGGCTGCATAGTATTCATGGTATATATGTACCACATTTTCCTTATCCAATCCACCATTAATGGGCGCCTTGGTTGAGTCCATGTTTTTGCTATTGTGAATATAGCAAAAACAAAGTAAACTGCTATGATGAACATAATTGTGCATTTGTCTTTTTGGTAAAATGATTTTTTTTTTCACCCAATACTTGTTAAATGCACTAGTCACTGCACTTAGACACACAGACTCCAAAGGCCTCACATCACACAACAGCACAAAAGGCCTTTGACTTCCTGTCCCAGAATGGACCTCTCCAAGCCAACAGACTCAAAGAGAAATTTCTTTTCATTTCTTTTCGTTTTTTGAGGGAGAGTCTCACTCTGTTGCCCAGCCTGGAATGCAGTGGCACAATCTCAGCTCACTATAACCTCCGCCTCCCCAGTTCAAGCGATCCTCCCACCTCAGCCTCCTAAGTAGCTGAGATCACAGGCATGTACCACCACACTCACCTAACTTTTGCATTTTTAGTAGAGACAGGATTTCACCATGTTGGCCAGACTGGTCTCAAACTCCTGGCCTCAAGTGATCTGCCTACCTCAGCCTCCCAAAGTGCTGGGATTACAGTCAAGAGCCATCATGCTCAACAAAGAGAATTTCTTAACATCAGATGTGTAGATTGATTTTTCCCCCATGATCCTATTAAAAAATGAGGAAGCTGCCTTAAGATTTGGTTTGTGGCCCTCAGAAATCTGAAAGGCACATGGGGCTACAACCCAACGTGACAGGGCAGAGGTGGGTCACACGCTTGCCTTTGGAGCAGGAACACTGAAGTGAGGCTTGAGTGACAGAGAGGAGGAGGAAGGGTGGCTCCCTGCAGGGAACCCAGTGGAACCCCTCAGTGACAGCTTTGTCGTGGGAGGGAAGGGAAGGGGAGATGAATGTCAGAAACTGGAAGACAGTACGTGGAGCTCCTACCTAAGCATATTAAGCACTTTCTCTGTATACCAGCCCGATGAGGGTTGAGTTGTGACTTGACCCTCTGTCCCCAGATGCCAGCAATCTGTTACAAGACTCCCTAGTCACTTACCCTGAAGAATACTTACTACGTCTTCTTTTTTGCTTTCTTCTGAACTATCTTTTTCATAATATGACAAATTCTGCCCACATACACACAGAAATTCCCATGCAGATGTTGGCAGCTTTGTTCCACCATGGCAAGGCTGTGGGGTGCAGGAAGCATGGGAACAGAGGGATCCTGGGCACAGAAGATCCTCAGTGCCACTCCTGCAGGATTAGGGATCAGCTTCCTGACACTTTCTCAGAAGCCTGGGATCCAAACTACAGGCACTGAGGCCACAAATGCCAGTCCCTGGCCAGATGGCTTAAACCCCATCCTATTTATTCAGAAAAGTAACAGGTGCCTGGGGTTAGACATTTTCTTTAGGAAGTTTCTATAATCAGCTGCCTCAGAGGCACACACAACAGGCCACATGTTAGTAACAATACAGCAGTGCATTAAAATAAATTACATTTTAAAAGACATTATCTACCTCAGCAGTCTCTCCCACTGGGTCTGGAAGGTAGAGCTGGACAGCACCCAGCTGAGTCATTACCAGGGACCTCTTTGGAGAAATCAGATGGTGTGCAGGTGCAGAGGGGAGAGAGGGAGTTCCCGGAGCTTGAAGATGTGCTGAGATCCCTGGGCACAGCTAGAGTCCTGAGACCTGCTGTTTAGTTCTGGTGTCTCTGCCTCACGCCCTTCTGTCCAAGCACTCCTGGGTCACAGGCCAGGGGTGTGGCAGAGAAAGCACAAGCTCCTGAGTCACACAGATGTGAACTCAAGTCTTGGCTTCACTGTTACAAGTTGGGTACCTAGAGAAATGTGAACTACCTCTACCTCTCTGAACTGTCTCTTTTTTGTCAGTAAAATAAAATAGAAATACAAACTCATGAGATTGTGGGAAAGATTAAATTAGATAACATCATTAAGTGCGCAGCACACGATAGATATGTAACAATGGTCTTTTCTGGCCTCTGCTTGGCATACAATACAATAAATCCTACCCTCAGCGTTCTTTCCTCCCACCAGAAATCACCTCTATCTACTCAGCTGGCTCGTCTCCCTCCTACCCTCCCAAATGAGAAAATAACTAGTATTTATTGTGCAAGCACTAACATTTCCTTGCATTATCTCATTTAATCCTCCAACAATACCATGAGATAAGCACTGTTACTATCTTATTTTCAGATATGAAAACCAAAGTTTGGTGACGTTAGGGTCATTGATGTGTTACAGTATTGTCCAAGGTCCCATAACTGATAAGAGGGGAGTAGGGATTCGCATTCAAGGGCATCTAACCACAGAGCTCATTCATCTGTGGCCTCACAGCACACTGCTCACTGCAGGCCTGCAAAACCAAACAGCCATGCACAGAGAGCCTACCATGTGCCTGGCATTCTGGCATTGTGTTTGATTCAATGGGCCCAAAGATGAGTGTGACCCAGGGAACTTGCAGTCACATGTAAATTAATATATGCAATAAACTGGTGTATGTATACAAGGCAAGATGGAGAGATTCCCTCTGGGAAGGCTGGAAAAGTTTCACAAACCAGATTGTAAAGTTGAATGTTGTAAGATAAGTCAGTGCCCAGCTAGTGGACAAAAAGGAAAAGGACTTTATAGGTAGAGGGAACAGTTAGCAAAGGCACAAAGACATAAAACTCTTTTGGGGACTCCAAGAGTTGCTGTGGGTGGGTCCAAGGTTTGCACGAGGAGCCCTGGGGAAGATGAGACGGGAACGCAGGACACAGGCCAGGTCATGAGGTCCTTACATGCCATGCTGAGGGGCTTGTGAATTAGCCTGTAGATGGTGGGGATCATTGATGTTGAGGGAAGGCATTTTACTTTCAGATAGATCACGCTTATTGTTTCATAGAGCATGAATGAGACAGGAGAGAAACTGGAGGTACATGGGAGACTATTGCAAATAGCCCGAGCAAGAGACGGCCAGGACCTGAACTAAAGCAACTGCAACAAGAGGGAGAGAAAAGAAGGAACACACATGCTACTGAGGATACAGCAGTTATGTGGCTTGGTCACCGGGGTATGTAGAGGATGAGAGGAACACAGTAGATGGACATGACCAGGTAGAGGATGGTGCCATTCACAAACAGAGGGAGACTGGGAGGAAGGGGTTTGAGGTGGGGAGAGACAAAGATTCCATTTGTAGGCTTACTGACATTGAGGCATCTATAGGGCATTCAGGTATACAGTAGGGAGTTGGAAATATAACTAGGACTTAGGAGAGAGAGCTGAGCAAGAGGTAGAAGTTTAGCAGCCATGAATGGAGATGGTAATCAACGCAACGGAAATGATGCAATCACCCAAATAGAAAACGTGGAGTGAGGAAAGGTCATGGACAGGGCCTGGGGAACACCAGCATTTCAGGAGGGGGCATTGTAAACATGTCTGAAAAGGAGACTAAAAAGGAACGGTCAGGAAGGCAGGAGAAATAGGGAAAACCCATTGAAATCTGTGGGAATAGAGACTTCAAGCAATGTGTAATGAATAGCATAAAAGCGCAAACAATCCTTTCACGATGTTTGGCTATGAATGGAGAAAGATAGTCAAAGTGCTACCAAAGTCCTGGTTCTGGAGGAGAGAAAAGGGGATGGAATTAAAAAGGTGGGTACAGGGATTGCATCTGATGAGAGACTTCAGGGAAGGAGGTGGGTGCTAGTAACAGATGTGGGGGAAGGAAATTATGGGTTGAGGTCATTGAAGTGCCTTACTGAGATTGGAAGCCATATTTTTGCGGTAGATCCAACCTACATGGCTCTGTGATTTTCTACAACGTTTAAGTATAGGAATAATAATAGTAAATGGTTAGAGGTCTATGGGATGAGAGAAAGGGTTAAGGCGGGTCAGGTGGAGAGGCTTAGGGTAGGATAGTGGAGAGGGTTAGGGTAAGACAGGTGGAGAGGGTTAGGATGGGTCAGGTGGAGAGGGCTGGGGTGAGATGAGGAGAGGGTTAGGGTGGGTCAGGTGGAGAGGGCTGGGGTGAGATGAGGAGAGGGTTAGGGTGGGTCAGGTGGAGAGGGCTGGGGTGAGATGAGGAGAGGGTTAGGGTGGGTCAGGTGGAGAGGGCTGGGGTGAGATGAGGAGAGGGTTAGGGTGGGTCAGGTGGAGAGCATAAAGGTGAAATAGAGGAGAGGACTGTCTGTGACTGGTGACCGTATGAGTTACAGAGAACTTCCAGCTGGGTAGGGAATGGAGTAAAGCCATGAGTGAGATGATGCATTGGGATTAAAGAAACAGGTAGGTAGAGGGATGAGAGATCCTACGAGGGCAAGGAATCCAGAAATGGTGAGTGATAAACCTGGAGGGATGGGAGGTGTGGTCAGAGGATGATGTCCTGGAGTTTCAGGAGTGGAGCCATGCTAGCTGATGACAATGTACAAAAGGTTTTAGTAGAGGCATCAATAAGATTTTTGAGTCCAGGAGATCAAAGACCCCAGAAGCCATGCACTAACTGCTATATGATGCTGCCTATTTTAAAAGGCTTAGAGACAACTGGAAAGAGAAGGCATGCACATACAAAGCTCAGTAGCCTCAGGATCGTGAGATTATAATTAGCTGGAGAACCTACAGAGGGCTGTGTGGAGCATATGCTACTTAAAACAGGCATCATGGTGGGCATCATGGCCCATTTTAAGTAGTGGATCCTGCCTGTAATCCCAGCACTTTGGGAGGCCAACGCAGAAGGATCATTTGAGCCCAGGAGTTTGAGACCAGCTTGGGCAACATAATGGGACCTCATCCCTAAAAAAAATACAAAAATTAGCCAAGTATGGTGGTGCATGCCTGTAGTCCCAGCTATTTGGGAGGCTGAGATGAGAGAATTGCTTAAGCCTGAGAGGTAGAGGCTGCAGTAAGTCGTGATCGTGCCACTGCACTCCAGCCTGGGGGACAGAGTATCTCAAAACAATTTGTGTGTGTGTGTGTGTGTGTGTGTGTGTGTGTGTGATCAGAGAGTAAATGAGCAATATTTGGCAATGCAAAGATTAGAGGAAGCAAGTCAGAGAGGATAGCATGATGCCTTAATTATTACAAAGGCCTTCGAACTAACCTTCTTGACCCATAGTTTCCCCCAAGAAGCTAAATATAGAATCAGAAAGGTTGATTTTAATCCTAGCTATTCTGCTTAAAAGTTCGCGACTTTGGGCATATCACAACTCTTTTTGAGCCTTAGTTTCCTCAACTATAAAATAGAGATAAGAATATTGTTATGAGTTACAGGATTGAATGCAAAGGTGATTTGTAAACAGCATAGATCACTGATTCTAGACCTGCCTGAATATTGGAATTACATAAAGTGATTGCTAAAATACAAATTTCTGGTGATAAACAGCTATCACCAGCAGGAAAGAGGTCTCTTGACCTCTGTCTTGGCCCACACTCCAATCTACTGCCCATGCCCCCATTGACTGAGCCTAACCAGGAGCTGGCCAGCAAAGGAGCATGCAGCTTGTGGGGCTCATTCTCCTGGCACATAAACACAAGGGGACACACAGGATAATTAGCACTCTCCCTTTCCCAAAAGCTTCCAGAGACTCTTCACCGCCTACTAAATAAAGCCTAATCTCCATAACTGAAGGTTCAAGCCCTTTTATAATCTGCACAATCTTTCCACACTCTCCTTCCACTCACTGCTAACACAACTGAGGCTGAAATGGTAGTCAGTCAGCACCACGTGTTCCCTGGCCCATTGGGTCTTCTGCCATTCCACCTGCCAGTATGCTCTCCCCAGCCCCATTTTCCTCTTAGGAGAACCTTCTCAGCCTCCATTCAAGGTCTGTCTATGAGGGCATCTCTGATAACCTCCAACTGAGAAAGATCCTCATCTCCCTCGGCCCCTCTCTAGAGATTGCATTTGTCCCATTTGCATGATTCACCAAGGCCCACCTCACACCTGAGGCGAAGTTATTTGTCAATTTAACTCCCCCTTTGTCCTGCCATAGGACAGTGCAATGTGTCTCTGTCCCCAACCCCTTTCCCACTCTGGGAGTCGGTGTCCTGGTTAGGGGTACACATTCTGCAGCCTGTCTGCCTGAGTTCAAACCCTGAGACTATTACTCAAAAGCTGTGCAACATTGAGAAATGCCTGTTTCTTCATTTTACTCACGATAGGAAATCAGTTTATATATGTAAAGCCCTTAGCATAGTTCTGGCATATATATCAAATGCTAAAAAATGTTAGCTATTAATATCATCACTTTAAGCTCCTTAAAGGCAAGACCTGTGTCTTAGCCTTTGTTTCCCTAGTGTATACACAATTCCTGATATTGATTGGTGTCCAATATATGTTTATTGATAGCATGAATGCATAGGCATTTAGAATTCAGTAAATATCTGGGTGGGTGGGTGAATGAGGGATAAGTAGATAGGTGGTAAAATGTAGGTACTTTGTAAATGCTGCTGGTTTCATGAATACATGAATCAGTAGGTATTCAATACATGCTGTCTGTTTAGTTCATTGCTTAAAACAAATGAGTGAAGGAGAAAAAGAATGAATAATAGGTATTTAATAAGAAGGTTGATTGGTTGCATGGTTGAATTAACAAGCAGATTTTCCACAAATAGCAGATGTTCCATAAATGTTGGCTGGCTGAGTAAATAAACAAGCATTCCTAAAATGTAACAACAGCCTGGAGTCAAAGCTGAAAGGACACAGCTAGAGCACCAGTCAGAGAGAGAGGGGTGATAGACTCTATCCCCTCCCCAGTAACTGCCTCAGAAATTGTCCCCTTCTCCCTGCCATTTCTGAAGTTCTCCCCCCAGCCCACACCTGCTTCTGCATGTGGCCTGGTGCTCACAAGTGATGCAGGAACGTGGGGTAGGAAGAAGGGCTGGAGATGCACCAACCTCTTCTTCTTCTCCCCACTCAGCCAAGGACCAGCCTACTCAAGACCCTGGGCCCCCAGTACTGGTCTCCATGCCCCACCCCTCATGAGGAGGGCAGCCTTCACCTCAGAGCACTTTAGAAGCAAAGTCTGTATTACGGCAGACCCAGGGATCTAATCACCTCACACATTCCAGGCCCCAATTTCTGGCTCCGCTGTTCCCCTGAGGCAGCCCCAGCAACCACACATCTCTAGTTAATGAATTATTTTGCAACACGTCTGGAGATGCATGAACTAGAAATCTTACACATGTTGGAGGATTTTGCCATTTCTATTAAATATGCCATTCATTTGGTGGGTAATTAAATGTGCAATAATGGGCTCTAATTTCCATCTTCAATGACTTCCTAGGAACAGCAGAAAGGAAGATGCAGGGTGTAATTTTCTGGAAAAACCTTTTTTTCCCCTAAAGCTTTTCAGCACGTAGAGAAGCGGGAATTGAATAAAGTAAAGTTAGGTTGATACTACTGCCCCACATGTGAGTCTTCTGCCATTGCCCCCAGCAGGGAAAGAGACTAAAGCCTGCAAGGCAGCAGCATCCCCCACCCCCAAAGCCCTGAGGCAGCCTGGGGAAGGCTGTCCATAAAGTCTGAGCTCAGGGGAGAGAAGAGAAGCTGGACAGAAACAGGAGCTGGTAGTGAGGTGGGAGGGAGCATCTCTGCAGATTACCACAGATCTGAGGGTGATAAGCCTTCCTCCTCCTCTCTGCACTTCCCCATCTTATATGTGTGCTGTGTGTGAGCACATGCATGCATACACACATGTGCACAAGCATGCGTGCACATACAAACATGCACACAAGTATGGGCTTCGCTGTCCAACGCTAGCAGCACCAGTCTGAGCCAACTGCAGCGAGGTAGCCAGGAAGCAGAAGGGAAGAAGGGTCCATGCTGCACTGGAATAAAAAGGGCCAGGTAGGAAACACTACCCTGTGGGAACTGCATGGGCTTTGAGGTCACATACCCCTGGCTTCAGATTCGCATTCCATCACTTGCTGTGAGAATATGGTCACTTAGCCTCTCGAGACTCAGCTTCCTCATCTGTAAGATGGGAATAGTCAACTCAACTACCTGGTACACCACTGGCACACTGTAGTAAGCTCTCAATAAGCCTGATTCTTGCCTGCCCTTCTCTCCCTCAGTTGGCATTGAGGGTCAGCCTTGTTGGGGTCAACGTGCAAACTACAGACCAGCTCCTCCTCACCCCCACAGCTCCTCCCCACCCCCACAGCTCCTCCTCACCCCCACAGCTCCTCCTCACCCCCACAGCTCCTCCCCACCCCCACAGCTCCTCCTCACTCCCACAGCTCCTCCCCACCCCCACAGCTCCTCCCCACCCCCATAGCTCCTCCCCACCCCAATGCCTCGGACTGGCCTGCACACTCTACTCCCCCTCCCCTCCCTCCATTCGTCCCATCTCTAGACAGCCTTGGCATCTCTACTTCAGTAGGAATGACGCTTTCACCCTTTCTTGAGGCAGGGCAGAGATGTACAGGGAAGCCGAAGCCATCATAATGCAACTGGGTTCCTGATGTGAATACAAAGGCAGCACCAGTAAGGAAGGGCAGCAAAGCAAACCTGGGGACCTCCCTTTCCCTGCATGGTCTGGGGTGAGTTCACAGACATCCTGATCAGCACTCCAAGGCATCCCTCCCCTGAGAACCTTCAGGAGCTGACACCAGAGTGCATCAAGCAGGGCTTCTCAACTCCTGGGGCCATGAATTTGGAGGGACCACTGGAAGGGCTACTACCACTGGCCAGTGCTTCTCAGCTCCTGGGTCTCTCCCAAGTGGGTCTCTGGTTCAGTTCAGCTTGGCAGAACCTCTGCGTGTAGGCAAGGGTGCTGAGAGGAGGCTGAGAGCAGCAACAAATCCGATGTCTCCCTACTCCTCTTCCTGGGCTCCATTCTGGGAATATCTCAGGATCTCAGGCCAGGAAATGGACTGTGTAATAGCTGAGCTGGAAGGAGGCCTGGGGTGGAGGTGTGGGGTGGGGAGAGACAAAATGAAAAGAAATTAGCTGGTTGACTCAAAGCAGAGGCTCCACTCAAATCAAAAGGTAGACATGGGTGAAGGTATGCTGGGAGTGAGGCAGGATCCTTTACAAGCAAGATCAGACAAGAACCAAAAGGACCCCAGGACCATACCCAGCTATAGAGCCTGGGCCCGATTCCGTGGGGTAAAAGTTGCAGCATACAACTCCCTAAGCCAAACTTCTATTTATTTATTCTTTCAAGCACTCACTTTAACTTACTCAATTACTCAACTAATATTTATAGATTGTCAGCTTTACACAAAGCAGACCATTCATGAGATAAACGTGAGTTTGAGAGGGAGGCAGACCTGGTTTGAGTCTCTATTCTGTCATTAACATTTATATGACTTTGACAAGTTACCTTGAAGTCTCCGGGCCTCAGTTTCCACATCATAGAATAGGGATATTGTGCAGATCAAATGAGAAAAGACCTGCACTCCTTAGTATGGGGTCTAGCACACAGTATTGCATTAATTTAAAGATGTGTCATTGCTGTTATTTTGAAGGCAAGGTGCTGAGATCTTAAGATGCTTAAACCATGAGATGATCCCCTTGCACAATCAGTGCCTAAAATATACATTCTATAAAATTATGTCCCCAGGGAAGTGTTCCATCCTTACTGTTGCCTACACTACCTGCCATAGAGTTTTGCACATGGTAGGTGCTCCTCAGCTTTTTTGGCAAGTGACCAAGCATGAACCATTTCAACAACAATTAATGTAGGAGATCATAGCCTTATTCAGGAACACTGGGCTGTAGAGATGGCAATTAAATCATGGGCACTGACACAGACCCAAATTTAGCCTAGGTATGAAATCTAGGACTGGACACTCCCCAGAGATTACCTTTCTAGTGTTTCCTTTGAATTTTTCTTTTTTTTTTTTTTTGAGTCGGAGTTTTGCTCTTGTTACCCAGGCTGGAGTGCAATGGCGCAATCTCGGCTCACCGCAACCTCCGCCTCCTGGGTTCAAGCAATTCTCCTGCCTCAGTCTCCTGAGTAGCTGGGACTACAGGCGCACGCCACCATGCCCAGCTAATTTTTGTATTTTTAGTAGAGACGGGGTTTCACCATGTTGACCAGGGTGGTCTCGATCTCTTGACCTCGTGATCCACCCGCCTCGGCCTCCCAGAGTGCTGGGATTATAGGCGTGAGCCACCGCGCCCGGCCTCTCCTTTGAATTTTTCTTAAGACATGGAACATAAAGTGTTCCGTGCAGGCTGCCAAGTATTCATAGTATTACAGCGTTCATCTCTTTTGTGCAATAAATACTGAATTCCTGTCCAGAGGAAAACTGACAAACAAAGAAATTCCAGCTTGTGATGAGGAAAGAGAGAGAGATTGAGAAGTAGTCAGCCAGAATCCATAAACTCATAAACCCAGCTATAGGGCCTGGGCCCCATTCATAGGGCATGAAACAAGCTTGGACCACAAGGCAGGAAGGGACTTGAGGAATCATCATCATCCTTCCCACTCATCTAACAGATGAGGACACAAGGTCCAAAGAGGCTCTGTGACTTAGCCAAGGATGCCAGCTAGTTAGTGACAGGGCTGTGACAAAGCACGGTCTCCTGGCTCCATTACAATGATCCTTCCACTACATCCGGCTGTTATAGTCTCTGAACAAAAATCAGCAGAGGCAAGCAGATGACTGCTTTCTTCCCAGTCAAGCCAGAGGGACTGGAAGAGCATCACTTAGCAAAAGAGGGCCAAGCACATCTCTTATTAGAAGCCAATCACTGGAGCACGGCCACCCCCCCAGCAGATGCCAGTCAAGGCAGCTCTTATTTAGCCCCCACAACCACCCTCTCTATGCTGGCTTTTCAAATGAAACAATGTTGTCAAGCATGTGGATGTCTGCAATTAAGCCAGCTGGACACGGGAATTCATCCTAGAGACAATTAGAACTGACACCTGCTTTTAAAAATGAAAATAATCTGAGGAATATTTAAGTGAGTCACAGTTCAGCTGCCACATTTAAAAAAACAAAAACAGGAGGGTCGGGCTTAAAGGATGGCCTTAGGGGAGAGATAATGGCCACTGGGCAAGGCTCTCTAAGGGGCCTCTTTCAATGAAAGCAAACTCAGAGGAATTCACAGAGACCCCAACTTCCCTTTCTTAAAAGCTCTGCCTCCTCACACCCTCCAAGCTACAGGTCAGCAATGTGCCGCAGCAAGTGGCTGGGGCCCTCAGGGGAGTGAAGAAAGGAAGCTGAAGAACTTAGGGAACTACTTGTGATCAAGCGCCATTTGACTCCAGATCCTGCCCTGCACCTCCTCAGGGTCCCTGTCCCTCTTTTTGCCCCCTCACACCATCCTGTCTACACACAGACTCTGCCCACATGCAGTCCCCGCCCACACACAGTCTGCACCCTCTTCTTCAAAGGCATCTGCCTAGCTCTGCTTAGTTCTTTCTGACAACTGTTGCAAAATCTCAAGTGATAATGAAGGGACCTCTTTCACCGTTTTCTAACCAGGGTTTGACACAGGTTCTGATGCATATGAAACATTTAATAAATGTGTTAAGCAACCAAAAACTCTTAAACGTTACCATTTTATTTCCACCTGCAATTTTCTATTTAATTCCATCTCACACCTATTCTTTACTTAGGTAGCTATGACCCTTCAGATGTTGGCAGCTGGGAGCACCATTTCATAGATGAGAAAACCGAAGTTTGAATCAGTGAAGTGGAACTGCCTGTATGACCCGGTTGGTAGCTGGAAAAGCCAAGCACCCTATAGATCTTTCACCTGGGTTCTTACACTCTTTCAACCGCAGGAGGTACCTTTCCTGAACTGTGGATGCTCCATGGGCAATAGAATGTAAAAGGGAACTCTGTTATTCCAGGGCCTAACCTGGGGCCATGTGCGTGGTAGGAGCTCAGTAGCTAAGACAAGCCAACCTCGAGGTTCTGTTGGAGGCTGTTCTTTCACAGGGAGGAGGTGGTGGAGGTAGGGGATGCATCATAGGTGGTGGTGATAGAGATCTATTGTCACAAATGGGAAATCTTAGAGAAAAAATGCAAGGCAGAATGCATCAGTAGAATCACAGGCTAGGTTGTATGAGTCAAACTCTTAAGTGCTCGGAGATTCAGCGAAGGGAAGGGAGAGACCAAAGGAGATGAAGTCAGATCCTTCATGGAACTGGGGTCCTGCATTGAACCTTGATGAAAGGTTACAATTTGGTTAAGTAAGGAATCGGGAGCTAAGTTTTCCAAATGTAAAATATAGAGCATGGTGTTTATTCCCACCCTCTCTGGGGACAGGAGAATACTCAGTATAGCAGGGGGCCCAAGGAGGAGAAAAACAAAAAGAAATGGGTCAGAGCAGCTCAGGTTAGAACAGACCTTAAATTCCAGGACATCCATTTCCCTCTGCATTTTGGTCCCCATCATGAATCTCCCATCCCTCTCTCTGCTCTTCTTTGTCACTCCTTGTCCTCCCATTCTGTCCGACATTCCCCCCACCACCACCGTCCCTTCTCTTTCCTGTAATAGTCTCACCTTCTTCACCAGGCCTTCTGGGGACTTCCCGGCCTCCTCTGCTGATTCTCCTTGTGGCCCCTTCCTCCTCCCAGCCTAGGGTTTTTTATCCCCTCTACATTATTCCCACAAATCAGTTCACAGCACAATGCCACAAATAGTGACCAAATTCCAGCTGCCTATGCCAGCCAGCACTAGGTTGAGTATATAAGACCATTTTTATGTAAAAGATTTTTATTAAAGATTTCAGAGTACCCAGGATTAGCATCTTTGTTTCAGCTAAAATCCTTCCAGGCCACATTCCAACCTCTCCCCACTGCCCCCATCTCACTGCCTTTCCCTTCAGGGCTGGTGTAGACGTAGGGGTTGTGACCACCAGTTTAAGCTATGTGTCACCTCATCCAGTGGCAGGAACATGTAGAAATGGGTTAAACAAGAACGTTTCTATCAAAGGGGACCTTTCACCACAACCCCAGCCCAGGACAAAGTCTCCATTCCTTCACATGTTTGATTACTGCATTTGGAGCTCATTGGAAAAAAACTGGCTTTACTTTGATGTTTTTCCAGCTCTCTCTCCCTTGCTTTATTGGTCTCAGCTACTCTGCCAGAGCTTCAGACTTATTTGTCTTCCCTTGCATTTATGCACAGGGTGTTTGTGCAGTAATACCTAGGATTTGGTTGGGATTTCTGAAAAACACAGTATCGTATACGCTACAGAAGACTGGGGGTGTCTACCTGACTTCTAAGCATGAATTGGAATGCAGAGCTGAGCACAGTCTGATTATTTTTAGCATTGTTATGGGGCTATTAAGTGTCTATCCATGCTCTCTTCTCTCCCTTGGGTCTCAGATATCACCTTCCAAGATACTCAGAGTCTCCAAGAGGAGTGTGGTCAGCCTGTAACGAGGTAGTTGAGCCCACCCTCAACTGCCAGCCTCTCCCAAGCCTTCCCCATGGTAGCTCTGGACTTGCTGGATGATATGAATAAACTTCCAGAGAAACTCAGTCCACGTGAGGAAATAGCCCACACAGGTCCACACTGGATACAGACCCTTAGTGTGTGCCCAGGCAGTGCCCACCCCACACCAGGAACACCTCAGCCTCACCCATTCCCCTTCCCAGATCCTGAGTTCCAGCCCCTTCCCTAAGGCTGTCTTCCGAAATGAAAGCGGCTCACACCCAGCAAGTCCAGATGGAAAGGCTTGCTCTTCTCTTGGTTATGCTCTTTCCACAACCTTCCTCTTTGAAGAAAGGCACTCCCAATCTCCAGATGCTCAAGCTACAAAGCCAGGATACATTTTTGGCATTTTCCTTTCCCTTGCCTCTCCTCTATTCAGTCTTTCACCAAGCCCAGAATATTTTATCTCCAAAATATCTCACAGGCCATCCACTTCTCTCCTTCACTGCCATGACACGAGCCCAGGCCACTATCATCTATCGCTCAAGTAGATCACTCACTAGTGTCTCAGCTCCCACTGTTCCCTTTTAGAATATCATCCATACTGTAGCCAGATTGAGCCACCCAAAACCAAGTCTGATCACATCATTCCCCTGCTTAAAACTTTCCAATGGCACTAAAAAAAAAAGAAATGTCCCAAGTCCCTTATATGGCCTCTAAGACCTTTCATGATCTGGCCCCTGATCACTCCCATGTGAACCTTCTCCCAGGCCACACTACACTCTTACCCCTCCTTGCCAATCACAGTCCTCAAACATCCCAAGTCCTTCAGCACACGCTGGCCCGTGTGCCTAGAAGAGAACACTGACCCCTGTGTGCCCATGCTCATTCCTTGCCTGGCTAACTCCAGCTATCCTTCAAGTCTGCTTAAAATTCATATTAGCAAAGGCCTTCCCTGACCACCCTAATCTAGATTTCATTCCACTGTTTTAATCTCTCATGGTACCCTATACTTTTCTTCCACGGTTTGTAATTATATGATTATGTATGCAACAGTATGCTTAAGTCTTCCTTATCAGACTATAAGCCTCAGGAAGGTAGGGGCCATGTGTTTCCTTACCCCTATATTACAACTTGGGGGCACAAATATTAATGAGTCCTCTCATTGAGGAACTCATACTCTCATGCTAAAGACACGCCTATGAACAGGACATTCTAACTCAACCTCTAAGGTGTCAAGGTGTATTAGTCTATTCTCACACTGCTCTAAAGATACAACCTGAGACTGGATGAAAGAGGTTTAATTGACTCACAGTTCCACATGGCTGGGGAAGCCTCAGGAAACTTACAATCATGGCAGAATGGGATGCAAGGATCTTCTTCACATGGGAACAGGACAGAGAACTGCAAGTAGGGGAAATGCCAGACAATCATAAAACCATCAGATCTCATGAGAACAGGATGGGAGAAACCGCCCCCATGACCCAGTCATTTCCCTCCCTCGACACGTGGGGATTACAATTCAAGATGAGATTTGGGTGGGGACGCAGAGCCAGACCAAATCCCAAGGCTTTGAAGGTTAGCAAGGTCCAGGGCACAGCCACGTTAGCCCAAGAGAACACCAGCTTCCCAGAGTCCATGAGCATCCAAAGGATGAGCCAAACTCGACCAGGGTGCTGGCCATTTGATCATGGCACCTGCTGCTCCTACAGCTCCTTCTAAGGGATGGCTGCCCCACCTGGACCTGAGGAATGGGTAGTCATGGCCATGCCTTACCCCAGACCTACCCACCAGACCTCTGCTCCCTGACACAGTTGTTTTCATAATAGGGGGTGCCTGACCAAGAGTAAACAATCCCCAGGCTTTCTAGCATGGCATAGATCAGCGGTGCTCAAATTCTGGGGGCTCAGAACATCTTTATATGCTTAAAAATTGCTTAGAACTACAGAAAGCTTTTGTTTTTGTGGCTTATATCTACTAATATTAACCGTATTTTTTATACAACACCACATATCTGTAAATTTTACCATATTTTTAACTCTAAAAACATTCATTTATGAGTTCATTTAAAAATAAAAATAGAAAACCTATTACATCCTAACATAAACAACATATTTTTATGTTAATCACTTATGTCTTTAGATGCAGGCACACTTACACATAGACATATAGCTTAGAAGGCATATAAGCTCTGGAAACCTTTGTGATTTTGAGTTGGTCTGGCGATTTTTTCCAGGTCTTCTCCCTGTACCTGGTAACAAAAATAAACTCCCTTCTTTCCCAGTTCATCTGCATCTCCATATTAGTCTGCAAGAATAAGCAGCCCGACCCTCAGTTTGGTCTGGGAACAACATCTCCTCCAACCTCAATGCAGGCTGTTGTGCAAGACCCTCCTTCTCTACCCTTCAGCAGCTTTAAGTACATGTAGTTTATTGATCCTCAATATTAGAATCAACAGGGCAGCTTAAAAAGAAATTTTAAGTCCAAGCCTCATCCCAGAGCAATTAAATCAGAATTTCTAGAAGTGGTTCAATCATTGCTATTTTTAGAAAGCCACCAAGGTGATTCTAACATGCAGCCAGGGTTGAGAACTACTGAGGATTAAAGTTTTTGTGTGAATCCATCTTCCTTCTTTCTGGTCTCTAGTGCTTAAGGGAAGGAGGGTCCCCTTTGATAATGAGACCTGGACTCTTGGTAAGGAGGTTCATGAGACTTAATTATTCCAAGGCTATGAGCAAAAACGTCTAACAACTAATATGTATAATTAAAATTTAGTGATATATTTTGTGAGCCAATCATTCAACAAATATCTACAGCATGCTTATTACATGTCACACACTTAGGATATAACAAACAGACAAAAATTCCTGCCTTCATGACGCTTACATTCTAGTGAGGGGAATAACAAATGAGTAAAATATATGCTATGTTAAATGGTGACAAGTACTATGGAAAAAAATAAAGCAGAGACTAGGACCAGGAATTTCCCCAGGGATAGGGAGGGTTTGCTCTTTTTAGAATGGCAGAGACTTAAGTCAGAGAGAGGGAATAGCTCTGCAGACACCTGGAGAAAGAACAATCCAGTCAGTGGAGGATTACCCTAAGGTAGGAGTGTGCCTACCATGTGCTAAGCTCCTTGCAGACATCTTGTATTTTATTCTCACACAACTATTTAAGGGAGGTATTATCCCCAGTTTCCAAACAGTGTTCAGAAAGAATCAGTAGGCTGGGTGCAGTGGTTCATATCTGTAATCCCAGTACTTTGGGAGGCCAAGGCAGGTGGAACTTCCGAACTTGAGGTCAGAAGTTCGAGACCAGCCCGGCCAACAAGGTGAAACCCCATCTCTACTAAAACTACAAAAATTTGCTGGGCATGATGGTGCATTCCTGTAATCCCAGCTACTCAGAGGCTGAGGCAGGTGAATCACTTGAACCCAGGAGGCAGAGGTTGCAGTGAGCAGAGATCACACCACTGCACTCCAGCCTGGGTGACAGAGCAAGACTGTCTAAAAAAACAAAAAACAAAAAACAAAACACACACACACACACACACACAAAGGATCAGTAGCTTGTCCAAGGGCACAGTAAAAGTTGAAGTGTGAGTGAACTGAAGAGTGGCCCAGAGTGTGAGTACCCTGTGGAGCCCAATAAAAGAGGTAGTTGGGGGTCTGAGCTTTGGATTGGTTGGTTTGCATATGAAAGGCACACTTGCAAATGAGTCCTTTCTATATCCAGGAATTGACTAAACCCTAGGAGGGGCAGTGCCTCCAGAATCAGCCAGGCCCCAGATGTCAAAACATCAAAAAATATGGAAAATAAAAAGACATGATGAAGTCAGTGCTGATTTATTTATCCATCTCCTCCTGCCTGCAGCACAGTGCCTGGCCGTAGCAGATGGTTCAGTGGTTGCTCACAGAAAAGACTAAGACGAGCAGCACAGAACAAGCAGTCATGTCTCGAGAGATACACAAGGGTCGGAGTGGGAGGTGTTGATCACATTGTTTTCCATCTCTGACAGCCAGCAGACAACAAGGCCCAAGGGACAGGTAGTAGGAAGGGAAGTTCTGATGTAGGATTAAGGAATTATTTTGAGAGAGAGGCAATCTCAGTAGGACCCTACCATGAGCAAACAAGCAGGACAGCTGGAGATCAGGAGGGCTCCAGATGTCACAAGGGCTCCTTCTTACAGCATTGAGCCAAGGTGAGCTACAGTCCTTCCCAGGGTCTATAGACATCACCTCCTGCATTTGCCATCACTACCCCCTCCCCAGTCTAACTCTTGAAAGTTAGAGGATGGCTGGAGCAGCCATCCTCATCCCAGGTAACAGACTCATTACCTGCCTGCCCCTTGTCTCGTGCTGGGCAGCTTCCATTGTTCTCTGGAGGTTGGTTGCCTGCCAAGCCTTAAATCCAAAAGTTACTTTCTTCCTTGTGCTGGCACAAAAGAAAGTTTTGGCCTTTAGATGGATTTTTTTCCCCCATTCTTCCCCACAATGACCTGACGCTGAAAGGAAGAGCAAATGACTTTTTCCTCTTGGCAGAATTGTGAGAGCTTGATCAGTTCAAGCCCAGAATGTTTGTGGATCAACACTCAGCAAACCTCGATGGATTGTGATATGTGAAGAAGCGGGTGAACTCACAGCATTTTATCAAGCAAGGGTTATTCTACAATCAAATACATGCTTGACCGTGGTAAAGTGCTTCTGCACATTTGCTTTTATCTTAGATCTATCCACAACTCTGCAAAGAGGTAAGGGAGTGTATTATTCCTATTTTATCCATGTTGGAAACTGAAACTGAGAAAGGTCAAATAACCTGCCCAAGGTCAAGGCAGGAACCAAGAGCCTCTAACTCCCCTGCAGAATATTCTCGCCTCAGCCCTGCTGGGAGACACTGCTCTGAGACTTCAGAGCAAAGAGGGGAGTTTCTTGTCTTCTGTTCAGGAGGCAGGAATAGTAGAAGAGCACAGATTCCGAAGCCAGCAAATGGAGACTTGAATCTGTTCCTATCCCTTACTAGCTGTGTGACCTTAAGTGTGTTACTTAATATCTCTGAGGCTCCATCTCCTCTTACGCAGAGAAGAGCAGACTACCCCCATGGGGTTTTTGTAAAGACTCAATGAACCAACTTTAATAACACACCCGGCTTAGTGCCTGATGCGAAGTAGCTGTGCAAAAAGTGCTGGTTCTCTCTCTGTCTTCTGTTCCGGGGTAACACTTGGCCACGTGGAAAAGTGGCCACATACTCATTCTCAGAGTCCTGAGCTGAACAGGTTTCCCAGGAGCTGATGGTTTGAGGTTTGTGGGCTATGGCTAAGAGGTATAAGATTTCCGGGCATGATGCTCACACAAAACCCCGAATGTGAGGTTGGGGTGAGTACAGCATGCTGACGCCTGAGCAGAAACCCTCGAGGGACACTTGGAAATCATGACTTAAGAACACTTGGGTGTGCAGTGGCATCAGAGGGGTCAGGGGAGGCACGCTGCACTTCACAGTGGTGCTCCCGCACAATTAGGCAAATTCTTTGGACCTCCCTGATTTTGATTAAGAAGGCCTTTCTGTCTTCACTCTCCAAGAACTCATTAAATTCTTTCTTGACACTATTTTCATTCTGTGGTTCGAACATCAGAGTAAGGAGCTCCATAAAACTGTTCCCAGCAGGTGCTTTCTTTCAGGAATCCTAAATAAATTTTTTCCAGCTTTAAGGAGTGGTGGCCACTCTGAGACTTGGCAAACATATCAGCCTCGACCCTGAATATGACTTGATCCTACAGCATGTTGCTCCTGCCAGTCAGTGGGTCCCTGATGGACGTGTCTTCATTTATTCAGTCCGCTTGGCTTAGTGTTCATTCTTGAGAAAATCCATCCTGGTCCCTTAGGACCTTCCATTAATAGACTGGTTTTGCGGTAGCTACTCTCACCCTGCTGTTTCCCCTCAGTTTAGTTGCTTTGCCAATTTACTTTCACTCCAGCCTTCTCTTACACTTTTCAGCCTCCTATCACAATGGAGGCTTAAATGGGAAGCTTCTCTTTACTTGGAAGGACCAATGCCAGATAAGGGTGGGTCTAAGGAGGATTCAGGGGCCAGGACCGCACCTTCCCCAGAGCCTGAGCATCACCCTTGCTGTTCTGAGTCTGTTCCATCCTTTTGGTACCTTGGATCCTGCAATTAAAAGAGAAAGCAGAGACTGCCTAGCTCATAGACCCTGAGGATAATTTACTGACATCATGGCACTGGAGAGCATCATGAATACCTGGCTCAAGCCCAGCTCCACAGAGTACATTTCAAAAAATGTCAAATATATGTAAAGTACCCCCTCCCCACCAGTACTGTATATGGCACAATTTCACTGAAACCCCATCCTGATCGTCGTCATAAGAACATCATCATAAAACCCACATTCTCCAATGAGCACTGGAGGCATAATTAGGAACAATTAAAGGGCAGTGTTCATTCCCAATTAAAGAGATTTGACTTCAGAGGTCCAGTATGAATTCTTTCCTTAAAGAAGCACAATAGAGCATAGTAGTTAGAGATTCAGGCTCTAGTGCCAAACTACTGGATTCAAATCCAAGCTCTGCCACTTACTAGCTGTCTGACTTGGGCAAGATGTTTAACCTCTTTTGTGCCTCGATTTCCTCATTTGTAAAATAGAAATAATAATAGCAATCAACTTGTAGGGACACTGTGAAGAATAAAAGTGTCAGTACATATAAAGTGCATAAAACAGCACTCAGCACACAGTAAGTGCTAAGTAAAAGGGGCACTCACCAAGCTCCCCTTGGTGGACTTTTATACTGCATGGGGGATCCCTGGGAGTACACAGGCAGGAGTTTCCAGATGGATGTGGGGTCTTTCGAAATCCTGACATCAGCAACATTTTGTGTGTGGTCCCCAATGTCCACAATCATGGATCAGAAAATAACCAAGATTATGCAAATTTTACACACTGTCTATAAGAAAGATGAGCCCAGTGTAGCCATTCCACCCCTACCTTTCCAATGTGCCACAGTGAAGAAGTCTTTATCAATGCAACCCCAACAGTCCAGCTTCAACCATGGTGAAGGCCAATTGCAGTCCCCCAATGAATGACTGACACAAATCATTCACAAAATACCCTTCACTCTCAAGGTAGGAATGATTTCATATATCTTCAGTTTTCATATATGGGTAGGGGGGTTCTCAAACATTTTACTTAAATTTCATTTAAAATTTATTTTAACCATGTAAACAAGCCATGATGAAAATGTAGTATATACTCAATGTTGATACATAGAGGCCACCAGCCCAGTAACTTAGGATGCCAAATTAACTTATTTTTATGCAGGCCTCTGAATGAAGTTTTCTTGTTTTAATTAAAAAGTACCCTGAGACTAAGAGTCAAGCTGTGAAAAGGCCATTGCTATTTGCAGCTACTCAACTGTATAAACCAGGGTTTCTTGGAGCTATGCAACCAAAACCAAAATCTAGAGAGAAACTGGATGCCAAAACTGATACAACTCTGCAATTTGTTGCATAGGCCCTGATTTCAGTTTCCTGTGCTCATCAAAACAACACCATTCACATTATACAAAGTAGGTGTCACCAATCACAAAACATATGCGTGCTCACAAAATATTGCTCTCATCTAAATATTTTATTATTGAAAGAAGTTTGAAATCCCACTGTAATTGTTATAACCGTATGCCAGTGTCCCTCAAAACCCTCATCCACGCCTCTCCTAGAGCAATGCAATCTCTCCACTATACGCCTATGATTGTGACTTTCTCCTACTTGAAAACTTTCAGCAGCTCCTCCCATTCCCCATAAGACAAAGTGAGGACTCCTCGGCTTGGCAGCCAAGGGCATAGCAATCTTGTTCCCACATACTGTTCACTGGCATCTCTTGTTTCCTGGCATCAGTCCCTGCTCCAGCTGCACAGAACTGCTTGGTATTTCCTAGGAAATGTCAGGTATTTTCATGCTGTTCCCTTGGCCGCAAGTGTCCTTATCTCTCTCCCTCTTCCAGCCACCTCCCCTCATTCCAACTCGTTTCTGAAATTCATCCATCAGGGGCCAACTCAAGCAGCATCTCCTTAAGCAGCCCGTGGCTCACTGGTGCTCCTGTAGCATCTTACACCTGGCTCTATAGTGAAATGATCGGTATGCATCTCCAGGTTCCTCACTGATTGACAGCTTCTGCTGAAGTAGTGATGTGTTTATCTTTATATTCTGGCACACACACATGTTCAATAACATAGAAGGAAGAGAGGGAGAAGAAAGAGGGAGGAGGGAAGAGGACAGAAGGAAGGATAGAAGAGGAGGAAGTGACAGCCAAGCCTCCTGTGCCATGCCTGCCACCTCCCAGGAGCATAGAAATAGCTCTTCCAGATTAAGCTGTGTTCCTGGACTACCTGTGTGACTACTCTTTTCCCTGCTCTTTCAAGGTAATAATACCTTTGATTCCCTTTCAGCATCTTGACACCAAATAACACTTGTGAGTCAGTGTTACTCCTATTACACAGATGAGGTAACTGAGACCAGAGACATAAGGTAATGGGCCAGAATTCTGCCAAGGACCTGGTCTAATTCCTCTAAGGGCCCAGTTTACCCATCACTGTGTGTTCAGTTCATATGTATGTGTGTGTAAGTATGCACACTTTGGTCGGGCACTGTGGTGGGACAGATGTGGCTTAATCTTTTCTATTAAAAAAATGATTCAACCAAAGCTACAATTTCATGAATTAGAGGCAGCATTTTGCCTTGGGCTTTTTATTCTGTGCAAATAGGTTGGTATGGAAACCACACTTCTGAGGTTGCAATCAAAACACCATTTGCCTCTATAGGTGTTCTTAAAATGTTACATGCTGATAGAAGATGAGAAATTTCTACATTTACCAAATCAATTCTTTCCTGTCAACAAGCATCTATCTATAAATTGTTTTAAAGTAATTATAGCAAACTCTTTCAAAATATTCCATATTTGTGCTCTAACAGCAAACAATAAATATAGCTACTTTTCAGTGTCTGTCTCCAAATAGATGGTAAGCTCCTTGAAGGCAGTGATATTTTATTCATCTCTGGGTGTTCAAGGATTAGATAGGAAATGGCACTAAGAGGACATTCAATAAATGGGGTTTGATTGGATAAACAAGACAACTGGCAGATTTGCCAATACAGGTTAACCACGACCTTTTATACTGTCCTACCTCTGTACAACCTTCAAAACCTTCTTGTTGCTTCACGTGGTCTTCCCACCTGTTCTGCAAGTTAAACAGGAAACATATTATTAGTCCCATTATGCAGAGGAGAAAATAAACTCAGCAAAGTCCAGTGACTTAACTGGACTGGTCAACAAGCACTGGAGTCCAGATTCAAACCCAGGCTTGCCAGTTCCTGGGCCAACGCCCTCCTCTCCTCCCCACACAGCCCCTCCCCAATGTCTCTGCACATGGAGCAGCAAGTACCCACTCAACAGGCTTCAGAACACTCATAGCTGACCCCCATACCTTCTCCACTATTTCCTGAGTATCCTCTGTGGTGATTTAGTTTCATGCAGACCTTTCCAAAATGCATCTGGACTCACTCCTCCCCCACAGCTTTTCCTGGATTCTGCACATCCCTTTTCTCCTAATTAGCTTTGGCTTTCCTTAGTTTGCACTGATGTCTGCTCTGCGAGAGTTCTGGAGTACAGTGTATTTTTATACTAGAGTTTCTCTCAGTGTTTATTGACATTAATTTCTAGGAAGCCATGTGAGTGGGGATGATAATGAATCACTCTGGGTACTTTTCCACAGAGAATGAGCCCAGGGACCACCATGGGGGCTGGGCTGATGCGGACATGGAGCTCCCTGAAATGTAATCAGGGATGCTTTACAGTACTTTAGGAAAGTGGGGACTCACAGGAGAGAGGTCTGTTTTTGTCATCTGGCCTTTTTGTCTCACTCGATGGTTAGGAGTAACGATCAATACCCATGGAGACCAGATGGGAGAAGCCCTCCCTGCTCTGGGCTGCTCACTCTAGAGGATCCTGCCCTACAGGACCAAGATCAGAGTGAGGCAGGAGCCGGCCTGCCTTTGTGTGAGCCTGAGAGTGATGCCCCCTTAAATATCGCACTGAGGCACCTCACCTGCCTTGTCCCAGTCCCAGCCCGGCTCTCCTGGCCCTTCTTTGACCAGACTCACCCTAAGGGGAGAATTTGCAAAGCTGAAGTCCTGTGCCACTCAGACCTGTGTCTCCCTTTCTAGATCCTGAAATTTCCAAATGCCCTGAGCCTGCTTCCAAAGGCTGCACAGGTGCCACTGCTGGGCAAACCCCTGAGCAGGATGGAGTGTCCGCATGGCTGTGCAGAAAGCCCTTAGTAGGTGGGGCTGGCTCAGGGCGTGGTATGAAAAGGTGGACACAAGGCTACTCTCTTCATCAATCAAGCTCCAGGACAGAATTCAAAAATTCAAGAATTCAAAATTTGGATCTGGCCTTCTATATCCTTATATGTTCTATTTTTTATTATAAGAAGATAGAACATTTTTAGTTTAACATGTGTTAGGGTGATTTATTACTTCAAACTATTTAGACATGTGATATATGGGTCTCTATCCACACTCTTGTCTGGACCCCACAAATGTGAGCCTAGAGGAAAGTCTTGAGAGAGGATGACCTAAACTTCAGAAGACTCTGTGGAGAAATGACCCCTTCACACACATCTGCTACTATAGGTCTCTATTTCTTGTATAGGACCATGGCAATTAATTATTTGTCCTGATTTATGATCCTGCCTGCCAGGTAAATTGTCAAGGTGGTATGTGAGCATGTGTATGAGGGGATAGGCTTAGCATGGTCACCCATGAGAGATGAGGCCATTTTTGGTGAGGATGAAGCACGGCAGTTTGCATGAGAATTTCCCTGACATTGTCCATGAAGGAGGCAGCTAAACATGGTGGGGGCCCTGCACGTGGAAAGTGACTCTATCACAATTAGAGGAGAAGCTCTGCAGAGTCTTACCTCAGTGCACTTACACTTCCCTCCCTTCGGCTGGGCACAGTGGCTCACGCTTGTAATTCCAGTACTTTGGGAGGCCGAGGCAAGAGGATCATTTGAGGTCAGGAGTTCGAGTCCTCAAATGGTGTGTCAAATGGTATGTCAAAGTCTGGCATCTGGTGGTTGGGGAAGAGTTGGTCTAAATCCACTCCTCCCCACTTCACCTTCACCCTCCACCACCCACCTGGGTCCTTCCAGAAAACCTTGCAAGGTCTGGCTTTCTGCCTGGGCCCCAGCATCTTCTCAACTGCTCCAGCCCCCTCCCAGATCCACTATACAAATCCAGGGCTCACTGACAAGATATGGGAACAATAAATCTTTCCTCATTCTTTTATTTGTGTCCTCACCTCTGCAGAGAGTGCTGAGGAAAAACAAACCCCACAAAATCCCTGTGGGCTCTAGCAGTCTGGCAGTCTCTTCTTTGCTCCTTTCTGATGATCTTTGGAAGGCAGAGGCCAAGAGAAGAGGCCCATCCAGCTCCCATAGGGGCAGCAGGCCCTACTCCTCCTCCTCCTCCTTCTCCTCTTCCTCCTCCTCCTCCTCTTTCTCCTCCTCCTGAGTGGGCTAGACCACTTGAAGCCAGTAGTCTTCAAGTAAGATGCTTGCCTGCACCAGGTTCTGGGGACCAGAAATCACAGTGACCTGGGGAAACGGGGAACTCGATATGCATGACTTGCTGGAGTAACATTATGCCTGCCTTGCCTTCCTAGACTTCTGCAAATTGCCAGACAGCTTCTGGGCCTTGGAGGGCCTGGCTGTTTGCTCAAAACTTTAGGTGAGGGAGGGCTGCCCTGGCTGCCGGCTCAGAAGCTACCACAGAGAAGAAGTGGCAATCAGGGCAGATGCGGGCCCTGAAGAAAAAGAGACTCTCTCCATAAGTGCCTCGAGGGCAAGCCAGCATCTGCTGATGTCATAGCCTTTGCAAAACAGTTCAGGCCTTGACAATTCCCAGGATCTTCCTCCTCCAAGTCTGGGCACCAGGGAGTGCTTCCGTCAAGCTCAGTCAAACTGAGGAAGGATAGCAGGAGCAGGGTGCACTGAATTTTTGCAGAACTCCATTTATACAGAAGAGAGGCACTGGACTTAGGGTGACCTACTGTCCAAGTTTGTCCAGGACTGAAAGGTTTCCCAGGACATAAGCCTTTCAGTGCTAAAACAAGGATAGTCCTGGGCCAACTGGGAAGATGGGTCACCCTAACAGAGGGGCTGTGGGAAAAGATCCTCCCTCCCTGAGCCTGGCACATGGCTGGGTCCAGAGCAGGGCTCAGATCCCAGCTGTCTTCTAGCAGTTCTGCTAACCCAGAACTTTTCTCACTGCAGAGCTTATGGCTTGCAGTGAACGCCAAGAACAAAGTACTCAGACAGTTCCAGCTAAGCAGGGCTGGGGGTAGCTCTTCTGAAAGAGTCCACCCCAGCCTCCATCCACCAAATATTTATTGAAAGCACCTGTATTAACAACAAACATCCACTAGATGGTCATTTGAGGTGGGTTGCTAAGGCACCTGTGACCTTGTACACACTCAAACTGCATTCTCAGGAGGCCGTTTTCAGCATTCCTTATCACACCACACACTCCACTCCCTGTCCTGTTTTCAGGGTCAAGGAGTTTCATTCTCATGCACAAACATACACAATGCCTCAGTATTTTTCCATGCCCGACCTCAGATGCCATATACATAAGCTTGAATATATTGCCATGCGCCCCTCACTGTTCTATGCATAGAGAAAGGCTGGAGGAAGGAGTGGGTCCTTATGGCCAGCTTAGGAGCTGACAAGGAAAACAGAAAGAAGGAACATGTTCATAGTCTTTGCAGTTGAGGGGAAATTCCTTTGGCTGCCTTTGGGGAGCTGGGGCCCATGAGGCTTCAGACAGAGCCTGGGCTATCAGGAAATGAGCTGGGGAATAACTAAAAATCTACCAGGTTGAGGAGCTCAACCTCTCTTTGAATCCTTTCCAGGTTCAAATGCTGGGTACAGCAACATGGTGAAAGCTGCTTTTAAAGTCTTTTGCCCCATTTCTATGGCTCCCACGGACCCAGAGGGCTCCCAGGGACAGCAGACTTGCAGTGCTGTGAAGCCATAATAAGCTGACTTCCGTAGATCTGTCCCAGGGAACAGGCCCCTCCTGAAGGTTATCCAACCTGGAATTGGTAGGCAGATATCTCAAGAGGCAAAAGAAGTTTGAGCTAAAGCTGGTCTGACAAGGCAGATCCCATGGAGACCACCATGCCCAGACTTCTCAGTTGACAAATGAGAGACCAAAATCCAGAGAGGCTGAGTCACCTGCTCGGCACATTCCCACGTGGGATGTGATGGGAGTCTGCAGCTAGAACCATTGTTTCCTACTATTAGATGCCATAGCCAGAGGTTCCTTGGAAGGGAAAAAGCTCCGAGATGAGCCCAGCCCTGTGCAAGTCTCTGCCTTCCTGGAGCCCACGTGCTGTTCCGGGAAAGGCTAAGTAGCAAGGGCTCCGTGCCTCTGCAGCCACAACTTCTCTCTCCATTCTGTTTGATTCCCCAGCTTGGTTCCCTCCAGTACCCACCTCCAGGTGAAATCCTCCACAGATCCTCCTGGAGTGCCCCACCCTGGGGAGACCTCAGGGAGCAGGTGCAGGCCTGCTTGGCCTCTCTCTTTCCCAGCCTTGAATGTGTGAGAAAGACCAGCCTCAGCCCTCAGGAGTAGGAAGCTGCTGCCTACCTACTTCCTTACAAACCTTCCTAGAGGTGGACGGGTTTAACACACAGTTGAAAGAGTCATTAACTTTTCAGAGTCAGTTTAGTAGGAAACAGAGTCCTGATGGTGGGGCGAACCCTGAGAGTTCGTGGCGGCATGTCTGCCAGGGAGGTAGAGACAGGGCTCAGACCCAGGATGCTGGACTGGGAAGTGAGGGCAGGTGAAGGTAGGTTCTCCTTTGAATAGCCATGGAGCAGCAAGAGGGTCCTAAGAGCATGGCCAGGAGGGGGAAGAGGAGAGAGGAGAGAAGCATCAGAGGGACTTGGGAAAAACATCTCCTGACAGCTACCAAACCAGCTCTAAGCATGTATAGCATTTCCAGTTCTGTCCTATTGTGGGTGAGCCAAGCACCTTCAAAGAGAAAATATAAGAAAGAACCTGAGAAATGTTCCTGAGGAATGGCAGGGCTGCCGCTTGTTCCCAGAAATCCTTTTAGGAAAAGCAGAACTCCACTGAAAGTGTCAGGAGGGGAGAACCTGCATCTGATGGCAGAGGGATGCTGAACCCTCTAGCATCCTCGAGATCCCACAAGCATGGAGAAGAAGAAGAAGAGTGAAGGGATCTGCACCTGTCATGGCAGTCAGGAGTGACCCTCCTGGGACATCTTAGGAGGCTCGAAAGCTCTGCCCAAGCAGGTGGGATGCTGAGTCCTAACAGAGGAAAGCAGAGGTTTCCCACATACAGAATTGCCCTGACTTTTATAACAACAGGCTCTTAGAACTCTCTGAGCAATTACTACCTCCCCACTCAGCTCTGTGCATGGCTGGCTACTAATAATTTTTTGCAAATAAGCCTCATTGCTTCAGTAAGACAGCTGGCTTTTCTACCTCCAAATTCCCTACAGAGCTTAAGAGCACTGGGAACCCAGCTGGTCCTCATTAAAGCCCTTCTGGACTCGAACCTTCCCAACCTTCCTGGTCCCACCTCCACCCTTTCATTCCAGGAGCAGGCCCAGGGGAACAGAGCTGGCCAGGCCATCACTTCTCTTCCCTTTCCAAAGAGCTGGACTGGCAAATGCTAACAAGGAAAGTGAGAGCTTCTGCATCTGCAGATCTGACTGGTAGCCTGGTCATAGATAACAGGAGCTTCTGTATAGGTAAGCAAGAAATCATTATTAGCAAATTATCTAATTAGGGTACCCTTTGTAGCTCCCCTATGGGAGATATTTATTTGTAAGGTTTAGTCAGACCATGAATCTCAGGGAGAACTGGAAATTTCTAAGCATATTGCCTGAGAAGGGTCTTTGGCAGGAGCCTCTCAAATTCCTGGGTTTTGGTTCCTTCATCTATAAAAAAGTAAGTGTGGGAGGCAGGGTGCAGTGGCTCATGCCTGTAATCCCAGCACTTTGGGAAACCAAGGCAGGTGGATCACTTAAGGACAGGAGTTCAAGACGAGCCTGACCAATGTGGTGAACCCCCATCTCTACAAAAAAAAAAAAAAAGTTAGTCTGGCTTGGTGGCACATGCCTGTAGTCCTAGCTACTCGGGAGGCTGAGGCATGAGAATTGCTTGAACCTGGGAGGCAGAGGTTGCAGTGAGCCAAGATCATGCCACTGCACTCTAGCCTGGGTGACAGAGTGAGACTCTGTCTCAAAGAAAAAAAAGTAGGTGTGCCAATGCATTACTGTAAGCAGGTGACTTAGACCAGGTGACCTAAGCAATTACCTTCCAATTCTATTCTTCTGTGCAATACTGGATCATCTCATTCATTCATGTGCCAAAGACCCTTCTCAGGCAATATGCTTAAAAATTTCAGTCCCACGGCTGAAATCCTGGCTCTGGTGCTTACCAGCTGGGTGGTCTTGGGGGAGCCACTTAATCTCTCTCAGTTAATTTTCTTATCTGTAAAATGAGGACAATAATACTAATATCTGTACCACATAGATATTGTGAGATCCCACATGTGAACATGTTTCCTAAACTGTAAAACACTATTCAAATGTTACTGATTATTAAAAGGCTTTGATGGCTGTAATTTTTTTAAACTTCCCATTAAATACGCAAATGATTATGATTGATATTAGAAACACAAAAAAGATCACAGCTGTTGGATTTGCTGTTAACTTATCCCTGCCTAGGGGGATCCACTCCCTCATCAGTGCCTCCTGAGGCGAGGACTTAAGGGAGCTGGGCAGTAAACGTTGATCTCAGGGTAGAGGCTGGAGGTCTGACCTCCAGGGACACAGGGCAAGGCGACTTTGCCATTCAGCAGAACTTTTCCCACGTTGCTTCTACACTTTGACAGCAGACTCCCAGCAGCTACTTCCCTAGATAATAAACTGGCAGTAAATTGAAACCTTTGTTTTTAGTGCACTTCATGTAAAGGAAGCAGACCCTCTAGAAATGAATAATCATGTGTACAACGTACAACTCCTCAAAAAATATGCTGATAAACTCACATAGTTCTGTTATTGCTAAACACTAAATGCATTTCCTTAGGTAAGCACCATAAAAAATTCACTGCAGTTTTTAGAAACAAGATGCCAATTACATTTTAATTGCTAGAGAGGAGAGAGGAGAGGAGAGTTTTAACCGAGGAAAAGCTAACTAGGCATAAACTCAGAAAGAGAGGCCAAGTCAAAAGGCCCAGTTCCAAAACAAGAGCTAAGAAGGAGAGATGGGGCCAGGTGCTGTGGCTCACACCTATAATCCTAGCACTTCGGAAGGCCAAGGTAGGCAGATCCCCTGAAGTCACGAGTTCGAGTCCAGCCTGGTCAACATGGCGGAGCTCCGTCTCTACTAAAAATACAAAAAATTAGCCGGGCATGGTGGCCCATGCCTGTAATCCCAGCTACTCGGGAGGCTCAGGCAGGAGAATTGCTTGAACCCAGGAGGTGGAGGTTGCAGTGAGCTGAGATTGCACCCCACTGCACTCCAGCCTGGGTGACAGAGCAAGAGACTGGAATCAAAAAAAAGAAAAAAAAAGGAGAGATGGGCCTTGCTGGGAAACCAAACCTTCTCAAGAGAGCATTGACTTAAGTGGTTCTCAGGCAGAAAACCTCAGAGCACCTGGATGGCTAAGGCTTTTCACTGCAAATCATGACATGTAGATTTAACACATGTAAAGAATTAAACAAACCCCATCTCTACAAAAAATACAAAAACAGAATTAGCCAGGTGTGGTGATGTGCACCTGTAGCCCCAGCTACCAGGGAGGCTGAGTTGGGAGGATCCCCTGAGCCCACAACGTCAAGGATGCAGTGAGTGGAGATGGTGCCACTGCACTCCAGCCTCAGCAAAACAAATAAGCACAAAATGGAATTCTGGAGTAGATGAGCAGGAGTGAGCACCAAAGCTCCAACAAACACGTATAGAAGATAGAAGGAAAATTATAATTCTACCCTGCAGTGTGTGTGTGTCTTCGTGCGAGTGAGAGACAGGGAGAAGAAAAAACTGGACCGAGACCATATATCACTTTAATAACAGAACTCCTTGGACTAGTTCACAGAACTGTCATTTAAAACCAACATCCTAGACCAACTCCAACCTTCTTGTTTTCCAGTGCCCCCACCCCATACAGGGCCAGCCAGAGCCACATGAGAACAGGAAGGGAGTGGAGAGTGGAGAGGATCCTGCCTCCCATTGGCTTCATCTAGGCTGGCCCAGCCTTGACCCCATCTGCCCAGGAGCCTCTCAGCCATAGAATTTTCTAGGGAGGCACTTAGCCCACCTGAGAGCACAGGGAAAAGACAGGACTGGGAGCACCTCCCAGCACTCTCCCAAACGACTCACACAGGGGCTGGGAGAAGAGAGGGCAGAAGGGCAGGCTTCCTGCTGCTTCCTCTTCTTCTCCAGCTCCTGCCTCTTTCCTCCTCCCCCTCATCCCTCAGCAACCACAGCAATCCCAACCCAGCCCCAGCCTCTCTCCTGTCATTGAGTCCCTAAAGAGAAAGAGGACTCTGAAATCAGGGCCCAAGAGGAGAGGCCCGGCAGCTGAGTGGCTGGCCAATGGGTGGCGACTGTTCCTCGCACACAGTAGTAGGAGGTCCATGCCTTCAGGGTCGGAGGCTGCTGCCTCTCTGGTAGTGGAGCTGCTGGAGACCCCAGGAAGCATGAGGTGACAGTATGCAGTGAGACTGGAAGAAACAGCAGGACTCAGAGGAGGGAGTCCTAGACCAAAAGAGAAAGGAACCAGATTCACAGTATGGCTCTACACTAGTCAAGCAACTTATTTTAGTAAACCATTTAACTATGCAGGGCCTTGATTTTCACTTCTATCAAATGGAGCTAAAAATATCTGCTACTCGAGATTTTTTGTAAGATTCCTATGAGAAGATGGGTATATACATTCCCTGTGAACTCTGAAATGTATTGTCTACCAACCCCACCCCTGTCCAACCTTAGAGGAAGATGCTTTTCATGATCACACCCTACATTTGTAAAATACTTTATGTAAATAGTGTGTGTGTGTACACATTATCTCACTTGGCCTTCCGATTGAACAGATGAAGGAGAGTGGCTTGCCCAGAGTCACACAATTTACATAGATGCAGAACCCAAACTGCTAAGTGCTGAGCTCTCTCCGCAGTGCAGGGAATGTGGCCACTGGTAACCGCCTTAGAGAGCAGAGAGGGAGGGCGGTAACAGACACACACATAAATGACATGACAGATGGGTGCCGTGGCTCACACCTGTAATCCCTGCACTTTAGGAGGCCAAGGCAGGTGGATCACCTGTAGTCAGGAGTTCCAGACCAGCCTGACCAACATGGTGAAACCACGTCTCTACTAAATACAAAAAATTAGCCAGGCATGGTAGTGCATGACTATAATCCCAGCTACTCGGGAGACTGAGGCAGGAGAATTGCCTGAACCAGGAGGTCGTTGTTGCAGTGAGCTGAGATTGCGCCATTGTACTCCTGCCTGGGCAACAAGAGCAAAACTCTGCCTCAAAAAAAAGCAAAAAACAAACAAAAAACACTACAGATCACTCACTCTAAGCCTAGCACGATGCTAGGCATTGTACTGGTCTGTTAATCATTACAATAGCTACAATAGCCATTACATGGCTACAATATAAGTAGCCATGATGGTTATTATCAGGAAACTAAGGTTTACCAAAGTTAGAAACTTGCCAAAGGTCGACACAGGAAATGGTAGATCTGGGATACAAACTCAGATCTACTCTTACCCAGTTCATCCTTAAATTGATAGAAATCCAGTGGATTCAATGTTTAAGCATCACTTCTTCCTCCACTCAGTCTGGGGAACATGTCCTAGTCCCCTCCCCTGCCCCCAGCAAGGCCCGGGCCTAAGGGGTAAGCTTCCTAGCATTTGAGGGGCAGGTCCTTTCGAAACCTCCCTGCCCTACTCCTGGCCCCACACTCACCTGAGCAGTGTCATGGATCCAGTCCAGAAACTCAGCTACCTTGGCATAGACACCTGGGTGATTGGGCTCTGCGCAGCCATGACCCCAGCTGACCACCCCCACCAGGCGCCATGTGTCCCCATCTGGGCACACCAAGGGGCCTCCGCTATCCCCCTAAGGGATCCAGGCATGGAGACACAGAGAAACAGCCAGTTAGTTCTTCCTGATGGAGAGAACCAGACCACTATGGCAAGTGGAATCTCCTTACTGGGCCCTTCCTGCTTCTAGCTGAGATACCTGCTGGCCTCACCCCTCCTTAAACCCGTAGCATGAGCTCCAGACTTGCCTGGCCGCCCTTCCTTCTTGAGAGGCTGTCTTACACCACCAACATGCTCAGACCAGGGCAGGGAGTCAAATCACAGCAGATCCCCTGACCTCCCACCCCCACTTCCATCTCCACCCCAACCCCAGCCACCACAGGCTGCACCTGGCATGCATCGGCCCTTCCATCCAGGTAGCCAGCACAAAGCATGCGGGGCGTGAGGGCTCCACTGTACATGCAAGAGCTGTTGCAGAGCTGAGTGCTGAGCAGGGGCACCACTGTGTCCTGAAGCATGTCCGAGCTATAAGCTGTGGGAGACACCGAGAAAAACTGCAGGGCACGAATCAAGGCCAGGCAGGCAGAACAGCAAGAGGGGAGGTAATTAGAAGTCCCAGAGACATGGTGACCCAAAGAGGTGAGCCCAGGGTGGGAGCTGTGGACCCTGAGCAAGGAAGCAGGAGGGTATCAGATTTGGGGGCTAGGAATGGGAAGAGGAGGACTCACACATACACCAAATGCTGAGACCATGGCACTCATGGGACAAGGGGAGGGGGAGTAAAAGGGTCTGGTTTGGGGAAAACTTTCAGTAGATGTACTCCCCAGATAGGCCCAGGCAAGGGATACTGGAGCCCCCAGGCCTGGCCAAGGCTGATGCCGGGGAAAAACAGGGCCAGCACTGTCATGCGGCCATGCCTCACCCTGGGGAAGAATGCCCCCCCAACCCGCTCTCACATCGAGGGCCCAGGGAGCTGACTCACTATGGCTGGGGTCGGTGTGGCCCCAGCCAGACACCCAGCACTGCGAGCCCTTTGGAAAATGCTGCTCCTTGGCTGGCAGGCACACAGCGCCCACAGTGTCTGTAGAGAGGCATATGGTCCTGGTCCCCAGTCAGGCTCTGCTTTCCCCACTGCAGAGTCTGGGCAAAGGACCTAGAACTGGCAGATCCTCCCCCGCTCCCTTCTCAAACAGTCCTGGTTCCTGGGTTCCACCAGCCAGGCCTCCTAGATGGCTCTGCAAGTGTTGCACTGTCCCCATCCTAGGGGTCACCCGTCACAGAGGACAGCATGCAAACTGCAGTGTGCATAGCGCCCTCTACAGGTGGACAGGGCCCACGCTGCCTCCCCTCCCCACACCTGGGGATGAAGTGGGGGTGCAAATTCTTTCAGGCCATGGGTACCCAACTTCTAATAAGGACAGTGTTTCGAAAAACATGTGACATATCCCATGGGTGCAGCCAAAAATGATTTTAGGTAGTACATAGGCATGCCATTGAATAAACATTCACTTGGGGAGAATGCCATGTCCTTTTCAATTCTCTTTCAGTTCCTCTAACTGCATCACAGAGAAAGACTGTTTGGTGCTGGTCTGTGCCTTTCTTGCCACCTGCCAACCTCCTATCCAAACAGGAGACAGCAGGCCCAGGTGCAGCGACTTCTGCAGTGGGCTCAGCTACCTACAACTTCCACACTGATTTGTTTCATGCTACATATTTTTGTGGTTAGTATCTATTTATGATAAGTAATATAGGTTCTCTAGTTAGGCAAGTAATAAACGTTCTCTAACTAGAGATGCTAGTTATTATCTATTTACTATACCTATTTCATATATTTAAATAGTAAATATGCTATTTACTTACTATACTATATAGTAAATATGCTATTTACTATAACAAAATAAGTATATCTAGAAGAGAAATACTATTACATTAGATATCTATGTAGTGCCTACTACTTAGAATACTAGAATACTTAGAAAATGAGCAGGGTGTGGTGGTGCACACCTGTAGTCTCAACTACTCAGGAGGCTGAGGCAGGAGAATCAGTAGTAGATTCCACATAGGTATCTAATGTAGTAGTATTTCTCTTTTAAATATACTTATTTCAGTCAACTAAGACTTGTTTGTTTGTTTGGCTGGTTGGTTGGTTAGTTGGTTTTTTTTGAGATGGAGTCTTGCTTTGTCACCCAAGCTGGAGTGCAGTGGTACGATCTGGGCTCATTGCAACCTCTGCCTCCCTGGTTCAAGTGATTCTCCTGCCTCAGCCTCCTGAGTAGCTGGGACTACAGGTATGCACCACTACACCCAGCTCATTTTTGTATTTTTAGTAGAGATGAGGTTTCACCATGTTGGCCAGGCTTGTCTTGAACTCCTGACCTCAAGCGATCCCCTCACCTTGACTTCCCAAAGTGCTGGGATTACAGGTGTGAGCCACCGAGCCCAGCCTAACTTAGAAATATTACCTGTTGAACGATAGTTCACATATGTGATAAAATATTTGTTAAATGTGTATGGCTGTTATTTGGGAAACCTAAGATTACAGGTGATGATGGGAGGGAGGAGTGTTGAGTATATGTGAATGTCTATATGTGTGCACAGTGTGCATGTCTGTGAGTGTGTGGTGTGTGTGTACAGGTGTGTTCATGTGAGCACGTATGTATGAGCATGTGTGAATGCTCGCATATGAGTCTACATGCATGTGCCTGTGTGAGTGCATGTGTGTGTGTGTGTTTGTAGGTGAATGCCCACATGCATGTGTGTGTCAGGGAGAGTGGTTGCTGGTATGGCTGCAGCCTGGAGTCACCTTCTAGGGCAGGTGCTGCAGTAGGAGGAGCCCTGGCAACAGGCTTAGGAACTGTTTGCCAACGTGACCTTGAAGACAGTCGCTTCCCTCCCTATGCTGCAGTGTCCTTATCTGTATCTACCTGTTTCATCTACCTATCAGGGTTGTTTCTAGGACTGAAAGAGAAGCTATTTGAAAAAATATATTTCATAAACTGTAGCATGGCACCAAATGGCCATGTTAGGGCCCAAGGCTGACCTGGGGATAGGGTAGAGCAGCCTACTGGTGGATGGGGCAGCTGCCTGGGACCTCAAGGCAAAGCCCACCTGCAGCCCAGCCATGAAAAGGGCCTGAACCTTTGTTCCCAAAAGAGCCTGCACAAGAGTTGACAACAACTTCAGATCCAGGTGATGCCAAAATTCACTAAGGTCCCCAAATGGACTGTAGTGAATTGTTTTAAGGTTTACAGTGCTCAGAGGAAACTTTGGGAATCAGCTCACCACTCCCACCCAGCCCCCATCCTCTCCCGCCATTAGTCTCCAACCTGCCCACCCTCAAGCCAACGACGCACCTGAGAAGTTGAGAGGGGTCCGGAGCCGCAAGAGGGCGATGTCGTAGTCATGATTCTGGGCACTGTAGAGTGGGTGTGAAATAATCCTCTCCACCACAGCCCCCTGGTGGGGCCTGACCGCACTGTGGCTGACCAGCCCCGCATGAACCCGCCAGCTGGACAGGCGGGATAGCCTGAAACTGTACACAGGGGCCATGCTGAGCCGGGAAGGAAGGGGCAGAAGAGGTGTTCCTAAGTGAAGTGGCAGGTAGAGGAAGCTGGCCAGAGAGGCCATTGGTGGGGGTGCCCAGCAGCAGGCGGTGAGCTCCCAGGCCCCATGGACCATGCCTCTTAGTATCATCCCAGCAGCCGGCAAGACACTGGGCATGCAGTAGGTGATTAATAATGCTCCAGGCCTGAAGGATAGAGAAGACTATGGGTCATCTGCAACCATCACTCCCTCTCTCCTGCATAACTTCCCTCCAAGTTTTCAAACACACAGAAGGCCTGTGTCAGAAAAACTTCCCCCAGTCCTGTCTCTGGACTTACTATGTATAATCATGGGAGAGGCACTTCTCCCTCCCAGCCTTGGTAAAATGGGGATTACACTCTCTGCCCTGTTCGCCATCAAGAGAAGATCAAAGAGCTCATTCACTCATCATTAATTCGTTCCTCCAAGTCACAATTACTAAGCACCTACTATATTCCAGGGACTGTTCTAGACCCTGGAGACACAGCAGTGGAGAAATCTACCAAGAGATTCAATGGTAAATAAGACTGAGAGTCCCTGCTCCTGCAGAGCTTCCAGTCTAAAAAGGAAGATGGATACTAACCAATAATTAACGGAAAATGATTGAACCAAAGATAAACCTGAAGAAATACAGTATGCTGTGAATGTGAAAGTATTTTTAACATTAAAAGCTAGTAAGGCCAGGCTCATGCCTGTAATCCCAGCACCTTGGGAGGCTGAGGCAGGTGGATCACCTAAGGTCAGGAGTTCGAGACCAACCTGGCCAACATGGAGAAATCCCATCTCTACTAAAAATACAAAAAGTTAGCTGAGCATGGTAGCACCCCAGCTGAAACACAACAATCACTTGAACCCGGGAGGCAGAGGTTGCAATGAGCCAAGATTGAGCCACTGCACTCCAGCCTGGGCAACAAAGTGAGATTCTGTCTCAAAAAAAAAAAAAAAGGCTGATGAATATAAAGAACAAATATTCATATTATTACTGTTATTTGTGCATATCTGTTCTTGATACTGAATGGGCAGAACTTCACAAACACCAGCCTTGGAGCAAAAAGCTGGAAACAGTTGGACATGAACATTTGATGTAGGACACACCAACAGCCAAACAGAAAGGGCAACTAAGGCTCTCTCTCCTCAGCAGCCACAGAGACTTGCCTGTGCATACAATGTGCAGCGGTCACCACCCAGTGTGGTGCTAGCACAGAGCCCCCGCATGTGTGCCGGAAGCCCAGAGCCACGATCACCTGCCACGGCCAGCGCCCAGGAGCCACGGCCTGCCCACCAACTATCCGGGAAGCCAGGGGCCTTGCTCCACACTCTGCCAACAGAGATGAGTGAGATAGAAACAGAGAGAGAGGTGGGTGTCAGTATGCTCCTAACTCTCAGGGAGCACGGCCCAGTGCCAAGCCCCAGAGAGCCAGGGTGGACAGCTCTCATTTTTGATCCCTGGTCCTATGTATAGGGGATGGGAAGGTAGAAGTGACGATTACACCCCTGCCTGCACCATCCAGCTGTGGGCCTACTGAGAGCAGAAACTATATCTGTACTAATGGAGCCCCAGTACCTAACAGAATGCCCACCCTGTAGTAGAGGTCAGAGTGTTGATGTGTGGAAGGATGTGTGAATGGACATATGAAGAGACGAACAGATGAACAGGAAGACAAATGAAAGTAACTCCACAGATTGCTTTCCATTTGGTACCTTATTCACCATCTGCCCTTAGTTTCCTGAAGCTGCTAACAGGTTAGTCAATAGCCAATAATAATTTCACCTCTGGGGCTCTCCAGAAGAAAGGGGGACTTTGTGTCAGAGGCCAAGGAAGAGAGTGCCTGGTAATGAAGCAAGGGGATCAGCCACCCAGATCTGTGGCTGGTGAGGGACATGATGGAGGCTTAGAAGGGCTCTGCTGGGGCAGAAAAGCAAGTGCAAGAAGGGGCCTGGCAAGCAGATGGGCAGGTGGGCCAGGACCCCCACCCCAGGCCCAGCAGAGCCTCACCATAGGACACTTCCACACTTGAGGCAAGGGGAACACCCCTTCCTCCCACTACCACCTCCCAGGGACCAAGACATGACTCACCAGAGCATCTGAGGGAAACAACTTGACCAGAAGTGCAGTTGTTCCTATAAAACAGAGATGCCAGCAAGAAGCTGGGCAGGGGCCATCTTGTGGCCACACACATCCAAGGACGTGAAGAATGGGGGAGGTTGGTGGGGGGTAGTGGACAGTTCTTAAGGCTGTCATGTAGCCACAGCCTGAAGAATACCACTATTTCCTTCCTGCCCCACCCAAACACTCAGGCCCCTCCTCATCACTGGTCCCCAGGATAGCAGCACATCTCCTGCCTAACCTCCCAAAGGGCAGCAGAAGGACGTCATGGTCTTTGCAGACCAACTGGGACACAGAGTGTTTACAGATGAGAAAGCCCCACTGTTCCCACAAAGTGTCCTAAATAAATACACACTCAATTAAGGAATGGATAGGTAAGTGTGTACATGACTAGGGTTCTTCACCCCATGCTCCTTCCTAGGTGTGCTGGATTCTCCACCCCAAACCCTCTGCCTGGGCCTTGCATATTCATATTCTTGCTCTCCTCTTTGCCTTCATCTCTCTTAGCATAAGCCTCAGGTCCTTTTTTGACCAAAACCCTCTCCTTTCTTTATTCACCTCTTGCCCCTAGCAGTGCAATGTCTAGACATTAGTTTCTCCTAGTTTCCCAAATTCACAGCACTCCTGGCTCTCCTGGAGAAGTCAGTCCCACCCCTATTTCCATTTGCCCATTCAGGTATCCAAGAAAAGAACCCGGTCAGAACCTCCCATCTCCAGCCACATTCCCGAGGATAGGAGCTGGACAGGAGGAGCCTGAAGGAACAGTTCAAATTGGAAATGTGGTAATGGGGGTGCCCACCCATCCATCCCAGGAGGCTGATAGGCAGCTTGAGGAAGCCTAGGAAGGGGCAAAGACCCTCTCTGCTTGTGCCCCAGCCATACCAGACTATCCCCAGATCTGGGGGAGGGGCTGCTCCGTTCCACAGCCCTCTTCTCTGGGAGACTCTCCAGGCAACTCTTAGGCAGAGCAATTCAACCATTTCTCTCCTGAAATATCTGAATTATCCAAATAGTGTGTGGCAGGATTCAGAGAGCACTTAGCTTGGAGACAGGGGGCTGGTTTCATGGCTTGACTTGGCCATGAAACCTATTACTTATGTGACCTTGGACAAGACCCTTTAACCTTATTAAGCCTCAGTTTCCTAACCTGTAAAATGGCAATGCATTTGGAACTTTGGTGGTGTTTTATTTGTACCATTGCAAATCTTGTGACAATAATAACCGACCCTACATTTCTTGTGAAGGGCAAATAGCAGATGTGAAGTGGTGACAAACAAGACTCATCTGAACTGAATTTGTAATTTCTGATTAAAAAATGTTCCTCTTTGTCCTCCTATCTCAGACCACCAGTGTCCTCACCACCAGGATCCCAAGAAAGGAGATTTTTGCTGAACTGACCACCAGTAAGTAACTGCCTTGGTAGTCCTACCTGGGCTGCCACGCCTCCACCAGGAAGCCTCCCAGTGTAGGAGAGAGCTGAGCAAACTCCTGGGAGCTGTTGAGTGTGATGTCAGACAGGTTCACTCCCTTGTGGTGAGTGAGTCTTGGCAGAAGAAGGGAATAGAAAGGAAGAAATCATAACTGGAATGTGCACAAGATATAATACTAGTATAATGATTGCAAGACTGTGATAATGACTACTTCTGGGATTTATGCTTGTTAAAAAGCAGTAATACTCAAAACAGAGAAATGGGCTAGGGCATCATTGTGCCCAGAGGCCAGAAGATGGCCAAAAAGACCTCTTGACATTTCCTGAGCACATTGACCAGTGATGGGCATATCGAGGTCTTCAACTCCCATCCCGCGCCAGCCAGGCCACCCCTTCACGGGACCCACATCTGGCTCCTGTTACCTGAGATGCCCAAGGCTCCAACAGATCTGCAGCCCCAGAGCGGGGCTCCAGCCCTCATGGCAGACCAGGAGCCAGCGCGGCCAATCCCTCACTTGCACTTCCAGCAAGAAGTCTTTGCTGCTTATTCTGAAAGATACTGAAATCACAGCAAGAAAACCATATGGAGGAGAATGGCGGTAGGGTGGGACAGGAAGAGCTGGACCCAGGACTCTATGGTACTTGAAGAGGCCTTAATGACAGCATCCAGGTCACCCAGCGCCAAGCTCCCTGTTCCCCAGGAAGTGAGACCAGTCCCAAGAACAATATAACCCCTATTGGTAGAGCATTTCAGTTTTCTATTTTAACTGAGTGCTTTTAAGCGTGCTCTCAAGTGGTAACTCATTGTCCCAACAGCCCTGTGCAATGAGTACTGCCATCCTCTCCATTTTACAGAAAGAAAACTAAGGCATGGAGTTTAATTAACTTCCCAAGATCACAGAGTCAGGAAGCGATGGATCCAGGACTTAAGTCTAGGTCCTCTGATTTCAAATCTTGTGATAATAATAGTTACCAGTTGTTGAGTGTATGCTTTTTCCAGGCTGTTATGGACTGACTTGTGTCCCGCCTCAACAAATTCATATTTTAAAGCCCCAACCCTCAATGTGACTATATTTGGAGACAGGGCCTTTAAGAAGGTGATTAAGGTTAAATGAGGTCATGAGGGTGGGGCCCTGATCCAATAGAGCCAATGTCCTTATAAGAAAAGGAAGAAGGCCAGGTGCAGTGGCTCACGCCTGTAATCCCAGCACTTTGGGAGCCCGAGGCAGGCAGATCATGAGGTCAAGAGGTGGAGACCATCCTGGCCAACATGGTGAAACCCCATCTCTACTAAAAAGACAAAAATTATCCGGGTGTGGTGGCTTGCACCTGTAGACCCAGCTACTCGGGGAGGCTGAGGCAGAAGAATCGCTTGAACCTGGGAGACGGAGGTTGCAGTGAGCCAAGATCACACCATTGCACTCCAGCCTGGTGACAGAGCAAGACTCCATCTCAAAAAAAAAAGAAGAAGAAGAGGAAGAGACACCAGACAGCTCTCTCTCCTCAAGAGCATAGGAAAGGCCCTGGGAGGACACAGGCAGAAGACAGCCATCTACAATCCAGGAAAAGAGCCCTCTCTAGATACTGAATTTGACAGCACCTTGATTTTGGACTTCTAGCCTCCAGAACTGTGAGAAAATAAATGTGGTTTATGCCACCCAGTCTGTGCTACTTAGTCATGGCAAATCAAACAGACTACTACACAAGCTCTGTGCTAACATCTTTTTCTAGATTAGTTTCTTTTATCCTTACAAATTTATGCAGTAAATATTTGTATTTCCATTTTATGGAGAAGGAAACAGACGCTACAATAAGTAATGTGCCCAAAGCCACACAGTTAGTCAAAGACAGACTCCAACCTTATTCTAATGAGCTTATTCTAACCCCGAGCCTCTGGACAGCATTGAACCTTCTGATCCCCAACTCTTACCTGGAGGGGAGGGGACAATCAAGGGAGGGAGATAGGGGGATGAAGTGGGACGATATTCCCAGACCCCTAGGTGGCCCTGATGGTCACACACTGGCTCCCATACACACCTGACCCCTCTTCCTCCACATCCTTGGCTCACTCTACCTGACATGGCAAGTTTCCATCCCTCCTGCCAGCCTGGTCTCCAGACCTTGCCCCAGCTAGAGATCAGGACAGTCCTCAGGGAGTCCTGAAAGCCCCAAATCAGAGATCACCTCTGCAAGGTGAGACCTTGTCACTGCCCTCACACTAGAGGCGGGAGAGACCCACGTTTGGCATTGAACAGAAGGCCCTTCAGAGTTAGTCCTCTTGCCCCCAGCTGTGACGGGTTCCTGGCAGGGGAGGAAGACCTGTAGCCTTAGGGGTGTGGCCCACCTGTTTTGGGAAGTGCAGGGAGCAGAGCTTCCTCACCGCTTGCCTCTGAACAGCTCAAAGTTATCTCCTCATCTTGCAAGGTCCCGGAAATGGGCTGAGAGGCAGCCGGCCACAGATACAGCACTTCAGAGAAGAACAAAGAGAAAGGGTCGAATTTCCAAAGGAGAGGGTCGGGGTGCTGACCTCCTCATCAACCATCTTGCTCTCAGGCAGGTCCCCAACTAATCCACTGAGGAAGGGCACAGCGCTTCATCTCTCTAAACCTTGGCCTCTATCTCTGCCTCTTTGACTCTCCTCCTTCTCTCTCTCTCTCTGTGTCATTCTCTCTGTCTCTCTGTATTTCTCTTTCTCTGTGTGTGTGTCCTCTCTGTATCTCTCTTACTGGGAAAGATTTCCAGAAAAAGTCAGACTAAGGCGTCCTTGGATCACACACTTCATTCTTTATGTAGAGCCTAGATCCCTCTTGCTGCAATTTCTCCCCTTGTCTGCACAGAGTAGATGAAAACACTTGTCCCATTTATGTTTAACACCTGCTCAGCATCTGCTTCTCCCTTCCAACTTCCCCCAGACCAGAGAAGGGCCCCCAGCACTGACCTAGGAGCCATGAGCCGACACCCACACCAGCCAGCAGCCCCAGGGCTCCCGGCACTGCACAGCCACGTCTCAAGCAGCACCAGCGCCCCACCTGAGAAACTGTGGGGAAACGCAGAGAGGCATCTGGGTCTCCTGCTCCTGCCAGCCAGCCTTAATTCACCCTAAGTCACCACCGTGGGGCCAGGTACCCAACAAACTCCAACAGGATACCCGCTCCTGCCCCATCAGCCCAGATGGGGAAGGAGTGGGGAGCAGGGGAGGATGGAGAGGGCCTGATCACTGAAGTCCACAAATCCCACTCAATCCCTAAAGTGGGAAATGGGGAGCAAAAGCAGGTCTGGGGATAAAGAGAGACAGCCTCTCACCATCAATTATGTGGGGCTGACCCAAGGAGGATCCAGGGAATGTAGGATGATTACCCTCCGCTGACCCCACCCTGTCATTCCCCTATGGCCCAGTCTGGCCTACCGGGATGCCGCTGGTCTCCAGGCTCTGCTCTGAAGATCCCACGTCCTGGGCCCTCCTCTGCATACTGGGCCTCCACAGGGGCTTGGTCATCCAGCATCAGGCTCTGGGGAAATAACTGTCAGACACCCAGGATCCCCACATCAAGGATTGCGGAGAGAAGTCACAATCCAGTCCAAGTCCCTATTCTTTTATTTTTTTTGAGACAGAGTCTCACTCTGTCACCTAGGCTGGAGTGCAGTGGCACAATCTCAGCTCACTGCAACTTCCACCTCCCAGGTTCAAGCAGTTCTCCTGCCTCAGCCTCCTGAGTGGCTGGGATTACAGGCACGTGCCACCATGCTGGGCTAATTTTTGTATTTTTAGTAGAGACAGGGTTTCACCATGTTGGTCAGGCTGCTCTTGAACTCTTGACCTCGTGATCCACCCGCCTTGGTCTCCCAAAGTGCTGGGATTACAAGCGTGAGACACCGCATCCTGCCAAGTCCCCATTCTTTAACCCCAGTGCTTCCATTGCCACTTGTAAATCTCTTTTCATCTTAGGGACTCCGTGTATATTCCCACAGATACCTTGCCAGGCCCCCTTGTGCCCTCCTGGGACCCCTAACCCCACTGACCTTACTCTCATGTAGCCAGTAGCAAATACTTGAATGCAGATTTGGAACACTTCAAAGCCTGCACTCTTAGCCATCATTCATCTTTCCTCCCATAAACATTGAAGGCATCTGCTAACGTCCCTCAACACCCTCCTTCAGCTTCAAGATCCCACCCTGTCTTCATTCCCTCCTAGCTCAGAGAAAGAAGTGCCCCTCCACCATTCACCCACCCACCCATTCATTCATTCCATAGATATTTGGTCCAAGTGCACAGGTCACTATAGGGGACACTCTAGGGAGTTCAGAATAAACCAACATGGACCACTCCCCATTCTGACTGCCTCAAAGAACCTGTAGTCTGGTCCTGAAGATAAGTCATGTAAACAAAGCACAATTTGTTAAGTGACAGAAGAAAAGTTCAGCTAAACTACCTGATATGGTTTGGCCGTATACCCACCCAAAATCTCATCTTGAATTGTAATCCAAATTGTAATCCCCATGTGTTGGGGTAGGGACCTTGTGGGAGGTGATGAGATCATGGGGGCAGTTCCCAAATGTTGTTCTCATAATAGTGAGTAAGTTCTCATGAGATCTGATGGTTTTATAAGGGGCTTTTCCCCTCTCCCCTCTGCACCTCTCTCTCCTGCCACCATGTGAAAAAGGACATGTTTGCTTCCCCTTCTGCCATGATTGTAAGTTTTCTGAGGCCTGCCAGCCATGCAGAACTGTGAGTCAAGTAAACCTTTTTGCTTTATAAATCACTCAGTCGCAGGCAGTTCTTTATAGCAGTGTGACAACGAACTAATACAGTAAATTGGTACTGGGAGCGGGGTGCTGCTGTAAAGATACCTAAATATGTGGAAGTGACTCTGGAACTGGGTAACAGGTAGAGGTTGGAATAGTTTGGAGGGTTCAGAAAAAGACAGCAAGATGTGGGAAACTTTAGAACTTCCTAGAGACTTGTTAAATAGTTTTGACCAAAATGCTGATAGTGATATAGGCAATGAAATCCAGGCTGAGGTGGTCTCAGATGGAAATAAGGAACTCCTTGGAAACTGGAGGAAAGGTGACTCTTGGTGTGCTTTAGCAAAAAGACTGGAGGCCTTTCGCCCCTGCCCTAGAGATCTGTGGAACTTTGGTGGTGTTCTATGTTTTTTGCGGGGGTGGGGGGTTGTTCAACTTTATTGAAGCATAATGCACATTCAAAATATTGCATACATTTTAAGTTCTCAGATCAATAACTTTGACAAAGGTATACACCCACATGACCAACACAATCAAAATATAGGACATTAAGGTCACCCCAGAAATTTTCCTTCTGCTTTTTCTCAGGTAACTTCTCACCAACCCACAGCCCTGGAAAATCACTGATCTGTTTCTGTCACTGTATGTTAGAGTTCCCTTTTTTATAGTTTTATATAAATGAAACCATGTCACATATAGTCTTTCCATTTTTTTTTATTTTACTTTAACTTTCAGGATACCTATGAAGAACGTGCAGATTTGTTACATAGGTATACACGTGCCATAGTAGTTTGCTGTACCCATCAACCCATCATCTAGATTTTAAGCCCCACATGCATTAAGCATTTGTCCTAATGCTCTCCCTCCCCTTGTCCACCACCTTTCAACAGGCCCCAGTGTGTGTTGTTCCCCTCTCTGTGTCCATGTGTTCTCATTGTTCAGCTCCCACTTATGAGTGAGAACATGTGGTGTTTAATTTCCTGTTTCTGTGTTAGTTTGCTGAGAATGATGGCTTCCAGCTTGATCCATGTCCCTGCAGAGGACATGATCTCATTCTTCTTTTATGGCTGCACAGTATTCCATGGTGTATATATGTGCCACATTTTCTTTATCCAGTCTATCATTGATGGGCATTTGGGTTGGTTCCAAGTCTCTGCTATTGTAAATAGTGCTGCAATAAACATACATGTGCATATGTCTTTATAGTAGAATGATTTATAATCCTTTGAGTATATACCCAGTAATGGGACTGCTGGGTCAAATGGTATTTCTGGTTCTAGATCCTTGGGGAACCACCACACTGTCTTGAGATCTGTGGAACTTAGGACTTGAGAGAGATGACTTAGGGTACCTGGCAGAAGAAATTTCTAAGCAGCAAACTGTTCAAGAGGAAATGGAGCATAAAAGTTTGAAAAATTTGTGGCCTGATGATGTGATAGATGATTTTAGGCCTGGCCCAAAAACCCATTTTCTGATAAGAAATTCAAGTCCACTGCAGAAATTTGCATAAGTAATGGAGAGCTAAATGTTAAACACCAAGACAATGGGGAAAATATCTCCAGGGCATGTCAGAGACCTGCACAGCAGTCCCTTCCAACACAGGCCCAGAAGCCCAGGAGAGAAAAAGGGTTTGTGGGCCAGGCCCAGGACCCCACTATTCTGTGCAGCCTGGGGACATGGTATTCTATGTCCCAGCTGCATCAGCTTCAGCTGTGGCTAAAAGGGGCCAAGGTACAGCTCAGGTCATTGCTTCAGAGGGTGCAAGCCCAAGCCTTGGCAACTTCCATATGGTGTTGAGCCTGTGGGTACACAGAAGCCAAGAACTGAGATTTGAAAACCTCCACTAGATTTCAGAAGGTGTCTGGAAACGCTTGGATGTCCAGGCAGAAGTTTGCTGCAGGGGTGGAGCCTTCATGGAGAGCCTCTGGTAGGGCACTATGGAAGGGAATTGTAGGGTTGAAGCCCCCACACAGAGTCCCCACTGGGGCACTGCCTAGTGGAGCTGTGAAAAGAAGGCCACCGTCCTCCAGACCCCAGAATGGTAGATCCACCAACAGCTTGCACTGTGAGCCTGGAAAAGCTGCAGGCACTCAACACCAGCCCATGAAAGCAGCCAGGAGAGAGGCTGTGCCCTGCTAAGCCACCAGGGCAGAGCTGCCCAAGGCCATGGGAGCCCATCTCTTGCATCAGCATAAACTAGATGTCATGCTTCATGTCATGACATGTAGTCAAAGAAGATCATTTTGGAACTTTAAGCTTTAATGACTGGCCTATTGGATTTCAGACTTACATGGGAACTGTAGCCCCCTTGTTTTGGCCAATTTCTCCCATTTGGAATGGATGTATTTACCTAATGCCTGTATCCCACTGTATAAGGGAAGTAACTAAGTTGCTTTTGATTTTACAGGCTCGTAGGCAGAAGAGACTTACCTTGTCTCAAATGAGACTTTAGACTTGGACTTTTGTGTTAATACGAAAAAGTTAAGACTTTGGTGGACTGTTGGAAAGGCATGATTGTGTTTTGAAATGAGAACATGAGATTTGGGAGGGGCCGGGATAGAATGATATGGTTTGGCTCACCCAATATCTCATCTTGAATTGTAATTCAAATTGTAATTACCATGCATCAGGGGAGGGACCTCATGGTAGGTGATTGGATCATGGGGGCAGTTCCCTCATGCTATTCTCATGATAGTGAGTGAGTTTTCACAAGATCTGATGGTTTTATAAGGGTCTTTTCCCTTTTTACTTTACACTTCCTTCTCCTGCCATCATGTGAAGAAGAACGTGTTTGCTTCCCCTTCCACCATGATTGTAAGTTTCCTGAGGCTTCCCCAGCCATGTGGAACTATGAGTCAATTAAACCTCTTTTATAAATTACCCAGTCTCAGGCAGTTCTTCACAGCAGTGTGAGAACAGACTAATATACTACCATCATCATTCAAAAGTCCAAGAGCTTACTTCTCATTGAGGTGACCACAGAAGGCTTCCTAGAAAAAGCAGCCTCTGAGACAGAACCACATGGATGAAGATACATGCTCTATAGGCAAGGTGTTGGGCTGCTGCAACAAGAGGAGTGAGGTAGCAGCTCTACCTCCCATCCCCTACACCAGCCACAGCCCAGGACCTGTAGGACTGGACCTCCCAAGAGCTGTAGGCCTTGCTTTTCCAGGAGAAACAGAGGTACATGTACTTGGGTAATTCAGGCAAAGAGGATTGAATCAGCAAAGCCATGACAATGAGAAAGCATAGAGCAGGATAAGTCATAAGTGTGTCTGAAGCTCATGAGCCATTAAGAAGAGTAATGAAAATAAGATCTTTAAAAAAAAAAAAAGCTATGTCTACAACCTACTATGTGAACTTACAACTCAGGCCATCTTTTCAAATTTTGGTTTTCTCATTTGTAAAATAAGAGTAATAACTCCTGTTTCCCAAGGAACAATCTCCCTCCTTGAGTGTCTCATCTCCCTCTGTTATTCTCCATGCCATAAAGTCAGAATAATCTTTCTAAAATGCAAATATGAACATGTGAGCCCCATCTCTAAAATACCCCATGAGTCTTTGTGGCCTTCAGGATCAAGCCAGAGCTCCGTGGCATGGCTCAAAGGTCCTCCGTGATCTCACCCTGCCTCACCTCTCCATCCTCACTGCCAGCACTTGCTCCCTCCACAGCAAAACTTGGGGTCACACTGACATGCATGTCATTTCTCAGTGCCTTTAGGCACTGTCACAACGCAGAGACTTTGCATCTGCTCTCCCCTTCCCCATGTAGCTGACTCCTACTGATCCTTCAAGACTCAGCACAGACATCACTTCCCCCAGAGCTTCCTCCAATGCATACAGCACTTGTTGGGCCCTATATTGTGCTCATGTACTTCCTTCTCTCTCCTTCCTCACTGGTTTACGCATCTCAGGGCTAAGCACAGGGCCTGGAACAAAGTGAGAATTCAGTTAAAGTACATTAAAGGAGGAAAGGAAAGAAGGGAGGGAGGGAGAGAGGGAGATACAAATAAGATAATGCGAATTAAAATAGCTTTATAAATTGTAAAGCCCAATGCAAATGTTAAGGATAATCATAAGCTGTATATCTTTCCCCCCAAAATTTATAATCAAGTAGGTTAGATAAGATCTCTTAAAACTGAAGCAACTCCCGTTTCCCCTCAGACTCCCACCTCCCTAGCATCTTTCAGTATCAACATGTAGGGTTGTACCCAATGAGGATAAAACCCTGAAACACTGACTACAAAACAACATTGGCTTAAATGTGATTTTCACGTGTCACATGAAATGTTCTTTCACACCAAAATCTCCCCAGTCATGCCTTCATACTTTACTGAACTAGTCTTCCTAACCCTCTGGCAGGAGGAAGGAAAGTCTTTGTCAGACTCACCTAAGTCAGTCACCTCCAAATTTCCCTGAAAACCATTCCACTGGACCCAGACCACCCATGCCAGTTCAGCTCACAGACAGGGCAGCAGCCCAACACCTTGCCTATACAGTGAGGTAGCAGCCCCACCTCCCCATCCCCTACACCAGCGACAGCCCAGGACCTGTAGGACTGGACCTCCCAAGAGCTACAGGCCTTGCTTTTCCAAGAGAAATGGAGGTAATGGTTTGTATCATACCACATGCATTCTTTCTTGTGCCTAGAGGTGAGACTCACAGGACACAGGCAGCAAGGCTGGAGGACAGCAGGCTTGGGAGAGCCAGTCAAGCACCCATAAGAAAGTAGAGAGGCCGGGCACGGTGGCTCATGCCTGTCATCCCAGCACTTTGGGAGGCCAAGATGGGAGGATCACCTGAGGTCAGGAGTTCAAGACCAGCGTGACCAACATTGAGAAACCCCATCTCTACCAAAAATACAAAATAAGCCAGACATGGTGGTGCATGACTATAATCCCAGCTACTTGGGAAGCTGAGGCAGAAGAATCACTTGAACCCAGGAGGTGGAGATTGCGGTGAGCTGAGATCGCATCATTGCACTCCAGCCTGGGCAACAAGAGCAAAACTCTGTCTCAAAAAAAAAAGGAGAAAGTAGAGAAGCGGCAACAGAGGGTGTCCCACCTCAGTGCCAAGGAAGCTTGGCTTTAAACTCAGCCTCTGAACAAACTGGCCTCACCTCATGAACTGCCCACCTCAAAATTCAACAGCCCAAGCTCATGTGCTAGTCTAGAAAAAAAATGGCCTTTAAAATTACAGGACTCCTTGCTCTGCTTTTTGAGTGAAAGTTCAACATCATAATAATTTGTTGTGCACCATGTATGTGCAAAGCACTTGATATTCCTAAGAGGGACAAGAGAGGAGAAAAAAAGGCAGTCCCTGGAGAGGAAACAGGAAATTGGCCACATAGGGCCCTTGCTAGGATCCAGCCCCTGTACCAGAGCTGCCTCAGGAGGCTCTTTCCACCAGCCTAGAATCCCAAGGGCAGAGCAGGGAGAGAGAAAGAAAAAGAGAGAGGCCACAGCAGGGATGGCACAGAGGCGCAGTCTTACCATAGGGGTCAGTGGCACTGTTGTAAAGCCTCAGGGTCTACTAAGCAGCGTTCTGCTCCTGTTTTCAGGCCAGCATTGATTAAAGCTAGCCTAGCAAGCTTGGTTGGAAGATGAGGTCTCCCTGGTTCACACACGGCCCCTCCGCGTTTCCCGTCTCCAACACTCACACAGACACGCGCCACAGAGACAATGAACTCTGCTCAGGACCCATGAATAGGCCCCTTGTTGCAGGAAAGGAGGACAAGGGCTGGGTTGGGCTGGGCTGGGCAGCCCCAGCCCCTCTCATCTGCTAACTGGAAACTTGGAAACAGAGGAAAAGGTTATGGGGAGGAGGGAGGCCAACGACTGTTGCTTAGCAACCAGGTCTCTTGTGCCAAAAAGTGTGCCCCATGCATGCTGGCAGAATTCTCCCTTCCTGCTGACAGGGCTGTATTGGACAGACCGATATTTGCATTTGTTGAAATATTTCTGAGCCCTCTGGATTTTATCTCTCCTCCACGTGGGTTGGCTTTCCTAGCAGTTTGGGGCCATTACCACGTTGGAATTGTTGGGGTGATGATGGAAGATCTTTGTCACCTGTTGCCTCAGGGCCACATCTGTCACCCCAGTGCCAGGGAAGTGGGACCTCTCCCCCTTTCTACCCTGGGAGCCAGTTGCAGCAGGAGCCCTCAGTGCTATCTTGTTTCAAAGCACAAGGTGACTCAGCTGAGCCCACACTGGGCTAAACACACCTGGGAGCCAGGCACATCTCTTTAGACAAGGAGGCAGACAGAATAGGTCCTAGGAAAGGTAAACACAGGTGGGGCTTCCCTTCCTCCAACTGGCTTCTCAAAAACCCCTCAAATGGAATAGTTAAGAATATAGGCTTTAGGCTGGGTGCAGTGGCTCACACCTGTAATCCCAGCACTTTGGGAGACCAAGGCGGGTGGATCACGGGGTCAGGAGATCGAGAGCATCCTGGCCAGCATGGTGAAACCCCGTCTCTACTAAAATACAAAAAAATTAGCAGGGTGTGGTGGTGCATGCCAGTTGTCCCAGCTACTTGGGAGGCTGAGGCAGGGTAACTGTTTGAACCCAGGAGGTGGAGGTTGCAGTGAGCCATGATCGTGCCACCACACTCCAGCCTGGCAACACAGCAAGACTCTGTCTCAAAATAAATAAATAAATATATATATATATATATATATATATATAGGCTTTAGAGTCAGACCCTTCATCCAACCTCAGTTCTCCCACTTCCCTTACTCAGCCTCACCTATAAAATGAGGATAGTAGCACCTACCTCATAGGGTTGATGTTAGAATTCATTGAGATATTGACTATAAAGCCCATAGCCTGATGTCTAGCATAGACAGTATTCAGCAAACAGTAGCTGCTATTATTACTATTGTCATTGTTGAATTTCACCCACACAGGATTTAACATTTTGCTCCCTATTTTCCTCATACACTGTATTAGTCAGTTCTTCCACTGCTATAAATAAATACCTGAGACTGGGTAATTTCTAGAGAAAAGAGGTTCCACAGGCTATAAAGGAAGCACAGTGGCTCCTGCTTCTGGGGAGGCCTCAGGAAGCTTCCAATCATGGTGGAAGACAAAGGGGGAGCAAGGCCTCTAACATGGCAAAAGCAAGAGCAAGGGAGAGAGTGGGGAGATGCCACACACGTTTAAACAACCAGATCTCATGAAAACTCTATCACGAGAATAGCACCAAGTGCATGATGAATCATGAAGGATTCTCGATCATGAAGAATCCACCCCCATGATCCAGTCACCTCCCATCAGAGGCCACTTCTAACATTGGGGATTATGATTTGACATGAGATTTGCATTGGGACACAGATCCAAACAATATCATATACTTGGTGTGTCAACTCTGAGCTTTTGGTCATCACACCAGAGCACATACAAGACAGTGAAGAGACAGAGATCAGCTGTGAAATATAGAAGGAGAAGGAGCAAAACGGTGTCTGGAATTTGAAGCACTTGGCTAGGCTTTGAGGTCTCCTAGGACCACATTCTTCAGACTACAAACTTGAGTATCTACTTTGTGTCAGAAACTAGACTGGGCATGGGGGATGAACAAGTCACAGATTGGGTGCTTACAGACTGGAAAAAGGGATAGAAACAGATGTAAGTAATTGTTATTATGAAAAGTGAAGTAACAAAGGTGTAAACCCAGAGGTATAGGAGAATAGAGGAAGAGCCGCCCCGAGAATACAAAGAAGAGGGCTTCACAAGTGAAGGGCTTCTCCTCCTTCACAGTGGAGGAGACATTTGAATTGAGTTTTGAGAAGTGACAACGCAATCACAGAGAAGGGTATTTAAAATATATTGCAGGTAATGTCAATAAAAACGGTAGGAGTAAAATCCTCTGAAAATTCCCTCCTCCCTAAAAGCAATGAGAAAAATGGCAAAAAAAAAAAAAAAAAAAAAAAAAGGTGAGAATCAAATTTTTCAGAACTCTGGAAATTATTCAAAAGTTTACAGCAATCTGGGAAGTCTTTGTTCAAGAAAAAAAAAATAACAATCTTAGTAAGTATGGTGAGACTTGTGGCATTTTAACTTGCTCCAATTCCATCCTCCTCACCCCAACTCTGCAGTAGCCTTGAAAACCAACAAACCACAATCACCATGGAAACCAGCAGCCTGGCAGCTACAAGAGGGGGTAGAACAGGTTTGGAGTTCCTTCAAAGCTTCATTCCCAGAAAGTTGTAATATTTGACCTGTCTAGTGGTTCCCTGGAAGATCCCATTTGCAAGACTGTCTTTATTTCACCTGTCTCAAAGCTTGCCTAATGTGAACAACTTTTTCCTTAAAGGTATTTGTTGAAAACAACTGGAGACAATTGCTGGACTTCATGGCCACCTAAAACAATAATAGCAGTTGAGGCCAAAAGAAAAAAAAAAATAGGCTAACCAAAAACCTTAAAAGGAAAATCTTGGGGAATAAATTATCTATAGAGGGCCTTGAAAGGCTCTGAAATATTCCTGGGAATATAGAAAGCCATATGTATGCATAGTAGGGTACACATGCCCAGGGCTGTGCATATGTGCAGGAAAAACCTAAGGAAGGTCCTAAGCTCTCACCCTGGACTAACCTTAAGGCTCTGCACAAGCAGGAAAGCTAAGATGGAGTTGTCAAATTTCCTGTCTGACTGTTGAAGTCATGTCCCAACATACACACAGAGTCCCTCTGCAAAAACAGAGCAATTTACTGGTTCCAAGCATCAAGGCACTCTGTTCAATTATTAGCTGAACACTAGGCAGAGATTTCAGTGGCCACACATGACAAAAAACACAGACTCTGCAGAATTAGCTCAGAAAATTCACAAAACAAATAAACAAGCAACATCAACAACAGCAAACCCTGAGGAAGGAAGAGAATCTTATTTCCAAAGTTGCTGTATTGTATTACATTGTTTAAAATGCAGTTTTCAATAATAAATTGTGAGGCACACAAAGAAACAAGAAAGTAAGGCACATACAGGGGGGAAAAACACAATTGATAAAAACTCTCCCTGAGGAAGCCCACATATTGAACTTATAAGATGGAAACTTTAAATCAGCTATTCTATATACGTTCAAAGAACTAAAGAAAACCATATCCAAAGAACTAGAAAAAGGTATGAGAATAATATCTTATCAGGTAATGAATATCAATAAGGAGACAGAAATTATATATTTTTTAAAAGAACAAAATACAAATTCTGGAGTTGAGTAGTACAATAACTGAAATAAAAAATTCACTAGAGGGGCTCAACAGCAGATTTGAGCAGGCAGAAGAAAGAATCTGTGAATTAAAGATGTGTAAGTAGATATTATACAGTCTAATGGATAGAAAGGAAAAAAGAATGGAGAAAAATGAACAAAGGTTCAGAGACATTTGAGATAACATCAAAAATATGTTGTGTGTGTGTGTGTGTGTGTGTGTATGTGTGTATAATGAGAATCCAAGAAAGAGAAGAGAGAAGGCAGAAAGAAATTTGAAAAAATAATGGCAAAAACTTTCCAAATTTGATGAAAAATATTAACCTGCACATGGAAGAAAACTCAATAAACTCCAAGTAGGATACATCAAGAGATCCACACATAAATACATCATAATCAAATTGTTTAAGGCCAAAGACCAGAAAAGAGTGGGAAGCAGCAAGAGGAAAGCAACTCATCACATACAAAGGGATCCTCAATCAACAGTTTAACAGTTAAGAGTTGGCTTCTCATCAGAAACTATGGAAGCCAGAATGACATATCAAGTTCTTTAAAGAAAAAGATTGTCAACCAGAATTCTGTATATAGCAAAACTATCCTTCAAAAGTGAAAAAGAAATTAAGATAATCTCAGATAGACAAAAACTAAGAGAATTCATTGCTAGCAAACCTGTCCTACAAGAAATACAGTCATGTGTGACATGACAGTCAGCAATGTACCACATATTCAACAGTGGTCCCAGAAAATTATAATGGAGCTTTTACACTGTATTTTTAATATATCTTTTCTATGTTTAGTTACATAAATACTTAGTATTGTGTTACAATTGTATTCAGTATGGTAATATGCTATCCAGGTTCGTAGCCTCAGAGCAATAGGCTATGCCACATAGCCTAGGTTTGTAGTAGGCCATACCATCTAGGTTTGTGTAAGTACACTCTATTTCACACAATGACAAAATTGCCTAGCAACGCAGTTCTCAGAATGTATCTCCATCATTAAGTGATGCGTGACTATACGAAAGCGAGTCTTTTAGGCTGAAATAAAAAGATATAAGACAGTAACTTCAATCTATATTAAGAAATAAAAAATGCTAGTAAAGAAAAGTATATAGGCAAACATAAAAGACAGTATAAATGTATATTTATGTTTGTAATTCTTTATGTTCTTCCATCTGACTTTAAAGACAATTGCATAAATCCACAATTATAAATCTGTATTATGGCCATATAATACAAAATTATACAATTTGTATGACAATACAGCACAAAGTAAGAGGAGAATAAACTAATAAAAACAAAGAGTTTTTTACACTATTGAAATTAAATTGGTATTAATCGGAATAGATTGTTACAATTTAAAACATTAATTAAAATTATCAGGATACTAAGAAAATAACTTGTAAAACTTATATAGTAAAAGAGATGACAAAGGAATCTAAATGGAACACTAGAAAATAACTTTAATACAAAGCAGCAATGAAACAAAAACATATAAGACATATAAAAAACAGCAAAATAGTGGGTGAAGGACATGAACAGACACTTTTCAAAAGAAGACATATATGATGCCAACAAACATATGAAAAAAAATGCTCATCATCACTGGTCATTAGAGAAATGCAAATCAAAACCACATTGAGATATCATCTCACACCAGTTAGAATGGCGATCATTAAAAAATCTAGAGACAGGCCGGGCGCGGTGGCTCAAGCCTGTAATCCCAGCACTTTGGGAGGCCGAGGCGGGTGGATCACGAGGTCAAGAGATTGAGACCATCCTGGTCAACATGGTGAAACCCCGTCTCTACTAATACAAAAAATTAGCTGGGCATGGTGCGCGTGCCTGTAATCCCAGCTACTCAGGAGGCTGAGGCAGGAGAATTGCCTGAACCCAGGAGGCGGAGGTTGCGGTGAGCCGAGATTGCGCCATTGCACTCCAGCCTGGGTAACAAGAGCGAAACTCCGCCTCAAAAAAAAAAAAAAAAAAAAAAAAAAAATCTAGAGACAACAGATGCTGGAGAGGATGTGGAGAAATAGGAACACATTACACTGTCAATGGGAGTGTAAATTAGTTCAACCATTGCGGAAGACAATGTGGCAATTCCTCAAGGATCTAGAAACAGAAATTCCATTTGACCCAGCAATCCTATTACCGGGTATATATCCAAAGGATTATAAATCTTTGTATTATAAAGACACATGCACATGTATGTTCATAGTGGCACTGTTTGCAATAGCAAAGACCTGGAACCAACCCAGATGCCCATTGATGATAGACTGGACAAGGAAAATGTGGCACATATACACCATGGAATACTATGCAGCCATAAAAAATGATGAGTTCGTGTCCTTTGTAGGGACATGGATGAATCTGGAAACCATCATTCTCAGCAAACTGATACAAGAACAGAAAATCAAACACTGCATGTTCTCACTCATAGGCGGGTGTTGAACAATGAGAACACATGGACACAGGGACGGGAGCATCACACACTGGGGTCTGTTGGGGGGGAATGCGGAGGGACAGTGGGGGATAGGGAGGTTGGGGAGGGATAGCATGGGGAGAAATGCCAGATATAGGTGACGGAGGGATGGAGGCAGCAAACGAGATTGCCATGTATGTACCTATGCAACAATCCTGTATGTTCTGCACATGTACCCCAGAACCTAAAATGCAATAAAATATACATATATTTTATATACATATATATATACACACACACACATATATATAAAAAGAATATTTTATAGGGCAAGGACTAGGTTTTGGACTTCATTTTAATCCTGATGTCTTTTGCATGGTGTCTGACACACAGTGGATTCTTAATAAAATATTTGCTGGGTAAAAAAAAAACAGAAAAATAATAGACATAAATTCTACCTTATCAGTAGTTATACTAAATGTAAATGGATGAAACTCTTCAATTAAAAAGTAGAGATTGGCAGAATGAATTTTTAAAGCCACGATCAAGCTATATGCTATATATAAAAGACACATTTTAGGTTTAAAGACAAAATACATTGAAGGTAAAAAGATGGAAAAACATGTTCCATGTACACAGAAATCAAAAGAGAACTAGAATAACTGATATTATAACTAATATCAGACAAAATAGACTTTAAGACAAAAATCATCATGAGAGACAAAGTAGGACATTTTATTATGATAAAAGAGTTAATCCTGCCAGGCATGTTGGCTCACACCTGTAATCCCAGCACTTTGGAGGGCTGAAGCAGGCAGATCACTTGAGGTCAGGAGTTCAAGACAAGCCTGGCCAATATGGTGAAACCTCTTTTCTACTAAATATACAAAAGTCAGCCAGGCATGGTGGCATGTACCTGTAATCCCAGCTATTTAGGAGGCCGAGGTGAGAGAATCACTTGAATCCAAGAGGTGGAGTTTGCAGTGAGCTGAGATCATGCCACTACACTCCATCCTGGGCAACAGAGCTAGACTCCATCTTGGAAAAAAAAAAAAAGAGTCAATCCATCAAGAAGATATAATAATTATAAACATATACACTTGCACGTGACAGAGCCCCAAAATACATAAAGCAGAAACTGTCAGAGAAAAACAGACAATTAAACAATAATAGTTGGATACTTCAATATCCACAATAATGGGTGGAACAACTAGATAGAAAGTCAATAAGGAAATAAAAGACTTGAAGGATGCTATAAACCAACTAGACCTAATAGACATCTATAATAAAATACTCCATGCAACAACACTAGAATATACTTTCTTCTTGAGCACATATAAAATATTCTTCATTAATGACCATATTGTATGACATAAAACAAGTATAAATAAAATAATTAAAATTATGCAAAGTATGTTCTCTGACCACAAGTCTTGCTACTTGCTATTGGTCTGTTCAGAGTTTCTATTTCTTCCTAATTTAATCTAGGAAGGTTGTATATTTCCAGGAATTTATCCACCTCTTCTAGATTTTCTGGTTTGCGTGTGTAAAGGTGTTCATAGTAGCCTTGAACAATCTTTTGTATTTCCGTGGTATCAGTTGTAATATCTCCTATTTTGTTTCTGATTGACCTTATTTAGATCTTCTCTCTTCTTTTCTTGGTTAATCTCACTAATGGTCTATCAATTCTGTTTATCTTTTCAAAGAACCAGGTTTTTGTTTCATTTATCTATCTTTTGTATTTTTTTATTTCAATTTTATTTAGTTCTGCACTGATCTTTATCCAATTAAATCAAGATGGAAATTAAAAAATTCTTTGAACTGAACAATAATCATGACACAACCTATCAAAACCTCTCAAATACAGCAAAAACAGTGCTAAGAAGAAAGTCCATAGCATTAAATGCCTACATCAAAAAGTTTGAAAGAGTACAAATAGACAATCTAAGGTCACACCTCAAGGTACTAGAGAAACAAGAACAAATCAAACTCAAACCCAGCAGAAGAAAATAAATAACAAAGATCAGTGCAGAACTAAATAAAATTGAAATAAAAAAATACAAAAGATAGATAAATGAAACAAAAACCTGGTTCTTTGAAAAGATAAACGGTTATTTTACTCCAGCAGTCGGTCAATATATATTTATTGAGAACATACTATGTGCCAGGCACTGTGCAACACTGAAGTCACATTGGTGAGCAGAGACATTCATGAAACAAAGGACCATATAAATGCAAATTTGTGACTTTGATAGAGTGCTATGGAAGACAGATACAAAGGCAAATTTTCTGTGTCAGGAGAGGGTGGTGCTTCCAAGGGACTGGAAGAAGCAGAGCAGGACAGCAAAGAGGAGATGGTGGAGCAGAGCCTGGGGCAATGAATTGGTCAGAATAACCAGGGCCTTTAGTCCCAAAGTAAAGATCAGTCTTTGTCCCCAGAGCAATGGCAACCATTTTTAATAAGCAACCTAAAGACATAATCAGCTCACCACCATCCTGTAAGACCCAGGTTAAATGTCCCTCTACCTTCCCCAGTGCCTGAGGTGACCCACGCACTGTATAGCCCCCTCTGAAAGCATGCACCATGTCATGAGATGTGGTGAGTGTTAACTGTGTTTGGCTCAGTCAGTGGCAAGTTCTCAAGAATAGACATCCTGTCCTCTTCATCTTTGTAACCTCAACTGCACACAGTGCCTGCCATGTGGCAAGTGTTCTGTAAAGTTTTGTTGAATCAATCAACATGTGCAGATGCCAATTGGTTTTAAATTTCCTCCCCTCTCCCTTCCTGCGCTTTCAAGAAAGTTCCATCACCAACCCCGTACCCCATTGCCAACAATCTCCCTGTCTCCCTTCTCTCCCCAACACCCACCCATCCCCCCATGTAGCTACCAAGTTTTCTTCCTAAACAGGTCAGAGCAGGCCACTCTACTCCTTACATAAGCCTTCACTGATTTCCCCATTGCTGGCAAGATCAAATTCAACTTCTTCAGGCTAATTATCCAGTGCATTCATGACCCAGTCCCAAACTTATCTTCTTGGCCTCATGTTTCATTGCATTCTTTCTTCCCTGTACTCAATGTTCCAAACTACAAAAAAGCTCCAGAAAATTCCTCAAGTCGAACACCCACTCCCACCTCCATGCCTTTGCTTAGGCTGTGCTCTCAGTCTAGAATGGCCTTCCCTCATGTTTCCCTAATTAGAAAATTACTGGTACTTCAAGATACAGCTCAAACACCAACCCATCCCAAAACCTCTCCTCTTATGCCCCAAATCCAGAATTAGTGGCTTCTGTTTGTATAGGTATCTTTATTCCTAGCACTTTCCTAGGTGTGTAAATGGTACATCATAGTTCTCAAATTAAAAAACAAACAAAAAAAAGCCCCATTCTGTCCCTGCACTGCAGTCTCTGCACCAGCCACCATGGCAGCAACAAAGAGTGGGAGAAATGGGAAAGCAGCTTTCTCCTCCCACGTGGGAGCGTGCATTCCCAGGAGAAAAGGGATCACAAGGCTTCCCTTGTTACAATATTCAGACAAAAAATGACCCAAGTTGTATTCTAGGAAATTATTTCTAAGCCTACAAAGAACCATCCATTGTTTCTAGACCATTTTTCTAGCTCAGAGATAAAATATGAAGTTTATAATTTACATACTATAAATTAAAATGCCCCACCACCACCATTGCTCATTTTGTAAAGCAGTTTTTTACTTTGTTTAAAAACCATTTACTCTGGGAGCCTTTCATGTTTATATTTAAAGACTTAAGCTTATAAAATACTCAGCTGAAAATGGACTATGAGAACAAATCCCCACAGTCAATGGTGTCAATATCAAACACACAAGACATTTTTCATCTGCTTTAATTAAGACAAAAAGGAGTAGCAAAAAAAATATTAATCATGCGGTTGATTAAAAAAAAATTCCTAAACATCTGCTCTTGGTAAATAATAGCTATCTAATACTTTAAATCAATGTCTAATGACTAGCGTAAGTGTAAACCCTTTGTGATTCACATAAAATAAGTCACTCCATGCGTAATCTTCTTTGATACCCCCCTTTTCACCCACTGGTCTTTTCTTTATTCTCCAAGACTGGCTTTCATCAATCATCCCAAGTCTTCTATGCCTGTTTGCATACCGTGCAGGCTGGACCTTGTAAAAAGTGCTTTGCGCTCCTGGAATTCAGTCTGACTCAGACACATACATGCAGAACAGACAACAAAATGATCACAGTCCTATGGTAAATATAATACAAGCAAAATCAGTTTTCTTTGGTTTTTCATCAGCTTGTGTTAGGGACAGCTCCATTGAGGTTTACTCTGTCTTCACGACCTTCCTGAGAGGTAAGTAAGTCAGGGATGTCTATGTCCATTTGATTAGTGACCACACTGAGGGCAGAGAGGCTAAATGGTTTATCCAAGTTGCCACTGGTCAGTAGGTGACAGCCAAAAATGAAATCTAGTTCTTCTGAATGCACACCTAGAGCTCTCTCCCCTCCTATCGGAAGAACAGTGAAAGATTGATAAAGTCAATGCTCCTGGGACTGAGAGGTGAGTTTAGGACTGGGTTTTAGAAGCAGGAGGCAGGGAGAGGTTGAAGGAACCCTGACAGCTTGGATGGGTGAGATGGAAGCAGCTGACAAATCTAGTGTACAGGCCATGGTTTGTAGTGAAGGAAATTTTCAGGACTCTTTTAAATTATGAGAGAGCTGAGTTGATACATGGCAAGATGAGGAAAGGGGATTGAAGCTGCAGGGCCTTGACTTTTATTCTATTTTTCACTTAAATTTCAAAAGACACATCCAGGACAGAAAATCCTAAATGCCCCTTCGGCTTCCCTGTTTTCCTGCCAGAACAGGAGCAAAGTTCCTAGGGCCTGGAGCTGCATCAGCAATGCCTGGAATCAACAATGAATTCTGCCAGTCCCGTCTCTGTTCTCTGCCCGTCTGTGAATCACAGTTACAAGGCAGCTGCCACAGTAACTTGGCTAATTAAATTAGAGCCCACTGAACGCTTTATTGACCTGACGCTCATTCCAGTGAGCAGGCCCACTTTGAAGGTGACTATATTCAAGGCTGTTAGTTCACAGATTAAACAACATGGACAAAAACAATAAGGGGCCATGGGAAAAGTCTTTTCAATGTAAACACAGTGTCTAAAGCACAGCAGCCGGGGTGTGTGACCTATAGGAGATTTATTTGGTATTATGGGTTGAATTGTGCCCCCTCAAAATTCATATGTCAACGTTCTCAATCCACTATTTCAGAATGTGACCTTATTTGGAGGTAGGGACTTTACAGAGGTAACCAAGTTTTAAAAAAAGTCGGGCCGGGCACGGTGGCTCACACCTGTAATCCCAGCACTTTGGGAGGCCAAGGCGGGTGGATCACGAGGTCAAGAGATCGAGATCATCCTGGTCAACATGGTGAAACCCCGTCTCTACTAAAAATACAAAAAATTAGCTGGGCACGGTGGCACGTGCCTGTAATCCCAGCTACTCAGGAGGCTGAGATAGGAGAATTGCCTGAACCCAGGAGGCAGAGGTTGCGGTGAGCCGAGATTGAGCCATTGTACTCCAGCCTGGGTAACAAGAGTGAAACTCCATCTCAAAAAAAAAAAAAAAAGTCATGGGGATGGGCCCAAATCCAATGTGACTGGTATTCTCATAACAAGGGGAAATCTGGACACAGAAACACAGGGGGAAGGCCACATGAACAGACACACAGAGAAGAGGAACACTGGCAGAGGGAGTATAGCTCAGTGGTAGAGCATTTGACTGCAGAGAAGCAGAGCCTTCCCTTTGAGCCCTCACAAGGAACCCACCCTTCAGAGACCTTGTTTTCAACTTGTAGCCTCCAGAACTGTAAGACAATACATTTCTGCTGTTTATGCCACCCACATTATGGTATTTTGTTATAGCAGCCTAGCGAACCAACATCTGGAGATATACAAGAGGCAGAAAAAGCCTTGGATAAGGAGGACTTTTTGTGAGAACGATGAAAACAGCATTAGTTCTAGAAGCAAATAAACCAGGGTTGAGACCCTGACCTTGCTATTATCCACAATGTGTCCTCAGTCAAGAAACCTAACCTTTCTGTGCCTTGATTTCTCATCTGTAAAATAGGATAACATTTTCCTCAAAGGTTTGTTCTGTTCTTAGAATTAAATGTGAAAACCTACAGTCTTTGGCTTATGTAGATCCAGGTCCCACACGGCCCCTCACAACCAGGCACGGTCACCATTGTAAATTCTGACCACCTACCGAATACTGACAATAATGAGTATGAGTCACATTCGTAAAATAACTACAAACGCACACTGGCCTGAGGCTGCCATGCCCTCTAGCGGATCTGCACATGTTATGATGAATGCTTCCATTCTCCGTTCTTTCTGCTCCACTTAATGTATCACTTGCTGTCTCTCTGACTGGAGACTTCAGTTTTATGCTCAGAAGTCCCTCTTCTCCATTCTCCTGCCAAACTTGGGCCAGGAGGGGATGGTCCACTCAGCAGCCCTCAGGGACTGCCTCTCACCACCTCATTCTCATGCTCACTCTTGTAAACAGCCATATAGACTTTGAGACAAAAACTGCACTTCTGTCTTTTTGCACTGCCTGGTTTTAAAAAAAATGTTACTTAAACCCTCCTATCTGCACTAAAAAAATAATAATCCTAATAAAACCAAATGGAAATACCTCCAGTGACAATAAAGCCCTATTTATCCAGAATTGTGGGAAATTGACTACTTTGGTTAACTGCCCACTCCACTTAAAATTTTGTTACCCTATCGAAACTGAAGCCTAACTTTTAAAGAATTAGAATGTAAATCAAATACACTGAATGCCAAGAGTGCCAGGATGGCTGGAGCTTTCCTTGGTTCTTTAACAGTCTTGCAGAATTTGACAGTGTTTGGGGGATACTGTCAGGGCCTCAATTATTGCTGAAGTGTTCTAATAAGAACTGGAGGTGATTTGTACCTACTGGTGGTATGAATTCTTTTTTTTTTTTTTAAAGCAGGTTTTTAAATAGATATGTAAATACAAATATCCATACAGCCAAGGGAAGTTCTCCTGGGACCCAAAATCAAATCATTAGGTTGGAGCACTCATGGGTTACTTTCAAGGATACCCCAGCTCACACCAGAGAACCTCATACTTTTCTCTTTATTCAGGCTGCATGGCCACACATTGTATGGAGCTGACCTCAAATCAGTCCATATTTATTAAGTTTCTTTGCCCAGCTCTACAAAAAGAGAAGCATTACATGCTATTCCTGTCTTCCGAGGAGCTCCAATTTAGCTGGAGAACTGCCTATGTTATTAAATTCTACATTGTGTGCGCTGAGCTTGAAGTGCTGAACAGAGTTGACTTTTATGATCCCTACCCTGTGCTGCATGTTTTACATAGATTACCACACTTAATCAGCTCATATTCTGAGTCATATTATTATCCTCACTTTACAAATGAAGATTCTCAGTCTTGACGGAGAATATGTAACTGGCCAAAGGTCACAGAGCTAAGTAAATGTCAACTTAGGTATGAAAACCCAGTCAGCACAACCCTACAGCCCACTTCACCCCCTTAACACTGCCTCTTTCACCTGTCTTCTTATCTAAGTCCTGTAGAGCAGGTGGCCACAGCAATAATCCTACAAAGGATCAGAACAAGCTCCTTTGTGCCTTTTTTCCCCTTCCTTTTTTGATCCCCACATATTCCGCCCACAGCTCCTACCAGTCTCTCCCAAGATTAGATTTTTTAAAAACAGAGAACTAAGAATAAGGGCTTCTCAGGAGCCCTTTTCTTATATTCTGAAGCAAACTTCACTGTAAATTTAAAAAGAAGGTGATTGCTATCTTTGCTACATTGGAAGAATAACATTGTCTCTCAATGATACCATAACTTTGTCTTTATTTTAAAAAAGAAAAAAAATGCTGTTATATAGGTCTGCTTCTCCTCCTAAATGAACTATTCTTTCCTTCTTACTGCTTTGCTGGCAGAAATTAGTAAAAAGCCAAATAAAAAACAAAAAATTAAGAATCTATTGAGTTCTCAGGAATCCCAAGTTAATTTCTCACAAGTTGACAAAGTGAACATTAAACAACCAGGCACTTGGGGTGATTAGAAACAAAACAAAACAAAAAGAATCAGAACTAATACTGCCATATGCAGGTACAGCAGCACCACCCAGCCAGCTAGAAGAGGTGGCTGATATTTTTCTAAAATGAACAAAAAATTGACATGAAGACATAGAGGGTTTCAATTCTCCACAAGTCAGCTAGAGGCCCCACTCTGCTAAAAATCAGAATGTCCAATGTGATTTTTAATTGCTTTGCTAATAACCACCTTTCAGAAAATCAAAGAAGGAATTTTTTATACAAACTATCAGTTAGCAAACAATCGCATATTTCACAATAGGTGAATAAGAAATGTGGCTCAGGCATAGGTCCTGGCTTTAGAAAACCGTATTTCAAGGAGCACAGAAAAATCCCAAGAATAAGCTCATGGTCATAGACTTTAAAAGAAAGATATCATACTATGGATGAAGAGGGGAGTGAGGAGGGAGGTTTTCAAATGGAAAATATGACCATAAAATAAAATACGATGATACAATAAAAAGCAGGAGTATAGCTGCAGATGGAAACTAGAAATGAATTCTATAACATTCCATGACAATATAAACAAGCAACAAACAGTCCCTTCATAAGCAAAACCACTAAGAATAGCCTGAACATGGAAAAATAATGACAAGAAAATCAAAGGCCAGAAAAGCATTATTTCAAGGAATTTGGGGAGAAGGGGGTATAGTCAGTGAAAAAAAAAGAAACAAGAAAGAGATTATGCCTGAAGTTGATGACTTGATGTTAAAAAAAAAAAAAAAAGTATGACAGAGGGTACAGTGGCTCCCTGGCTCACTGCCTGTTATCCCAGCACTTTGAGAGGCTGAGGTGGGAAGATTGCTTGAAGCTAGGACTTCAAGACAAGCTGGGCAACAAAGTAAGACCACAGCTCTACAAAAAAAAAAGTGTTAAATTAAATAAAAATTTTTTAATGACAGAAAGCTGAGGGCTGAAACAGTATTTTGCTTTTACATTCTCTACTGAGAATTACCTTCAACTTGAAAAGGATAGAACAAATGTAGTTGAAGTCTAAAATAAGGGAAAAGATAGGAAAAGAAAACATAGGTTTTCAGTGAGTCTGTAATACCAGACCCAGAGGAATTATATCCCATGGGACTTACAAATAAAAGAAACTGCAAATGCAATAACAAAACGTAGTCCTTGAGATGAGCAAATTCTCTAATTTTCAAAAAGGTGGCAAAAGATCTACTGTTAATTTTACAAATGATCCTAGAGCAGATTACTACATAAATAGTTGGTGAGCAAAAGTTCTAATTTTTTTAGTTGTAAGCAATAATGTAGATACAGATATGGCAAACTAGACTGTGTTTAGGAACATAACTTAGTATTGAAATTAAATGAAATTTATAACAGTAAATGACACACTTAATGTTATATACAATTTTATCATACTGCATAGTAATCAAGCATAAATGGAACCCTTCGTGCAAACAGAAATGATTAATATTCTTTTAAAGCATCATTTCTAAAGCAGGGAATGGGAAATGAGAAAACAGAAGCCAGCCAGTGGCTGCTCCACTACCCACCATTCCACTCAGATCTTAAGGAAGAGGTAGCTCTACCTTAAACCAAGCCAGTCCCAGAATCCAGCCGCCATCAAGTCTTAGGACTCAGTAGATGAAGCTGGGTAATGATGGCTTCTGGGATTCTCTTTGAAAGTAACCCCAGATAAGGTGGTTCTAAGAGTTTAAGGGATACACTCTGATGAAACAAATCAGTAAGAGGAAAGCCACCCGTGCAGATTTTGAACACCCAGAAGCTATGGGATTGGGTTAGCTGGAGCAAGTGGCTGAGACAGAGGAAAGAAGCAGACAAAGGGAAGTGGAGACATGAGTCAGCTGTCAGCTGCTTGGGGGTGTCTGTTATTTAATACTGAATGCTCAGGTAATGGGAGTGGAGTGGAGATACTAGGATGAGTCTGAGTGGAGAAGTGAGGTTGGGAGCAAGAGGAGGGAGGAGACAGCTCCTGGAGCAAAGGCAAGGGGAAATAACAAGAGCTGAAAGAAGGATGTCACAAGAGAAAACTTCAAAAGAAACAAAATTCAGACTATGGAATGAGTCCTGAGTTTCAAATGCACTGCTTGACCTTTGCTTCAACAATGCACTGTGCTTGTGGGTTCAGGGGAAGGAAGGGAGGACGGGCATGACAAAGCATGACTGGTCACATGATAACTGTTGAAGCTGAGTAATGGGTACACGAGTTGACCATACTATTTTACTTTTATGTTTCCATATTTTAGTTTTTTGTTTTGTTTTGTTTTGTTTTTCTAAGCTACTAACGGTTTACCATTTAACTCGGAGGAAAAAAAGAAACATTCTTATACTGGTCTGTAAAACCCAACACAATCTCGGCTTCTCTTCCCTTTACTTCTCTAGCATCCTCGCCACCTACCTGCTCCCTCACTCTCTGCTATCCCTTCAGCTCACCAGACATGCTCCTCTCACCCCAGCCTTTGCAAGAGTTGGTCTCTCTCCCTAGCATTGTCTCCCCCCAGACATCCACACAGCTTACTCACCTTCTTAAGGAGATGCACTCTGCCCTGCCTACAGAGAACTGCAGCTCGCCCCTCTACCCCACCTTCTCTGGAACTCCTAACCCTCATCACCCTATGTTTATTTTCTTCAAACATATATCTAACTTACTTCATATTTATTATCTTTCTTTCATCACTGGAATTTAAATTACCAGGGGGACAGGAAATTTTTGTTTTGGGTTTTTTTTTTTTTGGTTGTAGTTCAGTGACTAGAATGATGCCTGGCACCCAATAAATGTAAGTAGAATGAATGTAGAAAGTTTAAGAACTACTTAGAAGCCTGTGGCAAGGGAGAGTGTAGGTGCCTTTGGCCTTGTCTTCTCAATAGCTGGAGAAGCTAAGACCCAACATTCCCGCCCTATTCTCCTGAGCTATACAAAAAAACTAGGGCACCCAATTTCTGAAGAGGAGTGAAAAACTTATACATAGCTCATCAGAATTATTGCCCTCCCCAGCTCCTAGGCAGAGATTTCATAACTTGGTTTTGAGACATCTAAGGCTATTTCCAGCTTTAGCTTGTGATGTCACAAAATTCTTAACCAAGCTCTTCATGACAAAGTAAGGAATTTCTGTATAAGCTACACAATAATTGGAAAACTTCTCAAAACCAGGGCTTTGTAGTTTATAGGAAATTTTAGGCTTTGGCAAAATGCATATTTTTAAAAGACAGTTATCACATAACAAATGTTCAAAATCAGTTTTATGATTAGGAAGAACGTGGACATCAAAAGCCAATTTAGGACTACCTGGTGCCACGGCTTTTGTACATGAGACAATTTCCAATAGGTTTATCCCTCCCTGCATTGACAGCTATGTCCCACGGCTAAGAAGTTACTCCTACACATCTCTACCAACTAGCTATGGAGCTGAACAAATTACTTCCTTGAGCTGGTTTTCTTACGATCACGAAAATATCCTGGTCTGTGTGTGTGTGCACGCATATGTCCTCACATATTTGTGTGTACCACTCTATTTCAGAAGACAGACAAAATCTTGGGAAATCAGATAAACAATAAAATAAAACCCACCCCAAAAAAGCTGGGAATCACTGCCTTAAGTGACAGCATAAGTATTTGCAAGCATGAGAAAGGGATTATCCAAAACTCCTTTAACAGTGTTATTAATGAAAGAAAATACTATTTGATCCACTCACAAGTGATTGCTGAGCAATGTGCTGCAGCATATAGTACAGATGCTGTTCAGAGTATGGATGACCTTTCCAGAGCTGACCAAGGTCATAATACAAGCTCAGGGTAAAAATGGTCAGCTTCACTGGCTTGCATTTCTACAGATAAGGTCTAGAGGCCTCGTGAGGCTCCCAGGCGAGGAAAGAGTGCCATCTGGAGGATCTCCATTTCAGAGAGAAATGCATTTGCAAAACTGACCATAAAACAGGTCAGGATCCACATAGAAATAGGAACCATTATCAAATAATTGCATGGATTTAGGCTGTTTGCAGACTTGCCTTTTTAATAAAAACTTTCCTTTGGGAAACCTTTCCTGAATTTCATCACTCAGTCATTTGTATAGTTCTAGCTGCTCTTTAGGAAAGGGGTTTCTTCTACTTGGCCAATAGATCTACTGAGTGAATCCTCGTACAGCTCCCCTCCTCCCACAATCTACACGCTTTTCCTAAACAAAGAAGGTTCGATTCCCAGGTGGGACAGGTACCCTCAAGATCCCAAGGAACTCTCAGGTTCCCCATCAGAACAGTTGCCATGCCAACCTTCACATGCTCCACCAGATGATTTTTCCCTAACCAGAATGAACATGCACTTAATCATCAGTTATCAATTGCCTTGACCAGGGAAGAGGATAGAGTCTGCCTACTCTATGTGCCATATTACTTTTAATGGCAAAAATTGCAATTACTTTGGCACCAACCTAATATATTCATTAGGTGAAACCGTCCCAAGGGACTGAATCTACATAGGCTAAGAAGAGCTGCAATGCAGTTTTGTGTTACTATGAAAAAAGGAGTGAAAATCATGCTTCTCAGTTACAAGAGATCCTACCTTCAAATTGCTGTACCTGTCAAGCAACAGGAATAGCGTCTATGAAGAAAAGAAATCGGCTGTTCTGTGTAATAGCCCTGTGATGCATTTATTTCAGTTCTACCCTTAGTTCCCCATTCTCTCAATTGCTGAGAAAAGTAATGCTACCTGAAATTACATGAATTTTCAAAACGGTTATTTTCTTCACCTGTGAAAACGGGCCCTTCCTCCTCTTAGAAAGCCAACTTCTTTGTTCTCCAAAAAAAACAAAGCTGATTCAGGCAATTCTTTTCTGCGTTCTCATAGTAGGACACGCGGAATGTAGATAAATAGCTTGTTGTTAACCACAGCTGAATTCTTTTACAAAAAGAAAACCAGTCTTCTTTCTTAATAGTTCTTGTATGACCCTTAAATAGGAAAAAGAAAGACTAGGCAACCAGAATGACATGATTAAAGGGGCCAAGCCAGAACTAAGAAAAAGGGTAAGGGCAGGAGGAAAAACAGTTTGTTCCACGTCTGCAAGGAATTGGAGGACCATCTTATCTGCAAGGCTGAAGACTAAGGAAGCACACCCACTGGACTAGCTATTTATTTATTTGTTTGTTTGGGTTGGGGGAGAGAGAGTCTCACTCTGTTGCCCAGGCCGGAGTACAGTGGTGCAGTCTCGGCTCACTGCAACCTCCACCTCTCGGGTTCAAGCAATTCTCCTGCCTGAGCCTCCCGAGTGGCTGGGACTACAAGTATCCACCACCATGCCCGCTAATTTTTATATTTTTAGTAGAGATGGGATTTCACTATGCTGGCCAGGTTTGTATTAGCAACTTTCTTCAGACAGTACCTGCCTCAAAAGAACCTAAAGGTCATGCTTCTTACCCTCTTTTCAGGACAGGAGACTATATTTTAGTATGAAGAGATAAAATTCAAAGTCCTAGACAGGTCCAGGATAATCTTAACATAACACATTCCTCCAATGGCTGCAAGGAGTTAAAAACACAAAAAGCTGAGTTGAAGGATTACCTATGTCCACCAAATAAAGGATTAGGATATAGAGACCAGAGTTAGCATGTCATGGCACATACATTCCAAAGAAACATTGGCAATTTAAAACCTCTGCCAATTGACAAGATAAACAGTGTCGAGAAGGCAGGAAAGTCCAAGAACATAAAATTTAGTTGAAATAGCAAAAAGTGCCAAAAATATATGCTTAAAAAAAGTCCTAGGATCCTAAGAATTCTGAGAAATTATCAGGTAGTGTTATGATGAAGATGACCAGTCAGTAAAGTCTTGTGTGACGTCAGGTCATATACTTCAATAAAAAGAATGGCATAGAACGTAAGACATCTTGGTCTCTTTTGTCAAAGCTCCCATGTTATTAAAGACACCCTTAACTGTAAAAAGCATTCACTATTGGAAAGAAATATTACAGGAAGTCTCCTTAATTCCTGCAAGGACAAATATGGTGCCCCACTCCTCCCTTCCCCTCCACTCACACCCTCAAAATAGCTCCCATTTGCTCAGAAATTCTCTACCCTGACTCCTGGAATCCCCTGATTTCCTTGCTCCAAAGCCTGGGCCTACATTTACAATGTATATAGTTCCCAGAGGGCTCTGGAAGCAACATGAAATAATGCTGCCTGACAGTTTGTTAGGTAATCAAAGGAAGATGGCTAGAATGTCAATGAATTGAGGTGCTTTACTTGACGATTTATCTTAATATACAGTTTTTAAACAAAGCCTTGTACAGGCCAGGTGGTAAGACATTCTTCTGTAAAGTCAAACTTCTGTGATATACTGGTTCACCAAAACCAATGGGCAATTCAAAGAAGTCTTTAAGGGAGTAATTATGCCAAGGGAAGAATCCACATATTCAAGACACAGCTTTCTTGAGAAGATGGAGCTATTTAATTTTAGCAAGGGCAGCTGCTCTTCTTTCTGTGTTCTGAAACAAGGCACGAATTAAACCTTTTACTTCGCTGGAAGAGAACACAGCTGCCAGGGGTCCTTTTCCATCTGCCCACCTGCAAAACAAAAGATAGAGTTCCATCTCCTATTAGGTCTCTGAAGTATAAGCAAGACTTAAAAATTGCCTATTTGATCCACATGCTTATTTGCTTGACATGGAAATAAAACAAATCCTGGGCATCCTTCCTTGTCTTCATAGAACTACTTCTCAATGTCTTTGACCTCTTTGCTCACTCACTACAACTGGTATCAGCACAACCAGATAAAGAGACCAAGTGAGGAATATGAGACTGTTCTCCCTTATTCTATACCAAGCCCTCTTTGAACTAATAATTATGACCATACTCTCATGCCTTAGGCTCTATAACTGTATTACAAAGTAAGCCACAGGCAACAAATTTTAACTGATGAAGGGCTAGTATAAAAATATATAAAGAAATCCCATGAATCAATAGTGAAACCACAAACAACTTATTAAAATAAAGGGCAAAAAAATAGGAACAGGCATTTCATAATAGAAGAAACATGAATAACCAGTGAAAAGACGCTCAACATCATTAGAATTTAGGGAAATACAAATTAAAATGACAATGACCTATCATTGCATGCCAATTAGATAAGCAGAAATTTTCAACTCTGAAATACTGGTGAAAATGAGACTTATGGGGATCACTCCGCCAGTGTAGAGACCCCTCCGTGTCTCCGCCATTACGGAGTTAGAGCCTGGACATATTCTCCCCCCACTGAGGGCAGTCGAGCTGAGGAAAAGAAGGAAGTGAAAGAGGCCTGAGTTTGCAGAAGCCTATTCTTGATCCACTGAGCTAATGGCATGTCTGGGTGAGGCCTGCGTGACCATTTACGAGACTATTGTCTCCCTTGAAGTTCCCATTCTGGGCTGGTTTTATGACTCTGTTTACCTGCATTAACTAAATCCTGTGATCGCTGACATGTTACTAGAAAATTGCTACCCCTCAAATTATCGCTTGCCTTGACGTCACTTACTGTAACTGTAGTTATTGATAAGAGGATAAGAATCTTTATAAGAATCTTTTGTTTGTTTTGTGTTCAGTGACCTTTAGATAAACCTGTATGCTACCCCCTCCCCTGCTTACTTTGTAATTTTCTGTTCCCTCCTGATAATACTTTTGTAATGGGACCTACGTCAGTCACTGTATGCAAAAACATATATAAGCTCCCGTGCACCAGAAATAAACTGCTGTCTGGGGTATGGCCTGATTCAGCCCTCCAGACCTCATTCTTTCTGTCATTCTTTTCTTCCGCACACTCTCTCTTCCAGGTATTGGGACCCTCTTGCTGGTCAAGAGACCCCCGGCAGATGTGCCGATCTCACAGACCACAACAGAGACTAAACAGGACAAATAAACTAGAAATATTTGTACAATGGAATGACACAGTGGTGAAAATAAACAGCAGCTACACATACCATCAAGAATGCATTTCAGGCCAGTCACGGTGGCTCATGCCTGTAATCCCAGGATTTTGGGAGGCCAAGGCAGGCAGATCACATGAGGTCAGGAGTTCAAGACCAGTCTAGCAAACATGTTGAAACCCTGTCTCTACTGAAAATACAAAAAATAGCCGGGTGTGGTGACAGGCACCTTTAATCCCAGCTACTCGGGAAGCTGAGGCAGGAGAATTGCTGGAGCCTGAGAGGCAGAGGTTGCAGTAAGCCAATATCACACCACTGTACTCCAGCCTGGCTGTCCCAAAAAAAAAAAAAAAAAGAATAGAATAGATTCCCAAAACAATATTGAAGAAAAGAAGCAAGTTACAGATGATTCCACTTACGTCAAGTTCAAAAAAAGGCAAGTCTAAACTTTACATTATTTAGGAATACATGTAAATGTGGTAAAACTATAAAGAAAAGCAAGGAAATAAATAACATAAAAGTCAAGATAGTGGTTACCCCTCATGGACAGCATTTGGAGAAGGGTATACATGGGTCTTCAAAATACTGGTATTATTTTTCTTAAGTTAGGTAATAGGTATATGAAGTTTATTCTTTTTTCTTTACATTGAAAATATAGAGTATATCTACTGTACTCCTTCATATGTATATTTTACAACTTTAGCCTTATATTTACTGAAATCTCTGGGGGGAAAATTTTCCTAGGCAGTAAAAAGAAGTTAAGTTATACTAGTATTATAATTTTTCTTATAACAAGGAATTAATGATCATTCTTAGACTGCAAGAAGGCCCTTTAACAACAGAAAGAAAAATTCTTATCTGCTGCCCTCTGGAGCCTATTAAAGACATCTTTCTTACCCACTAAGACTTGTAAATAATAAATGAATAAATTTAAACTTTGTATTAAATGTGATTATAGGTATTCTGATGTGATTTTTTTTTCAAGTGGAGATCTTGTTTACATTGTATAAATGACTAGTATTTGCAGCAAACAACTCAGACACATGTAGGATGACTGGTCTAATATAACCAGACATCTGTAGCAAACCAAGCTAAAGCAGATAGACAAGTACCTATAGGGATGGAGATGACCTTAAGGCCTCTATAGAGAGTCCTCTAGGCAAGGTATACATACTGACCAATAATCTACCAAGACAATATAAAAGCATCCATGGATATGTAACTGACCCGTATCTATTCTGCTTTGTGCAATGGCCTCCACACACTATGATATGATACAGCATACGCTTACTGGCCACAGCAACATTAACTGATGGTGTTGAGAGTAAACATCATCCACCATATTTAAGAAAAGATGAATCTCTTCTAGGTCTATGGTGCTTAATCTCTAAAACTACTGCACTCACTGAAGAAAGACTGCTGGTCAATCAAACAGTAGTTTCATGCTGAATATTTAAGATAGATAAAAGTCACTTCTCCAGAGTTTTTTTTCTTTTTCTTTTTTGAGACAGAGTCTTGCTCTGTCGCCAGACTAGAGTGCAGTGGCGCAATTTTGGCTTACTGCAACCTCTGCCTCCTGGCTTCAAGCGATTCTCCTTTCTCAGCCTCCAGAATAGCTGGGACTACAGGCATGTACCACCACACCTGGCTAGCTTTTGTATTTTTAGTAGAGACGGGGTTTCACCATATTGGCCAGGATGATCTCAATCTCCTGATCTCGTGATCCACCCGCCTAGGCCTCCCAAAGTGCTGGGATTATAGGTGTGAGCCACTACACCCAAAATGCATCCAGGCTAGGTGCAGGGGATCATGCCTATAATCCCAGCACTCTGGGAGGCCAAGGCGGGTAGATCACTTGAGGTCAGGACTTCAAGACCAGCCTGGCCAACATGGTGAAAACTATTTCTACTAAAAATACAAAAATCAGCTGATGTGGTGGCATGCGCCTGTAATCCCAGCTACTCAGGAGGCTGAGGCACGAGAATCACTTGAACCCAGGAGGCCTAGGTTATAGTGAGCTGAGATGGCGCCACTGCACTCCAGTCTAGGTGACAAAGCGGGACTCCATCTCTAAAATAAAATAAAATAGCCAGGTGTGGTGGTAGGCACCTAAAATCCCACATATGCAGGAGGCTGAGGTAGGAGGATCCCTTGAGCTCACGAGTTTGAGGCTGGAATGAGCAATGATTGAGCCACCGCACTCCAATCTGGGTGACAGAGTGAGACCATGTCTCAAAAAAAAAAAAAAAGAAAAGAAATGTACACTTAGACTTGTACATCTAAGTGGATGTACAAAAAAAGCATCCACTGTTGCTTAAAGTGAGCAACAATTTTCCATCAGATGTCAGAAGGTTGTAATTCTTACAGTTGCCAGATCATTCACACAGCATGCCAAAACCACATATTCAAGACCAAAATAATATGGATGAGAAGTCTTTATGTTATAAAATATGGGAAAGTGGTAATGAGATCTGCACTATGATAGATCATGAAAAGGCCCCAGCTACTGCTACTCACTATGAAAGTTTTTCATGAGTAACATGAGGAAACAGGGAAAAGCTGTGTTACCAAGGGCACTATTACTCTTTTGTAGCTATCGAGAGTTACACGCCCCTATAGAAGGGTTACACATACCGATCCCCAATTTCTTGCAAGCTGGCTTGTAGCATCATCATCAATTCCTTGAATGGCATCCATTTTGGCACATAGACTGGAACCTCTTCTTGATATTTCTTGTTCTTGCTTTCTTCAGATAAAGGTGCAAAAACTTGAGGTCCTTCATCCATCACTGTTTTGCATAAGGAATACAATCTATCACCATCTTCAGTAGATATGTCCTGGTTTTGCACAAAGGAAACACAATAGAATAGAATTAGGCCAGCTCGGAAGCAGGGAAAGGGCAGCAGATCTTTGATGCATGCTGTCCAGGTGGGTCAGCTACAACAATATATTGTCCAAGCAATTTAGCACAACTTACTAGACACTACATTTTATCAGCTGTCTGACAATACTTCTATATAAGAATGACACAAAACATGTTTCAACAGATTGTCAGTAATTTAGTTTGCCTGTGTGAAAGAGCCCGTTTCTCCAATAGAATGTCACACAGCTTATTGCAAAGCAGGGGATGTTATTACAAATAAGGACTTAGTCAATCTATGATTTAGAGGCATGAGCTGGCCACGTCTAGACAATTTTCCTGAAGAATCACATGTAAAATTTAAACTACAACAGTGTGTTGGAAAAATGGAAACCGCATAAGACTGTATTAACTTTACTAAATCAAATGATTGATTTAGTCATTTCCATATTAAATGACTTCACATTATACAATGCATCTTAGGACCACTACCCAGTTTCTAACTTCCTTATTCATAATCTAGATGGTAGGTTGAGAAATAGTACTATTCCCCTTTCATATAAAAGAGATTAACTAGTTTCTAGCAAAATAAAAAAACAAAAAACAGCATGAGTTAGACATGAAACATGAATAATTTCTTCAACATCACTTTCTTAGCAAAGGCATAATCTGGGACATGAATTGCATCTCAAGGCTGATGTAGCATCTAATGGCCCTTACCTCTAGGGCAGTAATTTTGCCAATGATCTCAGAAATTGCTGTATTGAGTAAAGTCCCCATAGCCTTGCAATATATATTCACTGGCAGGACATCCTGCCACACAGTTCCAAGTCTCTTTAGTTGGTGCAGTACCTGTAGAAGAATACAGCTATTTACATGGAAGAAAGATTATTGTAACTCCTGTTTTCCAGATTTACATTTATCATTTGTGAGTTTATGGGGAAAGTGGCATTATGCCAAAATAAGGTAAAGTAACTAAGGATATATGCTTCTTGAACATTTAACCATAGTGATATCCCTGGTAGATGAAAAGCAGACTCATCAATCTGAGGATAGGAAAACTGCAGCAAAAAAATAAATCACTTAAGAAAGCAGAACATTAAGATAAAAGTCAGTATTTCAAATTCTCAAATCTAAGTTTAGGAATCAACTACTTGCTACAACAGACTTTCTAGGTAACTAGTTGCAATTACTGAGTCAGTGAAAAGACAGTTTCCTGTTGTCTTGGTGGAAGAGGGGAAAAACAAGTTCTTAAACATGACAGTAAAAGATATCTAGAGTTTCCAAAGGTGGAGATGCAGGGAATCAACTGAGTACTTGTTACATATTGTCTTCCGCTTAAAAAAAAAAAAAAAAAAAAAGCATCTAAGGATAGAACAGAAATTTTAGTGCTAGCAAGAGCCTCCTACCTGCCGGACTGCTTTACTTGCTGCAGAGTAATTCTCTTCATCGTCCATATTTGAAAAGTTCCTAGCACTTGATAATCTTTCCAGAAGTTCACCTTTCTGTGCCCGCATTTGGGCCAAAAAACATTCTGTCCCTATCATGGAAAAACAGAATAAAATTTTTTTAAAGCTGTTCAATTACACACTGCAAAACCAGGATAGAAGAGAGATGCATAAACCATGTATCTGTTCTGCCTATATAAAAACAGTTTCTAGATAATATCAGAAAGCTGTCCTGAAGCTACTAGAAACAATCACCTTGAATGTATTAGCCCATCCCTCACATCCCAGCCTCCAGATAATAAATAAGTCTTTTCTAGTAGTTTGCCTACAGCCAGAATTAGCTAAGAAAAATTACTATAGAAAATGGAACTACTTATTATTCTGATATATCTACACCACCTAAGGGAAAATTTGTAAGCAATTGAAAAGCTAAGTAAACCATACAGATTCTCTGCCATGATCAACATATTGATTTACTCCACATTTCATTTCTTTTGACTTTTAGTAATCCCAAGTAAAACTAAGGGAGGTATAAGATGGGATAGCTATCTTGGGGTTTTGCAAAAGAACTGGCACTGACATCAGTGAGCTCTTACCAACGATATTATTACCAACAACAGAATTGCCACAATACAAATCCTATTATGTGTCATTCTAATGACATAATCCTGATCTGGCAAATTCAATGCACACTAGCAATGCAGTTTGGAACTCTAACATACCATGAAATCTTACAAAAAAGTTAAAAAAGTCTCCCACAAAGACAACACTCACCTTATAAAATTAAATAACTGGAAACACTTGCAAATTAAGTGCCCTCCCACTTTCCAATACAGCTCAGGACCACTACCTAATTTCTAATTATCTCATTCAAAAATTATAAAGATACTATGTTGACAAGCTCCACAATCCATATGCTTTCCTACACTTAAAGTATCAGTTACCAAGTCTCCTGAAGCCAGGTACAAGATCCACAAAAGTAGCAGTGCCATCACAAAGAATGGGGGCAAGACGTAATCTGAACTGATGTCCGAGGGTCAGCAAGTGGTGAGCAATATACATACAGTTGTTGTGATGAATAGCAGCCAACTGGGGAAGTTTTTGAAGGTTCTCCCTAGGCCAGAAGGAGGGGTAGAAAAAGAAAGAAACCATCTGTTACTGAAGCTGGGGTTGATGAAAGTCACGATGTCTCGAATGTATTTCTAGGCTTTAATAACTATTCTAGTTTCTAAACACTATACATAACAAGATACAATCTCACCACTCCCACTCCCAGAGTGAGGCTGTTCTGCCTGAATGAGATCTTATCCTATAAAACTATCCTGGTGATTAAAAAAAAAGATAGATTAAGGGAATCAAGATGTTTGCCTGAGTCAACTTTTTGTACTGAAAACCCAGCAGAGCTATGCATAATAATGTCCTTGAAATTTTACACAGATACATCTATGGAAATACAAGTATACTTCCCCTTTCTCCAAATTCTTACTTCATTTATATAATGAAGTGTTCAGTTATTTTCTAATTCACTGGTTTTCAAAAACTGACTACAGATTAGAGTCATCTGGGAAATTTAAAAATACACAGATGTTTAGACTTTACACCAAACAAATAAAACCGCAAGCTCTAAGTGTGAAATCACAGCATTTATACGTTTTAAAACCTTCCCAGGTGACTTTAATTTTCATCCAGGATTGAAAAATCACTGGTTTAATTCTTTTACACATATTAGTCTTATCTACCCAGCTTGGGAAGAAATCTTGTCTTGTATTTCTGCTATCTACCCACTAACAGTCATTCAATTAACACTTTCTAGTTAGCTAACTCAATATAAAACTAGGATATACAGGTCAGAAACAAACAATCAAAGATAGTTCTCATTCCAGGCTACACATCAGAATTATCTGTGGGGTTTAAAAAAAAAAAAACATGCCTGGGTCTTACATCAGACATAAATCAAAAGCTCTTGGAACAGGGTAAATATGTACGCTTTTAAATATCCGTAAGTTATTCTAAAATACTGCCAAAGCTTGGCCGGTGCAGTGGCTCACAAATGTAATACCAGCATTTTGGGAGACCAGGGCAAGAGGATCACTTGAGCCAAAGGAGTTCAAGACCAGCCTGGGCAAAATATAGAGACGCCATCTTTACAAAAATAATAAACAATATTAGACAGGTATAATGCTGCATGCCTGTGGTCCCAACTACTTGGGAGGCTAAGGTGGGAAGATTGCCTGAGCCCAGGAGATAGAGGCTACAGTGCGCCATAACTGCATCACTGCACTCCAGCCTGGGCAACAGAGCTAAACTCTGTCTCAAAATATGAAATCGAATGAATGGAATGAAATTGAAATGAAATGAAATAAAATAAAATGCTAACAAAGCTGAGAACCATTATCTAAGGACAGTGGTTCTCAAAATGTGGTCCCCTGACAGGCAACATCAGCATCATCTGGAAATTTGCTAAAAATCCAAGCCCCACTCGAGACCTACTGAATCAGAAACCTTGGACACAGATCAAGCAATCTGTGTTTTAACAAGACTTCCAAGTGATTCCGATGCACACTAAAGTTCTGAGTTATACAAAGGAGAAAGAAAGGCAAATCTAACTCCACAACAGTGTGAAAAATGTTTCCAAGCCACGAAATGTCTAAGACAACTGTCTTTGAATCCCCAAAGACAAGGCTGTCAGCTAACCCAAATATGTTTTCTCTTTTCCTTTGCTTGACTAAGTAAAAAATGAAATAAGAATTTTAAACCACAGTAAAGAGGATACAAATAAAACTAATAAGGTTCACAATAAGCTTCTTATAATAAAAACAACAGGTGAGCCTAGTATAAAACATCCCAATTATTAAAAAATACTTCAAATAATAAATGGCTTTTGTCTTTTTTTTTTTTTTTAATTAGAGACAAGGCTATGTCTTGTCTCTAAGCAACTATGTTGCTCAGGCTAGTCTCGAACTTCTTGCCTCAAACAATCCTTCCACCTCTGCCTTCCAAAGAGCTGGGATTACAAGTGTGAGCTACCGTGCCTGGCTGATTTTTGTCTTTGAAATTCAGAATTCTTGGTTAAAGAATAGCTTTGTTGACATATTATCAAAGATATTAATGAAAGCATCTAAACACTTTAATTCAAATAACAAAAAGAACTGAACTAGAGGTTTAGAGTTAAGCAGTTCTGAAAATGCTTAGCATCAAAACAAGACAGTTCTTTTGAGTTTTAAAATGTGCATCATGAACTACACTGTAAAATTATAGTATCCTTATTAATTTAGTAAGAAATGACCAAATCCTTTAAACATATGTTTTAAAATGATTTACTGCATTTTAGTAATCAAAATATCTTTAGTAGGAATATAAAATTACTTGTTTTAACTTACACATTTTAGACATACAATTATTATACAGAAATAAGACACAGTGGTACTTACTTGTGATATGTTGGTACAACATCATGGAACAAATGGAAGATATTCCTCACTGAGTAGAAAAGTTGAACAGCACTAAAAAGAAAACATAGGCTTAACAGAAATGCCTAAGAGTACACTAAAAATAAGAAAAAAATTTAAGCCAAGTACATCTTCAGTGAGAATCATGAGCTAAAACTACAGTTGCAGAGAACACCTGCCTTGGTTGCTGGAAAACACCATTAATCTAGATGGAAATATATTCTCAACCAGTATTTACTAACTAGACTACAATTCTAAACACTTGGATCCATTAATAATTTTAAGAACATCAGCATTCAACCCAAAGCCTCTTTTCTATTTATCAATTTGTGTTCTGCCAGTACCCAGAGTATCCCTTCAGTAACAAATGGAGCTAAGCCTCAAGCAAATGTTATCTACTCACTGATGCACTCTACAAAGGGCAAGGTATCAATAAAAGCTCTCACTTGGTTCTTTTAGAATCAGTCTGACTTTCAGCTTTCACCTTTTCTCCTTCTTACCTCAATGCAAGGAGATGAGTCAACATTTCTAGGATAGAATCTAGCCCTCAAAATTTTTTGCCCTTTATATCTAGCCTTAAAACACCTACAGATTATTAAAATGCACTTTCAAAAGGCAAACATAAGGTCTGTGTAGCTTACCTCTACATAAGAATATCTTAAACTATGTACCTAAAAAGCTTACACGGATGCCATAAATATCTAGGAAAATAAGTCACATCCAAAAACAGTTATTACTTGATTATTATAATACCTGAATAAATTATTTCATTTTTGCTGCATAAGCTGCTGGAGTTTGATCATGAAAAACAGGGTTGTTGTATTGTAGCTATGGATTTGTTTGTCCTGTTAAAAACTATTACTTTTAGTGGAAAGAATGTCCATAGTCAGTATACAAATACTGTTTGATGTTTTTTGTTCTCAAAAAATTTAAGAACTATTGCCCTGCATCTCTAACTTCTGCTCTGATATATTTCAGGAGAGTGCCACGTGAAGAAACAGTCCTATATTCATTTTGCCAACAGTCACTCCTATATTCATTTTCTTCCTTCTTATAATTAATTTTGAATGGGCATGTGAATATAATGATTCATTAAAGCCAGGGGAAGTTTCTTGGGAGACATGTTCTTTCTAGAGCAGAATAAAATAAAGGGGTTGCAGCCGGGCACAGTGGCTCACGCACTTTGAGAGGCCAAGGTGGGCGAATCAGGAGGTCAGGAGTTCGAGACCAGTCTGGCCAACATAGTGAAACCCCATCTCTACTAAAAATACAAAACTTAGCCAGGCATGGTGACGCGTGCCTGTAGTCCCAACTACTCAGGAGGCTGAGGCAGGAGAATCGCTTGAACCCAGGAGGCAGAGGTTGCGGTGAGCCGAGATTGCACCACTGCACTCCAGCTTGGGCGACAGAACGAAACTCCATCTCAAAAAAAGAAAAAAGAAAGACAGAAGAAAAGAAGGGGAGGTTGCTTGCATGTGAGATAAAAACTGAAACTCTAGAAGTCCATCTAAAGATGCAATTTGATAGGGCCAAACCCTAACTGAAACTGTTTTCCCTATGAGAACAGAGGAATGAAATTGCTAAATACAGATTCAAACTAAAGAAGTTTTGTAAACCTGCTCTGCAATCAACTTGGTCCACGCTCTGCCATTTTCTTCTCAATTTAGTCTAGGAGTAGGGAAGAAGCTTATTAAATAAAAACATATTCAGAATGAGATACAGAATAGAATTTAAGGCAACCTGAATGCAATACAGACTAGAAGTCACCTTGAAAGAGTGAAGTCAAATCTTTGGCATGTTCCATTCTTTTCCTTCTGCCTTTGACTGCCTAACAAATTGTTATTGCTTTAAATATAAACATTTAAAATGTAACTGAATTAGGGACTGGGTTTCAAAAGGTAAAAAGAATATTAAGCTAAAGAGCCACAGTAAGCTGGAATAGTGACTATCACCCACTGCCACCACAATAACAAACATTTGAGTATTAATCATTTTCCAGGTAGGATTCTAAGTTCTTTGCATGTGCTTTCTCATATACTATCAATCTATTCAAATAAAAAGTAAAAGTAAAAATTCAACAACAATTAAAGAGCTTTTTTGTTAAAAAATGATTAACAATTTTTAATGTCAAAAAAATCCATTTGTTCATCCCTACAAGTGCACCTACTTCTTATATCTTGCTCAAACATCTATGCTGTTGTAAATAAAAGTTAGAGATAGACACAAATCCATGTGATGTACTAGGTTTTTTTTTTTTCCAGAAAAAGCATTAACTTCTAGGATAAGAAAACCCAAAGAATTCCAGCTATTTTCCTGATAAACATCTAATTAGATATGCATTTAACGAAGTCATTGCCATTTCCAAACAACCCAGAATTCGTACCACTGATCACTACTGGTTGTTGCCTCTAGTAAAGTCTGATAGGCAAGTTCCATTAATTTCTTCACAGATTCACTGATACGGCATGTAGGCAAGGAAAAGGAATGTTGGTCCAATGTATTTTCAGGCTCTAAATCCACCACTTCGTTGTACTGAGTTTTGGACACTTTCTGTATTTCCAGTTTGTTATCCTCATCAGGAGTGGGTAACTCTGGCACATTTATCTTAGAATCAGGAATAATCTAAGATTCAAACAAAGAAATATAGAAAATATATTGTTTTCAGAATAATTCAAAAATAAGCATACAGTGAAGAATAAGATACTGCTTGCTTTCATGATGAAGCTACGGCTTTACAGAGTAATTTAAAAATTTGAGTAAATATGACAATATTTTAATGACTGCTGAATCCTGGATGAAAGCATGTCATAAGTGATAAGCTATCTCCTTTATCCCCTTTATTGTGACATTCTTCTAATCACTCTTTGTGAGACAGGGTCTTGCTCTTTCACCCAGGCTGGAGTGCAGTGGCACAATCATGGCTCACTGCAGCCTCAACCTCTAGGCTGGGACAACAGGCACCACCACACCCAGCTAATTTACTTTTATTTTTAGTAAAGAAAATATCTTACTATATGGCCCAGGCTGGTCTCCAACTCCAGGGATCAAGTAATTCTCCCTTCTCAGCTTCCCAAAGTACTGGGATTACAGGCATGAGCCAAGGCACCCAGCCCCAAGCATTCTTAATCTTTGCTGAAATAACAAAGCTATGCAACTGACCTAAGATTTCAGCTAAATAAAAAGACCTTTGGCTGGGCGCGGTGGCTCACTCATGTAATCCCAGCACTTTGGGAGGCCAACGCAGGTGGATCACGCAGTCAGGAGTTCAAGATCAGCCTGGCCAAGATGGTGAAACCCTGTCTCTACTAAAAATACAAAAATTAGCTAGGCACAGTGGCAGGCGCCTGTAATCCCAGCTACTCAGGAGGCTGAGGAAGGAGAATCGCTTGAAACCAGGAGGCAGAGGTTACAGTGAGCCGACATCATACCACTGCACTCTAGCATGGGCGACAGAGCAAGACTCCAAGAAGACCTTCAAAACCATCTGTCTCATACTAGACTATTAGATTATTACAGAGCAGCATAATTTTGGGTTCCATTGTCTAGATTCTTGAACAAATTATTTTGTACCAGGCACATGTGTTGGCTTAGTCTAAGAAATAACTCATTTAAACTAGCATATCCTCCCCTTAAAAAAAAAAAAACAAAAAGCTTCAAATCAAAAATTCCCTTGGTTGGGACTAAATGAAAGAACAGTGGGCTGTGAACGTGAAAACAGTAATATTTTTTACCCTAACTTTTAACAAAGGCATTTAACCACTCTGGATCTCAATTTTCTCATTGTAAAATAAATAACACTACTACTCATGGCTTTTGAACCTTGTTTCTCAAAGATGCCTCAGGGGTTTAAAAAAAAAGATTAAGCACGTAGAGGCAGCAGGTTCCCTACTCTCATTGCAATAACAGCTTTGCACATACTGGACTTCGACAGAGATTTTCTGGCAGAACAGGTTCAAAGCCTAATAAAACTATTTAAGTCAGTGGGCTTGGCTTTCTAATCTGTAAAACGGTATAATAATATCTACTTCAGAGAGCTGTTATGAAGTTTAAAGGAGAATACAAATGTCAGGGACTGGGTAGTCAAAAATTATGGCTAAGATTAGAATGATGATGAAAAAATTTACTTACAGAGATGGTTAAGAATGCTAATCTTTGTCTGAAAAACAGTGGGCCTAAAATACATAAGATTCAAAAAAGTGACTTCATGAGGAGGGGCAAAGGAAACTAAGATGGAAGAATGTTAGACCTAATAAGATGTCTCTTAAGTCAAAATGTAAAAACCAAACAACAAAAAACACAACTACAGATTTTTTGGGAAAACAGTGAGTACACATGGGAATAAAGAGAATTGAGATAAACAATATGAAAGGCAAGTAAGTTGAAAATGGTTTCTAGAAAATGGAGGAGGAGGTTTTTCAAGTTGGGAAATTTAGAAAATCTAATTTCAGGACCCGAATGCCAAGAGAATGAACCAGGATGTGATCTAAAGCAGTGGTTCTCAATCAAGGACAAATCTGCCTTCTAAGGGGCATTCAGCAATGTCTGGAGATATTTTTGCTTGTCATAACTGGAAGAGGTGCTACTGGAATCTAGTCAATAGAGGTCAGGGATGCTGCTAAATATCCCACAGGACAGTCCCCCACAGCAAAGAATTATCTGGTCCCAAATGTTAACACTGCCACTGCTGAGACATCCTGTCCTAGAAGAAGATACATTAGGATTTGAGTACTCAGGAAAAATGCAATTTTACAAACTGTCAAAACCATCTGAGTAGGAAACTCAGAGATTATCTCAATTCTCTCACAGTACAGAAGAGGAAAATGAGGTTCAACAAGGTGAAAAGATTAAGCCCAGACTCACAGAGCAATTCAGAAGTAATACTGTTTACATCAAGGAGTTGTGAGATATGTATGAATTCATTTACCAAAGGTATTCAGTAAGCACCTGAGCACTGAGTACATAGCAGTAGTATATACCAGGTATTTTCTTAGTGCTGACAATATAACAGTAAACAAAACAGTCAAAAAAAAAAAAAAAACACCCTAGCCTCATGGAGCTTACTTTCTAGAGGGAGAAACAATAAACAATTCATTTAAAATGTTGGTTGATAAACAATAAAAAGAAAAATACAGCAAGGAAGGGGTACAGGAAATAGGGGAGGCTATAAGTTTTTTAAGTCATCAGAAAGCACTTTTTTTTTTTTTTTTTTTTTTTTTGAGACGGAGTTTCGCTCTTGTTACCCAGGCTGGAGTGCAATGGCACAATCTCGGCTCTCTGCAACCTCCGCCTCCTGGGTTCAGGCAATTCTCCTGCCTCAGCCTCCTGAGTAGCTGGGATTACAGGCACGCGCCACCATGCCCAGCTAAGTTTTTTTTTTTTATTTTTAGTAGAGACAGGGTTTCACCATGTTGACCAGGATGATCTCGATCTCTTGACCTCATGATCCACCCGCCTCGGCCTCCCAAAGTGCTGGGATTACAGGCGTGAGTCACCGCGCCCGGCCCCAGAAAGCACTTTTTAAAAAGCAAATCATGTGAGTATCTACGGTAAGAATGTTCCATGCAGAGGTAACAAGTGGTTCAGAGATTCTGAAACCATGTGGGCCTAGAACATTCAAGGAACAGAAATAAGTCCAGGGTGCCTGCAGCACAGTGATGGATGAATGCAGTAGGAAATAGAGACAGAGAGGCAATAGGAGGTAGATCAGATAAGGCCTTGTAGACCACTGTAAGGCTATTGGGTCTTCTTTAAATAAGATGGAAAGCCACTGGACTTTCTGCAGAACAGTGACATAATCAATTGATATTTATGTTAAAAGAAACTACAGCACAGTTCTGGTATTGAGTAGATTTCGACTCCTTTAACAATCCACAATTACCTCAAATAGTGTGAATATCTGTGCATTTCAGATGGCTAATTAAATATTTTGTTGAAGTGGACATGATAACAGGGTACCCCAAGGAAAATGGGAGACAGCAAAAGAGGAAAAGCCCAGTCCCCTCAATGATAGCAGAAAAATGGCTAAGGAACTGTCTGTTAAGGGATTGCCTTAATTTGTTTTGCTTTATACCCAATTCAAGGTATATATATTATTTCATATATGTAAGATATGAAAAAAAGGTCAAAGGTCTACTGCCTTTACAGGTAATTATTTATATCCTATATTTTCATTCACCTGTTTTATTATTTTAGCTTTAAGACTAGTCCCTCTACTAGATGAAGTCAACATTTCCATAATAGGATATAATTTCTAGACATAATATAGCCCAAGTATACCTGTCACAAAGTGGTGCCCTAAAACCTTCAGAAATGAAGATGAGAATAATCTAGTCTCACTTCAACAATAATAATCCATTACATTTATGTAGACTTTATCAATTTATACAAGGCTTTTATGTGCATTATCTTATCTGGACTTCACAATACCCAATGGAAGAGGAAGAGATTAGGACCACTTTAAAAGGGACAAAACCAATGTAAAAAAGATTAATAACTTGACTCAGCTCAACAACTGTCATGCTCTCTTCCACTTTACTATATGCATCTCAAAAATGAGTTGCTTTCTCATATACAATGCTTCATATACAATGCACTATAACCGTGGTACCTTCACAGTGTTATGAATTTCAGAGGTCATCAGATTTCTGGCTGCCACAATCACATCCTGGCACTTCTTATTTGCAAAATGAGAATTGACGTTACGAGCATATTTCAGCAAATCTGTAATATCTCCTTTTAAAAATCTCATTTCCTTTAGGGCCTTTTCAAATTCTTCAGTGGATTGTATGATCTGAGATACGCAAGAAAAAAAAAGAAAAGAATCATATACATATATTCCATTTCAATATTAGAATTTCAAATCCAATGTATAAAAAAATAAAGACCAAGCTGGTCATTTAAGTTTTAGAATGGACCATCAATTACTAGGTATAAAAATATACATATTTCCAGCCTTAAATTCATTAGAAAGAATATCTTCAACAGAAATTTCTGACTCTACTTAGTAAAAGTACAAAGATCTTTAAAATAAGTATACTTATTTTAGCACTCCAGGAAACACTAAAAAGAAGCAAAAAAGTAAAATGTCTGAAATGATTACTGTCAGGTGTTAATTGTAAAAAAAAAAGAAAAAAAAGTAAAATGTCACACAATAGCTATTATAGCTGATGTAAGTATAAATCAACAGTAAAGAAAATACATTTAATAAGAAAACAAACTTCCACAGTTAAAGAGGTAGGAAGCCCAGAGAAAAATGAAGTTTCATGGAATTTGTCTCTATTCTTTATTAATAATTTTCTTAAAAGTATAACTAAGAACAAACTATCTCCAAGGAGAAACAAAAGACAGCAATAAGAGTCAACAGTGTCTTAAAACCTGTGACATCTCAGCTCTTTACCTCTTCATATTGCTGTAATTTGCTGCTATTTGTTGGAATAGAATAAACCAAACAGTTTTTGATAAGGCACTCAGACAAGTCCTCCCAGATCATGTCTCCAAGCATCTCAGCCAATGGGACAGCAGATGGTTTTTCATTTTCCAGGTCAGTGTCAAGTGGCAAATCTAAATTTTTTTTTTTAAAAAAAAAGAAGTTTTAAACAAGAAACCATTCACAGTCGCCATATATTCTTAAGTTCCCTAGTTTTCTAGAATTCTTTAATTTTAAGATGATGGGGAAGAAAACAGCACAGATAATTCTACAGCCTTCTCAACTGACTGCGTGGGACAAATCATGACACACAATTATTATTATTTTACTTTTACTGCTCAAATGAATTGTCTGCACTATATTACTGCCTGTACTCTGTAACAATAAGGCAATAAGCCAACTACATTATAATCATCTAGTGCTAAGCTGCTGATCTGATTATATGACAAGCACTCAGAAGTTCTGCATTCTAACTTCAAACTAGTTTAGAATAAAATCTCACTTCTTTAACAATGAATAAACATACTTTTTTCATCTCTGCATAGACTCTGAGTGTTTGTACTTTACAGTAAAACATAAGTAGTCTATAAAACAAAATAGTTCAATACCTCCTCTATGGTATATGTTATAGGGGTTTTTTCCAACAAATATTTAGAATGTTGTTAAGAATATCCTATTAATCAATTAAATAATAGTTAAGAACCAGTGGTCAATGTAGAAGGAAGAGGACTCATCAAAGAGTCATCTTTTATGAAAGAGGTTATGAACCTAGTTCTGTTCATGAACCTAGTTGTGAACCTAGCTGTTATGAACCTAGTTCTGATTCACCAAGGAAGATTTAGAGGATTCAGAGCCTTAGAAGAGCAGGGCACAGTGGCAAAGCCACTCAGAAGGCTGAGGTAGGAGGATCACTTGAGCCTAGGAGTTCAAATCCAGCCTGGGCAACATAGCAAGACTATGTCTCTTTACACACAGACACATACACACACATACACCCCTTAGAAGGGAACATATTATCACTCACACTCACACACTCACACACACACACACACACACACACCCCTTAGAAGAAAGTGAATATATTATCTCAGAGCCTTTAAGATACCTCAAAACGTCTAAAGTCTAGTCTGAATATGATACCCACCAACCACATTTTGCTACTAAGCACTTAAAATGTGGCTAGTGTGACTGAGAAATTCAATTTCTTAAAGTTTTTATTAATTTAAATTTAAGTTTAAAAATGGAAGCAGGGGTGTGTGCTTATAAAGGGGAAGCACAAGGGAGCCTTGTGATTTTGGAACATTTCTGTATCTTGATTGTAGTGGTGGTTACATGAATTTACACATATGATGAAACTGCACAGAACTACACACACACACACACAAACATGTAAAACTGGTGAAATCTAAATAAACTCTATGAATTGTGTCCATGTCAACTTCCTAGTTTTGATATTGCACTATACTGCACTATATATTACTATATAATATTTAAGATGTTAACACTGAAGCAAATTGAATGAAGGAGACCGAGAGCTCTCTGTAATTTCTGAATAGAAAAATTTTTTTAAAGAAGCAGTGTAAAATACTTTTCCATTAAACACAATTCCATTGTTTTGACAGAACTACATTTCACTGCAACCAATGCATCACATATAATATTACTGTCGCTTTGTCAAGCACCCAACAGGCACAAATGTCATTTCTGGTATTTCATATAACATTGCCAAACCAGTCAGTGTAAACAGACTGACCCCATCATGATTTTTTTCTCCAGACTGATCCTATCATAGTTTTTTCCTCCATGCACTAATATGACACTGTACTGTGTCTATTTGGATATTTTATGCATAGGTCACAAGTTATGGTGATATCTACATAAACTGTAATAGGTAGTTAAATTGAAATAGTTATTATTCTTTTCCAGATTAAGAAAGTAACTATGTACACATTTTTAAATTTAAAACAAAGCCTACTATTGACACAGAGTCAAATTAAAGATGAAGAAGCTAGTAGTACCACTGAAAGAGCAAAGGAAAAAAAAGAGAATAAAGTATGTCACAAATTTCACAATCAATGGCAACTGTAATTTGCTACAACAGAGCAAAACAAAAAAAGCTGCCTGCTTGTATACAAAACATTTTTTAAGATAATAAAGTGAACAATATTAAGGGACATTTTCAGTAAATACATTAGGAATTTGATGTTTCCTGTGAAAAAACTGACAAAATCAATCACTTGAAATCACAATTAAACATCTAATAAAAAGTGTGATTTTAACAGGACCTGAACTTCTTTCACCAGCTATAAAATAACTTGGATTCTTGTACAAAAAAGAAAATCCTTTTTAAATGAAGAGATGGCAAAATAAATCATTTTAATTTTCTTTAAAAATTGTAAGAAGAAGACATTTTTTTTAAATATGAAAGATCTTCAATGAAGCCACCACAGAATACTGTCCATAAAATATAGTATCTTCCTAACAGTATCAAAGATCAATTGGTTCAATTTCTGGAAAATTGTAAATACTTTTCTTTCTTTTTCTTTTTTTAATTTTATGTACAAAGAGTCAACATAGTTTTTCATTGGGTAGATGCCTTGGATAATCCTTTCAAGGAAGATCACTTAGTCCAACTTAATGAAACCAATATCCTTTGCATCCTGACTGAAACACTGGCGGCACATATTGAGGCCATATTTCCGTATTAGACTATGCTGGTTGGAGTAGACAGGACAGAGAATCCTGGCCAAATTTTCACCAGTGGCTCCAGTATAGCTGCTGGTGATCTATCTTGCTCTCAGGAGTTCAATGAGGTAAAAAAGTCAAATACATTTCTTTAGCTTTAAATCATACTTTAGCTTTAAATCATACTTTGTCTAAAGGAACTTGCAAATTTGCAAAGAAACATTATCAATTCACAGCCTAAAACAAATCAAGCTCACTGCACAGATTTTGTTTTGTCCGTTTTACACAGATATTTTTAATCTTTCACATTTGTCAAAGAATTTTGGCAAGATGAAAAAATAAATCTTCATTATAATAAATAGTGTTCTAGTTCTATGTTAGGGGGAAAAAATCCAGATTTATTGGGATTTTAAAACAAAAGACTAATGATTCCCTTATGGCTTCACTCTCTCACGTGACAGATAACTTGTGTTGTTTTTTTATCTGAAATATACTCTATAAAAATAGTTTAACGAACACTGTTGAAATCCAGTTTACATACATGCAAATACTATAAATTATTACTGGTTAATGGAACTGTTGAAAGAAACAGAGGACAATAAATATGATGATCTTATGTTCTTTGCCAATGCTCATTAGTTGAATCTGAGGGTTTTAGAAAGATTTACTACAGGTCAGGTGTGGTGGCTCATGCCTGTAATCCCAGCACTTAGGGAGGCCAAGGCAGGTGGATCACGAGGTCAGCAGATCAAGACCAACCAGGCCAACATGGTGAAATCCCGTCTCTACTAAAATAAAAAAAAAATTAGCAGGGCGTGGTGGGGCACACCTGTAGTCCCAGCTATTCAGGAGGCTGAGGCAGGGGAATCACTTGAACCCAGGAGGCAGAGGTTACAGTGAGCCGAAATAGTGTCACTGCACTCCAGTCTAGGAGACAGAGCAAGACTCTGTCTCAAAAAAAAAAGAAAGAAATATTTACTACATTGTTACATTGTTACATTGTTATCTTTAAGGCTTTCTTAAAGGAAATGCTTGCCAAATATTCAAATAATCAAAAAATGGCAAAAAACTTTTCTTACTTATGTCTCACTGCACATGAACAAGGGGTGTGTGTGTGTGTGTGTGTGTGTGTGTGTGTTTGCCAAATAGATACACACACAATTGTTATGGACTGAATTGTGTCCCTGCCCAAATTCACATATTGAAGCCCTAGCCCCCCACGTGACTAGATTTGGATATACAGGCATATTTCATTTTATTGTGTTTTGCTTAATGTGCTTCGCAGATGCTGGTTTTTGGGGGTTTTTTCAAATTGAAGGTTTGCAGCAACCCTGCATTAAGCAAGTCTATGCGTACCATTTTGTCCAAAGGCATGCGCTCACTTCATATATCTGTGTCACATTCTGGCAATTCTCACAGTATTTCAAACTTTTTCATTATTATTATATCTGTTATGGTGATCTGCAATCAGTGATCTTTGACGTTACCATTGTAATTGTTTTGAGAGGCCATGAACCACACCCACATAAGACAGTGACCTTAACAAATGTTCTGTGGGTTCTGACTACTCCACTAACCAGCCACCCCTTTCCCTCATCCCCCCACCCTTTCCACTCATGTCTCTATCTCCTAGGGTTTCCCTATTCCCTGAGACACAACACTGAGATTAGACCAACCAATAGCCCTACACTGGCTTATATGTGTTCAAGCGAAAGAGTCACACATCTCTCACTTTATATCAAAAGCTAGAAATAATAAAACTTAGTGATGAATGCATGGCAAAGACTCAGATAAGTCAAAAACTAGGCCTCCTGCCCCAGTTAGCCAAGTTTTTAATGCAAAGGAAAAGATTGGGTTTTTTTAATGTAAACATTACTTTTATTTACTTATTTATTTTTACTTTTTTTAACTTTTATATTAAGTTCAGGAGTACATGTGCAGGTTTGTTACACAGGTAAACTTGTGTCATGGGGGTTTGTTGCATATATTATTGCATCACCCAGATACTAGACCTAGTACCCATTAGTTATTTTTCCTGATCCTTGCCCTCCTCCTCCTCTCCACCCTCCAACAGGCCCCAGTGTGTGTTGTTCCCCTCTACATGTCCATGTGTGCTCACTTAGCTCCCACTTACATAAGTGATGACATGTGGTATTTGGTTTTCTGTTCCTGAGTTAGTTGGAAAAGTTCTTGAAGGAAATAAAAAGTGTATTAAAAGTGTATCAGTGAACACATGGATGATAAAGTAAAACAACCTTATTTATGGAGAAAGTTTTGTTTTTTTGTTTTGTTTTGAGACAAAGTCTTACTCTGTCACCCAGGCTGGAGTTCAATGGCATGATCTCAGCTCACTGCAACCTCTGCCTCCTGGGTCCAAGCAATTCTCTCACCTCAGCCTCCTGAGTAACTGGGATTCCAGGCACGTGCCACCATGCTCAGCTAATTTTTGTATTTTTAGTAGAGACGGGGTTTCACCATGTTGGCCAGGCTGGTCTTAAACTCCTGACCTCAAGTGATTAGCACACCCCAGCCTCCCAAAGTGCTGGGAATACAGGTGTGAGCCACTGCACCTGGCCATTTATGGAGAATGTTTGAGTGGTCTATGTAGAAGCTCAAACCCACCACATTTTCTTAAAGCCAAAGCCTAATCCAGAGCAAGGCCTTAACTCTCTTCAATTCTATAAAGGCTCAGAGAGGTTAGGAAGCTGCAGAAGAAAAGGATGAAGTTAGCAGAGGTTGGTTCATGAGTTTGAAGGCCGAGGTGGGTGGATCACCTGAGGTCAGGAGTTCGAAACCAGCCTGACCAACATGGAAAAACCCCATCTCTAATAAAAATGCAAAATTAGCCAGGCGTGGTGATGCATGCCTGTAATCCCAGCTACTCGGGAGGTTGAGGCAGAAGAATCGCTTGAACCTGGGAGGCAGAGGCTGCAGTGAGCCAAGATCGCGCCATTGCACGCCAGCCTGGGCAACAAGAGTGAAACTCCATCTCAAAAACAAAAAAAAGAAGAAGAACTAAAACTATAGCTGCCACAGTGATTCCTCTGATGGATCAAAGTAAACTGAAAATCTTCTAGAAAAGATTCACCATTCTACATGTCATTAAAAGCATTCATGATTCACAGGAGGAGGTCTAAATAGCAAAATTAACAGTTTGGAAGAAGTTGATTCCAACCCTCATGACTTTGAGGGGTTTAAGACTTAGTTGAAGAAGTAACTGCCGATGTACTAGAAATGGCAAGAGAGCTAGAATCAGAAATAGAGCATGAAAATATAAATAAATTGTTGCAATCTCATGATAAAACCAAATGGATGAGGAGTTGCTTCTAGTGGATGAACAAAGAAAGCGGTTTCTTGAGACAGAATCTACTACTGGTGAAGATGCTGTGAACATTGTTGAAATGACAATAAAGGATTTAGAATAGTCCATAAATTTAGTTGACAAAGCAGTGGCAGGATGAGAAGATTGACTCCAATTTTGAAAAAAGTTCTACTATGGGTAAAATGCTATCAAACAGCACTGCATATTACTGAGAAATCTTTCAAGAAGGGAAGCCAATTGATGAGGTAAGCTTCATTGTTTACTTATTCTAAGAACTTGCCACAGCCATCCAACCTTCAGCAACCACCATCTGATCAGTCAACAGCCATCAACATTGAGGCAAGACCCTTCACCAGCAAAAAGATTATGACTCACTGAAGGCTCAGATGATCGTTAGCATATTTTAATAATAATATATTTTTTAATTAAGGTATGTACACTTTTTAGACATATTGCTATAGTATACTTAAAAGGCTATGTGTAACTAACTTTTATATGCACTGGGAAACCAAAAAATTTGTGTGACTTGCTTTATTGCCATACTTACTTTATTGCAGTGGTCTAAAACCAAACCCTCAGTATCTCTGAGGTATGCTAGTAGCACCTTTAGGGAGGTAATTAAAGTTACATGAGGTCATAAGGGTAGAGCCCTGATCCAATACAACTGTTGTCTTTATAGAAGAGGAAGAGACACGATACCAGGATGCAAATGCACAGAGAAAAAGCCATACAAAGACACAGCAAGAAGGCCATCTGCAAGATAAGAAGAGAGGCTTCAGGAAAAACCAAACCTGCCAACACCAGAAGAGCAATGAAGATCAGGAGCACTTAAAACTATGTCATTCAAAAAATAAAAATGTTGGGCCGGGCGCGGTGGCTCAAGCCTGTAATCCCAGCACTTTGGGAGGCCGAGGCGGGTGGATCACGAGGTCAAGAGATCGAGACCATCCCGGTCAACATGGTGAAACCCCGTCTCTACTAATACAAAAAATTAGCTGGGCATGGTGGCGCATGCCTGTAATCCCAGCTACTCAGGAGGCTGAGGCAGGAGAATTGCCTGAACCCAGGAGGCGGAGGTTGCGGTGAGCCGAGATCACGCCATTGCACTCCAGCCTGGGTAACAAGAGCGAAATTCCGTCTCAATAAATAAATAAATAAATAAATAATTAAAATGTTTATATTGGTGATAAATACAGGGAAAACAACAGCAACTATAAAGAATTTGAAAATCTATCATATGTAATAGGAAGTAGACTCATTCTGTACAACTCCACACAGTAGAAGCAGCATCGATAAAGCAGTCATTAGAGAGTAGTATATTTTGACAAACTTTTAAAACAACTACCCCAAAGATTTAATTTGCAAAAGTGGCATTTTCGTAGTAATATTTAAGAGTACAGGTAAGAAATGTGAGTTTTAAAAACAAAACAAAACAAAAACCTGCCTGGTACTCGGAACTGCCCAGAGGCAGGATGAAATACCTCAAGTTCCCGCTCACTAAAGGTGTTCAGATTTGGCTATCTGACAAACTGATGGAATATTATAGAGGAGACTCAGGCATCTGAGATATTTGGACCAAATCATCTCTCCATTTCCTTCTAATCTTTGGATGCTTTGTTTACAACTTAATTTCTATCCAATGAAAATTAAGTTGTATTTTCCCTAAGGGAAGGATCTGGGAACAAGAAAAACCACCTCAGATTTCTGAAGTTTATGCGAGCCTTATGATTTTTCCTTCTCCACTCTCATCAAAACTATAGATAAGTCCTTGCTTGGCCGGGCGCAGTGGCTCACGCCTATAATCCCAGCACTTTGGGAGGCCGAGGCGGGTGGATCACAAGGTCAAGCGATCGAGACCATCCTGGTCAACAAGATGAAACCCCGTCTCTACTAAAAATACAAAAATTAGCTGAGCATGGTGGCGCATGCCTGTAGTCCCAGCTACTCAGGAAGCTGAGGCAGGAGAATTGCTTGAACCCAGGAGGTGGAGGTTGCGGTGAGCCGAGATCGCGCCATTGCACTCCAGCCTGGGTAACAAGAGTGAAACTCCGTCTCAAAAAAAAAAGTCATTGCTTTACATATAAATTATTTATACAAAAATATACTGTATATGACTGCCAGAAAGGCCAACAGACAATAGGAGCATTTCTTTTTTACTTTAGCCACACCAAGAATGGTCAGCCAGGCTATTCAATATGACAACTGAGAAAAGCACAAAGAAGGTAAATCAAATAGACTTTAAAAAAAGAAAAGCAGTATTAAAACACAAGAGACTTCACTTTTAATGGTATAACAACCAAAAAAAGTGATTTAAGGAATACAGAAACTGGCTGTTTCTAGTGTGAATACATAAAGATCAATAAGATGAAATAGAAGATAGAATTTATTTCCTATGTTAAGTCAAGTTTGTTTTTATCAGATTATTAGGGATTTTCATGGAAATATGTAAAACAACACTTGGTTCATTTCTACTTTTCTATAATTAAAGCACGAGTTCCAGTCTGTGATGGTACTGGGAGTTTAGTGATAGAAGCGCATCCTAGAATTCAACTAAAATAATATTACAAATCCAGAATCTGGGGTACCACTGATGACCCTACTTGTCAATACAGTACAGAGAAGGAATGCAAAACAGGCAAAAAACCAGAAGGCAACTACTTTGTCCTATGGCACAATTTATCCGCTTCTGACCCTCCTTTCTCACACACAACAGCCATTTCTACTTTAAAATCATATTTACTTTGAAAAACAATATTTACTTTTCCAAAATATAAAAGCACTGCCTTGGAGATACATACCTAGAAGCTGTTTCTGGAGCACTTCTAGTACCAGTCTGATCTTTGTAAAAACTTCAGATGGTGATGGATATTCCAAGTTAGTCATTATAGATTCAAAACGAATAATAACTATGTCAGGCTGGTTTTCTATCACAGCATGAAGGGATGGGCAAGAAGCCAGAGGCCTAAGGATATACTTCAGCAGCATCTGACCTGAAAAATCATATGAACATTCATCAAAAAATCACTATAAGAAACTTCTAGGCCAAGCACAGTGGCTCATGTCTGTAATCCCAGCACTTTGAGAGGCCAAGGAGAGTGGATCATCTGAGGCCAGGAGTTCAAAATTAGCCTAGCCAACATGATGAGACCCTGTCTCTACTAAAAATACAAAAATTAGCTGGGCGTAGTAGCGGGCGCCTGTAATCCCATCGACTCGGGAGGCTAAGGCAGGAGCACTGCTTGAACCTGGGAGGTAGAGGTTACAGTAAGCTGAGATCATGCCATTGCACTCCAGCCTGGGTGACAAAAGCAAAACTCCATTTCAAAAAAAAAAAAAAGGAATTTCTAAAAAGCATGTCAAAAATATATATAAATCTTTGAGCCTAACAACCAAAATACATATACCATGACATTACACAACAACCATTATGCAGTGCAGGTTTTACCACTAAAGTTTCCCAGATTATCTACATATTTTTATTTAAATTATTCAAAAACCAGATAAAAAGAAAATAGTTTAAAAAAAAAAATCTCTTAATAAAAAAGATTTTATGACAATTCCCTTTGATGAATCAAGAGGCCAGACTCTATATTCATACTCTCCAGAGAATATTTTATCATCTTTTCAGTCTTCCATTTAACATTGAGTCTTAGGAGATTCTGTGTAAATGACACAAAGTAGCATGCTTACCAAATGATTTAAGCTTGCTGCGCAGTTCTCCAAGAACAGAAAATGCCAAGAGGACAGAACTGATGGGTGGCATAGGGGCCTTCTCCTCTTTTTGCGATTGTTCAGTGTATAAATGAAGTTCGGTTTGTAGGTAAGATTCCAAACTGCTGGTATCTAAGAAAAAAGGGGGAAAAAATATCAGCTGTCTCACCAATACAAGATGTTCCCACTTCTATTCCTCAGAACTCATTCTCTGATATTTCTAAATGCAGTGCTATTAGAATATACTCCTAATGCAACCAAATATGAATTATGACACACATGTCCTTGGCATCACTTTAAAAAAGGAAATGACTTTTTGAGGTCAGGTGCAGTGGCTCATGTCTATAATCCCAGCACTTTGAGAGACCGAAGCAGGAAGACTGCTTGAGCCCAGGAGTTCAAGACCAGTCTGGGCAGTGTAGTGAGACCCTGTCTCTAAAAAAACATTTTTAAACTGGTCAGGTGTGATAGCATGCACCTGTGGTCCCAGCTACCGAGGGTGGGGTGGGGAAGTAATGGGGGCTAATGCAGCAGGATCACTTCAGCCCAGGAGTTTGAGACTGTAGTAAGCTATCGAGCCACGGCACTTCAGCCTGGGTGACAGAGCGAGCCTCTGTTAAAAAAAAAAAAAAAAATGATGAGGTCCTAGTTTGGCAGACCTTCCTTTCTATGTTCTTTCTGCCAATCAAGTTTAATAAGTAGGATATGTTATAACAAATAATTCAACACATCTGCCCTCTTTTCTTAATTAATATTCTACTTGATAACAGAATCTAGAATTTCAGGATAACTTCCTTCAAATACCTGATACACATACACATATGCACAGGTGTCTATGTACGCACATATGTATATAATGAATTTGCAGGCCAAGGTGGCTACAGGAAAGGGAACAGGCGGAGGCAGTTTCTCTTGAAATACACTAAATTTCAAGATCCAACGTTGGAAAATACAACAGGTACAATAGCAGGTCCTTGAAATACAGCCTCTGAAGTTTTACTCTTAGGGCAAACAACACACCGAAGAGGGCTCATACCCAGAGGTAGGCAGAAAGGCTGAGAGCCAAGTAGCATAAATCAAAGCCAGGGCAGAAGTAATCCTATTTCTTCACCTTGCAAAGCATTCCCTATCTCATGATTTTCCCCAAGGACTAGAAAAAAATTGAGCAAAACCCCTCCTCTACCCACAAGCCTACTGATCCATCTTCTTTCCTAAGCAAGAGAGAGAATGGCTAGATAGCTTCTTTACACTTTCTAGCCAAGACAAACTGCTGGGATTAGGGCTGTTAGGAACAGACATGTCCTACAAGGCCATGGAAACTTAATGTGGTCACAAATTGCTACCACCTCCTCGAGCACACTCTCACCACACGGACCCCAACTACCCTATCATTTTTCTCACATTCCTAGGGAACAGGACAGAAAAGAGGGATGTAAGGGAAGTAAGGTGAGGGCACTTTAGGGACCCAGATGACTTGGTCCTAAGAAAGCATCTTGCTAACAGGAGCACTCAATACAGACTTGGAAGATTATGAATGAAACCTCATCTACCAAAACAAAATATTTAGAGTATATTCAGACACCACTGGTTCAGGCAGATGAAGCAAAGCAGTCCACCTGAGGTCAGCAGCACCTTTTGATGGTGGGAACTTCCACACAATCAGCTTCTGCCACTCTTCTCCAAGGTGATAAAGTATGTTCTGTTTCTGTATTGTGAGCTCCATGCTGAGAGATTTCAATATTTTTAAATCAAAGCATTTCCTGGATTTTAATAGCTTCAAGCATTTCTGTGCCTGGGTAATGAAATGGAATCACTGTTAAACATTCCATCTGGATTCAGGGCAATTAGAATATATTTGCATAATGATAAAGAATACAAAATTTACTGAAAACAAGAAGAACACTTATTGCTCATGCTTTGGGGAAAGCATTTAGTACCTCTTCCAGACGCTGAGCACCAGTGACATACTTCTTCTCTGTTAGTGCACAATTATATTCTTCAATAGCAGTGGAAAACTGAAAAATTAAGTATAATATTTTATACATCCTATTATTTCAAGTCTTATTGCTTTTAAAATATTAAGAAATGCTCCCACTTTCCCTCCCCCTCCCCCTCTATATTAAAAAAAAAAAGAAAAGAAAAGAAGAAGAAAAAAATACAATATAGTCAGGAGATAGCCACTGAATAATGAGACCAAGTGAAAAAAAAAAAAAAAAACAAACAAGCTTCTCACCACCAAAACACTAGGGTTCAAGTTGAGTTTACTGACCTCCTGCAGCTGTTTAAGCAAACTTAGGACAACTGAGTCTCTTTCCAACTGTTGCTTTAAGTCTGTAAATTCACCAGTTGATACGTGAAGATCCCGGCGGACCTAATTCACACATCAAAGACAAGTAGTTTTAAGCTATACCACACCTAATAAATAAAACATTTACAGCAAATCAATAAGTTTTATTAAGTCAACGTAATTCATGTTGAAATTTAAATGCTAGTTAAGACTGTAATAAAAATCACAATGCAGTAGGAAGATACCTTAGAGGTCCAACTAGTCCGAACCCTTATTCTATTCCAAGAATACCCATTCCTCTCAACATAATATCTTCATGTCACCATCTATTCTTAATTTCAGCAGGTATCTTTCATCAGAGAGCTCATCCACCTACTAGAAAGGTATCCCCACTGCCAAGTGATAACTCATTCTACAGTCAGACAGCTCTATTAGAATTTTTTTTTTTTTTAATTGAAACAGGGTCTCACTCTGTTGCCCAGGCTGAAACGCAGTGGTGCGATCTCAGCTCACTGCAGCCTCAACTTCCCTGGGCTCAAGCAATCCTTCCACCTCAGCTCTGCCAAGTAGCCAGGAAAACAGGCACGTACCACCATGCCTGGCTAATTTTTGTGTTTTTTTGTAAAGATGGAGTTTCACCATGTTGTCCAGGCTGGTCTTGAACTCCTGGACTCAAGCGATCTGCCCTCCCGGCCTCCCAAAGTTCTGAGATTGCAGGCGTGAGCCACCGCACCTTGTCAGAAAGATTTAATATTGAGGCAGAATCTACCCCGAATTCTGTCCCACCTTATTAATGACTTTACATGGATCAATTATTCCCTCTCTCCTACAATCTCCAATTAACCTCATTTATCTTCACTCATTCGTGAAATATATATTGACTGAACACCTATGAGTGCATGACTTATCCTATCAAATTTAATATGTTAAAATTTCTCCCGTCTTCCAGAAAAAATTCCCTCCACCTCACCAACCACCCTATTTCTCAGTAACTGCCTCATTTTTCTCCTCCCTCTCACAAACAGCTTCCTGAAACAGTGATCAATATTCACTGTCTTTACATTCTGACCTCTCATTCACTCTATACCTCACTGTGATCTGGTTCCTAGCCCCACCATTCCACCAAAACTGTTCTTGCCAAAAAAAAAAAAAAAAAAAAAAAAAAAACACTGAACTCCTTATTGCTAAATCCAAAGCATACATTACTAGTACAGTCATGCGTCACTTAACAATGGGGACACATTCTGAGAAATGCATTGTTAGGTGATTTTGTTATCATGCAAACATCATAGAGTATACTTACCCAAACCTAGATGGTATGTTCTACTATGCACCTAGGCTAAATAAAACTATTGTTCCTGGGCTATTAACCCATACAGCATGTTACTGTACCATTTACACAATGATAAATATTTGTATATGTAAACACAGAAAACGTACAGTAAAAATAAAGCATAAAAATAGTACACCTGTATAGGGCACTTACTACAAATGGAGGTTGCAGGACTAGAGTTGCTCTGGGTGAGTCAGTGGGTGAGTGGTGAGTGAATGTGAAGACCTAGGACATTAGTGTACTCTACTGAAGACTTTATAAACACTATATATTAGGTTACACTAAATTTATTTCTAAAATTTTTCTTTCTTCAATAATAAATTAACATTAGCTTGCCGTAACATTTTTACTTTATAAACTTTTTAACTTTTTTTTTTTGAGGAGTCTCACTCTGTGACCCAGGCTGAAGTGCAGTGGCACGATATCCGTTAACTGCAACCTCCACCTCTCAGGTTCAAGCAATTCTCCTGCCTCAGCCACCGAAGTAGCTGGGATTACAGGCGCCCACCACCACCCCAGCTAATTTTTGTATTTTCAGTAAAGATGGAATTTCACCATGTTGGCCAGGCTGGTCTCGAACTCCTGACCTCAAGTGATCTGCCCACCTCTGCCTCCTAAAGTGCTGGGATTAAAGGCATGAGCTACTGTGCCCAGCTAATCTTTTTAACTTTTTGATGTTCGTAAAAACACATCTTAAAACACAAACACACTATATAGCTGTACAAAAATATTTTTTGTGTGTCTTTATTTCCTCTAAAAAAAAAGGGGGTATGTGAGGAACATGCAAGTTTGTTACAAAGGTATACATGTGCCATGGTGGTTTGCTGCACCTACTAACCCATCCTCTAAGTTCCCTCCCTTCGCCCCTCATCCCCTAACAGGCCCGGGTGTGTGTTGTTCCCCTTTTTGTGTCCATGTGCCCTCATTGCTCAACCCCTGCTTATAAGTGAGAACATGCGGTGTTTGGTTTTCTGCTCCTGTGTTAGTTTACTGCGGATAATGATTTCAACTTCATCCATGTCCCTGCAAAGCACATGATCTCATTCCTTTTTATGGCTGCACAGAATTCCATGGTGTATATGTACCACATTTTCTTTACCTAGTCTATTACTGCTGGGCATTTGGGTTGGTTCCATATCTTTGCTATTGCAAATAGTGCTACAATAAACATTTGTGTGCATGTGTCTTTATAGGAGAATGATTTATATTCCTTTGGGCATATAGCCAGTTTTGGTGAGCCGAGATTGCGCCACTGCACTCCAGCCTGGGCAACAGAAGTGAAACTCCGTCTCAAAAAACAAATTTCTTGTTTGAGCAATTGCATTTCAAGGTATCTCTTTTTATTTATTGTTTTTTTTTTTTTTTACAACAGTCTAGCCTTCACCTTAATATAATTCAACTGCCTGTGAAAGACCATTGGATATCTCATAGGCACCTTAAATTTAAATTCCTCAAATCTCTCACAAAAACCTGCTCTTTCTCTTAATTCTCTCAGTGAATGGAATGAAACCATGATCTAGTTTCCCCGTTATCCTTGATTCCTACATCTTTCACTTCCCACGTCAACAATTCCCAAACATTCTCTCCAAAATGTCACTAGAATCCATCAATTTTTCTCCATCCCCACTGCCACTGACTTCAGGGCAAGTCACCACCCTTTTTTTTCTCGATTATTTTAACTGCTTCTGAACATCTTAACTGCCTTCTCTTATCCTGGATTCATTTCTCTCAAGTCCTTTCTTCAAACTGCAAGCAGAATAGGATTCCTAAAATTCAAATCTGATCTCAATCTCTTAAAATCCTCTGTGGCTTCCACAGTGCCATCAAGACAACATCCACACTAACTTTATCATATTACTACTAACCTAATATGCAAGGTCCTTGCTTACCTTTCTAATTGCATCTTATGTTCCTTCTCACCACAATCCCTAAACATTCATCTTATAGAATATTTGTAGCCCCCCAAAAATGACATCTCTCCATTTCCTCCATCCCTATGCCTACCTAAAACTTATGGCTACTTACAACACTCTTCCTTCCCCTTTTGCCTATCACTCCCATCTTGGTTTGGATACTGTTTCCTGTAGGAAGCCATCCTTAGCTTTATCTCCTCTCTCTAACTGTATTACTCCTATTTATTGTCACACTATTATCAGGCATGAGAATCATACCTTGGAATAAAAAACATTCTTATTCAGCAACTATCACAGTATCTGGCACCTTTTAAGTGCACAATAAATATACCAAATACCTGAATAAACTTGTAACATACACCTACTGAAAAAATTCTCCATTATGAACCATAAATTTGAGTATTTCTCCTGTATGACAGAACTTCAAATATTGAAAGTGTTTCTTCCCAAGGCTAAACATCCTCAGTTTATTTCACAGCTCTTCAAATAGTACAGTGTTCAGAGCTAAACCAAATACAACAACCACAACTAAATGAATTTCAACAGCCAGGATGTGGCCAGTAAAAGGTAGAGAGCCAATTACTGTCTTGTTCCAGATACGTCATTTCTAATAGCACAGTCTAATACTGCACTATTGATACTGACTCCCAAATCAATCCACTAATTGCAAATACACTCTGGGGATATTTTTTGAACTGTGCCAGAGGTGCAGAGCAACAGATTGATTTTTATTAAAACCTTTAATCAGAATGATTGGTGAATAGGATACTAAGTAGATATTCTAGGTAACCGGTGTTTTTCTCACTTGTGATTCAGGTTTTCTAAACAACTTTTGAAAAGCACATTTGTTCACTTTCTTTTTTTAATAACTATGACATAGGGAACAGATTTGATTCTTTCTTGGTATTAAGAACCTACAGAATACCTCAAGATCATGATTTTGAATATCAATGAGCCCTGTGCAATAATTTAGAAATAGATATAGAAACACCTACGATTGTACTTTGTTTAAACCTCTTATGTCAGTATGCTTGCTCTCAACTGCCAATTTGTGCTAAAAGAAAACTTCAGGGAAAAATTCCTGGCGAGATACATGAGCAAATGTTTTTAAAATTATAAAGCAGTTGTTTCCAAACTGAGTTACTTCTTTTTGTAATGACAACACTCCAACAAACATGGTAAATATTTCTCAAACCCACCAGACTTCCCCTAAGACGTCTACAAAGCATTAACCCACAAAGTGACACTGTACAAGAAAGGCAAAGATCCTATGTATGCCCAAGGAAAGTGGCTTTATGACAGAAAGTAGAGTGGTTATGACGGATAAACCAAGCCAATTTTCCAGAAGAAGGCCAAAAGACAAAGAAGATTATGTTTGTTTATTCGTTCTGCTTGAGTCAGGGTTTTACAGTCACCCATGCAATCACGGTTGGGCGACAGGCGATCCTCCCATCTCAGCCTCCCAAGAAGCTGGGACTACTGGCACAAGCCACCACACCCAGCTAAATTGTTTACTTTTTGTAGAGACGAGGTCTCACTATGTTGCACAGGCTGGTCTCAAACTCTTGGGCTCAAGCCATCCTCCTACTTCTGCCTCCCAAAGTGTTAGGATTACAGGTGTGAGCCACCACACCTGACAGAAGATTATGTTGATGCTTGAATTTGTTAAGGCCAGCTGCAAATCTAAGAGAATGTTGGCCATTAAGAGACTTAAGCATTTAAGCCAGGTGCAGTGGCTCCTGCCCTATAAATCTAGCACTCTGGGAGGCCAAAGCAGGGGATTGCTTGAGTCCAGGAGTTTGAGACCAGCCTCGGCAACATGCAAAAATCCCGTCTCTACAAAAAATGCAAAAATTAGCCAAGTGTAGTGGCGCACACCTATAGTCCCAGCTACTTGGGAGGTTGAGGTGGGAGGATTGCTTGAGTCTGGCAGGCTGAAGCTGCAGTGAGCTGTTCATGTCACTGCACTCCAGCCTGGGTGACAGAGTGAGACCCTATCTCAAAAAAAAAAGAGAGAGAGACAGATGTAAGCAATTAAATTAGATGAGAAAGGGTGAAATGATCCACTTCTAAGCTTCATATGTTTGTATTTTATTATGAAGATAATAAAATCCGGAAGTTTTTTTTTAATGTATGAAGTGCTATTCTGGCTGGGGTGGTGGCTCACACTTGTAATCTCAGTACTTTGGGAGGCCGAGGCGGGCGGATCACCTAAGGTCAGGAGTTCAAGATCAGCCTGACCAACATGGCAAAACCCCATCTCTACTAAAAATGCAAAAATTAGCTGGGTGTGGTGGCACATGCCTGTAATCCCAGCTAGTTGGGAGGCTGAGGCAGGCAGGTCACTTGAACCCAGGAGGTGGAGGTTGCAGTGAGCCAAGATTGCGCCACTGCTCTACAGCCTGGGCAACAAGAGCGAGACTCCACCTCAAAAAAAAAAAAAAGAAAGAAAGAAAGAAAGAAGGAAAGAAGGAAGGGGAAGGAAGGGAATGGAAGAAGGAAAGAAAGGAAAGAAAGAGTGCTATTCAAATGCAAGACATTATTATTATGGCTGAATAATTTTTTTTTTTTTAGACAGGGTCTCACTCTGTCACCCAGGCTGGAGTACAGTGGTATGATCAGAACTCACTGCAGCCTCAACCTCCAAGGCTCAAATGCTCAAAAGATCCTCCCACATCTCAGCCTCTTGAGTGGCTAAGACTACAGGTGCCCACCATAACATCCGGTTAATGTTTGTTGTTTCCTTGTAGAGACCAGGTTTCACCATGTTGCCCACGCTGGTCTCCAACTCCTACGCTTAAGCAATCCACTGGCTTCAGCCCCACAGCATGCTGGTATTACAGGTGTGATCCACCAGGCCTGATCAAATTTTCTTCCATAAAAAATAAGTTATTTAAATTACATTTTTGGACGATACTTCTATTTCAGAATTGAAGTCACCCTACAATCATTTAGTTCAATCTCCATTTACCAATCAGAAAAGTGAGGGTTTGAAAAGTTGTACACAATTAAGCTGTCTCAGGAATCAGAAAGCCGAACCACCTCCCTAACAAACCCACCCAATATAACAGATTATCCTTACCTCACTCTCTATCCTAGATTTCAGCAGGTCAATGTCTTCAGATAGCTTATCCACCTGAGTAATCAGGTCCTGTGCACTCTGCATGCTAGGCAGGAATTCACTGTACTTCTTACTAATCATGCTGCACACCTCACCCTATAATATAAAACAGAATTATAATAAAAGACAGTGAGATGAGTAGAGAACTCTGATAAAAAATATATTTGTCTTCCACAAGGCATTTTCCATGTTAGAATCTTCTTGCAAATTGCCCACACTCATTCACTTTCCCTCCAAGCCAATGAGTTTCTTTCAAAAACACATTTCTCCCCCCGTGAAGGGTCTCATAACATTATTAGGATAAAAGAAGACAACAATATGAAACATCACTATGTACTCCAAGAGTATGTACAATTATTACTGGTTGATTAAAAAATTAAATAAAACAAAAGAAAACAATGATCAACAAACCCCGTTGGGTGCCCAAGTTGTACAAATGCTGGAAAAGAGAAAGGTGGGGCCAGAAGTTCTCATACTGAATGGTATCAGGCTGTGGTCACCAATTTTAATCATAAATCTAACAGAAAAGAAAATAAATGGATAAATTAAAGCCATAATCTATATATCTCAATTTCTATTTTCTTACCTATAACATTTTATGGCCCAATCTTAAAACCCTACATTGATTTGAGTTTCATCATCTCCTTTAATGCAAACTAACTGAAAGTACTGAATACTGTATATTGAATTACTTAATACCTTGAAAGATACAAGAAATTATGGATCTTTCTCTGGGGTGGTTGTGCAGGCAGCGGATGTGGGAAGCTGGACTCCAGGCAACATCATGTACTACAAATTTAGCGGCTTCACGTTCAGGTTGGCGGGAGCATGAACTTCAGAGTCCTATATCCCATAGGGATTAAAGCCTGTGGTTTCCACAGAAGCACCACCTATCATATTTGCCATACCGACTAACTGACCTCTGATTCCACTGCATAATTTTGCTGGGAAAAACAAAGTTCCACAGCTGCAGAAGTTTCTCCAGAAAGCTGATGATGTGCCCATCTACCTGAAATGAGGCTTGACTGATCAAATGCTGTTATCAGACCACCATGGGACTGACTGTGGGCAGGAGCATCTACCACTGCCTGATGGCCCTCTACATGGCTTCACATCCCCAAAACAAATGAGTTAGCACCAAAACAAATGAAGACTGGTTTGCTTTTTGGCATAAACCCTTCGAATTTTCTTTTTCATTGTTTATGTTAATTTTTTTTTTCTTTTTTTGAGATGAAGTCTCACTCTGTCACCCAGGCTGGAGTGCAGTGGTGCATTCTTGGCTCACTGCAGCCTCTACCTCCCAGGTACAAGCGATTCTCCTGCCTCAGCCTCCCAAGAAGCTGGGACGACAGGCATGTGCCACCACACCCGGCTAATTTTTGTATTTTTAGTAGAGACGGGGTTTCAACATATCGGCCAGGCTGGTCTTGAACTCCTGACCTCAGGTGATCCAGCCGTGTAGCCCTCCCAAAGTGCTGGGATTAAGGCATGAGCCACCGAGCCTGGCCTAAATTTTTTTTTTAACTTGGATGATACATGTTTGCAAGAAAAACAGATACGAAGACAGTATTTTGGCTTGCTTATGAAATGCATATGGCTTATCAGAGCTCATTCAACAGTTAAAGCCAATGTTTAAGGAAATGATGCAGCCGGGCATTGTGACTCATGCCTGTAATCCCAGCACTTTGGGAAGCTGAAGCAGGTGGATCACTTGAGGTCAGGAGTTCGAGACCAGCCTGGCCAACATGGTGAAAGCCCATCTCTACTAAAATATAAAAAAATTAGCCGGGCATGGTGGTGGGCACCTGTAGTCCCAGTTACTTGGGAGGCTGAAGCAGGACAATCACTTGAACCCAGAAGGCAGAGGTTGCAGTGAGCCAAGATAACGCCATTGCACTCCAGCCTGGGCGACAGAGTGAGCAAGACTCTACCTCAAAAAGAAAAAAGAAAAAAAAGAAATGATGCTGTGCTGTGTTTGTGCTCCTGATTTCCCTGGAGGTTCTGGATGAAGGTTGCACACAGGCTCATTAACCGCAGTTTATACTAAGAACCTCAGAGACTTGAGGTTGTTTTCTTAAAAACAAAAACAAAAACAAAAAAACAGAGTTTCACTGTTGCCCAGGCTGGAGTGCAGTGGAACAATCTCACCTCACTGCAACCTCCACCTCCCGGATTCAAGCAATTCTCCTGCTTCTGCCTCCAGAGTAGCTGGGATTACAGGCGCCCGCACCACATTGAGCTAATTTTTGTATTTTCAGTAGAGACGAAGTTTCACCATGTTTGCCAGGCTGATCTGGAACTCCTGACCTCAGTCGATTTGCCTGCCTTGGCCTCCCAAATTGCTGGGATTACAGGCATAAGCCACCGCACCTGGCTGAGGTCGCATTTTTGAGCATAGGATACAGAAGCCTTTCTGGATTTGGATGTGCCTGAGGAAAGAAGACGGACGCCAAGGCATGCGCATAAAATGAGGGGCTTGAGTTAGTAGTCACCTGTGGGGGGAGGGGGTTCCATCTTGCAGTAAAATTTTGAAAGAAATTATTTTTAGTCTGCCTCTATTCATTGGGCAGTTCATTTCAAAGGGTTATCTGCCTCATCTCATATCTTCAGTGAAATTTTATGTGTAATTGTGTGTATTTCTTCCACTATGGGAAGAGAGAACACCTGTTTAGTGTTGCACTTTAGACTGGTGTCTGTTTTGTTAATTCAGCTGTGCCACAAATTCTCCTTTATCTTTTAGAAATGTTATGACTTGGGCCGGGCGCGGTGGCTCAAGCCTGTAATCCCAGCACTTTGGGAGGCCGAGGCGGGTGGATCACGAGGTCAAGAGATCGAGACCATCCTGGTCAACAAGGTGAAACCCCGTCTCTACTAAAAAATACAAAAATTAGCTGGGCATGGTGGCACACGCCTGTAGTCCCAGCTACTCAGGAGGCTGAGGCAGGAGAATTGCTTGAACCCAGGAGGCGGAGGTTGCGGTGAGCCGAGATCGCGCCATTGCACTCCAGCCTGTAAAATGATTTTTTTTTTTTTTTAGACAGACTCTCTGGCCCTCAGGCTGGAATGCAATGGTGTGATCTCAGCTCACTGCAACCTCCGCTTCCCAGGTTCAAGCGATCCTCCTGCCTCAGCCTCCAGAGTAGCTAGGATTACAGGCACACCTGGCTAATTTTGTTAAATTATTTATTTTGACGGTGGAATAAATACATGAATGAAAAAAAAAGAACAAATTATGCTTGCCCTCAAACAAACTCCTTTTAGGTAGGAAAGATACTATATACTTGAGCAACAAGAATGCAGGACTGAAATTGAATAAAGCAACAAAGTTACAAAGCCTTCCAGGAGCACAAATGAGAAAGAGATCCCCTGTCCCTGAGGGAAAATAAAGATTTTTTTTTTCAATGCAGTAGACGTTTGAAATGGAACTTTAAAAATGGGTAGAAATACTACAGGAAAAGATGGAAAGATGGGAACATAAGCAAAATATGGGATTGAAGAAAAGAGGGGAGAGTGGTGCTTGGAGCAGAGAAAGTAATTCTCAATTGGCTGAAGATTCAAATTGGTAAAGGAACTAGTGAAAGGAAGCAAAGGCACATTGTGTCCAGACCACATAGGAGCTAGGGTAGCTTGCCATGCTAAAGTAACTTAAAAACCTGTCCTCTTTCCATCACATTAAGTAGTGGTAAAAAATCCGAAAGCCATATTAAAGAAGAGATGTCAGGGATATGACTCCTTAAAATTCAGGAAACCACTTTTGTAAAATCAAGAGCTGTTAGAAGAGTTATACCTGTGCCTTTATGGTGTGTGCCAAACTTGCTCCCTCGAATCCCTACTTGACTCCAGATACACAGAATTTTCAATGAAAGCAACTGAAGATGTGGGCAAATACTGGCAAGGGAACAATATGAGTACAAAGTGAACCTGTGTGTGCCTATGTGCTTCCAGTTTTTGTATCAACCTCAAGGCAGCAAGGTCTCCGTAGGTGCCACTGATACTAACACTCAGCACACCTTCAAGTGCTTGTAGATGAAGAAGTTTTAAAAACACATTGAGGGGCCGGGAGCGGTGGCTCAGATCTGTAATCCCACCACTTTGGGAGGCTGAGGCAGTTGGATCACCTGAGATCAGGAGTTCTGGTCCAGCCTAACCAACATGGTGAAACCCCATCTCTACTAACAATACAAAAATAAAAAATAGCCAGGCGCGGTGGCGCGCACCTGTAGTCCCAACTACTTGGGAGGCTAAGTCAGGAGAATCGCTTGAACCCGAGAGGCGGAGGTTACAGTGAGCCGAGACCACGCCACTGCATTCCAGTCTGGGCAACAGAGCAAGACTCCCTCTCAAAAATAAACAAACAAATAAATAAATATAAAGACATATTGAGGGTTTGGGTTTTGGTTTTTTTTTAAATGTCGTGGAGGAGAAAGGTGCAATCCCCCAAGCTATTTTATTCATCAACAAATCAAGGAGTGGGTGGAGGAAATACACACTTACCGGTGGGGGAAAGGGTGGGGGAGGATCCTGTCTTTTTTCTATTCCTCTCCTGCGCTCGCTCCCTATCTTCCTCGGAACTTCCAGTTGCTCCTTCCGCTCTGCTGATTTCTTCAGTCTCCCTCTTCCCCCGGCACACCCCTCCCCAACGTAACCCTCCTCTCCCGTGCCCCCCAGCCACCGCCTCGTCGTCCTCACAGTCCCAGGCCTCCTCAGTTCCCAACCCCTGTCTGGGCTCCCCTCCAAGCTCCCTCCTCAATCCGCAACTCTAGGCCCTCCCACCCTCATTCAGCCCCAACACCTAGATCTCCCCAACAGGCCCCACTCTGCTAGTCCCCACTCTGTTTGCCCTTAGCCCCCAACTCCTCTCGCCAGTCCCTTCACACTTGGACCTGGCGTCCCCTTCCAGTCAGCTGACAGCTGCCCCGCTCTCACCTTGATCTCCTCCACCCGCCGCGTCAGGCGGCTGATCCGGGTCCCCAAATCCTCCTTTTCCAGCCTCCCAGAGTGTGCCAAAACTTCTGTCACAAACGAGGCCATGGCCAAGACGGGAACCAACGCTGACTCGGTCACTCTCGTAGCCAGCGCGGCAGCTCCCGTCCCGCCGGCGGTCTTGACGCGCGGCCTGCCGGGAAACGGAGTCTCGAAGGCGTCAGACCGCCGCCCGGAAAACGAGGGGCGCACTACAACTCCCAGCAGGCACCGCGCCAATCCTGGGATGGGAATTCCACGGTGTCCCGTAGTTGGCAAACTGTAGGCAGACGCGTTTTCCTTCTTAGCTGTTTTCAAACAGTTTGTCTCTTCCCGCCCGTTTTTCACTGGAGGAAATTAAACATTTTAAATAACCAGCACTAACTGAACCTTTCTAAACTTCAAAAGGCGTACCTGTAAAATTATCTAGCTGATAGAGCCAACGAGCCCATCTCGATCTTTTTTCCTTAACTTTTATAGGGCCGCTGTGGCATCAGAATCTATGAATGGCGCCCTCTGGAGTTGTGTAACGAAGTGGCATCACCACCTTATAAATAAAAGGTTGCCTATAATTACACTTATGTACATATATTACATCTACGTGATACATTACACATTTATGTTACCTACATTACATATTTATATTACTTAGATATACATATTAGTCCTGTGTGAACTAGAACAAGATACTTAGTACTTTCTAAAAGATTATAAATATGTAAATGTTTCAAAAGCTTTTTAAAATCGTTTATTTTAATGCATTGCATACAGAAGGATGTTCACAATATTCTATGTGTAGTATGATTCCTTTTTAAAAACGTTAAGTCTAGCTGGGCGTGGTAGTTCACGCCTGTTTCTCAGTCCCCACCTTACAAGGAAATTAACTTTGAAACAACCGATCTGCTTTTCATTCTTTGTTTCTCCTTTCTTCAGCCTTTTTCTTTCTATAAAACCAAGCTCCTCTGTTCAGCTCATGGAGACACCGATTCTACTTTATGGAATGAAGTGTTGCCTGATTCTAGAATCACAAATAAAGTGAATTAAGAACTTTAAACTAAATTTGTTGTAATTTTGTCTTTTGACAACAGTAATGAGAAATCTGAACTGAGAATCAAAGGAAGTGCTACTTTGAGATTGACGTTCTGGGATCTCCCTCCAGAAAACCTATCTATACATACCCACAAAACACAACTGCCTAAGCTCTTGCTTCTTCCCGAGCAGAGAGACTACTGGGTAAGGTGAAGACTGCTCCTCAAGGTCCAAGGAAAAGTCAGGGAAGAGCCAGAGTTAGACTGAGAAAGGATAAGAAAGACCGTGCAGTATGGACTGCGATGGCTACACACAGTCAGTGCATGTAGCAATGAATGAATACTTGAATTTAAAAAACGAAATTAATAAATGAATGTGTTCTGTATTCCCTCATTAACCTCACCTTCTTCATAGTTCACATTTATCATGGCTTATATGTCTCCCAATTCACAAATTTTCACAAATCATCAGGAAAAGGCAAGGAAATCAAGAGCGAAGTCGGGAAAGATTCCTCCTGGCCTAACATAGCTCACATACACGCGACATACCTGTATTCAGGAAGCAAATTAGCAAACGCATAATTCTGGCAAAGGACAGTACAAGCAGACAGCGTTTCCAAGTTTGCACAGTATTTGCCACGATGTTGCTTTAAAAGCAGCACAAGGTGCCTACAATTTGAGAAAGCAACCCGTTTGCTTCAAAATAGCACGCAAGGGAAGGGGTGGGTGCAGGTAGAAATGAAGCAAGATTGGGATGAGTGGATAATTTTTGAAGCGGAATGATGCAATATGGGATTTCTTTATACCATTCACTCTACTTTTGTATATGTTTGAAATTTTCTGTAATAAAACATAAAAGAAAAATGAGCACGTCAGATGATTCTTTGTGCCTCCCCACAAACCCTTGCACCATTGATAATCACTGGTATACCAGATGACTTAGGGTGTGGAGCCATCATTCAGACAAAGTTAAGATCCTCCTTTCTCAGGAGATGTCTCTTCATTTCAGGAGCACCTTTACTTTCACTTCATATCTACCCGACAGGGTGCAGTAGGTTAATATGTGAATAGGGAAACAGGGAAACAAATGAGTCAGACATTCATGACTCCAACAGAATATATCTGCTTTCTTCCCTGTTTTGCCATAAAGACTAGAGCCTCACCCACATGCTGTGTCACCAGTGTGCAGGGGCAGCTGCTGCCACCTGGGGACAAGAACATGAAATGTCCTCCTCTGAGCTGCCTGGCTCATGTTGGATCTGCTGTTTACCAGCTGGGGGACCTTGGCAAGTTACCTAACGTGTATCACACAGTGGCAGTGTGAAAATTAAATAAGGATAAAATGTCTAGCCAAAAGTCTGGCATTTAGCCGTACTCAGTAAATGTAAATTATTTCCTGTCCTGTCAGAACCTGCTACTTGGCAGCAGCAACATATAGGAATGGAAGCTGGTATGATTATCATCTATTTATAGCTGCTGTCCCAGCAGCAAGGGGAGTCTAGGGAGGGAGCACCTCCCTCTGGGAATGTTCTGGGTCTGGGTAGATTCCTTGGATTGGGGAATTTTTAATTATTTTGTAAAATTAACATTTGTCGGCTTTTTGTAATAAAAATATTAAGCGGGGCCGGGTGCGGTGATTCACACCTGTAATCCTAGCACTTTGGGAGGCCAAGGCAGGTGGATCACGAGGTCAGGAGTTTGAGACCAGCCTGACCAACATGGTGAAAACCCGTCTCTACTAAAAACACAAAAGTTAGCCAGGCATGGTGGTGCACATCTGCGATCCCAGCTACTCAGGAGGCTGAGGCAGGAGAATCGCTTGAACCCAGGAGGTAGAGGTTCCAGTGAGCCTAGATTGCACCACTGCACTCCAGCCTGGGTGACAGAGACTCTGTCTCAAAAATAAAAATAAATAAAAAAATTAAGTGATAAATTTATAAAATGTGTAAAATGCATGGGTAAGCACAAATAAGGAAACAAAAACTACGCATAATCCTATCACCAAACATACACACAATTCTATATTTTTATTTATTTATTGTTTTTTTGAGATGGGGATCTCACTCTGTCACCCAGGCTGGAGTGTACTGGCACCATCTCGGCTTACTGCAACCTCCACCTCCCAGGTTCAAGAGATTCTCCTACCTCAGCCTCCTAAGCAGCTTGTACGACAGGCATGTGTCACCATGCCTGGCTAATTTTTTTTATTTTGTTTTTAGTAGAGATGAGTTTTCGCCATGTTTCCCAGGTTGATCTTCAACTCCTGGCTTCAAGTGATCCACCCTCCTCAGCCTCCCAAAGTGCTGGGATTAGCATAAGTTACTGTGCCCGGCCGTATTCTATATATTCTACGTACTGTTTGGTTACTTCCTTTCCTCACTAACAAGATATCAAAAATATTTTTCATATCATTAAAATTCTTTCTACAAAATCACTTTAAAATGGCTGCCTCATATTAACAAAACCTGACAATTCTTAACAATATTTCAATGGACATTTTCATAAATCTTTGTATATATTCATGATACATTAGATAGATTCCTGGAGGCAAGGTGCTGAGTCAAAGTATGCATATGTTTAAAAGTATGAAACATAAAGTCATGTTGCCCTTCAAAAAGATCGTATCAACGTATATTCCAAGAACATCAATCATTCTTGTGATCTCAGAGCTAAAGAGTGATTTTAGTTTATGAATTTATTCATCAAATATGTATTGATGGCTCCCTGTATGGCTTTTTTGCCTGTCATGAGACCCTCCCCCAAACTCCACACCCACATCCGATATTGGACACAGCCCCTAAACTCAAACATTGCCAATTCCTGGCACCTGCCTCAGCTGCTACTCAAAAAACTGAAACAAGAACCCTCTCCCAATGTGAAAGATCTTCCACTAAAGCCTCCCAAAAAGCAATCTCTGCTAACCTGTCACTGACTCACTTGCGCTCCTTTTCTTTCTGCATCTGTGGTGGGAGTGACTATGGCCTGGAGCTTTCGTGGGAAAGCCCAGCTCGTGAGGCTACTTCTCTCCCTCCTTGGCTGGGTCTGCTCCTGTGTTACCACCGTCCTGCCCCAGTGGAAGACTCTTAATCTGGAACTGAACGAGATGGAGACCTGGATCATGGGGATTTGGGAGGTCTGCGTGGATCGAGAAGAAGTTGTCACTGTGTGCAAGGCCTTTGAATTCTTCTTGTCTCTGCCCCAGGAGCTCCAGGTAGCACGCGTCCTCATGGTAATCTCCCATGGGCTGGGCCTTTTGGGGCATTTGCTCTCCGGCTTTGAGTCTGAATGTTTCCAGTTTCACAGGATCAGATGGGTATTCAAGAGGCGGCTTGGCCTCCTAGCAGGGACTTGGAGGTATCAGCTTCAGCCAGTACCCTCCTTCCAGTCTCCTGGGTGGCCCATGCCACAGTCCAAGACTTCTGGGATGACAGTATCCCTGACATCATACCTTGCTGGGAGTTTGGAGGTGCCCTCTACTTGGGCTGGGCTGCTGGTATTTTCCTGGCTCTTGGCGGGCTACTCCTCGTCTTCTCAGCCTGTCTGGGAAAAGAAGATGTCCCTTCTCCCTTGGTGGTTGATCCCACAGTTCCCCCATCCTGGGCTCCAGTGGAGGAGTCAGATGGCTCCTTCCACCCCCTGCTAAGACCTAGGAACCTGGTCATCTAGGACTGGCTTCCGCCAAGGATCTCTGGAATAAAGGAAGGTCAGTAGAATCCTTTCTCAGTCTAGATTTGTTTGCTTCATTTTGGGGGTGGTGGTCACTGTCCCACTTATCAAGGATGTGATTGTCTTGATGATATGGTGATCCTCATTTCAGAATGAAAAATCAGGGCACAGTGTCTAACAAACATATGTTTCTGATTTGAGATTTATATAAACAATGCTTTAAAATTCATAACCTTAATTACATATTTGATTCTTTTATGACTAAGGAAAAATATATTATAAAATTGCAACCATCAGAGAAAATCTAGTGTGAAGAGGCACTTAGCATTCTGTAAAGGTTTAAAAAAAAAAATTGAAGAAGGTGCCGTGGCAAAGGAAAATGAATTGTTGGTCCAGAACAGCACCTTAGGATAGAAATCCTCTTTGCGTCCATTTTCAGCCTCAGGTGTGCAATTTGACAGACAGCTTCACAATACACCTTTGCTGTGTTATAGATTCTTAATATCCCAAAGGAGAGACATAGTCTTGTTTCTGCTACATCGTGAGGCTATGAGCAGTCTACTCTGTCTTCCCCACCTGAAGGCTAACCAACAGTCTGAGTGAGTGGTAGGGTGATCAACCCTCCTGGTTTGCCCAGGACAAGATACTTTCATGCTAAAACTAGGAAAGTCTCAAGCAAACTGGGACACAGTGATTACCTTAGAATGACTGTGCCTAAACACTGTCCAATGTGGGCATGTATGTGAAAGAAGTAGCTTCTCAGAAATTTCTTTAGCCATGTGCAAAATCACAGTATAAACCCCTTGAATTTTTGTTTCGTTGTGCTGTTTTTGTTTTTGTTTTTGAGACAGGGTCTCACTCTGTTGCCCAGACTGGAATGTAGTGGCATGATCATAGCTCACTGCAGCCTCAAACTCTTAGGTTCAAGGGATCCTCCTGCCTCAGCCTCCAGAGTAGTTGGGACTAGAAGCATAGCCACCAAGCTCAGCTAATTTTTACAATTTTTGGTAGAAGTGGGATCTCACTATATTACTGCCCAGGCTGGTATCAAACTTGTGGCCTCCCCTTAAATTTTAACCCAAGTGTCAGCAGACCTACCCAGGTTGTGGCTGCAAATCAAGTCCCTTCCATATCAATAACCTAAGTTCCTTTGCTTGCTCTGCCTGCAATGGCAGGCTCTCTCCTGACTACCCCACCTCAGGTCTTCCTCCAGCATTTCTGCAGGTCCTCAAGGAGGAGCCTCCTGTTGCTCATAAACCTGTTTGTCAGCTGCAATCATCCTGCAGCATCCACCTTGTTCCTCTCCCTGCCACCTCTCCTCCACTCCTGTAATCAGTTCAAGAGTCACTATTGGCCCTGCCAACAATTCCCTCAGGAGAGCAGCTAACGGGGATGGTTCCTAATGCCCCAAGTAGGTCACTTCTCCAGGTTCAGAGGCATGCTGGATTCCTTGCAGTACTGGGGACACTCCTCCCTCCCCAAGCTGGTACTGTGCTTTGTCAGCTCAGCTCTCACGACGCCTCTCACCTCCTGATAAAATAGCCCCAATATCACAAGATAGCCATTGCTCAAGCAAGAATACACGCATTCTGACACAAGAGTAAACAAATTTGTCACAGTAGCCCAGGACAGTTCCCTCCTTAGAAAATGACTATTTAATTTTTTTCTGAGTAAATGGAGTCTGCACAGGTACAACTCATCTTCTGCAACTCTTACCTTCTTACCCAGAGCAGATTTCTCTGGGAGTCAATTTCTTCAGAAAGCTCCTTTTCCTTTTATGCTTGTCCTTTTGTGTATGTCTTCTTGGCATGCACAAATCAAAATGATCCCTAGGCAAATACAGCATTGAGTACAAAGTGCCAGTTTGCATCAGAGGTGTATTCTGGCTTTCTGTATCTGGTAAGTCAGAAAACGGTTTCCAATGCCTGTTACATTAGCTACTCCTTCTCTATAAAGTTTCAAAACTCTTTGGACCAAGTTTCAATCAGGGTGAGGCTCAATTATCTAAGTTTCTTAACCTTCCAGTGTCTACATGAAAGAATTATTTCATTATTCATCCATCTGATCATTTATTCACTCCCTTAACAAATATTTATTGAGCACTGACCATGTGCTAGGGATGAGGATAAAATGATAAGACAAAATATAGCCCTGTCCCTCATTCAGGTAAATGAGGGAACTGCTGGGATTACAGGTGTGAGCCGCCGAGCCTGGCCAGGAAACAAATATTAATGTAAAATCACTCAAATAAATGTAAATAGTAACTTTGATAGCCTTTAAAAATTTGGAAAGGTGCATGGTTCTATAAGATCATGCAATAGTTTAATCAACCTTTATGAATGTAAAAAAGAGAAAATATATATATATACACATTAAAAAGATCATGCAGTAGGAGGGATTTCACCTAGTCAGTGATTCTTGGATCAGTACTCAAAAGGAATAGATAACTGGCGAAATGGTAAAGGGTGGGGAGCAGTTCCAGGTGAAGGGGGAGAGGAAGATGCATAAAGTGAAGCTGGCAAAGTAGGAAGCAGCCAGACCTTGTAGGGCCTTGTAGGCCTCAGTAAGGAACCTAGTCTCTATTCTCAGGACCATGGGAAGCCAAGCACGTGGTCCAGGAACAGGAGCTTGGTTTCCAGTTGACTGCAGCAGTAACCTGCTCTCCTTTTTCTGATGACTTGTCTCTGTGAAATTTCCCTATCACATGGTTGTATTGGGCTTAAGCATTTACAAAGCACTCCTACATATTTTGGTAGTTTTATTGAACATATCTTGAAAATTAGTTTGGAAGAACAGATATTATTTGTTTTGCTACTGAGGAAAATGAGATTCTGAGAATTTAGGTGGCATGCCCATGGTGAGTAATTAACTGAGTCAAGACTTGAAGCCAGGGTATGGCACCATGGCAGTCTTTCTCCACCTTATCCTATGGCCTCATGGGATGGGTTGCCTAGACAATCGACCAGACCAAAGGAAAAACTCTCACTGAAGGCCAGGCGTGGTGACTCATGCCTGTAATCCCAGCACTTTGGGAGGCCAAGGCAGGCGGATCATGTGAGGTCAGGAGTTCAAGACCAGCCTGGCCAACATGGTGAAACCCCATCTCCACAAAAATACAAAAATTAGCAGGGCCTGATGGTGGGTACCTGTAATCCCAGCTACTTGGGCAGCTGAGGCAGGAGAATTGCTTGAACCCAGGAGGCAGAGGTTGCAGTGAGCTGAGATCATGCCATTGCACTCGAGCCTGGGCAACAAGAGCAAAACTTTGTCTCAGAAAAAAACACCTCTCACTGAAGTTGATGGAAAAACCAAAGACCTTCAAAGAAAACCCTCCTTTGTGCTTATGTTGAAGTTTAAACAGGGTCTTTGTTGCCAGGTGGCTCACTTGCTCTTGCCGGTGGCTTGCAGCCCTCACTCGAATCCCACATTTGCAGGTGCTGATGATATTTTTTCATCAGCAAGTGATTATGGCTTCCTCTGCAGAGAAATGGACACTAAAGATTTGTTAAGAAAATATTTTGTCTTCCCAACTTTTTTAATAAAGGATACAAAGGCATCTTTTTAAATGGGTGTGGGCAGAAACTCTTGATGACATACTGGCCATGTGGCCAACAGCATGTCCTTCCCTGAAAGGGCAGGTGATCTGCATTCTGGTGGGAATCCACATTTAGAGAAAGAGTCTGAGGAAGGAGATGCTGCTCACCTAAACTGCCACTGTTTTTAGTCACTTGCTTTGAAGGGGGAAATAATGAGAAATAAAAATAGAACTAATTAAATCATAGCTTCAACACAGCTTTTTCTCATAGGGTTCTGTGGCAGATTAGTCTCACATCAAAAACATTCCTTTATTGTGGTTACACATGGAGAGGTGTGTAGTTATATGCATCAGAAACAGAAACACTAATCAATCAATATTTCAAGTCAGAAGTGTTTATTATAAAGTAGTAGAGGAAAATAACTCAGGAACTCACCAAATTTGATGCAGTTAGAGTTTTGGAACTTGGTGCCCTCTTCTCCATCAAACTCTCTTTGGGTTTGAAAACTTCAATATTGTCAGTGAAGGCATTCTGGAAGGTCTGTATTAAAATACACATGGGTAATCCTTCTGAGCTTCTGAATTAGCTCTAGGGAAAAGTCCTAAGGGCACCTGATTTGGGGATGCGAAAGAAGTCAGAGTGTTTTCATGGGCTTCTGGCCAGGAGATGCGTCCTCGCAGCCAGGATTAGGACAAGAAGAAACTCCGTCAGGAAAATGTTTGTTTGTAGTCACTGGTCTCACAGGGAACTAAAAGAAGCTGTAGTTTCCTTTCTACTCCATCAATCAATTGATTTATTTTCTTTAATCCAGTTGCTTTCCTCATGACCACATCTACATTTATAGGATGTGGAATGAACTTTTCTGTCGCCCAGAATTTTGAATAAAGCCTCAAAGCCCTATCCCATAGGTGATAGTGCTTTATATTCTAAAGAGAGGGGCTGCTAAGAAGTGTCCAAACAGGTTCACCTTCACTCTCAATAGCCTACAGGAGAGAAGCATCCAGACTCATTAGGGGAGGATTCCTGGAAGGGAATTCATAACAGACTAGAGTATTATTATGTTCTCTATCCTTCCTAGTGAGGAATGGGATGGAGGTGGACTGCAAGAGAACCACTTGCAGATCCAAGTTGTTCCCAGGAGGGAAGACTGGCATCTGAGGCACCCCCTACCCAATCCTGCTAAGCCACAGAAACTCTGTGGGCCCGCTCCTGCTGCAAACAGAATGGAGCCCAAAAAAACTCTTGGGAAAATCTAGGCAGAGGCCTAGAGGCGGGTGTGTGACCTCTACTGAAGCAGCCTGAAGGCAGGAGGCTTGTTGGATGGGGACAGCGGCAGAACCTGCACTTCTGCCTTTTACTAGGACAAGGTGGTAAACATCCTATACCCAAATGGGTGCTGGAGAAGGCAATCGTGCTGATGTTCCAAAGCACCATTGGAAAGTATGAATGACTAGAGCAGAACCCAAGAGGAATGGTAAGATGTCAGAAAAAGAACCCAAAGCCATCAAGGAAGGAATGGAGTATGAAGGTTTTCTACAGGGCTCTCTGAAGAGCCCATTAAATGCCCCATACAAGAGTTGGTAATTGGGTTCCGGTCATAATAAAGGACACTGAATCAAGAGAGTATCATAAATGCCAGTTTTTTTTATTTTTAATTTTATTTTTTAATAGAGGCAGGGTCTCACTATGTTGCCCAGGTTGGTCCTGAACTCCTGGGCTCAAGTGATCTCCCACCTCAGCCTCCCAAAGTGCTGGGATTTGGGGATGAACCACTGCACCTAGACAATGAGAGCTTTTTTAAGAAGTCAAAAATGCCCTTTGCTTTTTTCTCCTATAAACTCTCCTCCCCTAGGCTCTGGAGGAACCAAATTGGGGGTGAGCTGAAGGAATCAGGGAGGGAGAGTGAAAGAAATCCTACGGAGACTTCCTTACTGTTGGCCTTGGAACCTCAGGTTGAGGCCTGAACTAAGGACAGGGGAGAAGCACTGAAACCAATGAATGAGAGTGAGTTTGGACTGAGACTAGTCTGGGCTCTTTCATACAGGAAAATAATTGTTTTCCTACTCATACAGGACAATAAAGCTTTGAGATCTTTTTTAGATGCTATCAAGGGCCAAGGAAGGGAAAGATCATTTTGAAAGTAATAGTGAAAACCAAAATAAAGCTGTTGATTCATTAAGCCCTATCAAGTTCAGGCCATTCAATAAGATGACTAAAGAAAATATATCTAAAACAGGGTAAGAGTTAGATCTGGAATATTTTATTTTTTTAAGAGACAGGGTCTCACTCTGTAGTCTAGGCTGGAATGCAGTTGTGTGATCATAGCTCACTGCAACCTTGAACCCCTGGGCTCAAGCGATCCTCCTGCCTCATCCTCTGGAGTAGCTCAAGCTACAAGCATGCACCATCCCGCTCAGCAGAATCAAATCTGAACTACTGCAATTTTTATATCAAGCATAAGCCCCAATCCCTTCAGTAACACTGCCTTCCAGTCACACTTGCTAATATGAACACATCCACTTGGCAGAGGCCCATAGCTCTCTGGATACCTTGATAATATACCCCAATTATTCAAAACCTACCTGTGGGCCCTATGCAGGTCAGGATAACCCTTAAAATTCTTACCCGGATGACTAATCCCTGTGAGAACTGCAACTGCGTCTTTACACTGAGTCATTGCTACGTCTATTCTCTCCTTTAACCCTTAAAACAGTCCCCAAGGAAATATTTTCATTTTATAGACCAGAAAAAAAGGTTCAGCCAGTATTTGAACTCAGATCTGTCAGATTCCAATGTCAATATTCTTCCCATGGAACCACATCTTATAAGACATACAGATTCAGTAATGACTTCTAAATCAGGAAATTTGTGGAACTGCTTAAGCTACGAATGAGCTCTGGCTGTTCCATAAGTAGAGACAGTCAAGATGACTTTGCGGGGATTCTACCCTGGCTGTTAAAATCTAAGTGCTAACTTGGGAAGATCATCTTCAGCATGCAGTGAAACATCTAGCCCATCATCAGAACTCTAGATAGAAAACCAACCATCCCTCCATGAATACTACTCATACCAGGACCAGCAAATATTTAATTTTGAGAGCTCCCCATTGGCATTCCTGGGTACCACTTCTGTGCCAGCTTATCAATTCCAAGTCATCTAAATTCTTCAGATGGTTTCTACCCTCTACTTGTACTCAAAGTTAATATTCCTGCTTATTAATTATCACAGTTTCTTGTCCTGCTAGCATAGCAAGGACAACCCAGGCTTATCTTCTTTTGAAAAGGAAAGAGAACCAGGTTTGTGCCTTGTTGGACCCATTCCTTGAACAGATTCTATTCTCCTGCCTATAAATGGTCAATCAGATAAGACAACAAGGAGACTGAGGGTCATCATAACTCACCAACAACTTAATGGGCAATGCAGCAATCAAGGGTGTTGTTTTAGAGAGTCTCACCCTGTCCTGGCTGGATTGCAGTGGTACAATCTCAGCTCACTGCAACCTCTGCCACCCGGATTCAAGCAATTCTCCTGCCTTAGCCTCCTAAGTACTGGGATTACAGGCGCCCACCATCACACCTGGCTAATTTTTGTATTTTTAGTGGAGACGGGGTTTCACTGTGATAGCCAGGCTGGTCTTGATCTCCTGACCTCAAGTGATCTACCCACCTCAGCCTTCCAGAGTGATGGGATTACAGGCGTGAGCCACCACACTCAGCCAAGGGTGCTAAAAGGAAGACATGGTAACATCCTTAAAATCTCTTCTCACCTATGCTTGTGTCCCTTTACTATATATATACACAGGCGTGCATGTGCACACACACACACACACACACCCCTCTCTTAAGCCAGTTCTACTCAGACTTATAAATTAATATCAGTTAATTGTTCAACAACTTAAAAAGAAGGTAGAGAATTTTTTTAAGGCTCAGGAAAAAGTAATGTAATGATTCACTCAGAAGTTCAACTTATGAGAAAACCTTAAGGAACTGGTGGGTTTATGGTAATTAAAAGAAATGCCAATTATGCAGAAAATGATATAGATATATTTCTCTATCTCCACCAAATTTAACATGAAGAATGTGTAGAAGATAAAAAATATTAACTTAAAAGGTATGTGAACCTTTAAACTATCATTGAAGGAGGTTCTACAGGCTTTTTATAAAACCATAGAATTTAAAGTGTTGATGATAATGTAAAAGTCATGTTTTTAAAGTAGGTATAAAAGTTCTATAGGCCAGGCATGGTGGCTCATGCCTGTAGTCCCAGCTAGTCAGGAGGTGAAGTGGGAAGATCACTTGAGCCCAGGAGGTTGAGGCTATGATCATGCCACTGCACTCCAGCCTGGGTGACAGAGTGGGACGGTTTCAGAAAGGAAAAAATACATATATATGAGTAAGTAGGTCTCAATTGTGACTGTCTATCATAATTGCCTGTGATGCTTTTTAAACCATGAAAGCATTAATGGTCCAGTCCAAATCTAACAACTCACTATCTGTAGGGTGGAGGCCTTGGCAGTTGTATTTTTTTTTTTTTTTTTTTTTTTTTTTTTTTTTGAGACGGAGTTTCGCTCTTGTTACCCAGGCTGGAGTGCAATGGCGCGATCTCGGCTCACCGCAACCTCCGCCTCCTGGGTTCAGGCAATTCTCCTGCCTCAGCCTCCTGAGTAGCTGGGATTACAGGCACGCGCCACCATGCCCAGCTAATTTTTTGTATTAGTAGAGACGGGGTTTCACCATGTTGACCAGGATGGTCTCGATCTCTTGACCTCATGATCCACCCGCCTCGGCCTCCCAAAGTGCTGGGATTACAGGCTTGAGCCACCGTGCCCGGCCAGCAGCTGTATTTTTTTAAGTGACACAGCTGATTCTGAATTGGAAGCAAGGTCAACAACCACTACTGAAGAGTTTATTAAAAATGTAGGAAAAATAAACTTGTAAAAGAGAAAAATAAACAAAGCAAATAATTATTTGAAAAGATTAATAAACCCCTGAAAAGACTGCAAAACTCTGAAATATCTAAAAAAAAAAAAGATGCAAGTCACCCAGTATCAGTAACAAAAGACGGATATCACTACACAGACCCTAATTAGAAATAAAAAGTCACAAGATAAAATTATGAACTTCCTATAAATAAAATTTTAATTTTAGATAAAATGGACACACTTCTAATAATTTTCCAAAACTGATACAAAGAGGAAGCAACCAGAAAGATGTGAAAACCCCACATATCTGAAAGAAACTACATCTATAGTTAAAAGCATTCCCACAAACAACGACGATAATTCCAGGCTAAGATGGCTTCAACGATGAATTCTTCCAAACATTAAGGAAGAAGTAACCCTATTTTACTCACACTCTTCCAGAGCACAAAAAACAAGAGACCACTTGCCAATGCATTCAATAAAGCCAGAATCATCTTGACACCAACACCTTCACAAGCACATCACAAGAAATGAAAATACAAGGCCAATCTGTCTTATGAATATTCAAGCAAAAAAATCCACCACCTACATATAAAAAATATCATGGTCAAATTTACTTTATTCTGACAACGCATGGCTGGTTTAACATTGGAAATCAAGAAATGTAATTCACACATTAACAGAATAAAGAAAGAGACCTATGTAATCATTTCGATATACATAAAAGCATTTGATAAAATTCAAGCTTAGGCCAGGTGCAGTGGCTCAAGCCTGTAATCCCAGCACTTTGGGAGGCCGAGGCGGGCAGATCACCTGAGGTCAGGAGTTCAAGACCAGCCTGGCCAACATGGTGAAACCCTGTCTCTACTAAAAATATAAAAAATTAGCCGGGCATGGTGGCAGACACCTGTAATCCTAGTTACTTGGTAAACTGAGGCAGAAGAATCACTTGAACCCAGAAGGTGGAGGTTGTAATGAGCTGAGATCGCACCACTGCACTCCAACCTGGGCAATGAGAGCCAAACTCCATCTCAAAAAAAAAAAAAAAAAAATTCAAGCTTAAAAAAAACTCAGCAAACTAGTAACAGAAGGAATCTTTTTCTTACCTAATAAGTAGAATTTACAACAAACCTACAGCATACTTAATGGTGAAATGTTGAACCCCCCACCAGATATTAGGGGACAAAGATGCCCACTTTTCATCATCTATATATTCAGCATTGTACCAAAGGTTCTAGTAAGTATCATCAGGCAAGAAAAATAAAAAAAAATCGTAAGGGCCAGGCATGGTGGCTCATGCCTATAATCTTAGCACTTTGGGAGGCCGAGGTGGGTGGATGACCAGAGGTCAGGAATTCGGGACCAGCCTGACCAACAGGGAGAATCCCTGTCTCTACTAAAAAATACAAAATTAGCTGGGCATGGTGGCACATGCCATAATCCCAGCTACTAGGGAGGCTGAGGCAGGAGAATCGCTTCAACCTGGGAGGCAGAGGTTGCAGTGAGCCAAGATGGTGCCATTGCACTCCAGCCTGGGCAACAAGAACGAAACTCAGTGTCAAAAAAAAGAGGCTGGGCGTGGTGGCTCATGCCTATAAATCCCAGCACTTTGGAAGGCCGAGGCAGGTGGATCACGAGGTCAAGAGATCAAGACTATCTGGTCAACAAGGTGAAACCCCGTCTCTACTAAAAATACAAAAATTAGCTGGGCATGGTGGTGCGCACCTGTAGTCTCAGCTACTCAGGAGGCTGAGGCAGGAGAATTGCTTGAACCCAGGAGGCGGAGGTTGCGGTGAGCCGAGATCGTGCCATTGCACTCCAGCCTGGGCAACAACAGAGAAACTCTGTCTCAAATAAAATAAAATAAATAAAAATTTGAAATAAAAATCAGCATTTCAGAGATTACATAATTATGTATATAAAAATCTTCTGAAGTCTATAAACTTAGAATTAAACATCAATTCACTTCTAGATATGAGAAGAAACAAAAATGCAATCGGAAAAATGAGATTTACCAGGAATGTCAAAACTTCAAAAACTCAGGAATAAATCTTTGGAAGATGTGGAAAACCTTTATATAAAAATTAAGAAAAACCTTTAAAAAATTAGATATACCATGCAGATGTCAGTTTTTACCAAATTATCTCTAGTCATCTTAAACCTAATCAAAAATCCCTGGAGATTTGTGCCTGCATGTGTGAAACTAACAAACTGATCCTAAAATTTATACCAAAATGCAAAGGATCAACAATAGCAAAGAGGCTAGGCTCAGTGGCTCATGCCTGTAATCCTAGCACATTGGGAGGCCTAGCTGGGAGGATCACTTGAGCCCAGGAGTTCAAGACTAGCCTGGGCAACACAGTGAGACCCCTATCTCTACAAAAAATACAAAAATTAGCCAGGTGTTGTGGCAAGCTACTGTAGTTCCAGCTACTCAAGAGGCTGAGGTGGGATCACTTGAACCTGGGAGGTTGGGGCTGCAGTGAGCCATGATCACACCAGTGCACTCCAGCCTGGGCGACAGCAAGACCCTGTTCAAACAAATAAACAAAAAATGAACAGCCAAGACTATCTTGAAGTACAAAACTGGAGGGAAGTTGTTTCACCAGAAATCAAGAAATAAAGACTTGTTACAAAGCTACACTAAGAAAGTGTGATATTGGTACAAGCAGACAAATAGGATAATGGGACAGGCAAAAGAGTCCAGAAACAGACCCCCGTGAACACATCTGATTTATGACAAAAGCAGCAGTGCAAGGCACTGGAAAATGGATGATGTCTTCAATAAACAAGGCTTGGTCAATCAATTATCAAAGGTGAAACTTCTGGAAGGTAATAGAATATCTTTATGACCCTGGGTAATAACTTCCTCAAGAGGACATGATAAGCACTAACCATGAAAGAAAGGATGAATAAATTCGACTATATTAATATCAAAAACTTATTTTCTTCAAGACACCAAGAGTGAAAAGCCATAGAGTAAAAGAAGATACATGCAATGCATACAACCAATACGGTTCCATAACTAGAAGATATAAAGAACTACAAATCAATAGGTTAGAGACAAAAAATCCAACAACAAAAATAAAAGACTGAAAGAGGTATTTTACAAAAAACAATGACCAAAGGCCAGTAAGTATATAGAGATGCTGGGTGTTATTAGTATGTAGAGAAGTGCAAATTGAAATCACAAGATTATCACTGCACACTTTCCTGAATAGATACAATTAAAACTACCAACAAAACTAAATGTTGACAAGCATATGGAGCAACTGGAACTCATAAACTGATGGTGGGATCAAACTGGTATAACCACTTTAGTTATATGACCCAGTAGTTTTACTTCTAGTTATACACCAACAGAAATGCATTCATGTGTGCATCAAAAGACATGTTCAATGAATATTCTTAGTAGCATCATGCGTAACACCCAAAAATGGGAAACTCAAAGGACAATAAATGGTGAATATGGTCATACAATGAAATCTAATAAAAAGAGCAAGGACATGACTTCTGGCACAATTAATTCCCCCTTCTATCCTACCAGTGCTACATCCCCAGCACTCCACTTGATCCTTGTCTCTCATTCATTAAATTGTTTTGTCGTATGTTATCTACCTCGTATGTTGTTGAAGCGGGTAGAGTAAAAATGAGTTAATATGCCTGCTAGTTCTTAAAGGAGCTAACAAATCCAAACAAAAGATGATTGCAATTCCACTTACATTAATCTAAATCCAGTCTCAAGACATTTTATGCTGAGGTGAAGTATCCTGCTCAAACTCTTAAATCATTTTGGGCAAAGGTCACGTAGGCTTCTTACTCATATCCTTGTTCTTCTTAACACTTAAAAAGGTAAAAAAGAGGCCAGGGACAGTGGCTCATGCCTAGAATCCCAGCACTTCGGGAGCCCAAGGCAGGGGGATCACTTGAGCCCCGGAGTTTGAGACCAGCCTAGGCAACACAGCAAAACCCCATCTCTACTAAAAATACAAAAATTAGCAGGGCGTGATAGCACACACCTGTGGTCCTAGTTATTTTGGAGGTGAGGTGGAAGGATCCTTTGAGCCCAGGAAGCGGAGGCTGCAGTGAGCTGAAATCATGCTACTGCACTACAGCCTGGGATACAGGCTCAAAAAAAAAAAAAACAGTCTGAGACCTTAGTTTGTGGAGCCCTATGGTTGCACCTAAAGGCAGACAGCTACTGTGAGGAATAAACAATTAATAGTTCTCAGCACTCCCCCTTGTGGACTCAAATGATACAGACTACTCAGCACCACACACTCCAGATGTCCATCAGTTCCTTTCTTGGCCAACTGTGGATTCCCAATAGCTGACCAGGAAATAACTACTGTAAAGGCAGCACAAAGCAAAATATTTTACATGACTACCAAGGACAGTTGAGCAGCTGTTAAAAGCACAGGCTATGAAGTCAGACACACCAAGGATGACCTTGGATAATCCATGCCCCCTATCATCATCCCAATCCCAGGGTTAAGTAAAATAGTGTTAAGTAAAATAATATAATTAGAGCACTGCACATAGGACTCAATATTGATAGGGGATTACAAAGTGAAAGGCAAATGGTTATACATAGAATGCTGAACAGTAAAAGGTAATCAGTGGGTAAGAAAATGGATCAACTTCCCATGAAACAAATCTTTGCAATGAGCTTTAAAACACTAAAGCACCTCCGAGCATCTGTAAAACATGACCCACCATTAATCAAAATACAGTTTGACCTTTGAAAAACACAGGTTTGAATTGCATGAGTCCACTTACACGAGGATTTTTTTCAACCAAATGCAGATTGAAAATAGAGTATTCACAGGATGTGAAAACCCAAGCATATGGAGGGTCAACTTTTCCTATACGTAGGTTCTGCAAGGCCTACTGCAGAATTTGAGTGTGCAAGGGTTTTGATATGCGCAATCTTAGAAGCAACTGCCAGTGTCTGCTGAGGGATGACTTTATAAGAAACTCCATTTTAAGAAAACTGATGCTTTTGCATTCTAAAATTTGACAAATTACAAAGTAGATAAGCTTACATGCAATGCAAATAGCCAATGAGATGAAAAGGTATTAGGTGCTGCTCAAGAATTGACTGTTGCCTTTTATTTCAAATACTGGCACTTCAGCCCCACCAAGTTTATCAATGCTTTAATCTGCTTTTTTGGTTTTAAAGAAGAAATATTGGAACAAGACAAATAACAAGTACATCCATTTCCCAAATGGAAAATATATATTTAAATAAGGACCATACTGCACACCAAACATAAAACAAATACTTTTATTGCACATTTATAAAATCTGCATAGTTGTATCAAGTGTTCTTCCCTTTCATGATTCCTCCATTACTCTTTAAAATTTGGTTAAAATACAATATCCAATCAGAAGCCTTTTAAAAATGATCAACGGGAAATATTTTCTCTACATATACATATATATAGTTTTGCGTATGTATGGTGCTTTTTTTCTTTCACTTTAAATTTTTTTCTTTTCTTTTCTTTTTTTTTTTTTTTTTACAAATTACTTTTAAGGTCATAAAAAGAAGGCTGGGTGTGGTGGCTTGTCTGTAATCCCACCACTTTGGGAGGCTGAGGCAGGCAGATCACTTGAGGCCAGGAGTTCGAGATCAATCTGGCCAACATGGTGAAACCCTGTCTCTACTAAAAATATAAAATTAGTTAGTTGTGGCACATGCCTGTAATCCCAGCTACTTGGGAGGCTGTGTCACCAGAATCACTTGAGCCCAGGAGGCAGAGTTTGCAGTGAGCTAAGATCGTGCCACTGCACTCCAGCCTGGGCAATACAGTGAGACTATCTCATGGTGGCGGGAGGGGGGGGGCCGGGGAAGAACAAAAAAGAGGAGGCAGACCAAAATGGTCTTTGGAGCCAGTAGTAGCCTTAGACCGTTTCTGACAATTTTCAGATATTAGAAAATTTTTACCTAAATGCCTAACAACTATTAACGTATGATCTTTAGTCAAGTTACAAAATGCTGCTCTGTCTGAAGTCCTTAATGGTTTCCTTTCTTTCACTGAGGACTGGGTATGAGGTTTTCTGGTTTATTTAAAGATAGAAAAGAAAGGAGAAAGACAGGTCTCTCTTGACTTTTCAGCATCTTACTGCCATGTGACCTTACATTCTACCCACATGTAAAAGGGTTCATCAGCAATCCATCTGTCATCTCCTGTCAAGAGCCAGGCAAGGTTTATATTTCTAATCTCCTGTAGTGAAGAATTTTTAAATGTCGTCTGTATTTGATAAAATAACTAGTAGCTGTTCATCTAGTTCAGGTTCTCATGAATCATTCTTCTATTCTGCTGTCAAAAATATTTATGCCTGAAGGACAGTTTTAAAAGTGGCAAGGCTAAGCATTGTTGTAGGTACAGGGCATTTCAGGTCTTCTGGCATAATTCAACACCTTAATACACTGGTTTCCACCTTTTCTAGTCAAATAGCTTTTATGATTTTGTACCTAAAAAGTGCAATTTTATTTTCAATCCTTCTTTACACATCCAGCGTGGTTGGGGTCTGAATTGGAATCTTATGTGCCCACCTAATCCTTTTCCCAAGGTGAGCACTGTGACAACGGACTTCTGTGCAAGGGGCAGGCAGCCAGAAACCAGAATGGGCCTTGAACACGTGGGAGCTTATTTCACTGTCACAGTTGAAACTCCTTGAATTGACTCCATGACAGCTGCAAATCGGCTACATAGGTCATACGGAGAATTGGGTCGAATAGTTGGAGGCTCCTTCAAGACAATGATTTCTGCAGAAGGATCTAGAAGTCTGGGTAGAAATTCTCCTAGGCACAGCTGCAGATTTTCTGCGGAGGGAAAGCAGATGGTTACATATACAGTCCAACAGATCTCCAAGTAAAAGTGAACAAGCCTGGAAGGCCTTCTATTAGCCCCTTACCTAACTTCAAAGGTCAAAGCATTATGCTGGCCAGCTAATAATAAATGATGATTCCTTCAGGCACACCAGGAGCAAATGCAAAGTTTTAGGTCACTGCTTTAGGCCACCTGATGTTGGCAAAATAACACTATATATTTACTTCATTATGAAAGGGTCTTCTAATCAATTGTATTTTTTAAATATGAGGAAGTAGATATGATACTCTTGACATAGATATGATAGTAATACTTTCTTTCAAATGTTTACAACATGTCAATGTATACACATGGATTTAAGTAAAGCTACATATCATACATGGTCTAAATCATGGGTGTACAATCTTTTGGCTTTAATTGTCTTGGGACACACACAAACCTCACTAACACTAACAATAGCTGATGAGTTTAAAAAAAAAATTGGCTGGGCGTGGTAGCTCATGCCTATAATCCTAGCACTTTGGGAGGCCATGGTGGGTGGCTCACGAGGTCAGGAGTTCAAAACCAGCCTGGCCAACATAGTGAAACCTCTACTAAAAAATACAAAAAAGTTAGCTGGGCATGGTGGTGCATGACTGTAGTCCCAGCTACTCAGGAGATTGAGGCAGGATAATTGCTTGAACCTGGAAGGTGGAGGGTGTAGTGAGCCGAGATTGTGTCACTATACTCTAGCTTGGGCAACAGAGTGAGACTTTGTATCAAAAAAAAAAAAAAAAAATCTCATAATGTTTAATGAAAGTTTACAAATTTGTGTGGGCCTCAGGTTGGACAAGCTTGGACTAAATAAAAACTGAAGACAGTAAAGGAAAAGACATGGCAACTAGTCATTATAGAATTTGTTTTTGTTTTTTTTAAAGAATTTTTATTTATTTTTATTTTTATTTTTTTGGCTTTTTTTTAAATTGTATTTTAGGTTTTGGGGTACATGTGAAGAACATGCAAAATTGTTGCATAGGTACATATGTGGCAGTGTGATTTGCTGCCTTCCTCCCCTTCACCTATATCTGGCATTTCTCCCCATGATATCTCTCCCCACCTCCCCACCCCCTTAAATAATTTTTAAACATTTTTTTACAAAATAAAGACAGGGTTTCACCATGTTGGTCAGGCTGGTCTTGAACTCCTGACCTCAGGTGATCCGCCCACCTTGGCCTCCAAAGTGCTTGGATTACAGGCATAAGCCACCACGCCCAGCCCAGAATTTGTTTGTTTTTTGAGGTGGAGTCTTGCTCTCCACAACCTCCACCTCCAGGGTTCAAGTGATTCTCCTGCCTCAGCCTCTCAAGTAGCTAGGACTACAGGTGCCCACCACCATGCCCAGCTAATGTTTGTATTTTTAGTAGAGATGGGGTTTCACTATATTGGCCAGGCTGGTCTCAAACTCCTGACCTTGTGATCCGCCCACCTCGGCCTCCCAAAGTGCTGGGATTACAGGCATAAGCCACGGTGCCCAGACCAGAATTTTTAAATAAATACTATCAACTTACACACTTGAACCAGTCAATGGAATTATCTTTTTTTTTTTTTTGGAGATAGGGTCTCACTCTGTTGCCCAAGCTGGAGTGCAACAGAATGGTCTCAGGTCACTGTAGCCTCAAGCAATCCTCTCACCTTAGGCTCCTAAGGAACTAGGACTACAGGTGCATACTATTATACCCAGCTAATTTGTCATGTTTTGTAGAGACAGGGTCTCACTATGCTGCCCAGGCTGGTCTCGAACTCATGGACTCAAGTGAGCCACCCACCTCAGCCTCCCAAAGTGCTGGGATTACAGGCGTCAGCCACCGTGCCCAGCCCCATCAATGGAATATCAGCAAGAAACTAACAAAGAGGATTCATATCAGAATATATAACCATTTTCCAAGTCTACTGACCTCACCTAAAAACAATCAGCTTTAGGTTCCCTCCTCAAGATGCTTTAAACAACCAAGGATATTCCACTAATTAATTAATCTTGAAGTCATCATAGTTAATATAACTTAAAGCGACAGAAAAACTTAGTCAAGGCACCCTCCCATAACCATACTCTACGTATGTAGATTGATTTTTTTTTATTTTAGTTGGAGTCTTGTTCCATGGCCCAGGATGGACTGCAAGGGTGCTATCTCAGCTCACTGCAACCTCTGCCCAAAGGTTCAAGCGATTCTCCTGCCTCAACCTGCCAAGTTGCTGGGATTAGAGGTGCCCACCACCACATCTGGATAATTTATATATTTTTAGTAGAGATGGGGTTTCACCTTGTTGGCCAGGCTGGTGTTAAACTCCTGACCTCAGGTGATTTACCCACCTTGGCCTCCCAAAGTTCTGGGAATACAGGAGTGAGCCACTGTACCCGGCCAGATTTTGATTTTTAAACTATAAAAGCATTTGTCTTTTGGCACATGAAAGAGTAGTAGAAGTCTGACGTTCCTGGAGAGCAGTGACGTTTTTCAAACCGGGCTTCTTGGTTGCCCATGGAGGTGATTTGGCAGTCACGGCGAAGCTAAAGGGAGATTAAAAGGGGCAGAGGCCCGGGCTCCCTTCCTTTGTTTCAATAAAGCAGATCCACTTTTAACTTATTTATATGCTAGGAGGTTCCAATTCCTTAAAAAGGTTTGGCAACCAGTACTATCAAGTGAGAACATTGTAATTTCTAGAATTCTCAAAACCTTAGAACTTTTATTAGCAAGAGCATATACCTGCAATATCTTGCCCCAGGTAAGAGCACCAATGGTTTCTCATGATTTCAATGGCATCCAGGTCATCCTTGGAGATGTCATTATTAATGATAAGGTGAATGCAGGGGATGATCAGCTCATTCATCACATTAATGCCCTCAGTTACAGAGAGATCATCATTCGTTTCAAAGAGAGAAGCCGCTTTGGCATTCAGCTCCTACAGTTAAAAGGTAGAATTAGGTGGGGAAAAGTATGAAAAAGAGAAATATCTCTTTAATAACAATCTAAACAAGCAGTTCCCAAACTTTACTGCACATTAGATGCACTTAGGGATCTTTAAAAACTACTGATGTCTGGTTCCCACTCCTGATATGCTGATTTAATTAGTATTCAGATGACCAGGACGTTGGGATTTTACGAAAGCTCCCAAAGTGATTCTAATGCAGCAAAGTTATGACGCAATGGCCTAAACTTGTAAGGCAAGGTCCTGCTTAACACCTGTTTCAACCAAAGACCAGTTAACTGGTTCTCTATCTCCTCCGAACACCAGAATCACCTGCAGAAGACAGACCGATGCCCAGGCCCTTTCCTAGGGATTCTGGTTTAATTGTCTAGGGAGGACCCTAAGCTTCATGACTGTCTGAAAGCTCCCTTTACGATTCTGATGCACACTAGGGGTTGGGATCCAATAATGGAAAGAGTCTAAATCCCTATTACTGCATTACTACAGAAGCTAGGTAGGATATTCAAAAATGTCAATCTATTTGGTAATTTAAAATATAAAAACATGGCTCTAATAAAATTCAAATCCATCAAACCAACAAGATCCCTTTTTCAGCTTCAAAGTGGCCCTGCCACACCTATAACTAATACAGTTGTCAACGTGTAAATCAGAAAATAAAGTTACTGAGTGTATGTAATGACCTAATCTCACCCATTCAGTATGAACAAGGCCGAGGCAGTAGTAGAAATATTGGCTTGTCTTCTGTGAAGGGCAAATTTGCTGGGTATAGGGGAAAATACACACAAGCACAAAATCTGAAGGCAGGCTACCCCTTTACAGTTCTCTGAAGGGCAAGCATCACATAAACCCCTGGGGAGGCAAGGGAATATAGATCTGACTTTCCATGTGGCTATACAGCGCAAATTAGGCCAGGAGAGAGTTAGTCTTCACTAGTATGATGATGATGTTATCAGAACAGCAGGACCAATTCTTATGGTTCCTACTTTTCTTTTTTTTTTCTTTTTTTGAGACGGAGTTTCGCTCGTGATACCCAGGCTGGAGTGCAATGGCGCGATCTCGGCTCACCGCAACCTCCGCCTCCTGGGTTCAGGCAATTCTCCTGCCTCAGCCTCCTGAGTAGCTGAGATTACAGGCACGCGCCACCGTGCCCAGCTAATTTTTTTTGTATTAGTAGAGACGGGGTTTCACCATGTTGACCAGGATGGTCTCGATCTCTTGACCTCGTGATCCACCCGCCTCGGCCTCCCAAAGTGCTGGGATTACAGGCTTGAGCCACCGCGCCCGGCCGGTTCCTACTTTTCTTAAAAAAAAAAAAAAAAAAAATGAAGTGTCTTAGAAGTCACTAAAACTTTCATCTACCAGCTTAAAAGTGAACGTGGAAAAAATACTGCATTCCTTCCACACATATTTATTACACACTTCCTACATGACAGTCACAGAGGAAATGGCTGAGTGAGAAAAGTATCTGTGCTCAAGGAACCTGCAACCTGGTAGGAATGCAATGTGATAAAATCTATAATGCTGGCATACATGAAGGGCACACAGAGGGATGACTAATTCTCATCTTAACTTCTATCAGTTATCATTGAAGATGAATGGTATTCACTAAAAGTAATTGAAAAAAAAAACCTGTTCCAATGTAAAACTGTTCATGAGAATTACAGGGGAAAAAATCTAAAACCTGCTGGAGATATTTTGTTTTGAAAGTCATGTCTTTTCAAGGAGCAGAGGTAAACAAAAAAAAACCTTAAGACTTTACAATCAGTACAAACCAGAAGGCATTTCCTTCGGTATAAAGCAATCACGGACTCCTTGACCCCCCGGCGAGGCCCCTTCATCAGCAGGGCAGCATTGCTCTGGTAGGCATATACCAGGTAGGAAAGTGCCTCCTGGTACCTTAGAAAATGGGAGATAAACAACAGCTTAGTGCTCTTTTACCAAAATCTAGGGCTTAGACCTCACTCTTCCCCATTTCAAGAACCTACTTGGCTGCAATTACGAAAAAGTCAAGGGCCAAAGACAAAAAGTCAAGGGCCAGCTCTTCTACAAATTGGCCAGTCCACCCAAAACTGAAGCACTGGAAGACGCACACACACTAGTGTATGTAACAAGAGAGGTTATGCATGGCTGTGGCTCTCAGTATTCCCAGGTGGGCATCTATAGAGAACAGCATCCTGACTAACAATCTTTGTAAAATAAAAGGCCAACATACTTTCCTTTTTGATAGAGTTCTAGGCCTGTTAGGAGATACACAGATACTTTTCGGAACAAACTATAATCTTCATGCCACTTCTGAAAAAGAATGACTACTATTAATAATTATGATCATCAATTGTTAGTGCCCCTTCCACCTAAGTTTTAAATTCATTACAAACATTTACTGAGGACATCCGTGTAGCCACAAAAATAAACACAAAAGCTTTCAGATAAAAACCTACTCAACATTTAAAATAAAAGTCTACCACTGATCTTAACTTTCAATGTTCTGTTCCTTTCACTTGAGTAACAGAAGTATTTATTTCCTACGAGCTTTGGAATTTATCTTAATTTCCGGTAGCTATGTCAAAGACATTCAGCTCTAGCTTAAGCGAAGGACTTCTTCAGCGCTGGTAAAACCATCCAGATACGGAAAATAATGGAAAGATATGGCCATTTCTAGTCATACAGAGCAACGTTCAAATTCAGGAAGTGTGGTGGATACACCTTGGGTGGTACATAACATTGTTTTACATAGAACACAATTGAAAAAATGTGCAACTATGTATATACTTTAATGTATGTTTTTAAAACTGTATCATTTAAAACAAACCAAAAGCATGAGTTCAAGAATTTTACTGCCTAGGACAAGGCTGAAATAGGTATTTAAGGGAAGTGAAGTGTTGATTCACTCTAATAGAAGAATGAAAATAAGGAGACCTACTATTCTGAGGGCAAGAAAATATCATTTATCCATTCTTTACCAGGTTTTTTTTGGGGAAAGTGGGAGAACAAGTCAGTTTGTGATTGTTAATTTTGCCTCAGGTACCATTTACCTCAGGAATTAATGTTTTTGCTCTACAGACTTAAAGACTTCACCTTGTACTCTTCCATATTCATGTCATCTGGACCAATTTCCTTCAGTTTCGCTTGAGCCACCTTCATAATGCTGATTGATCTGTGTGGGACAAAGTTCAGAAAGCAATGAAAGGGTACAGGGCAAAACTTTCCCAACAGAGGAGTTGGTCTAGCCCGACCCAGACAAAGGAATGATTCACCTGAATGTTCTCTTCTCACCTTTCATCATAGCTAAGATTTTTATCTGCAAACTGTTCCAGAAGAGTTCGTTCTACTACCCTTTTGGGTGCTTCATTTTGGAAGAAGTAGACAAGGACATGTTGAAGTCGAGGATCACTGTGAGAGGTGGGGGTCTCTTTGGCAAGCTGATAGAGCCTGGAGTATTCCTCATGGAATGCCTATTAAGGACAGAATCAATAGTTAGAAAAAGAGTATGCTGTGGGCTTCTGCACACAGAAATTGATGCCTAGGAGCTAGGCAGTCTCTTAACTCTAAAAAGACTTCTAAAAATTCTTATTGAGGAATTACAAAAGCAACTATGGAATCTTTAAGTTGTTTTCATTTCATAAGGGGTGAAACTCTTTCAGCATCCTGGCACCAAAAACATACTATACCTTTTTTTTTTTTTTGAGACAGGATCTTGCTTTGTCACCCAAGCTGGAGAAGAGTGGCATCATCACCTGGGCTCAGGTGATCCTCCCACCTTAGCCTCCCAAGTAGCTGGGACTACAGGCATACGCCACCATGTCCAGCTAATTTTTGTATTTTTTGTAGAGATAAGGTTTCGCCATGTTCCCCAGGCTGGTCTAGAACTCCTGAGCTCAAGCAATCTGCCCATCTTGGCCTCCCAAAGTGCTAGGATTACAGGCATGAGCCGCAGGGCCCAGTCTATTATATTCTTAAGAAATTCAGTTTTCTCATAAAGTTCTCAGAAAATAATATATTTAGTTTTCATTGTTATAAAAGGCAGATACTTGTGTGTCAAAGACTTAAACTTTAAGCATCTATACAAATGTAATTTTACCCAAGTATTTTTAAAAACATGGACTACTTTGTTGTATTATGATCTCAAAATTACAAAGGCACAATCTAACCCAGTTGTTACTAACAGACAACTCCCAAGAACAATGAAAAGCCCTCCAGGCTAAGTGTCACTGAGAATGGTCCTGCTGGCCAAGGCTGGGTTAGTGTCAAGTGAAGAAAACAGCTTGTTCCTAAGTTGGACAGGAAAGGGAGTTTCATGTTTCACTTCACAGAAGACTTTTTTTTTTTTTTTTTTTAATTTTCTGGAGACAGGGTCTCACTCTGTCACCCAGGCTGAAATGTAGTGGCACAATCACGGTTCACTGCAGCCTTGAACACCTGGGCTCAAATGATCCTCTTGCCTCAGGCTCCAAATTAGCTGGGACTACAGGCATATGCTACCATGTCCAGCTAATTAAAAAAAAAAATTCCATAGTAGAGATGGGGGTCTCACTATGTTGACCAGGCTGGTTTTGAACTCCCAGCTTCAAACAGGCCTCCCCTCCTGGGCCTCCCAGAGTGCTAAATTACAGGTGTGAGCCACTATGCCCAGACTTTTTTTTTTTTTTTTTTTAAAGAGATAGATCTCTTAGGTTGCCCAGGCTGGAGTGCAGTGGTGCAATCAAAGTGCATTGCAGCCTCCAACTCCTGGGCTCAAGTGATCCTCTACCTCAGCCTCCTAAGTAGCTAGGACTACATGCACATGCCACCACACCCAGCCTTAATCCCATTTTTTCCCTTCTTACAGAATTATTTCCCCAATATTATGATGCCTGTGTTGTAAGAATTAGAATTTTAAAAACAGAGGTACCTTAATCAGCCCTGCTTCAGACCCATCTCGGTCAAAAGTCTGACGGGCTTTAGCTATGGCCAGGATGACCCCTTGCATGGCAGGGCTCAGCATCACCTACCACAAAGAGGCACAAAACACAGAGAGAAAGGAGAGAAGAAAGGTTCAGCAGAAGACTGTACGAAAGGAGGCTGAACAGAGTGCTAAAGGGCAGCAGAGCAATGTTCCTATGTGCACCCACCACTTCTGTCCTTCTAGATAATGTCAACACCCTGACCAAGACAAGCTATTCCTACACTATATGTTCTAATTTAGTAGGATGAAGAAAGATGTACGCCTAAAAATATCTCCCAATATGGCACTGCTGAAGAATTAAGTTAAATTATAGTTCTCGGAGGGGAAGTGTCTAAGGTCAGAATTCCAATTTAGTTCTGTACTTGGGGTATATATCTTAAACACACAAATACTTCAGAGTTTTACTAGGATGAACAGTGCATTTAAAATAGTCTGGAAACTAGGGACTATATAAATATGATTCCATAAAGTGAAAACTTTCAAGGATTTTTTTTTTGGAGATGGAGTCTCGTTCTGTCCCCCAGGCTGGAGTGCAATGGTGTGATCTCGGCTCACTGCAACTGCTGACTCCGGGTTCAAGCAGTTCTCCTGCTTCAGCCTCTCAAGTAGCTGTGATTAGAGGTGCGCGCCACCACACCCCACTAATTTTTGTATTTTTAGTAGAAACAGGTTTCACCACGTTGGCCAGGCTGGTCTTAAACTCCTGACCTCAGGTGATCCACCCACCTTGGCCTACCAAAGGGCTGGGATTACAGGCGTGAGCCTGTAAATTACAGGATTACCTTTTCAATTATTTTTTTTTGTTTGTTTTAAATACCCCACAGGAAAAAAAAAAGAAATCTGAGAAACAGAATTCATTACTGTTTACGTGCAGTGCAACCGAAGAGGAGACAGACAACAAATAACTTGGGGTTCTATAGCTTCTTCCTAAAGCTTTAGAACTAAAAATAACTTAAATCTACATTTGTTTAGCTCACTGTACAACTGAAAAATTTATATCTGGAGAAAAAACAATGGACTAATATCCAAAACAAAGATTCCCTACTTTAAATTAGAAGGCAATCTTATGTCCAAAATAACAAACAGATAACTAAATTTTACCTTTCTGAGTAATCTAGACTCTGCAGTGGCCCCATTAAGTACAAGTCTGGATAGATATACACGTGCTGGGAGCACTAACAGTAGAAACACGACTATCTTTCATAAGGTCAAAACCAAATAGGCTTTCTTGACAGTTATTTGTTGCAATGAGAAAATATCAGCTATTGGCAGATACCTTAATATAGTAACAAGAGAAGGAAATAGAAGACCGACAACAAACAGCTAAATCCTGCACTCATCTCTGTACCTCCTCATCATATCCATCTGCATCAGATCTAACCAGAATCCTTCCCACACTGGGAATCTCGACTTCAGAGACCTCAGAATTAGGCTGGGCAGTAGACTCTGCATCATTAGCCTTTTGAGGCTGCTCTGACTGCTCTGCAAGGTTTGTTTCCTGGGGCATGGGCTTCTTGGGTTCAGCTTCTTTAAGCTGTGGCAGCAGAGTGGGGAGAAAGAGTAAGAAAAAACAGGAGAAATAAAAAGGGGTTGGTTAAATGCAGCAGAGACACAGAATAAAAGAAATGTGAGAAAACTGACCATTGCTGCTGAAAGCCCAGCCCTCCTGAACTTGGACTTCCCAGTCATTCTCACCTCACTCAGTGCTGCTTCTACACCACTCTTCTCATAGGCACGGGCTGTGTTTGCAATAGCCTGGGCAGTCTGCTCCTTTACAATCACAGCATGCTCAGATGACAAGCAGCGAACCCCATGAGAAGAGGCTACTGAAGGCTCTGATAAAGAATTATACAAAGGTCTTAGCATCTGATGATAAATAGTCTAGAATACTCAGATAAAAAGCAAGCAGAATGGATACAGTTTAATATACAACCCTGCTAACAGCTTTTTACAAAGCCTATGCAGGTTTTCCCTAGAAATCAAAAACTACAAGAAATTGCTACTTCAGCAAGAACTCTGATAAAGTCTGTAAACTTTGAGTAAATAAGTCTGTAAATTTAATGCACACCCAACTTTGTCATATTTGTATACATTAAGAAAACTTTCTACAAACAAGCATCTGTTAGGAAGATCACCTTTGGAGAATGGTTTTCATAAAGTCTACCTATTAATCTTATCATAGTTTCTCCCATAACCTGGGAAATAAGCAAAACCATATACACAGTGAAAGTAACAGGTAGTTCTTTCTGATGTTACTTCTCTTCATCAGAAATCACATTCTAATGCCACAATTCATTCCATTAGGTTGTGCCTGCCATAACAACTACATATGAAATATACTGTGAAGACTGTGTCATCACTTAGTCATCTGAAGGGCACAGGGCTGGCTAGGGGAGTACAGCATGAAATGTTACTAGATCACTGGCATAAATGCCTTCTCGGATACCTTGTGATGTAGAGAAGTCCTGTGATGAGGAGTTGGTGGAGGACTCCATTTGAGGGATTTTGCAAGATTGCTCCTCTTCCCACTCCTCTACTTCCTGCTCAAACCGCCAGTTATCCTCCTGAATGTAATGCTTAAGTTCCACAGATAAGGCTTCCACTTCTGACATTTGATCTGACTCATTTGGGGCTGCCTCTGAGGAAAAGCAAAGATAGAGTTAAAAGTTCACAAGGAACCAAAGATCATAAGAAACCAAAACATCCTTTTTAGAAAGGAAGAAAGCAAGATATTTCATCTTTATCTTACTCCTAACTAAAAATACATACACATATAATCCATCAGAAATGCAGATTGAGTATCTCTTATCCAAAATGCTTGGGACTAGAAGTGTTTGGATTTAATTTTTTTCAGTTTTTGGAAAATCTGCACCATTACTTACAGTTGAGCATCCCAAATCTGAAAATCCAACATCTGAAATTCAAAATGCTCCAATGAGCAATCACCTTTAGCATTGTCAGTGCTCATAAAGTTTTGTGGATTTTTTAACATTTGGGATTTTGGATTTTCACAAGTGGGGTGCTCAACCTGTATGGACAATGTAAGAGCAACAATCGATAACAGTGCCTCACATTTAGTAGGCACTCATTAAACATCTGCTAAATGAATGAATAATACAGAGTTAAAGATTTGGAAAGTGGGCTGGGCACAGTGGCTCAAGCCTATAATCTCAGCATTTTGGGAGCCCAACGCAGACGGATCACTTGAGGTAGGAGTTTGAGATCAGCCTGGCCAACATGGTAAAACTCTTTTGTAAACCCTTTACAAAACACACACACAAAAATTAGCCAAGAGTGGTGGCATGTGTCTGTAATCCCAGCTACTTGGGAGGCTAAGGCTGCAATGAGCTGAGATTGCACCACTGCACTCCAGCCTGGGCAACAGAGTGAGACTCCATCTCAAAAAAAAAAAAAAAAAAAGATTTGGAAACTGATCATTGTCAATCACTGGATATACCAACCATTTCAGGGAAATTCAGAAAATCATTAGAGCCAATAAAAATTTCAGGCTAAACAGTTTTATCAATTTAACCACTGCATTTGGTTGGTAAGAATGTCCATTTCCAAAAGGTTAGAGATGAATTTCAAGACATTTATATCATTAACTTTCACACAATTAAGTACTATGAGAAAGCAATTTGATACAATGGTTAGATGGTCAATAATACCTGGCTCTAATGGTGAGGATATTAACAACATACTAAATTTCATTTTCTAACCCTGTGACCAAAATAAAATAAAAATCCTATATCAGATTAACACATTCACTTACTGGTTGCCATTAATCAGCCTTTTCACTAAGCAAATGACAGTTTCCACTTGTTTGTTTCTATAATACAAAAATAAACCATGTACACAATAACAAGTCTCCTATAAACTACCAACAGCGAGTACGTTTCACCTGTTACAATAACTCCCACAAGCAGTTCCTTCACACCATAAATATACAATTGTGAATATCAGTTACTGTTCAATGATCATTCACACTAACAAATCATTAAGATAATGTGCTGCCTAGACAGAACTGCCTTACGTGTTGATTGCTTTGGGACAGAATCTCACTCTGTTGACCAGGCTGGGTGCAGTGGCACAATCTCAGCTCACTGCAACCTTTGTCTCCCAGATTCAAGCGACTCTCCTGCCTCAGCCTCTCCAGTAGCTGGGATTACAGGTGTACACCACCATGCCTGGCTAATTTTTGTATTTAGGAGAGACAGGGTTTCACCATGTTGGCCAGGCTGGTCTTCAACTCCTGGCCTAATGTGATCCGCCCGCCTCAGCCTCCCAAAGTGCTGGGATTACAGGTGTGAGCCACTGTGCCAGGGCTTATGCAACACAGTAAAGTTTGAATACTAAAAGCAAAAGGTTCCTATTACCTTACTTGCCAAATGCTCATTATAAGACCTCTCATAGAGGATGTGAAAGAAAGACAGAATAATGTAAGTTGAAAACACCACAGAATTTGGAGAATTATATTTGAATCTTGGGACTGCTATTTATTTAATGACTATGTAATTAGTCAACTTTAGAACCCTTAGAACCTGTTATCCAGCTGGAAAATGAAGATCACAATATTTTCTAATCTTCCTCCCTCCCTTTTACAGTAATAAGTTCTTAGAGAAATAAAGTTTGAAAGCATGCTTTTAGCATTAAAGTACCAATATAAATGATAATTATTCTTGCTCTTAGCATGAGTAGTAGTATTATGACAACTGTGAAACTATTCAGGCAAGTACACCTGTAAAATTTAGTTATTCTGGGCCAGGCTTGGTGACCCACGACTATAATCCCAGCACTTTGATAGGCTGAGGTGGATGGATTACCTGAGATCAGGAGTTCAAGACCAGTCTGGTCAACATGGTGAAACCTCATTTCTACTAAAAATACAAAAATTAGCTGGGCATGGTGGTGGGCACCTGTAATCCCAGCTACTTGGGAGACTGACACAGGAGAATCACTTGAACCCGGGAGGCGGAGGTTGCAGTGAGCTGAGACTGCATGCACCACTGCACTCCAGCCTGGGCAACAGAGCAAGACTTGGTCTCAAAAAAAGAAAAAAAAATTTATTCTCCAAGGGGTGCAAAAATGTATGTACAAAATGTCACTATCAGCACCACAAGATGGAGCAAGAAAAAAAGAAAGATGTCACTAGAAACAACAACTAGAGACAAAGTCTATCTATGGGAGGCAAGTTGAATAAATTTTTAAAATATGTACATTCCATACAATGAATTATTATATAGTTGTTAAAAATAATGAGTAGATTCTTCTTCTAAAAATATAGAGATTGCAAAATACTCGATTAATGAAAAAGGTTCAGAAATGAATTAAAAAATAACCTATTTGGGGATAAGAGGGGGAGATACAGATAAATAGAAACTGGCATATGCATACCACGTGTCTTAAAGACTACATAAGAAACCTAACATTGTATACTTGTTGGGGAGTGGGACCAGTGGTCAAGGAAGGAAGTAGTAAAGCAAACTTGTTTTTCCTTTTCATTCCCTTTCATACTGTTTATATTTCTGAAACATATTATCATGTAATAGTAAGTCATAGTTTAAATTTTTAAAAAAGCAGTACAAGACTGTGCTTCTCCCTGAGCAGTACAGATTTTCCCCCCGTCTATAGATTCTGCCAAGATATTTTTACCTGCGTTGAAGTGGGGTAGTTTGTCATTAATGTACATCAGACAGTAAGCACTAACATTTCTCAGGCCCCCATAGGAATCTCTTTCAACTTCTTCCCAGGAAGATTCGGTAACAGAGATGTCATTGTACTTGAGCCAGCTCTGACGGGGTTGATTATAGATATAGGCCCAATAGTGTCCAGCATTTGCTTGTCCTTCATGAACAAGAACTGCATGCAAGCGATAAGGCACCTGTAAGTCAGAATGTACATTCCCCAGTCAGGTGAAGTAAAGTAATCTGATAAAGTTTAGGTTATTAAGAAATGACTATGTATGTGATTAATATGGGGTTCATATTAAAACATCTTGTTGATTCAAGATGAAGTACTGAAAACACAGCCTTGGAATTGATTATGTCTTAGTTCCCAAATCTTGAAATCCAGATCGTTGAACTACATGACCTCTCTGAAGATTCAACTCTAAACTCCTCAGATCTAAAACCAAATATAACCTAAACATATACATCCTTCCAATTCAAAACCTTGTTTATCTAAAAATACAATCACCTTGACCACTCCTACTGAAAATGCTTAGCATATTTGAGACCTAAAAACAAGGTTAGTAGCTATTTTGTTCTATGCCTGTTTTATTTGGCACTAAAATTTAAGTTAACATATTTAATTTAGCCACATGCTTCTTAGAGTTAAGTGATCAACTACCTATCTGGAGTGATGACCCTTTTAATGACATATTTGTTACAACATTTGAAAAGCACATATGTATATTATATTTTCAATATGGAGAAAACAGAGCAATTCTTAAATGCTAATTAAATACTGGAAAAAGAAATGAAAGTCAATCACAGAATCAAATTAAACTTACACTTAATCAGTACTTTGACCTACTTTAATTACTGGTGAAGATTTTTGAAATAACACAAAAGAAAAAATGGGGAAACCTGAGTTTCACATGGTGCATTCCTGTTAAGCAATGGGACTCTGCCTCAATGCGATTCTAGAAGCAGGGCTCTCCTCCTACAGCCATTCTACCCATTCCATTCATTCCCACAGAAGCCACGGAAAGGCCATGCCCCCTAACCAGAATAGGTTCAGAAAGATTTCTGAAGGCTCTTTTTCCCTCCATTCCCAGAATTTATTCTAAACAAAAACTTGTGTAGATAGTAAGAATTTCTGTCCTGTCCAACTCCCTTTTGGAATTCATTATTACAGAAATAAAGCTTGAAAGCATGTTGCTAATGAAAGATCTTGAAGAATCATGGAACTTTTGGAAAGAAAAGATAACTGTCCCTAGTTCAGTTTTCTCCACTGCACTACTTAAAGTACCATTTTGTGAGTAATTTTTCTTAAAATCTGATAGCAAACCTTTCTACAATATGAAAAAATTCTACGTGGCAGAATTCAAACAAGTACGTGTTAGGTCCTGTCGCTGGTAAAAAAAATATATATTGCTTTCTTTAGCCTAAAATAAAGAAACAGAATAACATCAATTTCTATTTTAAGTTTATTCTTCTATCTTAGGGAGATTCCTACTGGGTTTTAAAAAAAACTATCACATTTTATTTTTGTATCTACCATTAGCACATGCCTTGACCACTTTCCCATCAATTTTCATTCTACCTGACGAAGGAGAGGATCACAGTACATCTGCTCAACAGTCTGAGTAGTACTTGCAATACAATTCTTTAAATCTGTTTGGAAAAAGAAAAACAAAAGCTTTATTAAAATGATTTCATTCTATATTATACAGGCTACTACAACTAAGCAAAGAAAATTGCTTAGGGTCCTAATGATTTCAGCTTCCCTCTACGAACCACGAAGCAGTGTACAGTTTTGTTTCTTTTTTTTTTTTTCAGGTGTCTTGCATTGGAACAGTATACAGTTTTAAAGCAGCTAGTACTTTAGGTTATGAAGGCTTTTAGCTCAATATAATTATATTAAGGTTTTAAAAATTATTTTTTATCATTGGCACCAAAATTTCTTAAAGATTAAGCCATTAAGAAAACATCTTAATGGGTCACTTGGCTGTAAAATGTATGTCTCAGACAGGATCTGAAATGAGAAAACAGAACAAAGGGTAAGGCTAAATTTCTCTGAATAGGAATCTGGGAAGAATCTGGAATTTCCATCGTCTTTTTGTTCCCTAGACAAAAGGAGAAAGGAAGGCGAGGGTAAGGCTATTCTGAGGAATATGGGCAATGAGGTCAAAGGACTTTTTAAGAATACAATGCTGTATAATCCAATTTTACATTGTGCGTACTGCTCAAATACCCTGCCTTGTTAACTTTCAGAAAAGCATGCTTCATATAGAAAAGACTTTAAAAAACAGAAGTCCAGAAAAGCTAAATGCTAAATCTGGGTCAACTTAAGCCAGGGTTTAGATAAACTACCACAGAAACAGAAATCAGCAGATGCAGAAAAATACCAGCAAAGGGGATCATTTCCCAGAAATTTTGAGGGAGGATCTTTCCACATCTGTGTAATAGGGGTGTGTGAGCCAAGCTTACAGGGCACTAAAAGAACAAAAGAAGTCACAATTACCATGTCACAATTCAATAGCATGGGTCAGCTGTGGTGGCTCACACCTGTAATCCCAGCACTTTGGGAGGCCAAGGTGGGTAAATCACTTTAGGTCATCAGTTTAAGATCAGTCTGGCCAACACAGTGAAACCCCATCTCTACTAAAAATAAAACAAAAATTAGCCAGGTGTAGTGGTGCATGTCTATAATCCCTTGAGGCTGAGGCATGAAAATGGCCTGAACCTGGGAGGCGGAGGTTGCAGGGAGCCAAGATTGCACCACTGCACTCCAGCCTGGGTGACAGCAAGACTCCATCCTGGGGGAAAAAATTCTGTACCATGTACAGTAATGTCAGGAAGTGTACCAAGGTGCTTAACCTCCAAATGGTCAAAAAACAGAAAAGGAAGAGTAACTGACAAGTTTTAAAAGAGCCAACCTTGTATATCTTGTTCAATCTCACTCCTCCACCTCTGAAGACAAGTCTTAACAAAGTTTATCTCCTCATCTGTGACTGTTCTTGGAGCTGGCTGTGCAGGCATTTCCATGGAAGACCGAGAAGATGTAAGTGGTTTAGACTTGTGTTGAGAATCTTCAGGAGAAGAAAAGGTACTTTCAACATCCTGAGAAGAGCTTTCTGTACTCGTACTGAGGAAGACAAAAATCGTGTTCATAATGATAATTTTCAAAAGATATCTTGGCTTAAATTATGTACTTTGGAAAGCAAGATGCTATATGAAAAAGTACAGGTATTCAGTGAGCATTAACTCTATAAAGGTATGGAGTCAACCTTTTTTTCTATATAACTCATCTCATGTACCACAACTGGCCTGTGAGGCAGATACTATTCTACTCCTATTTTACCAACTGCAAGCCTAAGGTTAAAGAAATTAAGCAACATGTCCAAGTTCACCAAGCTAGTAGGTAAAGAAAAGGAATCCAAAGGCGGATTGGTCAGAGTCTTTAGTTCATGTCTCTGATCATTGATTATTCCTTCTCATGAAGATGGGATGAGAAGGAAGATGGAAAAGAGAAGACTAGGCCTGCAAGAATTAAGGAATCAACTACAGAGATGAACCCAACTAAAGTGGTACTATCCATCCAGGAACAAAATACACAGAAGCAAGAAAATGGAAGCATCGGCTGAACATACGACTCACAGGAAAACACACTAGGTGACACCTTGGAGAGCTTCAAGTCAGACAATCCTAGCTCCACTACTTTAGCTAAATACCCAAGGAAAAGAGTATTTTGCCTCAGGTAAATAATATCTCATCTACAAAATATAAATGTCAAATTCTTTATGTCTTTACTATCAACTGACAGAGAATAAAGCATATAAAGTAAATGTTAATTTCTCTGTTAACCTATTGTCAAACAGAGTAAAACTGCAGGTGAACAAATCAGCAAGAATATAAAATAAGCTTCTAATTGTAGTTAGGTTTCTCTTTTACACCAAAGCTGAAGAATATAAACTTTCTTTACTTTTGGCTTAAAAAAAAACCCTCACTCCCTTTTCCCTACTCTCTCCCATGCACAAAATAATGGAGGCAATCTCTTTTGCCTAAGGTCCATACCTACAGAAAAATATAAGCCCAACAAGAGAACAGATATCTCAATTTCAGGAGATTACACACATATACTTCCCTGTAATTTTTAAATCTAGTATCAAGCACTATTATTTTATTTGATTAAATAGCCTGACGAACCACTTTTTAAAAATTCAATTTACATTTCATGATATACATTAAAAGATTCTATTTTTTAAAAGAAATTCAAAAATCTAAGCAGAATATAAAAAGTGAAAGGGCAGCTCCACTCCTATCCCCAGACTCATGTCACTCCCTAGAGATAATCATTCTTGACATTCGGTATGTTCTATCCAAATAAGCATTTCTATGCATACATGGATGAATAAATATTAATACCTGTAGGGGGAGTGTTGGGGAGAATAGTTAAGGTTTTTTGACAAAACTATCTAAGTTTTTATTGGGTATTAGTGTTTTTATTAGCCAGGTCACACATATCAAATGTCCCAGCTACTTTTCATGGCTCCTCTAGGCAATAGAGATTGTTGCAGTTGGCTACTGGAATAAAATCAGAGGGCTCCTGTGACTTTTTCTCCCTCTGTCTTTACTAGACAAGCCCCTCTAGGCTGTTCTCTTATTTCTAGCCAGTTCTTTTTCAAGTTTTAATTTTCTATTCAGGAATAAGTCTCTCTTTCCTTGATGTTTACATAGTTATGCATACTTCAAGTGTGGAAGCATGAGATATTTTGGAAGAGCAGGGCTTGAGGTTTCCTCTGAGAAAGGCTTTTAATGGTAGCTGGCTTGTAGTTCAAAACAAGGCAGCCCTGGGTGGAACCTGAACACTATCCTAGAGAGTTCGAGAAGCTGCTGAAATAACTCAATCATACTATGGATAAGACAAATGCACTGGTGAGAATTAAGAACACTCCCACCCAAGTGATAGTCAACAAAATCCTTCCCTTTAAGATAAAGAGTTCACAGCTCCTGTGCTCTTATAGGTGAGTGTGAATCAGGTATAAAGATGGTGCATAGTTTAAATTATACCAGAAAAAGCAATACATAGTATTTTTAAAAAAACTCTTTTCATTACCTTTCCTTTGATGTCTGGTCAGGAACCGAGCAGTGCACTGAAGAAAGTGGTAATGTCATGTGTGTGTCACTTTCAGGTGGACAGCTTTCTGAGGCAGGTTTTGTACTAGCAAATTCAATAACATATTTCAGCATGTCAGGGAGCGGGAACCGAGCTGGGCCTGAGCCATATTTCACATACCTAAGAGGCAAAGACACTGGTATGCTACTGCCCAAATTGGTTTTGCATTTTAAGATTCACTGACAAAAGATCTATTTAACACAGGGAGTCAACGGAAAGGCTTATTCCTAGAGGCTATACAATATTTAATAGGGTACTCAAACGATCTATACGGTAAAAATTCTCTACAAAAGTAAAAACTACCAACAATCTGAAGTTTTATATCTGGCAGGAAACATTTCAAATGGGCTCCTAATCCTAATATTTTAAGTAGAGATGGGGTTTTGCTATGTTGGCCAGGCTGGTCTGGAACTCCTGACCTCAAGCGATCCACCCGCCTCAGTCTCCCACATTGCCGGGATTACAGGCGTGAGCCACTGTGTCCAGGCAACATTTTTAAACAGTAAAAGTAATGCATGTACCTGGTATGAAAATTCAAATAGAGAAAAGTAAAAAACAGACCATAAACATCATCTACTACTACCTCAGTTCTACTACCTAATGGTATCCATTAGGTTTCTTTTGGTAGGGAGCAGTGGCTCACGCCTGTAAGTCCAGCACTTTGGGACTCCAAGGTGGGCAGATCACCTGAGGTCAGGAGTTTGAGACCAGCCTGGCCAACACAATGAAACCCTGTTTCTACTAAAAATACAAAAAATTAGCCAGGCGTAGTGGTGCACACCTGTAAACCCAGCTACTTGGGAGATTGAGACAGGAGAATCGCTGAACCTGGGAGGCGGAGACTGCTGTGATCCGAGATCATGCCATTGTACTCCAGCTTGGGCAACAAGAGTGAAACTCTGTCTCCAAAAAAAAAAAAAAAAAAAGTTTCTTTTATATTTTCCCAGGGGTGTGTCACACATATACAAGCAAGTATGTGTAACCTTAAAAAATAAAAAGTCTGAAATTTACAGTCATTTTATTTTTTCCATTATAAAAATGTATCAAGGGAATAATCAGAGTTTTTAGGGGCTTGGTTTAGCAAGATAAAGACTAAAAACCATTAACGCACTTATGCCTAGTGTTCTATTACTGGAATCCTAAGCTTATGGGAGTTATTTATATCCTGCGGCTCAAGATCATCACCAAGGTCTGATTTTTCACACAAAAAACTTGCAACCCCTGGCATAAAAAAAACACTTTACAAATTCTTTTTTAATGTACCAACTGGGACCTACATGAAATAAAACCTCTATTATCGTAGGAAAGAGATTGCTTTCCTAAATCAGAAAAATTGATTTCCAAGCTACCCTCTTACCTCCACTGCCTTGGAACCCTAAGGAGAACTAAACTTCACCTGCAATGGCACCTCTGTCAAGGTAGGAAGAATGAGCGAAAACCTAAAACAGGCTAGATGCAGACTGTGAGCCAAAAGCAGAGGCTGTTTTAGAAATGGGACCATATAATTTATTATACAACCAGGAAACATCTGAGAGTAAAAGAGGGTGCTGTCAATTATTCAAGAAGAAAAGACACAAAATGAGCCATATAGCCACCCTAGTGATCAGGCACTATGGGAAACTGCATTTCCCAGTATGCCCTGTCCCTTGAAAGTCAAAACGCTTCACTGCTACAGAGCACCCAGGGACCTGGGGACAGCACCATGTAAGAGGTAAAGAATACAGCGTTGGTTCTGACATGGAGGCGTCCTCTTTCCACGGGACACTTAACCAGACACAGGACATAACTCTAGAGATGGAATTTCAATGGATATTAAATCTAGAGTAGAGGTTTTCTCTCACCAATAATTCTAGCTTCCAAAGATGTGAACCGGGTTGAGCTGACCATTGGTCCACTGCCCTATTGCTCCTGGTGCTGCCTCTGCCTCCCCACATCACCAATATCGCCACTGTCACCAGTCTTTTGAGGAATTCTGGCTAAGGTATTCTTCCCACTCAAGTTCAACCAATTTATATAGCTCCATGGTGGCCTGGGTGTCTTTCACAGAGGAATGCCTGCTTTTCCCAACCCGGATGTCCCAGTTCAACAGCTTCTTGATGAGATGCTTTAAAGACATGGTGACCTTCACCAGGCAATCAGCCTTCCATTTGGGAAGGAGGAGGAGGATATGGGAGTTGTCACTGGTGAGGGACTTGGGATGAGTTCTGAAGGGCTCTGTAGTCATCGTGGATGGCAAGCCCCACCATCTTCCCTGTCTCTTCAAGATCTGTCACAAGCAATCTTGAAGAGCACAACATTCACCATGTGCTGCTTCTGGACACCACTCCACCTGGTCTGGCAGTCCACAGTGGCCGGGGAGAATGATGTAGTTGTCGTAAAGCATATCTCCACTATAGCTGACAGTGCTACATGGAGCCAAGAAAGTAACATGCCCCTTGGGTCCTGTGTCCAGCATCTCACAGCCAAATGCCACCATTCTTCCTTGGCAACTTCTGGGATGTTCCAAAGCATGTATTCTGAGTGAGCTCTGGTAGAGTTCTGTGGGGCACTGACCTAAGAGGATTTGCTCTGGAGCCCTTTCTTCTGGGAGTGGGTTAGTTGGCTATTAATCTTTAGAAGGGCACCCCCAGCAAATCTACTTAGCTGCAACAGAATCAGCATTCTTTGAAGAGGAAGGGGATAGCCAAGACACTGCAACTTTCCTGTCCAGGGACTGTTCTGACCCTGACCCACTGCTGGAGGCAGTTGCCTTCTTTTCTGGGAAGGGAGGAGTCTTCCAAGTGCCATCCACCCTAGGAGTTTCTTCTTTCTTTGGAGGTTCTGAGTGCAGCTTTGGGCGCCTTGCTAGGGGGCTGGTTCTTTTTATTCAGAAAGCCTCTCTGTTCCAAGAGCTGCTGTTTCTTGACAAAATTTGGTGCTTGGCAGTTCCTTCTAATGCCTTTTTGGGAGCAGGTTCCACAAAATCCAGATTAAGGAGTCAGGTAGACATGTTGACAGTCAGTGGTGGAGTGTGTGAGGGTGGGGGAGGTGGGGGAATATGTTCCCTGGCCCCTCTAGCCTTGTGAAGGTACAACTCAGGGGTCTCGTTTTATTTTAAAACAAAAGTATTAGCATACTAAGGAAAACGGTCCTATGCTCTATTTTAAAATCCAGAATACCCTATTGTCTCCTGGAAAATTAAGAATTTTTCAACTATAAAACATCAAGTATGCCTGGTTCTTTGTTGTTGTTGTTAAGAGATGGGGTCTCGGCTGGGCACGGTGGCTCACGCCCATAATCCCAGCACTTTGGAAGGCTGAGGGCAGATCACAAGGTCAGGAGTTCAAGACCAGCCTGGCCAACATGGTGAAACCCCATCTCTACTAAAAATACAAAAATCAGCCGGGCGTGGTGGAGCATGCCTGTAATCCCAGCTACTTGGGAGGCTGAGGCAGGAGCATCGCTTGAACCCGGGAGGCGGAGGTTGCAGTGAGTCGAGATCATGCCACTGCACTCTGGCCTGGGCCACAGAGCGAAAGTCCATCTCAAAGAAAAAAAAAAGAGAGAGAGAGAGAGATGAGGTCTCTCTATGTTGCACAGGCTGGTCTCAAACTCCTGGGCACAGGCAATCCTCCTGCCTCAGCCTCCCATATAGCTGGGATTACAGGCACATGATACTGCATTCAGCTGGTATGGTTAGTTCTATAAAAATAATTTAAAAATTCCAGCCTTACAAAGTAAAACCTTTAAAGTAAAATACTGCCACACTTAGGAGTTCTGTAAATCACTTCCAGGACAGTATCTGAGGAACCAGTTTCCAGCTTAAGTCTTTACTAAGACAGATGACTAATCACATCTTGTATAAGAGCTTCCGGAGTGAGAGGAAGATGAAGTAGCAGTGGGGGTACAGTGCAGGGTCCATCTTAGGCCTGGTAGGGAAAGTGTTGCCCTTGAAGGAAATTAATGGCCTAATAAGGGAGTGGGTGGAGGTGGGGCGGTCATAGAAAGAAAATTGTTAAGTGGATAAAGGGAGAACAAGCCACTGACTGTGTATGGGATCTCTTTCTTAAGTGCAAAATCAGTGGGATCTATCTAGACTAGAAAGAAATTACATGGACTCCTAAGGAAATCACAGAAAATCATTCCACAGAAATAGTGTAAAACCAACAATCAGAAAAGGAAAATTCCTCCAAAAGAGAAAGAACTTTGTATGCATCAGAAATATTAGCCCTTTTAATCAGTTAGCACTGCTCTAGGTAGAAAAGCACTGTTTTTTATCTTTCTTAGACACTTCAGAAACTGCTTTTCCAAAAGTGGACTGGACCGTTGTGACACTTGCCTCTCTCATATTTGTGAAAAAGATGGCAAAGGGAGTAGAAAAAGTAAAAGGCTATAAAATCAGAACTCAGGTTCCCCTTAGTACACTGCAATAACTAACTGTGTGACTTTGGGTCACTTAAGTACTCTGGGACTACTATTTACTCCCGTGAATAATGCTAGCTGATCTTGAAGATTGCTCCACACTTAGACAAAAAATTTTCTTAGCTATTTTATAAAATACTCTTAGTTAATATTTAAACTTTGAGTTAGTTTTTAAATAAAAACAAATTATCTGTTTTTAATATTCTACTCTTGTCTTTTACATTTCTAAGCATGAAGGTGTCCACAACTCACCTTTCCAATTTTTGCTGCAGAACTTTTATTTCCTCCTTCAACTTTCGAATGCACTCTCTCTTATTCCGAATAAGCTCTTTGCTCCTGTACATGTACCTAAGTAAATAATCCCACAAACACAATTTATATTTAACAATATTAATGACATAAAGTCTCAATAAACTAAAGATTCAAGGAAACTTCTTCAATCAGATAAAGGGCATCTGTGAAAAACATACAGCTGACATTATACCTAAGAGTAAGACTGATGCATTCTCCCCAAGATTAGGAACAAGGATATTCACTCTTGCTACTTCTATTCAATGTTTAACTGAAGGTATAACCAATGCAATAAAGTAAGAAAAACAAATTAAAGGCATGCAGATAGTAAAGAATGAAGTAAAGCTGCCTTTTAGATCCACATGATATAACTATCTATGCAGAAAATTTCAAGGAACCTAAAAAAAATACATCAGAACTAATAAGTGAGTTTAGTAAAGTCAAAGGATACAAAGTCAATTTGAAAAAAGAAAAAAAAAAAAAAAGAAAAGAAAAAGGCCAGGCATGGTGGCTCACACCTGTAAGCCCAGCACTTTGGGAGGCTGAGGTAGGTGGATCACCTGAGGTCAGGAGTTAAAGACCAGCCTCTGACCAACATAAAGAAACCTCATCTCCACTAAATTAGCCAGGCATAGTGGTACATGCCTGTAATCCCAGTTACTCAGGAGGCTGAAGCAGGAGAATCACTTGAACCCGGGAGGCGGAGGTTGCAGTGAGCTGAGATCGCACATTGCACTCCAGCCTGGGCAACAACAGTGAAATGCCATCTCAAAAAAAAAAAAAAACCTCAACTGCAATTCCATACACTTGTAAAAGAACAAATGAAAATGAAATTAAAAGCATGAATCTGAGATAAATTTAACCAAATGTGTGCAAGACCTGTACACTAAAAATTACAAAACCCTGTTGAAAGATATTAACAAGGACTTAAATAAATCTTTATTAATTCATTTAATAAATGGAGCTACACACCATTCATGGATTGAAGGACTCAGTATTATGATTATTATTGAGATGGAGTCTCACTCTTGTCATCCAGGCTGGAGTGTAATGGTACTATCACGGCTCACTGCAACCTCTGCCTCCCAAGTTCAAGCAATTCTCCTGCCTCAGTCTCCTGTGTAGCTGAGACTACAGCTGCTCACCACCACACCCAGCTAATTTTTTTTTTTTTTTTTGGTACAGACAGGGTTTCAACCATGTTGGCCAGACTGGTCTTGAACTCCTGACCTTAGGTGATCCACCTGCCCCAGCCTCCCAAAGTGCTGGGATTACAGGCGTGAGCCACTGAGCTCGGCCAAAGGACTCAATATAATTAAGATGTCAGTTCTCCCCAAACTGATCTATAAGTTCAAAACACCACCAATCAAAATCCCAATAGCCACTGGTTAGAAACTGACAAGCTGATAAAAGTTTATTTAGAAATGCAAAGGACCAGAATAGCTAAAACAATTTTGAAAAAGAAGAACAAAGTTGGAAGATTCATACTATCTAATGTCAAAGTTTGCAATAAAACCATAGTAATCAAAACAATATGGCATTGGCATTAGACCAGACAACAGATAGAACAGACTCCAGATATAGATCCCCAAATATATGTTCAATTCATTTTTGACGAAGTGCCAAGGTAATTCAATGGGAGAAAAGGAAATATAAATCAAAGGAAAAGATATTCCTACACACTCACTAAATAGCTAAAATCAGAAACACTTATAATTCCAAGCACTGGCAAGGATGTGGAGCAAATGGAGCCCTCATACACTCCTAGAGGGAATGCAAAATTGTACAGTCCCTTTAGAAAATAGTTTGGAAATTTCTTATAATGTTAAATATACACTTTTCATAGAACCAGCAATCCTACTCCTACATATTTTACCCAAGAGAACTAAAAACTATGCCAAGGATTGTATGTGAATGATCACGGCAGCTTTATCCATAATAGCCTAAAACTAAATACATCACCAAATGGTGAATGGAAAAAATAGTACATATTACACTAGAATATTACTCAGCAATAAAAAGGAGCAAATTACTTATATATGAACAACATGGGTGAATCCCAAAAACAGTATCCTAAAGAAAGGACACAGCCACAGCAGGGTACCTACTAAATATCAATGTCACTAATACCACATTCTAGAAACTGTAACATTACAGGGTCTAAAAACAAGTAAGTGGTTGCCAGGACCTGGGGATGGAGAGAAAGGGATTGATCACAATGGGGCAAGGAAAATCTTCTGGGTGTTGGACATGTCCTACACCTTGACTGTGATGGTGGTTATTTAACTGTATATTTGTAAGAACTCACTGGTTATATGCCTAAAAATAAACCATGGGATAAGAATGACTACATAAAAAACAAGTAAAAGAGGCCGGGCGCAGTGGCTGATGCCTATAATACCAACATTTTGGGAGGCCGAGGCAGGCAGATCACGAGGTCAGGAGATCAAGACCATCCTTGCCAATGTGATGAAACCTGGTCTCTACTAAAAATACAAAAATTAGCTGGGTGTGGTGGTGCATGCCTGCAATCCCAGCTACTCAGAGGCTGAGGCACGAGAGGCCGAGGCACGGAAATTGCTCGAACCCAGGAGGTGGAGGCTGCAGTGAGACGAGGTTGCACCACTGCACTCCGGCATGAAGACAGCGCAAGATTCCGTCTCAAAAAAAAAAAGTAAAAGAAAAACTTTTCTTCTTTTCTTTCTTGTTTTTTTTTGTGTTTTTGGAGACGAAATCACACTCTGTCACTCACCCTGAAGTGCAATGGCACAACCTCAGCTCACTGCAACCTCCACCTCCTGGGTTCAAGTGATTCTCCTGCTTCAGTCTCCCGAGTAGCTGGGATTAGAGGTGTGTACCACCATGCCCAGCTAATTTTTGTATTTAGTAGAGATGGGATTTCACCATGTTTGCCAAGCTAGTCTCGAACTCCTGACCTCCAGTGATCCACCTGCCTCGGCCTCCCAAAGTGCTGGGATTACAGGCATGAGCCACCACACCAGCCTCTTTTTTTTTTTTGAGACAGGGGTCTCACTCTGTCATCGAGGCTGAAGTGTGTTAACACAAATAGGGCTCACTGCAGCTTCTACTTCCCAGGCTCAAGCAACCCTCCTGCCTCAGCCCCACCAAGAAGCTGTGACTAGAGGTGTATATCACTACATTTAGCTAATTTTTGTACTTTTTTTTAAGAGACAGGGTTTTGCCATGTTGCCCAGGGTAGTCTTAAACTACTGAGCTCAAGCTATCTGCCCACCTCAGCCTCCCGAAGTGCTAGGGTTATAGATGTAAGCCACCACGCCTAGCATCAACCAGACTTTTATAAAATTAAAATTCTATAATGCAGGTCTGCTAGGGAACCTCCTCACCCCCAGAATAAAGGTAGTTCCTACCCCAAAAGGATCAGGGCTTTCACCTAAACTCTAGCTACTCTAATCATGGTCCAGAGATAAGAAGTAACATGAGCACAACCCTGGGAGGTCTTAGAAAAAGGCAAAGACCCTCAACCTAGACTTACAGAATCCAAATTGCATATTATCATGACTTCCAGGTGATTCCTATGCACAAAATACTTAGCATATGCTCATCTATCTCTACTGCTGCAATACACCAGGAAAAAAAAACAGCCAAGAACTCACCTGTCCATATAAATAATCTGAGGAAATTCCAGCTTATTGTGAATTTTCTCTGGCTGACCAAGGGACTGATTAAACTCAAATCTTGAGAGTTCAAAGGTCAACACTGGAGGTAGCTTTGTAAACCAACGCTAGTGTCAAGAGTAGAAATGTGAGAGAAAGAAAAATTAATTTTAGGAAATAACAACAGCCAGATTTAAAATATCCCTCATCAAACTTTCTTCCTTTGGTATAGAACTTATACACAAGTCAAGCTCATGCTAGAACTTTAACACTAAAGGAAATGAATACTTAGAATCACACTCTTAGAGAATATGGTTCAACATTCCTCAAGATTCCAAATTTACTAGCCAGTCAACATTTTACTCAATCATCATCCTCAGAATAAACCACCCTTGAATATGTGAAGTGCACTAAGCCTCTACACAACTCATTCATTACATCATCAGTATTCAAAAGAGGTTTAAAAACTTAAGAAAACAGCAAGCCTAATTGCAGAATATGAAATTATGATCTAAGCAGCATGTAGCTGAAGTGAAAACTAACTCCATGGGTCAGCTAAAAAGACTCATATAAGTATATATTTTACATGCTGTTTGTTTAGTCTATTAACCATAATTTGAATCTCCTTTATGTATACAAAGGAAAGTTGAAATAGCCTCATGGTTTTATAATTTCTCAATTTCTAAGAAAAATTTCTGAATTCCAAAAATTCACAGAGGTCTCATAAAGAAGCCAGTTAAATCAACCTACAATGTTAATTGAGTTTCAAGAAAGGAAGGTACTGACAAAAAAGACTCAACAGTCAAGGATCACAGGTGAGGGAAAGCTAAATCAGAATTGGCTTTTCTATTCAATTCACTCACATGTCTGAGGTTCCTGTGAACAGCTTTAAAATGTTCCCTTTACCAAAAGTGCAAGCAGCATTCCCTTCAGATACCCTGTTAGCTTAATGAGGTGAATTCAGATAGCCTGTGAGACCACCTCAAGGTGAAATCTAAATGAGCATGATGATTTTGTTCGTTTCTGTTTAATTTTTATAGAGTTCCCATCCTAGAATATAGGTGTCCACAGGTCTAAGTATAGCTGGTGAACATTTCCTCTTTTCTAAGAGGATGCACCAGGTCTTCTGCACAGGTGGTACAGATGACATAATTCCTCCATTAGGAATCAGTTATTTCCTTGAAAAACCAGGGAGGCAGTAGCTCTCTCTGAGTTCCAACACTGCTCTACAGCGAATGTATTTTCATACGGCTCATGTTAGGCTACCTGTTTCAGTTCAGGAAAGCTCCACTGTCTCCTATAGTAATTAATGAGTTGGACTCATATATAAGCCACGGTTTTGTCTCAAAACATATGATCAGTGGAGAACAATCCCAACTGTGTAGTGTTAAGAATTATGTTACAAATGCTATTCACTAATTCTTAACCCAACTGGAATGAATATTGAGATGTTAACTACCCATACTCTCCCTATAACTTCCCCCCTTACTTTCCAACCCACAAAAATAGATAACTAAACAAATGAAAATTAAATTTTAAAAATATTAAAAGCAAAGGCAGAATTTACAATTGAGAACAGTAAATACTATAATAGGGAAAATATTCTAAATGGCATACCATAGGAGTTAATCACTGTACTTTTACCCTCCGAAAATATGGAGGCAGTGGGTTCTCCCTACTCAGGTACAGGTAGGCTTCAACAGAAAGAGAGAAACTTGATCATACTTAAAACATCAGAAGCAGCATACAACCTTTACACGAGTAACTGAAATTCATAGTTTTAGTAAAATTTTATTTATCAAAATACTAATACTCACTGACTCACATCAACTGATGAGAGACTTAAGACAAATTCAAGCTCTAAGTGTAAAGTTACTTAATATGTGATGGGAAACTAGTCTGCCCAAAAGCTCACTCCTACTTAACTGGCTTCGTCACTGGCAGAGCAAATAAAGATCTCCAACGTACCTCTTGTCCATACTTCACCAAGTGATCAGAGGGAAGAAGCTCAACATCACCCTCCACCATGGCCCCTTCCAAACACTCGTCTAAGTTGCGATAACCGTTTACCTGAAGAGGATACTGGCCGAAGGTCTCATTGTTACAAAAGGGTTTTCCTAGGTAAAGAGAGAGACTTTTTAAAAAAGACATCACTATGACTATCTAAAGCCTATCTTCTGGCTCCACAGAGACATTTTAAATTCAGCAACTTCCTGACAGCTGGTTAGAAATGCACTTAAGCCTTTATAGCAACCTCTAATGAGCCAGTTGATCTAGATACGGAACACTGACAACCACTAACACTGAAAAAAGGCCAGGGGTGTGGTGGCTTATGCCTGTAATCCCACCACTTTGGGAGACCAAGGTGGGAGGATCACTTGAGGCCAGGAGTTTAAGACTAGCCTGGAAAACATAGCAACACCCCTGTCTCTACAAAAAATAAAAATTAGCAGCGTGCAGCAGTGCACACCTTAAGTCCTGGCTATTTAGGAGAATAAGGTGGGAGGATTTCTTGAGCCCAGAAGTCCAAGGTTACAGTGAGCTATGATGATGCCACTGCGCTACAACCTGGGCAAGAGAGCAAGAACCTGTCTCAAAAAACAAACAAACAAAAAAACCTGCAAAAAGAAAGACAACCAGATAGTATGTGCTTTCCGATCAAGGGTTTTCTCACCACCTGTCAATTAGTCTTGCCAAAAAAAGCCTTACCTAAGTCTAGTCAAATCTCTAGATACAACTACCAATTAATTTATAAGAGATGAGTAGAGAAGAACATGGAAATATGTTAAAAATTTATCGGGGACATGCAAACAGCAAAATTTCTGACTATGGGAAATGCTACAGAACAAACGACCCAGATTCTCCAAAAATTCAGCATTTCAAGGAAAAAAGGATGGAGGGGTAGCCTACAAATATTCAATCAAAAATGACACTGGGGTCCTCATTAAAACAAACTCTGTAAATAAATTTTCTATTTTTTTAAATTATAAAAACAAATTAGCAATTTGAACACTGACTAGATAGTTGATAGTTTACAATGCTATTTTTCGGAGTCATATTGGTACTGGATTATGTTTTAAAAAGATTATCAGATTGGTAAGAGTGACAGGGTGAGAAGGGGAATGACTGGCTGTGAGCTAAGGCTGGGTTCATGGAGGTTTTAAAATGGCTCTATTTGAATGTATTCTAAATTCTCCATAATTAAAAATAAATTATGTGGCTGGGCGCGGTGGCTCACGCCTATAATCCCAGCACTTTGGGAGGTTGAGGTGGGTGGATCACGAGGTCAAGAGATCGAGACCATACTGGTCAACATGGTGAAACCCCGTCTCTACTAAAAATACAAAAAAAATTAGTTGGGCATGGTGGCGCACGCCTGTAGTCCCAGGTACTTGGGAGGCTGAGGCAGGAGAATTGCTTGAACCCAGGAGGCGGCGGTTGCGGTGAGCCGAGATTGTGCCATTGCACTCCAGCATGGAACACAAGAGCAAAACTCCATCTCAAAAAATAAATAAATAAATAAATAATGTGTCTAGCACGCAGCTTAGTTAGATAAGCCTCCAAAGTGAAAAGTTTTTAGTCTAGAAAAACGTTTTTGGCAGTCTCACTCAATAAAAGCTTTTGAGATTAGGTATTATATCAGAATAAGCAACACAGAGAAAACTGAGTAAAATCACTATCTGTCATTAATGTCAGATTTGGGCTGTGCAAGTATTAATATGACAAATCTGAGATAAAGATCGGGCACATTTAACAGATGAAAAGATTGAGGATCCAGAAGCTCACATAGTTTGTCCAAAGTTAACAGACACCAAGAGGCAGAACCAATATTCAGACCTGGGTATCACTGACTTTCAAGACTATTCATTATACTGCCTCCTCAAAGGGACACAGTAATAAAGATATGATCACAGGTCTAGAATTAAAATTCAGAGCAGAGAATTTACCTTCACGAACCCCTTCAGTCAGGAAAGTACCATAGAACAGCTGCACCATTGGATTTTCAGATTTGTTCCTGGGACTGCTGCTTTTAGGAAAAGGAGACAATTCTGGATTGTTTGGATTAAGATATGCGCTACATAAAATCCAAGCATCATTCAAAAACAAAAATAGTGCATTTCATCAAACCCCAAAGAGCCAGGTACGATCTAAATAAGTAACAATTAGTTCAGTTCAAATATTTATTGAACACTTTCTTCCTAGCATCGTGCTAAACTCTGAAGACTCAAAGACAAGAAGGCACAACCCCTGGACTTAAGGAGCTTAAAGCCTAATAGCAGAGTCATACTTGCAGACAAATACAGGTATTTGTATGCTTTCAGTATATACATCTATAGCCAATGATAGATGTACACAAGGTATAGAAGTAGTATAAAGGTAAGAATGAACTCTCTTGTGTAGTTTCACAAATAAATACAAAAAATTTTCCTCCCTGGTATAATAGGAATAAAAAGTTTCTTCTTACAAGTCCATCTTAAATTGTTAACTATGTTAAGTTGCTGTTTGCAAAACCATTTCATAGTTATAATTCTTCTACCTAGAATTGAAACCATTTAAAACACAGATTTCTTAGAGGGATATCCATATTCTGTGCCCTGAATTTCACTTCTCTCAGTGACTGAAATGACCATAACCTTTCCTCTACTCATTCTAAGTAGATCTCAAAAAGGATCTTAAATTTAAGTATTCATATTATACCACCATGTTCACAACAGAGATTGATTTGACCTTTTTACAAACACATTTTTACAGCACATGCTGAGTTTAACAAAGTTAAGAATTATGGTTTTTTAGTCAAAAAAAAAAAAAAAAGCTGCAGGATAAGATGATTGCTATACCCCTATATCCTTAGAGGGGAAAGCTGAAGGCGGCAGGGATACACCATGAGTGTACTACCTCATTGGCTATCCCAGGAGATATGGTTCAAAACCAGCAATTTCTACTTAAGGAGAGTAACTTTCCAGCATATAATTCTCACTGGCCCACTGTGAGTCGGAAGGATGTACAAACAAACCCTCAACACTCACTTAACATTAACAGCTAGCTGGAATGCGTCCTCTAGCCAATCCAGGAGCTTGTGTGTGAATTCACTCACATCTTGCTATAAGAGAGGCACAAATTGCATAAAAGTTAGATGCAATACTAAGAAATGAAAATTTATCCTTATCCCACCGATGAATTAAGATTCTATTACTATAAAAGCATTTCTTTTTTTTTCTTTTTTCTTTTTCTGAGACAGGGTCTCACTCTGTTGCTCAGATTGGAGTGCAGTGGCGTGATCTCAGCTCACGGCAACCTCCGCCTCCCAAGCTCAAATGATTCTCCTGCCTCAGCCTCCCAAGTAGCTGGGATTACAGGCACATGCCACCATGCCCAGCTAATTTTTGTATTTTTAGTACAGATGGGGTTTCACCATGCTGGCCAAGCTGGTCTTAAACTCCTGACCTCAAATAATCCACCCACCTTGTCCTCCCAAAGTGCTGGGATTACTGGCATCAGCTACTGTGCCCAGCCTGAAAGCATTTTTTGGAGGCCGAATATCATGAAGATATACGAACACTGAAACTGAGATTTAAAAAAAGGTACATTAAGCAACCTCTAAGTTGCAGCTAGAAGGAGGTTGGAACTCTACTACTTCCAGCCACATCTATTTATGACAAAGAAAGAAAAAGAAACAAAATCTCCCAAGTAGGCCTTAAAAGTCCCAAGGAACAGACTGTAGTCCTCTAGAACAATATAGAGATCTGTATAAAGAAAGAAATGTTTTGAGAATTTTATAGAACTGTAGGACTTTCAAACAGAGAAAGAAAAAAATTATATGAGCAAGAAGCTGATCTAATCAGTGACAGCTTTGTTTTTGTTTTTAAATTATTTTTTCAGAGACGGGGTCTCACTCTGTCACCCAGGCTGGAGTACAGTAGCGCAATCACAACTTATTGCAGCCTCAAACTCCTGGCCTCCAGGGATCCTCCCACCTCAGCCTCCCAAGTAGCTGGGACCACAGGCGTGTACCACCATGTCCAACTATTTTTTAATAGCAGGTGGAGAAAGAAAAGTCTAAAAGAGAGAAGTTGCTGAGAAAAGCTCCTGAACTCAGATTTAGTTTTAAAACTAGGATTTCCATCTGTACCATTCCAAGACAAAGGTGCAGACAAAGGACAACTTTGCTTGGTATCCCTTTTGTTATAGCTCATTGAGGTATTTTCCAATCTCCTCCTTTTCTACGTCAATAATCCCTGTATAATTCTACATTCTTTCTACTACTATTTCTTCTTCTCTTTACAACTGCCAGCCCCCGTGCAACACACGCACACTCTTTCTCACACAAACTTCTGCTTTCCCTCTCACCACCTGTTCTGTAGGCAAAATAAAAGTCAGAAACAGGTGCTTGTAGTCCTGCTTAGTCATGTTCACGGCTTGTTATGCAGTTGAAATAAAGCAGTACCACATTAATATTGACAAGGCATGACTTCAAACTCAAGAACAAGGCTTCTTTTGTACCTGCTGTTCCTCAGATGATCGGAATGCTCCCTTTAATAGATCCAGGGCTGCGGACGGGTCTACAAATTTTCTATTTGATCCCATCATTAGAGCAAACAAATACTGAAGCTCTTGCATAAACATGATATTTCTCTTTTCCTGTAGAAAACACAGCACATGTACTCTTACAACAGCTCATTTAGAAAATTAGAACATGTAAAGAAAAAAAAGTTGTCAATAATCACGCCCTCATTTATATTTATCTAGATCTAAGTAAAAGTTACAGGGCTACATAGGTTACGGTGACTCTGGTAAGGACTGTACTCTAAACTGAAGAATAACTATGTAGAAGCCAGAGACAGCACTGTTGGAAAAACAGAAACGCCCACTTTCTGAAGCTGCTGCCCTCCCTCTCAAGAGGAAAAGGCATTGCACCAAGGTGAAATCCTGGGAAGGGTTAAATTGCTGGGAGGAGGATCGACCTTTGGAAAAACAGAATAAAACAGACTAAGAAGGTTCAGGTCTCCGGCATCAAGGTATCTCTCAAACATCACATGGCCTAAGTAACTCAGGAAGAGAAAGGATACAACAAACACAGGTATTCGGGATCTCCCCACCCACATATTCTTGGAGCCGCTTTGCTCATTTTATTCCTACTTAATTTTGCATTTTGCATACCCTTATATGTTATCCCAAAAAAAGAAAAGGCATGTAGAAATGAAAACAAGTATTAGCACAAGCCAAAGATATCAGCTTTAGGCAAAAATCTAGAAGCCTTGGGGGTAAAAGGAACTAAACAACAGTGAAGAAATTCCTCGATACCAACTTACTGTGTGACTTCGACAATTTTCAAGTACATTTTGTGGCAGACTATAGCTGAGAACAAGTCTTCGAAATTCAGGCAATTGAAAGAGAGACTGAAATAAAGAAAGAAGGGGATTCATAGCCTTTCCTCAAAATAACTGCAGCAATGTATATATTTTTCACTTTAAATATTTTATTTCATATTTAAAAGTATGTGAAACTATCAACCAAGCAATTCAACTTATATTATTTCTAAGGAAATAATGGTTGTGCACAAAAAAAATAGCTCAAAGAATATTAATACTTTTAGGTAAAAAATAGAAACAACCTAATGTCTAACAAAAGGAGTAGTTTTTGTTTTGTTTTGCTTTTGCTTTTGTAGAGACAGGGTCTTCTACGTTGCCCAGGCTGGTCTCAAACTTCTGAGCTCAAGTGATCTGCCCGCTTTGGCCTCCCAAAGTGCTGAGATTATAGACATGAGCCACCATGCTTGGCCAAAAGTAGTAGTTTAAATAAACTGTACTACATTTATACAATAGACTATTAAGTAGTCATTGAGATAATACTGTAAAACGTATTTATAAAATGACCTACTATATAGCAGGGAAAATGAAAAAAAACAAGAGCTAACTGTATCAACATGGATAAAGCTCAAAAATATATTATGAATGAAAAAATTTACAGAAAAAAGTATTATACTGGCCAGGTGCAGTGGCTCATGCCTATAATCCCGGCACTTTGGGAGGCCGAGGCGGGAGAATCACAAGGTCAGGAGTTCGAGACCACCCTGGCCAATACGGTGAAACCCCGTCTCTACTAAAAATACAAAAAAAGTTAGCTGGGCATGGTGGTGGGTACCTGTAGTTCCAGCTACTCGGGAGACTGAGGCAGAAAGATTGCTTGAACCCAGGAGGCAGAGGTTGCAGTGAGCCGAGATTGCACCACTGCACTCCAGCCTGGGCAACAGAGTGAGACTTGGTCTCAAAAAAAAAATATTATACTGCTTATATTAAGACTAACAACATGTAAAACAATACTACATATTGTTTGGGGATACATACAAGTGTGGTTATGTCTGGGGGAAAGGGATGATGTCACAACAGGGACTCAACAGAACAGAAATTTGAAACATTAATTTTTTAAGCCAGGTGGTGAGTACAGCAGTGTTGACTATTCTCCACTCTTTGTCATAATAATGTATTTTTAAAAAGTTTAACAGCAGATATCTCTGGCTAGTAGAACTGAAGAGAGGGATTCCTTTTATTATTTGCAAATCACATTTTTCTATTATGAATATCTTTCATAAGTTAATTTTTAAAAAACTCTTGTATGAATATATAATTCCTCATCCTAACATGGTCCTCAAATGAAAACTCTCTCAGGCCTGCATGGTGGAAATCTTGAAGCAGCATCCTAGGCAGATAAAAGGCAAAACTTTGCAATTAGAACTAAATAAAACACATTCTTGATATTCTAAAAGCCTCAGGTATATTTATTAATGTCAACCAAAGAATCAAAGTTTCAGTACCTGACTAGAGCCCATGTGCACCTCTCTGGCTTCCTTCACTCTAACACAAGCCATGGTGGGATTCAGCCAACAGGGTGAGTGTTCACCTGGACTGGAGTGTAAAACCGGGTCATGCTGCTGCACCAAAGTTTTCTCAGGAGCCAGGACCTGGCTGGTGAGCTCTATCCTGAGCCACTCTCTTCTCTTCCACCTCGCCTGTCTACCTGACACACCTGCATTCCTATCCTGCTGGCTACCCTGTGACATTCTCGAGTTTCTGTTCCACTGTGAGAAAAACGGCTTTACATGCTTGGCCACTTAACTCCACCTCTTCGCCATCACGAAAATTGGACTTTCCCCAAAGATGCCATTGTTCTTAAAAACCACAGTAAATGTGAGCTAATACTACTCACATCTCTCAACTTATTCTCTATCTAACAGCTGCTGCTTCTGTGTTCTCTGCATCACTTCATTATATCCTCCTCCAGTCACCAAAGTTTAGAAGTGCAGAAAAATCCTTGAATCTTTCTCCTAATCATTCACATCCAATGACTAACAGGTCCCTTGGCCTCTGCTTCTGGGTGCTCTTTATAACCTAACTGCTTTCTCCCTATCAGCGCCCCATCAGCTGCTCTAATCCAACTCCCACTGCCGCTCACTTGCATAACTGTATATGGTCTCTCTGCTTCCAGAACTTCCCTCCACCAACTCACACTTGCCATGCAGCTCCTCATAACTACCTCCCTAATATGACCAAAATAAAGCTCCTAATTCACTGAAGACTGTCATCTGGTAATAGCTTTCCTCACTCTCCCAAGTCCTGACATCCTCCTAGGTGACTTTGGTCAACATCCAATCCCTGAGGACATCCTGTCAGTGTTGTCTTGAGAATATACTAAGAAACCCAACTCTTTTCTATTTCCAGGGCTACCAGTCCAGTCCAAGTCACCATCACTCTGCATGGATGACAGCCATGGGTCTCTGTGCATTCTTGCCCCTCCATCCTGATCTCCTCACAGACGCCAGAGCGAGCCTTTTAATACTTGAGCCAGAGTTCATCAGTCTGGCACTGGGGACCTTCACAGACTCCCTGTCCACTCAGACCTTCATCTCCAGTGACCTTCCCTTTGCTCTTAGCATCCAGCCAATCGGACTCCAGCATGTTCCCTGAACACACCAAACCCATCCCCACCATGAAGCCCTTGCTCTATGCATTCCTCTACCTGGAATATTTTTGTCCCAGTAGCTGCCTGTTTCACTCCCTTGCCAGTCTCATCCCCCTTCCTCACCTCAGTGAGGCTCACCGAACACCACAGTTAATACTGCAACCTGTTAACACCCTCCTGCAGTTCTAATCTTCCTAACTTTGCTCTTTTTTCTACTGGACCAATCACAGTCTAATGTATTATACAATTTATTTAGCTAGTTCATCATTCTGTTAGTTTTTAGTTTACTGTTCATTTCTATCTCACCTCACGAAAATTTACATTCCATGTGGGCACAGCTGTCTTTGTTTTGTTCACTCCTACATCAAGGGCCTAGAACACTGCTAGACATAGAGCAGGTGTTCAACTGTTTGCTGAGAGCCCTTGCATCCATCCAGCCTGGAGATCTCTCCGCTTCTTGGGTGTCCCATGTCTAGTGACACATTCTCCCACTCCATCTCTATGTACACTCATATCCCAGGCTGCACCCAAAATAAGCCAACACCTAAAATGTATTAGTTCGCAGATCACATAGGGGTCAGAAAATTTCACTCTGGAACCATTACTGTCTTCCGTGTTACCTGTCCAATTATCCGCAGGATACCTGTTCTTTGACTTCAGTAGGGGCCCAAGCAAATTGATCTCTTTCCTGGTCCCCTAACCATCAGTTCTCCTTCCTATCTTCATTTCTTTCTCCATCTAGCTTTGATACTATGGTCTTAATTACCCTTCATTAAATTCACAGAGTGCCCTTTTGTCCTTTGATCACATACCCAGCAAATGTTCCAACTTAAATGGGTTGAGTTTTCCATGTAAGAGGTTCAGAATGCTGTCAAGAGAAACTACTGATAGAAACTGAACATTTTTGTATCACTATTCATTTAAAGTCAACAATTTCAAGAAGACCTTCAAATTTTTGGAAATCCTACTACTGTGCTCTGGTGCCAACTGGTTTTCCCACCATCTCCAACAACTATTTCAAACTTTCACTCCCCTTAAAATCTGACTCTGTCGCTTCTCCACTGTCTCAAAAAATGGCTGCTTCTTTCACAGACATGGAAAAAAAAAAAAGACTAGACACCACTTCAACTCTAATATGCAGTTATCATTTCTTCCTCCTCCCTGCCTATTACTCCCTTGCCCTTTTCCTTGTTAAGGTCAACTCCTCTGATATACTTTCTATGCTGTCTGCTCATGCTGTCCCAGAAGCCTTACTCACCTATCCTCTGCATCTGCTGGCTCTTGTCCACCCTCCACAGGAGTTAAGGCTGAGGGGGATGTGAACCAGGGAGTGTTCACATTTAATTTTTTGTATTTTTAGTAGAGATGGGGTTTCACCATGTTGACCAGGATGGTCTCAATCTCTTGACCTCATGATCCACCTGCCTTGGCCTCCCAAAGTGCTGGGATTACAGGCGTGAGCCACCGCGCCTGGCCGAGAGTAGGGTCTTTGTTTTGTTTTAGTCACTGCTGTTTCACCAGAGCCTAAGACAGTGTCAGGCACATAGAAGCTGGATGTAGAAAGGGAGAATTCCATTTTTCAGCTTGAGCAACTGGGTAGGTGCCATGTACCATGATGGAGAAGATTGCTGGGGTAAGCATCAAGGGCTGTATTGGAGCAATGTAAGTTTAAGATGCCTGACTGACACTTCTAGAAAGCCACTACCCTCTAGTGAATTCATTCACTCCCTTGGTTTTATTACCATCTATATGGCACTGATTTCCAAAACTGTAGCTGCAGCCCAGCACTTTTTTCTGAAGTACAGATTCATATAATTATCTGCCTACATGGTATCTCCTTAAACTCAACTCATTTAAGTTGGAGGATTTGCTAGATATGTGATGAAAGGACAAAAGGGCACTCTGTGAATTTAATGAATGGTAGTTAAGACCACAGCATACACAGACGCTGGCACCTCAAACATGGCATATCTAAGGCAGGTGCAGTCGCTCATGCCTGTAATCCCAGCCCTTTGGGAGGCCAAGGCAGGTGGATCATTTGAGGTTAGGAGTTCAAGACCAGCCTGGCCAACATGGTGAAACCCCATCTCTACTAAAAATACAAAAACTAACCAGGCGTGGTGGCACATGCCTGTAAGCTACTTGGGGGGCTGAGGGAAGAGGATCCCTGGAATCCAGGAGGCAGAGGTTGCAGTGAGCCAAGATTGTGCGATCTTGTCTCAAATGAATAACTAAATAAATAATACATTTAAAAAATAAAGACACTGCGCCGGGTACAGTGGCTCACACCTGAAATCCCAGCACTTTGGAAGGCTGAGGCAGGCAGATCACCTGAGGTCAGGAGTTTGAGACCAACCTGGCCAACATGGTGAAACCCCATCTCTACTAAAAAATTAGCAAGGCAGTCAGGCGCAGTGGCTCACGCCTGTAATCCCAGCACTTTGGGAGACCAGCACTATGGAGGATGCTATAACCTTTCATGGATAATTCAAAATCCCAGGAAAAGTATTTACTGGATAATCCCTAGCTATGTAAGTAACCATAAGATTGTAATGCAAATGGAGGTCTGGAATTGGAGACCAGCCTGGCCAACATGGTAAAACCCAGTCTCTACTAAAAATACAAAATTTAGCCAGTTGTGGTGGCGCTTGCCTGTAGTCCCAGCTACTCAGGAGGCTGAGGCAGGAAAATTGCTTGAACCTGGGAGGCGGAGGTTGCAGTGAGCTGAGATCGTACCACTGCACTCTAGCCTGGGCTAGAGACTCCATCTCAACAACAACAACAAAAAAACAAACAAATAACAACAACAACAACAACAAAAGAACTAAAATCCATTCTTAACACACACCCAAATTATTTCTCTTCCAGTGTCAAATGGCACTATAATCCACCTGGTTACTCGAACTAGAAACCTCAGAGCCTTACTCAACTGCTGCAGGCATATCCTGTATCCAACTGCCCACCAATCTCATAGATGTGATTTCCTCAGTGCCTCAAGAATGCATTCACTTCTCTCCTTCCATGACTTCTGACACTTCTCTACTCCAGACCACCACTGTCACCTACCTGGATAGCTATGATAGCCTTCAACAACTGATTTCTTCTTATTCACTCTCACTGCTATAATATAGTGTTCACTAAATGCTTATCCAAAACACCTATTCAATATATTTACAATCACAGAAGATTTTTTTTTTAATACTGCCCAACTTAGACATCAGAGCATCTAAATCCAAAACACAATAATGCCACAGGAAAAACTCCCCAGTTTTATAGATCTAGTTTTAATTTTTTGAAAGCTATGTTTCTACATTTCACTTTAATAAATTACAAAGTTACTTCCAAAAAACACAGTTATCTCTTAAAAATATCATACCTGAATAACAGCACTAAACCAACATGTATTGCCAACATTTTTCAGGCCAACTGGCCAACCATCAACTCTCCTCCAGTCATTGGGATTGGGGTTTTCTCCCCAGACTTCACAGCGTTTTCTCTTTGAGCGCTTAGTTTCTGCAGAGGTTGCTTCGTGCATCCTATGTTGCGCAAGATATCATACATCAAAAAAGAAAGTAGTTAAAGAATAATACAGCATATGGAGGATGCTATAACCTTTCATGGATAATTCAAAATGCCAGAAAAAGCATTTACTGGATAATCCCTAGCTATATAAGTAACTATAAAATTGTAATGCAAATGAAAAGCAAGACTTTAACATAAAAATGTTAATCCTTCCTTAACTGACATTATTACTAATAAGGTCCATGATAAGTTGAAACTCAAGACTGTTTAAGGCTACCATATTAGAAGTTTTAGATTTCAACACAGCATACTATCTAAGATCCTGCCATTGAAAAGTGCAGGAGAGACATTGTGCTAAAGATAAGAGCTCCAAATTGCCCAGGACACAAAACACAGCCCTATGTTCCCTGAAACAAACAACTCAGCAGTGCGAGGGAATAAACATGTCCAGAAACTGATAGGCCACCACTGGAACTGGACGTTGGTGAACAGTACCAAACAATCACCAAATTAGTACAAGTTCAAAAAAATAGATTCCTTGATCACTTATGAGGCAGGGTAGTTGAATAACTTTCATTTAAAAATATGCAACAGCATAACCCTCAAAGTTTATAAAAGAGAATATACATTTATCAGATACCTGGACTAGGTTGTTTTTAATTTACCCTAGTAACTGTGAACTAAAACACCTGGCACACTTCTACTCAAAGACACAGGTTGCAATAAGACCCCTTTCAGTTTGGCTTTTTCAAAAGTGAACCAAAGAGTAAGGTAATGCAAATTCAAAATTTATCCTAAAAGAAATTTCATTCAGGTGCTTAGCAGAATTATTTCTGAGTGGCATTCACAGAGCTATTGCCTTTGACATACACACAAATGTGGGGGTAAGGATTATAAGTTAAATCAGTAACCTGTTAAGATCTCTTCCATCAGCTTGAATTTTGGGAGACTCCAGTAGACTCAAAGCAATGGCAGCCTGAAGATCGTCTTTGTTATCATGAGTAAGGTCTATCACTTCTGTAAGATAAACAGAAATTTAGTTAGTCTACATATAGGAAACACTGCCCTTGTGTCATATAAGTAAAGGGTAAAGACATACTCCCTAGCTTTCACTACAATAATGGCTCATCTGTGTAACAATTTTATTACTGTATAGCAGAGTCAAATGAGTAACTTCAGCTACACTGGAACCTTAGACTAGCCCACAGTACAGAAATAACAAGCTGCAAAAATCAAATGAATAAAATACCGTCTTCTGTACTCTCATTCCACAAAGTCAAAAGTAGATCCCACACATATGGGTTAAATAGTCTCTATTATCACAAAACATCAGTGAAATATCAAACATCCAGGGAACAGATATTTTCAATCTCATACAAAATATTTCAGAGAATAGGGATATACTCCTCAACCAGTTAAGAACAGTAAGGGAAAGAAAAAGTGAAACTCACACATGATCACAGATGCAAAATACCTAAACAAAATATTAGCAAATAGAACACAATTAATATATGAAAAAAATTACATATTAAGACCAAGTTGAGTTTACTGCAGGAAAAAAAAAATTGAGTTAATACTAGATGGACCAGTAAAATTCACTATCTTAACAGTTAAAAGAAAAAAAAATCATCTTAACAGATACAGAAAATGTATTTGATAATATTCAACTTTCTTTCGGGATAAAAATAGGAAGAGAAAAAAATAATCTTAGTCTGAGAAAAAGTATCCATGAGAAGCCCATAGCAAACTTTTGTATTTAATGGAGAAATGTTAAATACATTTGCTTTAAAGTCAAGACTAAGACAAACCTATCTATTATCACTGCTTTTTATTCACCATGGTTCTGGAAGTTCTAGCCAGGCAGTAAGAACTTTTGGGCTTGTCGGCTCACGCCTATAATCCCAGGCCTTTGGGAGGCCAAGATGGGTGGATCGCTTGAGGTCAGGAGTTTGAGACCAGCCTGGCCAACATGGTGAAACCTCGTCTCTATTAAAAATACAAAAATTAGCCAGGCATGGTTGCACATGCCTGTAATTCCAGCTATTTAGGATACTGAGGCAGGAGAATCTTGAACCCAGGAGGGAAAGCTTGCAGTGAGCTGAGATTGTGCCACTGCACTCCAGTCTGGGCAACAGAGTGAGACTCTCTCTCTAAGAATATAAAGACTGGAAAATAAGAAGCAAAGTTGTCATAATTCACAGATAATAATCACCTACAACGGAAACCCAAAATAAATCTATAGCTACTCTGGGCATACTGCCTATGGGATAGCCCTGTTCTACAGGAGCAGTTAAAAGAAAAAAAAAGAAAAAAACATAAGTATTGTAAAACTGCAGTAATCAAGACTGTGTGCTACTGGCATAAGGAGACATATACATCAGTGGAATAGAATTTATAGTCCAGAAATAGACTCTCACATTTATGGTCAATTGATTTTTGACCTAAGTACTAAGACAACTCAAGGGGGAAAGAATATCTTTTCGACCAATGGTGCTGTGACAATTGGACACCACATGCAAAACAATAAAGCTGAACTCCTACCTAGCCCCACACACAAAAATTAAGTCAAAATGCATTAAGTTCTCATGATGAGAGCTGAAACTATAAAACTCTTAGAGGACAACACAGGTGTAAATTTTCATGACCTTAGATTAGGCAACAGAATTTTAGATGACACACAAAGCATAAGGAACCAAAGAAAAAAAAAGATTTTAAAAAATCCTTTGGGCTTCAAAGGACGCCATCAAGAAGTAAAGAGATAACTCACAGAAAGGGAGAAAATCTTTGTAAAACATGCATCTGATAAGAGATATATACACAGAACATACAAAGAACTCCTGCAACTGAATGAGACACACAGCGATTTCAAAAATGAGCAAAAATCTGAAGACATTTCTCTCAAGATAAATGACCGATAAGCACACGATGCTCAATATTACTAATTATCAGAAAAATGCAAATCAAAACCACAGTATTTCACACCCATGGAGATAGCTATCAAAAAATAATATTAAGACTGGCAAGAATGTGGAGAAACTGGAATCTTTGTGCACTGTTGGTGGGATTTTGAGACGGTGCAACTGGCCAGGCACAGTGGCTGACGCCTGTAATCCCAGCACTTTGGGAGGCCAAGCTGGGCAGATGGCTTGAGCTAAGGAGTTCAAGAACAGACTGGGCAACATGGCGAAACCTTGTCTCTAAAACATTTAAAAGAATTAGTCAAGTGTGGTGGTGTGTGCCTGTAAATCCCAGCCACTCGGGAGGCTGAGGCAAGAGAATCACTTATACCCGGGAGGCAGAGGCTGCAGTCAGCCAAGATCGCGCCACTGCACTCCAGCCTGGGCGACAGACTTGGAGACTTGTTCTCAAAAATAAATAAATAAGTAAATAATCCAATTATCATTAGAACTATTCCAATTATCCTAATTATGATAGAATATTACCATTCTATTGTCATTTACTTTTACCAAAATAAAGAATCTAGGTAACAATCAACCACAGCTGAAAATGCTAAGTGAGAAACTTTATGAATTAAGCTGACGATACCCAAATACAATTATGATTTTAACAGCACAAAGAGGGCAACCAGACATTATATGCTTCTCAATCTAACACAACAGAAGATAGACACACAACACTATCTATGACTCAGTCATGCCAGATAAGCATCTATGTTTATAGGAAAGACATGAGACAGAAAAATCCATTGAAACATGAATACAATCGCCAAACTCCAGAATGTGTGAAAACCGACATAACAAAGGACTTGATTTCTTTGGATATTAAACTGCAAGAAAAAAAGGGGGAATTTATAGATAAAGAGAGTCTTAAAAGATACTTCAAACATACTTAATGTTCTAATTTATTTGGATCATTGTTCTTACAAAAACTGTAATGAGATACACTGTTAATGAGATAACCAGGGAAATTTCTACACTGGGTATTTGATGAGATTAAGAGATTATTGATGAAATTAAGAGATTATTTTTAAAGTGTGATAACGTTGCAGTTTTAAAAAAATAAACAGTCCTCTTTTAGAAATGTTACCCAAAAAGTTAAACATAAAATTATCATATGACCCAGCAATTCTACTTCTAGAAATACACACAAAAGAACTGAAAATGGATACTCAATGAAATAGACACTGGCTTTATCATGACAGGGATATTCGATCACTGAATATGCCCATTACCCAGGTCATGCTGTGGTTAAGGACACCCCTTCAGTGTGGACCCCTCATAAAACATGACTATAGCAAAACTGAGAAAGTTCTGGAAGCCTTATTAGATTTGCTATCTCAACTTCCTCTCATGGGTCTTACAGATGCTAATAAAAACAAAAGGTTCATTAACAGGAGAATGGTGAAATGCTGATGGGAAAAGTCAAAGGACAAAGGTGGAAATGTTTAAAGGATTATTAAGGAAGTAAGTAAAGAAAACATTGATGAGGTGAAACTAAGGAGAAAAAGAAATTTTGAGATAATGTAGAATTGATACTGCAGATCAGTGGGGAAAGTACAGTCTTTTCAATTAAAGGTACTGATTAAAGGTTTTAATATAGTACTACCAAACGTGGATGGACAAAAGGGAACCTCTGCTGATTAACCAACATTAAAGGGCTTCGAACAAGTTTCTTGCATTTACCCCAATTTGGAGAAACTTTAAAAGCTGAAAGACAGAGACTCCAAAGAGAAAGATGACCAACAATTGTGTGGGTCAATGTTGAGGCAGGTTAATCAAGATAAAGACTGACAAACAGGCAAGAGTTCCTTGGTTCAATCCCTTGCTGGGGACCCAAAGCCTTATGTACACCAGTGGTAAAAGGGTCAGGACATGAAGCAGAAACCTTTCTGGGGCTCTGTGATACAGAAGCCCAATGCACTGTGATTCCAAAACCTGTTAATAAAGTCCTAATGGAGGCTATACTTAGGAATGTAAGGGTTGATGGAATTAGGTTAAAATTTTATAGGAGAGTTGGCATGTCTGTAACTGCTTCATGTGAAGTAGTGCCATCACTTCTACTTTATTGTAGTATGGAGATGGATATTGTATCTGCCTGTAGAATGTTCCCTCTACCTACTCCTGTGAAACAGAAGGCATGTAAACTTGTCCTTCAAGCAATAATTAGATGTGCTAAATGGGAACCAAAAAGATTCCCCAAGCCTATACAATATAGAAGTTGATGTGCTGGTAGGGACAAACTGATCACGGAGCATTTACCAGAGCTCATGGCAAAACCCTGTGAATGCCTCCCAGCAACAACTACTGAGACTTTGGACTAGAGAATTACCACTTGAGGGGCATGTATTACCTTGCTATGAGACATTAATTGAAGCTACCTATAATCGAGGACATAAAATCATCTTGAAACCTGAAATTCTCATGCTGTCTTTTTGTGTGCTGTCAGAGAAACAATTTAATGAGGATGGCAGTGCCCAAGAGAGTTCCATAATAAAATGGAAATAGTTTATACAGGATCTTGCTACCTGGAAAATGCAAGGAGGTCTTTGCATTCCCCAGGTAGCAGAGAGCTTCTTTTCCCCTAGAACTGACTCTGGAACTGCGTGAGGAGCTGCTGGATCATATCCACGCTTGGACAGTTTCCCAATAAACAGTTCCCAACAGCCCAACAAAGAACTGCTTTGTTTACAGATGGCAGTTCCAAGGTGAACGGACAACAACCTATTTGGAAGGAAGCATGCCACTGGGATCAAAGCAGGTAAAAACAAGTCCGCTGGGTGTGTTGATTGCATGTTGTTTTTCTCGCAGTGATGGAAGAATTGAACAGCGGTAAAAGCCCCTGTGTTAGGGTTTTTACTCAGTTATAGGCAGTGGGCAGTGACCAGTGGCCACATGATCAGGCAGGAGAGCAATGGAAACCTGGCCTATTAAAGGGATCCCCGTATCGGGCATGACACTATGGAAATTTGAAGGGCGCATTAAAGTAGGGCATGTCAATGCCAATCAGAAGAAATCCCTTATATAAGTTAATATGGGGGTACTGCAGCAGTGCAGAGATGGGCTGAGTCTAGACATGTTCCCTTTCCACCCTCTCAAGAACAAAACGCCAATAAGAACTGTTCTATCTGTAAGAGAAAGATACTGCCTCCGGCTATGGGGAGATTCCCCGGTGGCAAGGCCCAGAACATAGCTGGCCAGTGAGACTGATGCTGGTAGCCCTAGGGGGCTACAAATGGGTACTGACAGGTATAGACACTAACTCTGAACTGAGCTTTACTAACCCAACAGATCATGCAAATGCTTTCGGTGCTAAGGAAAAACTATAACAGAGCTCTTTAAAAATTTCCACCTTCCTAAGATGAGCCCTTTGATTCTCCCCTCTGCCTTTCACCATTCTTTTGTTAATTAACCTAATGTTTTTATTAGCATATGTAAGACCCAAGAGAGGAAGCTGAGATAGTATTTCAATTCAAAAGGAAGGACAACAATTTCCCAATGTAAGATAAATTTTAAAGCAATGGTCACTCTCAAACCCTGTTAAACAGAATATAGGCCAGGTGTGGTGGCTCAGGCTTGTAATCCTAGCACTTTGGGAGGCAGAGGTGGGCAGTAGGAACCTCGGAGTTAGGAGTTTGGGACCAGAGTGGCCAACGTGGTGAAACCCTGTCTCTACTAAAAATACAAAAATTAGCTGGGTGTGGTGGTGGGCACCTGTAATCCCAGCTACTTGGGAGGCTGAGGCATGAGAATCACTTTAATCTGGAAGGGGCAGGTTGTAGCGAGCTGAATCATGCCAGGGCAATCCAGCCTGGGCAACAGAGTAAGACGCTGTCTCAAAAAAAACAGCATAAATAGGTAAAAAATTATTTTGGAAAATACTGTCATTACCTTTGAAGATAAGCATATCTTAATACCTACCAGCTACATCACTGAGTTTATAAACTGAAAAAACTCTTGCACGTAAGGACAAGAAGCATGAATCCCAACAGCTCACAGCAGGCTTGTTTATAACAGTAAAAGCTTGAAAACAACCTCAAAGTCAACAGACACGTTGGAAACGGGTTTATAACATCGGGAAAAATCCACACCGAGACAATGGATTAGTGAGCAAGGCTAGTTTTACTTCCTGCAGGAAGGGTGCAACTCGCTGGCCGTCTTGCCACGAAAGCACCACTGAACACGGAGAGAGGGACATTTAAAACTTTCATAACCTGACGTAATCGTCCCACTGCTGTGTCCAGTTTCCATTGGCTGGAACAGGACCTCACATTCTTTGCCTGACCTGGTTGGCTAAAAACTTGGAAATTTTCTAATGAAGTAAAGGCAGAGGAGAACAAAGCAAAAGAGGAAGTAATTTGAGGAATGCTTAGAGAAGCGATAACATTTCCAAATAATGAAGGGGAATAAGCTATGACCTAAGACTTGACTGGGCTTGTCCAGGCATATCATGGCAAATATCTAGGTTAAAGTGTAAGAACTAGCTGGTTGGGGGCGGGGGGTGGGGATGGGGGGTGTAAATAAATAAAGTGTAATAACTAAGAACACAGGATGCACTTATTTCTTTATTATGACTAACAGCTACTTTAAGATTATTAGCAAAAGCTTTAAAGCAAATTAACCTTTGAAGAAACTTATTAGTAATGAACTAAGAAGAAAGCTTTGGAAGAGGAACCTTTTATTTATTCTTATTTCCTACAGACAAATACACACAATGTGGTATATTCAGACCATGGAATATTACACACCAGTGAAAATGAATGAATTACAGTTATAACCCTCAACATGGATGAGTTTCAAAAAGAACAATGTTGACAAAAAAAAGTTGCAGTATGTACCAAGAGAAACATATGAGAATACGCACAGCAGCATCATTCAGAATAGCTCAAAACTGCTAACAGCCCAAATGTCCACTCCTCAGTCTCTCCTCCCAGAAACCTCCTTGGCTTCCAGAGTCCCATTCTCCTGGCTTTCCCCAGGCACTCTTCACCTCCTCAGACCTCTGAACACTGAGCAACCAGTGCTTAAGCTGCGGAACCCTTTTCTTTCTCCTATACCAACTCCCTTTGAGAGCTCCTCAGTCTCACAGCTTTACACAGCATTTATAGGTTATGATTCTAAGTCCACCTACCTCCAGCCCGGACTCCTCTGAACCGTGCACCTGGGTCACCACTGTCTTTCTGACACCTTTGCCGTGAATGTCTAACAGGTATTTCAAACTTAATATCCCCAAAACTGATCTCTTCATCTGTTGCCCCAAATCTGCTCCACCTATAGTGATTCCCATCTTGGTGAAGTGCAACTCTATCCTTCCAGTAGCTTAGGAAAAAAAATGTTGAGTCACCTTTAACTCCTCTCTCTCCTCAGTAAGTAAATCCTACTGTCTTTAACCTTAAAAATACTATATGCCAGGCTGGGTGCAGTGGCTCACTCCTGTAATCCCAGCACTTTGGGAGGCCAAAGAGGGCGGATCATGAGAATCAGGAGATCGAGACCATCCTGGCTACTACAATGAAACACCGTCTTTACTAAAAATACAAAAAATTAGCCAGGCGTGGTGGCATGCGCCTATAGTCCCAGCTATTTGAGAGGCTGAGGCAGGAGAATCGCTTGAACCCGGGAGGCAGAGGCTGCAGTGAGCCGAGATCATGCCACTGCACTCCAGCCTTGGTGAAAGAGCAAGATTCTGACTCAAAAACAAAAAACAAGCTATGGGCCAGAATGCAGCACTGCTTACCCTCCACCATAGCAGCTTGGCCTGGGCTCCCTGATCTGACCCATACTCATCACTACCCCGTCCCTAACATTCTGTTCTCAACACCACCGTCAGAATGATGATAAATGAAAATTGGTTTATATTATTCCTTTGCTCCAACTCTTCAAAGGCTACCCACCTAACTCACAGCAAAAGCCAGGACTTAGGAAGGTTCTGAATGATCCACCTCCTATTTCCACGCCCCATCCCTTTCGGCCCTCCTCACCCACTGAGCCTTAGCACTGGCCTCCTTGCAGTTCCCTGAGCAAGCTAAGGTGCACTCCTATCTTAGGTCCTCAAATGACTTACTCCCTTACCTCCCCTGGGCATTCTTAAAAGTCCATCCCATTAGAAATCCAGTCCCCATCACTCCTTTTTCATTTCTTTCATTCTGTCCTTTTCCTCCATGGTATTTATCACATTCTAATATATTACATAATTTATTTACTTGTTGATCTTCTCCCACTAAAAAATAAGCTACATGTGGGTAGGGATTCAAGAGTGTTTGGCACATAGTTGGTCCTCACTAAATAAATGCTAAACAATGGGTAAATGAACGAATGAAATTTTTTAAGTGTTTAGAATTGTGCCTGCCACACAGCAATGGCCCAATAATAAACTATTACTACTATTACTTTCAAGGGGCTTATGTGATTAACAGGGAACTCACATACACTTGGTTTCTTATTTTCTGCTAGTTCAGCAAAGGGCCAAGCAGGGTATACGGAACCTACTTGCTAATACTTCCTTGTTGGCAGCACTCCCCTCTACTTCAGATGGTTCTGTAGCAACAGTGTCTTGACTGGGCTCCTTAACTCTCTCATCAGTGAGAAGGCTGACTGCCTGAGTAATGTCACCATTACTGGCCTATGGGAGAAAGAGAAAAGAAAATTTCAAAAGTAATCATCATAGAATTTAAAACTAGTTTTGAGTATTAACTCCGTACTACCCTGGTGACACACTGAGTACTTATAGGCAGAATTCTAGGGTAGAATTATGAGACTATGGTGGACAGTAGGTCTAATGTGCTCAAAGCATCTAATCTATCAAACACCTCATTACAGGAGGGAGCTTCCATGCTCTGACTTCCCACAACACCCAAACAAAAATAAAATCTCGATGGAGATTTGTTCTCATTGCTTTGGATACTACTACTCATGATTTCTCTGAACAGTCTAAGGCACAATGTGTCAAAAAGGGGGTTGGCAATTAACATAGACATTCTAAATGAAGCCAGCCCTACATTAAAAATGCCAAGCAGGCCAGGCGCTCATGCCTGTAATCCCAGCACATTGGGAGGCCAAGGCGGGCAGACTGCTTCAGTCCAGGAATTGGAAACCAGCCTGAGCAACTTGGCAAAACCCCGTCCCTACTAAAAATACAAAAACTAGCCAGGTGTGAGTCCCAGCTGCTAGGGAGGCTGAGGTGGGAGGACAGCTTGAGCCCAGGAGGCAGAGGCTACAGTGAGCTGAGATCACGCCACTGCACTGCAGGCTGAGCAACCGAGTGAGACCCTATCTCCTATCTCAAAAAAAAAAAAAAGGCAAGCAGTTACCTATTTTGTAGTGGTGATCATACTTATTTTTATCTTTTTACGAGAACACAGCTCTTACATATATACCAGGAAAGGGAGTAACAGAACCCCACGTACCCAACACTTAGCTTCAATAATTACCTAGTCACCTAGTCATAACCTTATTTTTTCTAAAACTCCTATACTCTCTCAGATATTTTGAAGCAAATCCTAAGCATCTTACCATCTCATTGGTCAACATTTCAGAATGTATCTTTTAAAAATATAACCCAAGGCCAGGTGCAGTGGCTTGCACCTATAATCCCAGCACTTTGGGAGGCCAGGGCGGGCGGATCACTTGAGGTCAGGTGTTCAAGACCAGCCTGGTCAATGTGGTGAAACCCCGTCTCTACCAAAAATACGAAAATTAACCGGGTGTGGTGATGCAGGCCTGTAATCCCAGCTACTAGAGAGGCTGACTGAGGTGGAAGAATCGCTTGAATGCAGTAGGCAGAGACTGCAGTGCACCAAGATTGTGCCACTGCACTCCAGCCTGGACAACAGAGTGAGACTCCGTCTCTAAAAAATTAAAAATAAAAAAAAATGTATATATATCCACACACTCTTAAGTAAATATATATATAATACAAAGTGTATATATAATACAAAGTGTATATATATATATATATATATATATATATATATATAAAGTCAGAAACATTCTGAAATGCCAAATCTATATCTATCCACATCTTATATCTATATATATGCTATGATGCTATTATCACATCTTAAGAGCAACAACAGTTTTTTTAATATCAGATAAGCAGTTCGAACTTCCCTGACTCAAAATATTCTTTAGTTTGCTGGTTTGGATCAGGAACCATAAAGCCTATACAGTGAAATGGGTTGACATTTCTTAAATCTCTTTTACCCTGCAGGGTGGCCCCAACTGCAAATCTCCTCCAGCCCCTTAAAATTTACATGTTGAAGATATTGGGTCAGTAATTTAACCTGTAGAGCTTCTGTCCCTATATGTGCTTTAATTTCGGCATAGAAATAGCTTGAACTGCCATAACTATAATATAAACAGCTGCTTTTAAACCTCCTAACTAACAAAGATCTAGAAACTAACCTTCAGAGCTTCATGGAGAAAGGAAGGGTCCTGAATGCCTGTGATTTCTCTCAGTTGATTTAACAGCATTTGGCAGCTCTATATTTGCAAAACAAACAAAAAAACCACAAACATGTCAGTCAAAAAGTAAACCTAAATACATTTAAAGAGTAAGTAAAAGAAAGCATCTTGGATAAACAGGCCTGAGGTTTGCTTTTTTTTTTTTTTTTTTTGAGACACAGTCTTGCTCTGTCACCCAGCCTAGAGTGCAGTGGTGCTATCTTAGTTCACTGCAACCTCCACTTTGCGGGTTCAAGTAATTCTCCTGCCTCAGCCTCCTGAGTAGCTGGGATTACAGGCAGGTGCCACCACGTCCAGCTAATTTTTGTAGAGATCAGGCTGGTCTTGATCTCCTGACCTCGTGATTCACCTGCCTCGGCCTCCCAAAGTGCTGGGAATACAGGCATGACCCACTGCACCCAGCCCTGCATTTTTTTTACTCTTAAGAACAAACAAGCTCCAAGTAACAAGGTATTGACTATCAGACACATTCTGAAATGCCAAATCTATTTCTCTTTGAAAAGTTCAAAAAGTTCAATAATTCATAAATACCTTTCCTACTTATGAAAGAAATAAGAGATAACAGTAAAACTACAAATATATAAAACATTTAAATGTAATATTCTGGCCTTAATGAACACTTAAAGTTCCCCAGGTTTTTCTTTCTGTAGGCAATGCATTAAGTAGGTCATATAAGGAGTCCAGGGAATTTGTATGGACATGAAGATGTGCTATTTTAAGCTTTCCTGCACATGCCATTAGTGTGTATCATTTTTCACTGACAGTAAGTTTCCAATCATGTAATTAACCAATGATAACATCAACATATTTAAAACTTTGGGTTTATTTAAAAAGAAGTACGGCTAAGGCTAGAATTTTCTCAATTATTAAATAATTCCAAAGGGTATAAAGTATGAAATGTTTTCTCTTCATTAATCTAAATCATGAAAAAACCTAAATTGTTAACTTCCAGCTAATACAAAATCAGTTTACAACCCCTTCAGCCTTAACATCTTCACCCTATCATTTTATACTGCTTTGCACAAAGACAAAATACAAAACACCAATTTGCAAGTACAACTCAATCTAAACAACTGGCTGGCCCAACTTGAGACACAATGATTTTTATAGATGAGTGCTGAAAACAAAGTAGTTTGAAATTAATTCAGCAACAAGAAATTTAATTTATATTATTCCTAAGATTATGCTTAAATTAAGTTAGTAATATGTCTCAGAGAGATAGTCTATATTTTCTCCCAGCTGTAAGAGAAACTGTATCTTATGTTCTTCAACAGCTGAGGGCCCAATGCAACACTAAAGTATCACACAACTAGAAATAACTAACTGAAACATCTCTCTAAAGTCCTCGAAGAAGCATCAACAGTCATTCTGCTGTAGTCATAGGCTATAGTCATAGGCTAGAAATGGAACCCTACCCTGCTGAGACCAGCAGACTTTCAGGTTATGAGTCTTGTCAAATACAGTCACTGCCTATGCACTAGGAGAGTTGATTATCAAACTAAAAGGTATCCAGATTTAGCCTTGGCAAAAACTAAAATTGCAAGCATGTAATTTTTAGAAAAATTAAATATTAATTTTTTCCAAACTAATTCTAATTCCCATTTTACTGTACCAAAGTGGTATGAATCTATGTATCTCATATAAATCACATAATTTTCTAAAAGATCAACATCAATATACCCAAAAAGAGGGTGGAATAATTGAGAGGGGGAATGAGTAGCATATTAATATCAAACTAGCGTCAAGAAGGTAACAATGGGATAACCACATCTTCATTGGAAATTATTCTGTATAACAATTAGCATTTATGATTCACAGAAAATAATCCAAGTAAAAAGTAATAGCTAATATACACTGCTTACTTTTAGCCAGGTGCTACTATAAACACTTAGCATGTAGCCGGGCACAGTGGCTCACGCCTGTAATCTCAGCACTTTGGGAGGCTAAGGTGAGCGGATCACCTGAGGTCAGGAGTTCGAGACCAGCCTGATCAACATGGAGAAACCCCGTCTCTACTAAAAATTCAAAATTAGCTGGGTATGGCGGCACACGCCTGTAATCCCAGCTACTCAGGAGGCTGAGACAGGAGAATCACTTGAACCCAGGAGGCGGAGGTTGCCGTGAGCCAAGATCATGCCACTGCACTCCACTGGGCAACAAGAGCAAAACTCCGTCTCAAAAAAAAAAAAAAACACTTAGCATGTATTAACTAATTTAACTCACTGAACCCTCGTAACAGACCTGTGACATAGGTATTATGCCCGTCCTACAAAGCTGAGGCACAGAAAGGTTAAGTAATTTTACACAAAGCTACTGCTAATAAGGGATGCACTATACCACGCTGTATCTCAGAAGACAAAAAAAAAAGGCAAGAATATCTAATGCAAAAAAATGCAAATATTTTATTCTTGTATTTTTACATTGTTTTTAATTAATTTATTTATTTCTTACTCTGTCGTCCAGGCTGGAGTGCAGTGACATGATGTCAGCTCACTGCAACCTCCGCCTCCCAGGTTCAAGTGATCCTCCTGCCTCAGCCTCCCAAATAGCTGGGACTATATGCACCTGCCACCATGCCCAGCTAATTTTTGTATTTTTAGTAAAGACGGGGTTTCACCATGCTGGCCATGCTGATCTCAAACTCCTGACCTCAAGTGATCCACCTGCCTCAGCCTCCCAAAGCACTAGGATTATAGGCGTGAGCCACCACGCCCAGCCTATTCTTATATTTTGATCTTGATCTTTGCACCTTAACAAATTTCTTTATTTAAAAACTTTGCCTGTCTTTATACAATCATGAGTTTGATAACTTAGTAGTGCAATGTGTTCTAAACCAGCTATCATCAGAACTAGAGAGGTAAATATTAAATTTGACTAAATCTAAGGTGGCATCAGTTACAAAGAAAGGAAAACTGCTGCCACTTAAACTATGACACAATGTCTTAATGGCAGTCCTAGGAGACATATAAATCAGTCAGTCACACTAGCTTCTTAAAGCTCTGAACTTTTTCATTTATGTTGGGGAATACAGCAATTTCCCCTGCTTCCAGGTGCACTATCTGGCATGTGATGGGCAATTCTTTCACATGTTTCTCAGTAACAAAACTTAACACAGCTTAATACATCTATGGGTATCTTTCCTTCTGGGTTGCATAAAGCACTTGAGTATAGTTTTGCAAGAAAATCTGAAACTGCAAACATTCCTCCAAAGGAAAATATTTGGCTTCATATAAAATCAAGTTTATACCCTGCCATTCTGCTTCTATGCCTTCTTCATATACAGCTGTTTTGGTTGTTTTTTGTTTTGTTTTGTTTTCATTTCAATGTTGAATCACAGCGTAAATTTTTAAGTAACATGTGAAATGGCAAGTAAACCGTGTGGTACTAACCGTACATAGAATTTGACTGTCAACTGTTATGACAATAGTAACAGCTATGACCAAGTCCATATAAGTGCAGACAATGACAACATCACATCTGCTACTTGGATGACAGTAAATGTTAAGAACATCTTGATCTCAGAGATCTTAGAATGTCAAATAATATGTATCGATAAAATATGTATTCAAATACTAATTTACTATTTATACTTGGCCTTAGATTAAAGTCGATTATACTGTAATATTCGCACTCTTCTTTCTCCATTTTGTAATAGGTAGCAGTGAACATTAATATATATCTGGGATAGGCCAGATGTGGTGGTTCATGCCTGTAATCCCAGCACTTTGGGAGGCCGAGGCAGGTGGATCCCCTGAGGCCAGGAGTTCAAGACCAGCTTGGCCAAAATGGTGAAAACCCATCTCCACTAAAAATACAAACAATAAGCCTGGTGTGGTGGCACATTCCTGGAATCCCAGCTACTCGGGAGGCTGAAGCTGCAGTGAGCCAAGATCGAGCCACTGCCTTCCAGCCTGGGTGACAGAGCAAGACTCCATCTCAAAAAATATATATTTAATGTATATAATTAAAATATATAAAATATATATTTATGTTTATATATTTTATTTATATGTAAATGTATATTTTATATATTTATATATTTAATTATATAAATTAAACATTTATATATATTTATATATATATCTCTCTCTCTGAGATAACACAATCAGGAAATGAAAATAAACTCTTTAGTTTCCTTTTTTTTTTTGAGACTGGGTCTCGCTCTGTGGCCCAAACTGAAGTGCAGTGGCATGGTATGATCTTAGCTCACTGCAACCTTGGCATCCCGGGCTCATGTGATTCTCCCACCTCAGCCTCCTGAGTAGCTGGAACTACAGGAACCCACCATCATGCCAGGCTAGCTTTCCTATTTTTAATAGATATGGGGTTTCTCCATTTTGGCCAGGCTGGTCTCGAACTTAGGGCCTCAAGTGATCCACCTGCCTGAGCCTCCCAAAGTGCTGGGGTTACAGGCATAAGGCACTGCACTTGGCCTAGTGTCTTTTTTTTAAAGGCTAGTGGGTAGAGAGGACAACTATGTAAAATTATTTTGTATAGCTCCAAGAACAATGTTCTACATGGTAATTCAAATCCAAATTCCTCATCTTGCCATTCAATGACCATTACCTGATTCCCCCTTAGCCTATTCCACCTTTTCTCCTCTCAGTTCCTTAATGCACAAACTCATTCTCTCACACATAGAGTGTTGCTCCTAGAATCACTAGTAATACGACCTACATTATTAAACTATGGCATGCCAACTACATTCAAGGGTTATATTTGTCTTACCTCCTCCATATGAAGTCCTTCTAAGAACTCCGGCCCATATTGTTCTCTCCTCTTTCACATCTCCCATGTTAAGGAAATGAATGAACAGGCCTGTGACTGAATGTGGCTCACTGTCTTCACTTGGCATTCCTCATCATGTGGTTCTCTAATTGTTTTATTTTTCATTTTTTGAGACTGAGTCTTGCTCTGTCACTGGAGCGCAGTGGCGTGATCTTAGCTCATTGCAATCTCCACCTCCTGAGTTCAAGCAATTCTCCTGCCTCAGCCACCCAACTAGCTGGGATTATAAACGCCCAGCACCATGCCCGGCTAATTTTTGTATTTTTAGTACAGATGAGGTTTCATCATGTTGGCCAGGCTGGTCGCAAACTCCTAACCTAAAGTTATCCACCTGCCTTGGCCTCCCAAAGTGCTGGGATTACAGGCATGAGCCACTGTGCCAGGCCACCGTGCCAGGCCTGCTCTCTAATTGTTTAAAATATGAAATTCTTGCCTCCTTTAAAGCAAGAATCATGCAATACACTGCCTAATTTGGATCATCCATAGGACAATGCTGATAATAATGACAACTAACATTTATTGAACAACTACTTTGGTTTTTTTCTTTTTGGAGATGGGGGTCTCAATATGTTGCCTAGGCTGGCCTAACAGCTGGACTCAAAGGACCCTCCCATTGCAGGCTTCCAAGCTGCTAGGACTATAGGCACACATCACCATTTGTCAGGAAAACAGGTGTCTTACATGCATGTAATCCTAATACAAAAGTAGGCATTGCACACATTAGGAAATTAAGGTTTACAAAACCTATTTATCATCAAATGACTTGAACTGAAAGCTAAATCAAAGATAGCTATAAAACACATAGCTATTAAGAGTCTAAGTGCTTGCTTGAGCAGCACATTAACTAAAATTGGAACAATATAGAGATTAGCATGGACCTGTGCAAGAATGACATGCAAATTCATGAGGTGTTCCATAATTTTAAAATAAAATGTAAAGAATATGAATAACAAATTTCACATGCATTAAGTTATTTATATACATAGACAAATGCTATGACATGACCCAGTCATGTAAAGATTTAGCTAAAGTTCTCAACAGTACCCACACTCCAAATCCTCATAAGTACTACATATATAAATATTAATTTTACAGTAACACTAACTAAACCTTTCACGATCCTACCATATTACTAACTCATTTCTCCTGAACTTCACAGAAAGGAGATTTAAATGTTAACTTCACTCGGACTACACTGCTTAAGTAAAGTACACACCCAACAGGAGACAAGACAAAGCCTGTACTCCTCTCACAATGAAGTCAAATAACTTGCAAGAGCCAACAGGTTTGCATTTCCTGAGCTAAATTCACATTGTTTTAACAAAACAAAAAGTACTCCCTTTTCTTGCCGAGAGGCAGTAAAGAAAGACGGGCAAACATAAACCTCTATCAGGAAGGAACTCAAAAGCTTTCTGACCTCACTGCTACTCAGTGGTTTTGGTGCAATCCAGTCCACTTCTCAGGAAGGAGATTTTCTTAGAGCAAAAAATAGTAACTCACCCCACAATCAGAAATTGACAAGATTATTCAGATAGTAAAAACATTGAGCTATCAAGTTTTTGTAACGAACAATAACTGGCTTGATCCTACATTAACTAAGTTAAAACTCTGATCAAATAAGGCAAAATATCTAATTACTAACCTTTAAAACTCCTAATTTAGCATTGTGATGAGAAGTCTTTACAGGTTATTCCATTCCTTCAAACAGGGATGCTATTTTCATCATTCTGATGCACATGTTTCCTGATCTGAATTGTCTAGTCTTAAAGACATTTCTAAATTTAAAACTAATAATAAATGTTCCCTTACTCGAAAGAACTGGCAAGATGTGCCTAATAAAATTCCTTCAAAACTAAAGATGAGGTTCCCAATCATAAAATAAAACTTAAGTACCCAAGAAAAGAAAAACAAACAAACAAAAAAAAACCTCAAGAGTCAAAGAAAATGTAGAGCATCAATGCCAAAAACTCTGGACAAACAGAGATGGCTGCTAACCTTCCAACATCCATAAAATAAGGAATGTTCCTCAAAAGCCCTGGGATTTTTTTCAGTTTTTCTTCCAGCAACAAGGCCATGCTAATCCGATTTATTCATGGAGTAGAAACCTAAAGTAACCATAGTAATATGACTGTCTAAGAAAGACAAATAGCAGCTTTCTGTGGACACAGCTAAATTATATGAAATGGATTACTTGGTAATTTTTGTGAATGATGCAAATGTCAGTACATGATGAAAATGCCTGTTTGAATTCATCAACTGGCTTAAAGTTTTTAAAAAACATTAAAAGAGTTTAAAATTTAGCCACTGTTACATCATGTAGAGGGGTTTAAACTGGGACTTAAAAACAAGAAAGAAAGCAACTAATCATTATTTACTTTTTAAATTTTTTTCATCTTTCTTCACATGTACTGAGTAAAAAATTCCAATAGTACAAAAGGGTATAAAATGAAAAGGAAATCATCTTCTTCCGCCTTAGTTCTATTTCCCAAGGGCTACTACCATTAATAGTTTCTAATATCTTTCCAAGAATTGTCTATGCACATGAATATACTGTTTCATGATACATAATGCCCTATACCTTGTTTTCTCCTTATTTTAGAATACATTAAGACAACATTTTTTCATTTCTTTGAATACATGTCCCAACTAAATATGAGAAATGAGGCTGAAAAGCATATTGAACACACCTCCAAAAATGAAGGAAAATACAATTTTAACAACATATTGGTAGGCTTAATTGAGAAACTAGGAGAATATCAGAGAAAGACATGAGAAATCAAATTTACATGCTTATAGTTTCAGAAACATAGCAATGGTAAAATTTTAAATTATTACTAGGTGGGTCTTGGTATGTACTTTCTATTTTTAATAAATAACAGATCAGAGAGGTGATGTGAGATTGGATTACGAAGGGTTCTAAATGACAGGAAGAGTTTAGGTTTGATCTGATGAACAATGGATAAACACTGCAAGTTCCTCAGCAGGGAAGATATATGAAGGGGAAAAAGGCATTTAAGTGGATTAATCTAGCCCATGTGAACAACTGGTTCAATGTGGGATGACACTAGGAAAAAAAAGCTTGAGTTATGGGGCTGAGTAAACCAATTGTAATGAGACAGGCAGGAGGGTACTAAGCAAAACATCAAAGTAGGACATACTCTGAACATCTCAAAGAATGAAGAGCAAAAGCTTTGTCAAACAAGAGAATATCATTGTCAATAATAAAGGAAACCAAACAATGCAATATACCACACCAACAGAATGGAGGAAAAAAAACAATGTTCATATTGATTGACGCAGAAAAACATGACAAAATCCAACACACATTCATAATAAAAACAATTAGAAAACTAGGAATAAAAGGGTATTTCCTCAGCACGATAAAGGGCCTTTATTAAAAAAACAAGAGTGAACATCATATTCAATGGTGAAAGACTGGAAGCTTTACCCCTAAAATCAGGAACATGACAAAGATGCCTACTTTCCCCACTGCTGTTCAACACTGTACTGGAATTTAAGCCAGAGCAATAAGGCAAGAATAAAAAATAAATTGCATCTAAATTGCAAAGGATAAAAAGTAAAACTGTATTCACAAATGACATGATCCTATATATACAAAATCCCAAAGAATCTGCAAAAAAGTTACCAGAGCTGGTAAACAAATTCAGCAGCTTCAAGGTAAAGATAAATAGGTAAAATTCAGTTGTGTTTCTATACAACAGCAGTAACAATTCAAAAAGGAAATTAAGACAATTACATTTATAATAGTATTGTAAACAATAAAATACTTAGGAATAAATTTAACTAAAGAGGAAAAAAACCTGGGCTGGGCGCGGTGACTCACAACTGTAATCCCAGCACTCTGGGCAGCCGAGGCGGGCAGATCACAAGGTCAGAAGTTCGAGACCAGTCTGGCCAACATGGTGAAACCCCATCTCTGCAAAAAATACAAAAATTAGCCAAGCATGGTGGCAGGTGCCTGTAATCCCAGCTAATGAGGAGGCTGAGACAGGAGAATTGCTTGAACCAGGGAGGGGGAGGTTGCAGTGAGATTGTACCACTGCACTCCAGCCTGGGCGATAGAGCAAGATTCCATTTCAAAAAAAAAACCCTTTACACTGAAAACTATAAAACATTGCTGAGGCTGAGCATCCTGGCTCACACCTGTAATCCCAGTACTTTGGGAGGCTGAGGCGGGGAGATCACTTGAGCTGAATCGTCAGACCAACCTGGGCAATATGGTGAAACACCATCTCTACAAAAAATACAAAAATTAGTCAGGCGTGGTGGTGTGCGCCTGTAGTCCCAGCTTCTCAGAAGGCTGAAGTGGGAAGATGGCTTGAGCCCAGAAGATGGAGGGTACAGTGAGCCAAGATTACGCCACTGCACTCCAGCCTGGTGACAGAGCAAGACCTTGTCTCAAAAAAAAAAAAAAAAACTGTTGGAACTGGCGGCTCACTCCTCTAATTCCAGCTCTTTAGGAAGCTGAGGTGGGTGGATCACCTGCAGTCAGGAGTTTGAGACCAGCCTGGCCAACATGGTAAAACTCCATTTCTACTAAAAATACAAAAAATTAGCCAGGCATGATGGCACACACCTGTAGTCTGAGTTACTCGGGAGGCTGAGGCAGGAAAATCGCTTGAACCCGGCAGATGGAGACTGCAATGAGCTGAGATCGCATGACTGTACTAAAGACTAGGCAACAGAGTGAGACTCCGTCTCAAGAAAAAAAAAAAATTCAAAAAAAATTGGTGAAAGAAGTTAAAGACCTAAATAAATTGAGAACATCCAGGTTCATGAACTATACTAGTCAGAGTTCCCCAGAGAAATAGATGTGAAAGGAGACAAATATAGGAGGTGAGATTTATTATAAGGAATTGGCTCACATGACTGCAGAGACTGAGAAATCTCAAGATCTGCAGTTAGCAAGCTGGAGAACCAGGAGACCAGCAGGTGCAATTTTAGTGTAAGGCTGAGGCCCAAGAACCAGGAGAGCTGAGTGTGTAAGTTCCAGTCTGAGTCTGAAGTCCTGGGAACCAAGAGAGCTAATGGTTGTCTAAGTTCCAGTGCCGGACAGAGGAAGATCAAAATCCCAGCTCAAGCAGTCAGGCAAGCAAAGTTTTTTTGTTTGTTTGTTTTCTGAGACAGGGTCTCACTCTGTTGCCCAGGCTGGAGTGCAGTGGCGTGATCTTGGCTCACTGCAACCTTCACCTCTTGGGTTTAAGCGATTCTCCTGTCTCAACCTCCCAAGTACCTGGGATTACAGGCACCCACCACCACGCCTGGCTAATTTTTGTGTTTTCAGTAGAGACAGGGTTTCACCATGTTAGTCAGGCTGGTCTCCTGACCTCAGGCGATCTGTTCACCTCGGCCTCCCAAAGTGCTAGGATTACAGAGGTGAGCCACTGTGCTGAGCCCCATAAAGTTTCCTCTTACTCAGCTTTTTTGTTCTATTCAAGTCTTCAATTGATTGAATGAGGCCCACTACCCACATCAGGAAATTCAAACTGCTCTACACAGTCTGATTCAATGTTAATCTCATCCAGAATCACCCTCACAGACACATCTAGAACAATGTTTGACCAAATGTCTGCATACCTTATAGACTAATCAACAGACATATTTTAACCATCACAAAGACAGTATTTTTTTTTTAGATGGGGTCTCTCTTTGTTGCCCAGGATGGAGTGCACTGCAACCTCCACCCCCTGAGCTCAAGCAATCCTCCCACCTCAGCCTCCCAAGTATCTGGGAACACAGATGCGTGCCACCATGCTCGACTAAGACTTTTTGTATTTTTGGTAAGGGTAGGGTTTTACCATGTTGCCCAGGCTGGTCTTGAACTCCTGAGCTCAAGTCTTGGCCTCTTTCCAAAGTCTTGGGATTACAGGCCTGAGCCACACCACCGCGTCTGACCACAAAGACTTAATACTATTAAGGTGGCTATACTACTCAAAGCAATCTAAAAGTTCAATGTAATCCCAATCAAAATTCCAATGGCCATGTGTGTATATGTGTGTGGCGGCGGAGGGAGTTCTAGTAAAAATCAGAAAACGTGCTGGACAAATTCTAAAAGAGCTCTAATGCTTAGCCTTTCTTGCAGAAATAGAAAGGCTGATCCTCAAATTCATAAAGAATTCCAAAGGACCGTGAAGAACTAAAACAATATTGAAAAGAAGAATGAAGTTGGAGGATTCACACTTCTTATATCAAAACTTATTATTAATCCAAAGCTATGGATTAGTCATTAAAATGAAGAACTAATACATGCTACAACTTGAACAAATCTGAAAAACATTCCAATAAATGACAGATACCACACATGATAGGTCATATCATAACACTGTAGTGCTGGCATAAGGACAGATATATAGACCAATAGAATAGAATTCTGAGTACAGAAATAAACTCCTATCTATGGTCAACTGATTTTCAACAAGAGTGTGAAGACCATTTGATGGGGGAAAAATCATGTCTTCAACAAATGGTGTTGGTACAACTGGATATCCACAAGCAGAAGAATCTCACATTGGACCCTTGCCTCACACAATACACAAAAATTACTCAAAATGGAGAGACAACTTAAATAAAAGAACTAAAACTATAAAACTCTCAAAAGACAGCAGAGATAATTTTCATGACCTTAGATTTGTCAATGGATTCTTAGATATGACACCAAAGATAGAAGCAACAAAAGAAAAAAATAATAAATTAGACTTCATCGAAATCTCATTTGATGAAGTGGCACCTGTAGTCCCAGCTACCTGGGAGGTTGAAGTAGGCTCATGCACTTTTCTTCATCAAAGGGCATTATCGAGAAAGTGAAAAAACAACCGATATACAAATTGAAGAAATACATACGTACATCAAGAAATACATCAAGAAATATACAGTGCTGGCCAGGCACAGTGGCTCATGCCTATAATCCTAGCACTTTGGGAGGCCAAGGTGGGTGGATCACCTGAGATCAGGAGTTTGAGACCAGACTGACCAACATGGTGAAACCCTGTCTCCACTAAAAATACAAATATTAGTCAGGGGTGGTGGTGCACGCCTGTAATCTCAGCTTCTTGGGAGGCTGAGGCAGGAAAATCACTTGAACCCAGGAGGCAGAGGTTGCAGTGGGCTGATTGAGCCACTGCACTCCAGCTTGGGTGACAGAGCCAGACTCCGTCTCCAAAAAAAAAAGGAAATACACAGTGTATAGACTATCAAGAAAGTAAAAAGACAATGGGGAAAAATACTTTTATATTATTTATCTCGTAAGGGTCTAGCATCTAGATGATATAAAAAACTCTCTTTGAACTCTCTTTGGGTCAACAACCGAAAAACAGACAACCCAATTCAGAAATGGACAAAGAACTTAAAAATACATTTCTCCAAGGAAGATATACAAATAGTCAATAAGTTTATGAAGACACTTAACATTAGCCGTAAGATTAAGGTGGTCAAATCAAAACCACAATGAGATGCCACTTCACATCCATTAGGATGACTACTATCAAACAAAAACAAAAATAACAAGTGTTTGATGAGTAAACAGAAAAACCAGAACCCTTGTGCATTGCTGGTGGGAAAACATAAGTTCCACAGCAACTCTAGAACAGTTTGGCAGTTCCCTAAGAAGTTAAACAGAATTACCATATGAGTCAACAAGTCCTTCTAGGAATTTTGGGAATTCGTCCCAAAAGAACGGAAAACAGGTACTCAAATACAAGTATATGAATATTCATAGCGGAACTATTCATAATAACCAAAAGTTGTAAATACCTAAATGTCCATCAATGGCAAAATGGACATGATCTACACATATAGTGGAATATCAGTCATTAAAATGAAGAATACATGCTACAACTTGAACAAATCTCAAAAACATTCCAAAAAATGACAGATGCCACACAAATTCTATGATCTATTTAGATGAAATCTCTCTAACAGGGAAATTTAGAGACAGAAAGCAGATTGGTATTGCCAGGGGTTGAGGGCGGGAGGAATAGTTATGAAGTTTTCTTTCAGAGTAATGAAAATGTTTTAGAACAAGACAGAATTAGTAATTGCACAATATTGTGAATATACTAAATCTCACTGAATTTGTACACTTGAAAATTTTTTTTTTTTTTTTTTTTTTTTTTTTTTTTTTTTTGAGACGGAGTTTCGCTCATTACCCAGGCTGGAGTGCAATGGCGCGATCTCAGCTCACTGCAACCTCTGCCTCCTGGGTTCAAGCGATTCTCCTGCTTCAGCTTCCCAAGTAGCTAAAATTACAGGCAACTGCCACCTCACCCAGCTAATTTTTGTATTTTTAGTAGAGGCAGGGTTTCACCATGTTGGCCACGCTGGTCTTGAACTCCTGATCTCAGCCTCCCAAACTGCTGGGATTACAGGTGTAAGCCACCACGCCCAGCATTTTTTTTTTTTTTTTTTTGAGACAGTTTCACTCTTGTCGCCCAGGCTGGAGTAGAATGGCGCGATCTTGGCTAATTTTTAGTACATGTGCTGACAAAGCAAGAACAACCTGGCTAATTTTTGTTTTTGTTTTTTTTTAAACAGAGTTTCACTCTTGTTGCCCAGGCTGGAACACAATGGCGCCATCTTCACTCAATGCAACCTCCGCCTCCTGGGTTCAAGCAATTCACCTGCCTAAGCCTCCCGAGTAGCTGGGATTACAGGTCTGTGCCACCACGCCCAGTTAATTTTGTATTTTTAGTAGAGACAGGGTTTCTCCATGTTGGTCAAGCTGGTCTTGAGCTCCCAACCTCAGGTGATCCACCCGCCTCGACCTCCCAAAGTGCTGGGATTACAGGCGTGAGCCACCATGCCCGGCTAGTTTTTGAAGAAATACATACGTACGTAGGTCAAAAAATACATCAAGAAATATACAGCGCTGGCCGGGCACAGTGGCTCATGTAATAGAGACAGGGTTTCACCATGTTGGCCAGGCTGGTCTTGAACTCCTGAACTCAGGTGATCCACCAGCCTTGGCCTCCCAAAGCACTGGGATTACAGGCATGAGCCACCATGCCCAGCCCCACTTTAAAATAATTTTATGTTATATAAATTTTGCCTCAATTGAGAAAGAAAATTATTTGGGAGCAGTGGCACACACCTGTACTTCCAGCTTTGCAGCAGGTTGAGGCAGAAGGATCACTTGCATCCAGGACTTTGAGAGAGCAGTACACCATGATCATGCCTGTGAATAGCCACTGCACTCCAGCCTGAGCAACACAGCAAGACCCCAACTCTACAAAAACACAAATGAATAGAGAAACCTGTATACACATCCCCACACTGGAAGGAAGGAAGAAAAAAGGAAGGGAGGGAGGGGATACCAGAAAGTACTAACTTGGGCAGGAAGACTGAAAACAGAAAATGTTGTTTAGGGCTTGTTAGGTTTAAACTGCCTACCAGCCATCATGTTGCATGCATTTGGTACCTACTGAGACAGATCTTTAGTTTGGTTTTGTGTATCTGATATTTTGATCCCTGTTTTATGTAGAAAGCCTAAATGCTGGAAATAATGCCATGCAGCCCAGACTCCAGCACACATCAGCCTCCTGGCAAATCTCACTATTCCTCAGCATCAGTTTCCAGAATGGTAAATGAAGTACCCCAAAAGCTTTGATAGCCCTGTATGACTATCAAATGAAGAAATGCAAACAGAAATTGTTAGCAAAAGGAAGAAATGCAATAGAAATGTAAAATACTGGGACTTGCCTTGCCTGTCCAACTAAACTCCTCTAGAGTTTACAGTAAAAAAAATACTGATATCCTGGGCCAGGTGCAGTGGCTCATGCCTATAATCCCAGCACTTCGGGAGGTTGAGGCAGATAGATCCCAAGGTCAGGAGTTAGAGACCAGTCTGGCCAATATGGTGAAACCTCCATCTCTACTAAAATATAAAAAATTAGCTGGGTGTGGTGGTGTGTACCTGTAGTCCCAGCTACTCAGGAAGCTGAGGCAGGGGAATCATCTGAAACCGGGAGGTGGAGGTTGCAGTGAGCCAAGATCATGCCATTGCACTTCAGCCTGGCGACACTGCAAGACTCTGTCTCAAGAACAATAAAAAAATACTAATATCCTGTGTTACAGTTTTGGTTTTATCACTTACTAGCTGTGCTCACTGCAAATTCTATTTCCTGGTCATACCAAATTTTATTTCGTAGACTGCCTATGAGGGTTCAATGAAAATATAAATTAAAGTGCTACATAGTCAAGTGGTAAGTCAGAAACTTTGGTTTTAGAAAGGCTTGTACTAAAGTCAGAGAAATGTTATGCTTCAAGTCAGAATGGCTAGAAATCACAGCTCTGCTACTTATAATTTAATCATGGGTAAGCTATATTTCTCATCTGTAAGATAGAAGCACACAGACTTCAGTTTAAAATCTCATACGAATAAAGAAAAAAAAAGAGCCAGGTACTGTTGCTCACACCTGTAATCCCAATACTTTGGGAGGCTCAGGCAGGAGGATCACTGGAGTGCAAAAATTTAAAACCAGCCTGGGCAACATAAAGAGACCCCATCTCTACAAAAAATAAAAATATCAGCTAGGCATGGTGGTACATGCCTGTGGTCCCAGCTACTCAGAAGGCTGAGGTAGGAGAACTGCTTGGGTCCAGGAGGTTGAGGCTGCAGTGAACCATGATTGAGCCACTGCACTACTCCAGCCTAGGTGACACAGTAAAACCTTGTCTCAAAAAAAAAAAATAGAAAGAGAAAGAAAGGTAAGAAAAGAAAAATAGCCGGGCACAGTGGCTCACGCCTGTAATCCCAGCACTTTGGGAGGCCGAGGCGGGTGGATCACGAGGTCAAGAGATCGAGACCATCCTGGTCAACATGGTGAAACCCTGTCTCTACTAAAAATACAAAAAATTAGCTGGGCATGGTGGTACGTGCCTGTAATCCCAGCTACTCAGGAGGCTGAGGCAGGAGAATTGCCTGAACCCAGGAGGCGGAGGTTGCGGTGAGGCGAGATCGCGCCATTGCACTCCAGCCTGGGTAACGAGCGAAACTCTGTCTCAAAAAAAAAATAAAATAAAATAAAATAAAATACATCTCATATGAGGCCCTTATAAGGCATTACTAACATCTAAGGTTGGGCATGGTGGCTCATGTCTGTAGTCCCAGCACTTTTGGAGCCTGAGGCAGGAGGACTTGGTTCCAAAGTTCATCCAGCCTGGGCAACACAGAGAGACCCCATTGCTAAAAAAATTTTAAAAGTAACCAGAGGCTGAGTGCGGTAGCTCATGCCTATAATCCCAGCACTTTGGAGGCCAAGGCAGGTGGATTACCTAAGGTCAGGAGTTCGAGACTAGCCTGGCCAACATGGTGAAACCCCATCTCTATTAAAAATACAAAAATTGATTGGGCATGGTGGCATGTGCCTGTAATCCCAGCTACTTGGGAGGAGAAGGCAGAATCACTTGAACCTGGAAGGTGAAAGTTATAGTGAGCAGACATAGCACCACTGCATTCCACCCTGGGTGACAAAGCGAGCTCAGTCTCAAAAATAAAATAAATAAAAGTAGCCAGGCATAGTGGTGCATACCTGTGGTCCCAGCTACTCAAGAATCTGAGGATTGCCTGGGTCTGGCCAGTCAAGGCTGCAGTGAACCTTGCTGGCGTCACCACACTCTAGCCTGGGTGACAGAGTGAAACTCTATCTCAAAAACCAAACAACAACAAGAAGTCTCAGTTTCCTTATCAGTAATAAGATAATAGTTCACACCCTGCTGGGTTTTTGTCAATAAAAATGTACAGAAAAGTGCTTAGGGTGGTACCTAGCATATAGCAGACACTAGTAATACAAGTGTATATTCCCATGCCTAGTATAACAACCATGGGAAAAATAAGTATGCAACAAATGTTTATAGCCAAGGAGGTTTATATTCAAGCAGAACTGTTCAAAAAGCACTGGGAAACACAGAGTAGAAGTCATTTGCAACTCAGGATTAGAAATGCAGACTTGGGGCCAGGTGCGGTGGCTCATGCCATGTAATCCTAGAACTTTGGGAGGCCAAGGCGGGTGGATCACCTGAGGTCAGCAGTTCAAGACCAGCCTGGTCAACCTGGTAAAACTCTGTATTTTTGCATTTTTAGTAGACTAAAAATAAAAAAATTAGCCAGGCGTGGTGGTGCGCGCCTATAATCCCAGCTACTCAGAAGGCAGGAGAATCACTTGAAACCTGGGGACAGGCGAGGGAAACACGGAGGCTGCAGTGAGCCAAGATCACACCACCACACTCCAGTCTGGGTAAGAGAGCAAGACACCTTCTCAAAAAAAAAAGTAGACTTGGGAGTTGGAGGGAGGCAGGGAAAAAAAAAAAGAAAAAAAAAGTAGACTTGGAAACAGTCAAGAAAAGAATAATAAAAGCTGTGAGACCTAATGGTTGGTCCCTGAAAAAAAATAAAGGTAGACAAACAAGAAAATGCATGATCCAGAAATCCGAGGGAGTACAGGTCAGAAAGTAAGTCAGCTATACCAGTGCAGGGATCTAACAGGACACTGAACTGAAAGAAGAGGCTGGAGTTCTGCCATAGACTGTGTGATCAGTAAATCAACTCCCTAAACTCATTACTACATTTGCAAGATGAAGATACCAATGCATCTTTTCCAGGGCTAATATTCATAAAAAGTTGTAAAATGACATAGCCCATTCAGAACTAAGGGCCTACTATGGTACTCCTGTCTGTGATGAGACTATGGCAAGGGATTTAAAAATATATACTGGAAGTTTTTAGGAAAAAGCAGAAAAGTTAACGAATGAATAACAACAGACTCAAACCCCAAAATAAGTATCAGCAAAAAAGTGGTACTGAGAGGCTGGGTGTGGTAGTTCATACCTGTAATTCCAGCACTTTGGGAGGCTGAGGTGGGTAGATCAACAGGTCAGGAGCTCTAGACCAACCTGACCAAGATGGCGAAACCCCATCTCTACTAAAAATACAAAAATTAGCCAGGCGTGGTGGCAGATGCCTGTAATCCCAGCTACTCAGGAGGCTGAGGCAGGAGAATCGCTTCAACCCGGGTGGCAGAGGTTGCAGTGAGCTGAGATCTTGCCACTGCACTCCAGCCTGGGTGACAGTGTGAGACTCTGCCTCAAAAAAAAAAAAAAAAAAAAAGTGGTAATGAGGGATCATAAAAGCCTAAAATAATAAAAGCATGAGAAGTAGGTATAGTGGCTTATGTCTATAATTCCAACACTTTGGGAGGCCAAGCCAGGAGGATCACTTGAGCCGAGGAATTCAAGACCAGCCTGGGCAACATAGTGAGATCTCATCTTTACAAAAAAATTTTAAAAACGTCTAAGCATGGTGGTGCATGCCTGTGGTCCCGGCTACTCAGGAGGCTGAGGATGGAGGATCACTTGAGCCTAGGAGGTTGAGGCCACAGTGAGCTATAATCACATCACTGCACTCCAGCCTTGGTGACAGAGGGAGACCCTGCCTTGACAAGGTAGGCTGCTGAACAGATTCTGATTACATAAAACCACTCACTGCCCTTCAATCTAACCTGCTGCTAGCTAGTTAGTCCCTTTGCAGGCCTCCGAGCCATCAGTCATTTGCTAGAACCCAGACTGGTCTACACAGCCAATCTCATTATTGGGCTTTTGTAGAAGCTGTTTTTGCCACCTTAAGTTCTGTAGCAGAATCTGGGAACCAACCTCCCTCAATCTCCTGTCAGCTAAGAGTTAGTCTCTTGCTCAGGTCTACATTTTCCAAGTTTTCTATATTGAGTTTGAATACATTGTCTTTGGGAAATGTTTTAGAAATAAAACAGGTGGGGTTAGAAACTTTGTTCCAAAAGCAAACAAAATAAGAGGAAGGTAGAGATAACAGCTGGATGGGGCGGCAGAGGATTTTCTTTTTATTTGGTTTCAAGATAGAGGTCAAGTGCACGGCAAAATGGAAAATGCAAATCCTATCCATATGCTCTTCAAAATTTAATATGCAAATGAATCACCCAAGAATCCTGTCAAAAGGCAGAATCTGATTCAATAGGTCTAGTCTAGAGTAGGGGCACAGGCAGTGGTATGCTCATTGGTAGTGCATGCTAGTTTCCTTGGTATTAATATTCCCACCTTGGCACAGTTATCAACATGAGGTCATTGAACACAGAGCTGGAAAGAGATGTACAAAATCAGCTGGAGAGGTAGAACAAGCACGCTCAACCTTCTGCATTTCTAAACCCTAGGGGATATGAATGTCGCTGGTCTGTGGACCATAATGTGAGTAGCAAAGGAGAAGACAGTGAAGGTGTCTGGGGGTTAGACTAGGACAAAGGAGAAATAATATAATATAAAAAGAATGAAAGACATCATCTGGATCAGAGTTTGTCAAGCTCAGCACTACTTTATACAATTTACACATAACTCTGTTTTGGGGGGCTTACTCCTGTACTCTGCAGGATGTTCCTGGCTTCTATACACTATATGGCAGTAGCATCCTCCCTCTGGAGTCACAATCAAAAAGTCTCCAGACATTGCCAAATCCTTCCTGGATTAAAAAATCTCTCCCTAGCAAAAACCATTAATCTAGTTTTATCTCTAAGAAATGAAAATGGGGAAAGGAAGGGAAACTTTTCCACCAAAATAAGAGAAAAGAGATGAGTTGGAGTAGGGAGAGGAGGACAAAACATGAGACAGGGTAGAAAGAAGAAAACAAAAAAAAGAAAAAAAAACATGAGACAGGGAGCTCTTTTTAGACACCAGCGAGCTCAGTCAAGCAGAAAAGAAGATTATCTATTTAGAAAGACTGTAGGGAGGACTGGAAGTTTAAAACGTTAGGAGAGTTCTAGAAAAGGCATTATAACAGTAATGGAAAGGCTGTGATCCAGGGCAATGGGCCTATCAACTATGAAATAGGACCAGGGATACCGTGGGCTCTTGTATCTGCCTAGATACAATTCTGACTGTACCATTTCCTCACTGGGTGACCTTGGACAAATTATTTAACAAGTATAAGCCTTCTCACAGAAACTTCATGGAGTTGTACAAGTACTCAGAGAACGTTAAGTTAAGTTCTGAGAACAGAGTGTGGCACACACTGCATACTCAATTAGCAGTAGCTATTACTATTATCCGCATTATTTTCCTTGATAAGTACTTGCTTCATTTTACTATTGGTTTAATTTATTTGATGAAACAGAACACAAGGAGAGATCTTGCCTAGTAAGATGCTATTTGCCAGTAAGTCTTAAAAATACTGTTTGTATTTGGGGGCAGGGAGGCATGAGAGTTGTGGAACTGATCACTGACTTACTGATGTTTTAAAAAATCACAGTTAATGAGACAAAGTAAAAGGAAATGAAAGCTCAATAAATTGAAAGAAAGCAAAATGGGCATTAAAATTTCACAGAAACTGGCAGGTTTTTATAGGGCTTGAGCTGACATAAAGAATGTGTGATGTGAACCCTCAGTATAGCTGCCAAGAATGACAGGTTTATAAGAATCAAATTGAATTCAAGTTGTTTATCCTGTAATAATAGTAAACTTTGTTGCTATCAAAGTCTATCAAAGTCAAGAACTGATTAAAATACAGGAACCTGTCAGTACATAATATCTTTAGATACTCAAATACCAGTTTGCAGTCTGGGAGATTTAGCAATATCATTAAGTGTCTACTCTCAGAGTCGAGTCCACACTGAGAGCATATTTCAAGAGTACTACATATTTCTCTCACTAAAATTCTTGGGAGGCCAAAAAGAGTTTTGTCTGTCCTGTATACAACTGACCAATAAGGGAAGGGAAACAGTCTAGGCTTTAAATAGCTTCTGACTGTCAGGGGAGGATAGCTCTTCTCAACTAAAACAATGAAATATCCTTTAAGAGAAAGACAGAATGCCTCAGAGAGTTCAAAATAAAAGAATCCATTCTAATATGAAACTCACCAAGACGAGGAAGAAGTTATTAAAATCTTTCCTGTAAGGTCCTTTAACCTATCCTGATAACTTTTAAGCACTTTATTAGCAAAAATAAAAAGGGCAAACATTATCAAGCATTCCAAGCTTATCAGCTTTCCGTATAGGGCAAATCATTGGGAAGAACAGAAAATGTCATCACTCTGCAGGTGGCCAGGAATCAGAGTACTCCAGCCAGCCACAGCCAATGGAGTTCCAAGCCTTCCCAAAATAGCTATGACTTACATACAAATGCTCATCAAGCAGCTCACACACAAACTCTCAAATGGAGAATGCTGAAATAGGGTCACTACTCAAACTGCAGCAGAGGTAAATGAAGATGCCACTGATTAATAGGCACATGGTCTTAACTGACTGAGCCATGACAAATTTAAATATGACTTCTCTCCCTTAAAATAGTCTCTTCTCTAAATCACTATGATAGTTTCCAAACTAAACTTTTCCCATGTTTTTAAGTCACTGTCCTAAAAACAAATAGAACTGATCTCTGAAGCAGAGAAAAATCCTGACACATTTCAATTGGCACTTGTGAACATCTAACAGTAATATTTCCATTAGAAATCACTGCATGAAAAACCATGCACATACTTTCGTTTTGGAGCCCAGAACCTCCAACTATCTTTTCTACATGCATTTTAAAAAGTGGGTCCAGACGGGCGCGGAGACTCACGCTTGTAATCTCATCACTTTGGGAAGCCAAGGCGGGCGGATTACCTGAGGTCAGGAGTTTGAGGCCACCCTGACCAACATGGAGAAACCCCGTTTCTACTAAAAATACAAAATCAGCCCGCCGTCGTGGCGCATACCGTAACCCCAGCTACTCCAGAGGCTGAGGCAGGAGAATCACTTGAACCCGGGAGCGAAGGCTGCGATAAACCAAGATTGCGCCATTGCACTCCAGCCTGGACAAGAGCAAAACTCCATCTCAAAAAAATAAAATAACGCCCGGCATGGCGGCTCACGCCTGTAATCCGAGCACTTTGGGAAGCCCAGGCGGGAGGATAATGAGGTCAGGAGATCGAGCCCTTCAGGCCAACATGGTGAAAGCCCGTTTCTACTGAAAACACAAAAATCAGCGCTGGGCGCCTGTGCCTGCAGTCCCAGCTACTCGGCTGAGGTGGGAGGATCGCTGGAGCCCAGGATTTCTGGGTTACAGTGTGCTATGCTGATCGAGTGTCCGCACTAAGTTCGACGTCAATATGGTGACCTTCCGGCTGGAGCCCAGGATTTCTGGGCTACAGTGTGCTATGCCGATCGAGTGTCCACACTAAGTTCGGCATCAATATGGTGACCTTCCGGGAGGAGAGACCACCAGGTTGCCTAAGGAGGGGTGAACCCGCCCAGGTCGGAAACGGAGCAGGTCAAAACTCCCGTGCTGATCAGTAGTGGGATCGCGCCTGTGAACAGCCACTGCACTCCAGCCTGAGCAACAAAATGGGATGCAGTCTCTTAAAAAAAATAAATAGACGAAAAAAAATTAGCTGGGCACTGTGGCACACATGTGTAGTCCCGGCTACTCCAGAGGCTGAGGCAGGAGAATCGCTTGAACCCAGGCGGCGGAGGTTGCAGTGAGCCGAGATCACGCCACTGCACTCCAGCCTGGGCAACAGAGGGAAACTCTGTCTTTAAAAAAAAAAAAAAAAAGCAAGAAAAGAAAAGAAAAAAGAACAAAAAACAGTCAGGCGCGGTGGCACGTGCCTGGAATCCCAGCTACTCAGGAGGCTGAGGTGAGAGGATCGCTTGAGCCCCAGAATTCTCGGCTGCAGCTGACTATGCTGATCGGGTGTCTGCACTAAGTTAGGAATCAATATGGTAACCTTCCAGGAGCGGGGGACCACCAGGTTGCCTAAGGAAGGGTGAACCTGCCCAGGTCGGAAACAGAGCAGGTCAAAACTCCCGTGCTGATCAGCAGTGGGATAGCGCCTGTAAAAAGCCACTGCACTCCAGCCTCAGCAACAAAGCGAGATGAGTCTCTTTAAAAAAAAAAAAAAAAAAGCCAGGCGCGGTGGCTCACGCCTGTAATCCCAGCACTTTGGGAGGCCGAGGCAGGTGGATCATGAGGTCAAGAGATCGAGACCATCCTGGTCAACATGGTGAAACCCCGTCTCTACTAAAAATACAAAAAATTAGCTGGGCATGGCGGCGCGTGCCTGTAATCCCAGCTACTCAGCAGGCTGAGGTGAGAGGATCGCTTGAGCCCAGGAGTTCTGGGCTACAGAACACTATGACGATCGGGTGTCCGCACTAAATTAGGCATCCATATGGTGACCCTTCGGGAGCGGGGACCACCAGCTTGCCTAAGGAGGGGTGAACATGACCAGGTTGGAAACGGAGGAGGTCAAAACTCCCGCGCTGATCAGTAGTGGGATCGCACCTGTGAATAGCCACTGCACTCCAGCCTGGGCAACAAAGCAAGATGTCCTCTCTTAAAAAAATAAAATTAAATTAAAAGAAAAAAAAAATTAGCTGGGCGCAGTGGCGCACACCTGTAGTCCTGGCTACTCCGGAAGCTGAGGCGGAAGAATCGCTTGAACCCAGGCGACAGAGGTTGCAGTAAGCCGAGATCGCGCCACTGCACTCCGGTCTGGGACAACAGAGGGAAACTTTGTCTCAAAAAAAAAAAAAAAAGAAAGAAAGAAAAGAAAAGAAAAACAAAAACAAAAACAAAACAAAAAAACTGCCAGGCATGGTGGTGCATGCCTCTAGTCCCAGCTACTCCGGAGGCTGAGGTGGGAGGATCGCTTGAGCCCCAGAATTCTGGGCTGTAGTTCGCTATGCTGATCGGGTGTCCGCATTAAGTTCGGCATCGATATGGTGACCTTCCAGGAGCGGGGGACCACCAGGTTACCTAAGGAGGGTGAATTAGCCGAGGTCGGAAACGGAGCAGGTCAAAACTCCGGTGCTGATCAGTAGTGGGATCGCGCCTGTGAACAGCCACTGCACTCCAGTCTGGGCAACATAGCGAGACCCCATCTCTTAAAAATAAAAATAAAAAATTTAAACAAACAAACAAAAAGTGCGTTCGTACTAAATACCACTGACTTTCCAGGCAAAAGAGTAAAAAGGTATAAAAGGATTCTCACCTGAAGGTATCTATCTGCCAGCTTTGTAAGACAAATATAAAGTTTCTCATTTCCGAACTTGTATTTGAATAACTGACACAGAATTCCCATTCTGTCTTGAAAAAGTGCAGTACTTGAGGGGTGAGGAGGTGGTGGAAAGTTATAACATTCCTAAGTAACACTAGAAGACATGCTCAAATTGCCCTCTTCCCAAGTTTCTTCATACAGACAGACATTAGCTTTTCTCCCAAACCAGGGCTCTTTCACTCTCACCATCTTAGCTCAAGTCCTTGTATTGATTTCAATCTTCTTAGACTTTGGGAACAAGAGAGCCTTATCAGTAGACTTTCTATTCATCACGCTGCTCCTCCTCCCCCTTAAAAATCTAGAGTGATGAATGCAATAATTGGGGAGGCTGCGCTGTTTTGTTTTGTTTGTTTTTAAAGCCGGTGGGGAGGGAGGGAAGTGGTGGTAACTGGGACCCCTGGTCTTACAGAAGACCCTGTTAATTCCGAACTTTAAGTGAGGTAACTTCGGTCTGCTTTAACCTTTTAAAAACGCCGCCATAAAAATCATTTAAAAGTCAAAACAAAACAAAACCAACCACCGCTGCCGCTTTCGGAAGTTTCTCACCCGAGTCCGGGCCCAGGAGCGCTCACCTTACTGATCCCTGCGGCGGCGAACCCCACGTCCAGCCCTTTATATCCCTGCTTTCCCAAAATCTGGAAATCCCCCTCCAACTTCAGCTCGCCCACGGAGGCGAAGATGCAGTCCTCAGTCTCCGCGGCCCGAGCCCCACAGAGCCCTCGGCCTTCTCACCCACGCTCGCGGGCGCACCCCTCCGTCCCGCCCGGCCGGACGCCCTCCGCAGCCCGCAGTCCGCAGCCCCACAGGCCCCGCACGCTCCCTTCAGGGCCCGGAGCCCGCCCCCAACTCCCGCTCCCCGCCGCGGAGCCCACCGAGCCGTGGCCGTCGGCCACGCCGGCCGCGTCGTCCTGCTGCAGCTCCGCAGTCATGGCCGAGGCGCCCCGCCGCGGGTCACCCGTCTCCCGCCGCCGACGCCGCCGGCCCAGCCTCGCAGAACTAAGCCCCGCCCACCCCTTCCACCCCGCTCCGTCCCGCCCCCGCCCGCAGCGCGCGCCGGAGGCCAGGCCCACACGCTCCGCCCCCGGCATGCGCGCGCACGCAAGGCGCGCGGCCCGGGACCGAACTGCTCTGCGTGCTCCCGCGCACGCCAGCCTGGCCGGGCGCCCGTCACGTGACCCCGACCCCGCCTGCCGCTCTTGGTCAGCTTCAATGCCGGCTGAGGTTGCGGGACAGCGCTGGGGAATTAGGTTTGCGAATCCAGTCCTGGGAGCTGCGTTCCTGAGTCTTCTACGCTGTCTGCCCTCAAAACCTCTCGTTTCTAGAACTGACCTTGGCTCTAGCCTCCCCATGGGCGAGTTAAAGCTGCTCCCCCACCGTGGGAAACTGCCGAGGAACCGTGGAATAAAGGCTTTCCCACCAGGCTTTGTAGCCATTTCCAACTCCAGTGACACGAAAAAGTGTTCACCGTCTTTAAGTAAGAAAAGGAGAGGTGGGGGCCGGGTGCTGTGGCTCGCACCTGTAATCCCAGCACTTTGGGAGGCCGAGGCGGACGGATCACGAGGTCAGGAGATCGAGACCATCCGGGTTAACACGGCGAAACCCCATCTCTTAAAAAAAAAAAAAAAAGGTGGAGGATGAATTCAGTTGTTTGTCTCAAGCTAACCAACAGACCAGAACCTCCATTCATGGGTGCCCACGTGGTGTCCTTAACCCTGATGCTCTTAACCTGGGCATGATAAGAAAAATTGCCGAGTTTTTCCATTTCCGATTTTCCGAAGTTCAAATAAAATTGTATGTTATTTTGTTATGTTTGAGCCAGATATTTACGATTTCATGTTAAAAGCTCAGGTGCTCCTGTTGAATTTTTTGTTTTTTTTGAGACGGAGTCTTACTCTGTGGCCCAGGCTGGAGTGCAGCCACACGATCTTGGCTCCCTGCAACCTCCGCCTCCCGAGTTCAAGCGATTTTCCCGAGTAGCTGGGATTACAGGCAGGCTCTACCACATCCAGGGTTTCATCATGTTGCCCAAGCTGGTCTTGTATTTCTGACCTCAGGTGATCCACCCGCCTTGGCCTCTCAAAGTGCTGGGATTATAGGCGTGAGCCACACCAGGCTTGAATAGTATTTTCTTTCTTTTTTTTTTTTTTTGAGACAGAGCCTTGCTCTGTCACCCAGGTGGGAGTCCAGTGGCATGATCCCAGCTCACCGCTACCTCTGCCTCCTGGGTTCAAGCAATTCTCCTTCCTCTGCCTCCCACGTAGCTGGGATTACAGGCACATGCCACCACACCCGGCTAATTTTTGTATATTCAGTAGAGATGGGGTTTCACCATGTTTGCCAGGCTGGTCTCGAACTCCTGACTTCGTGATCCACCCACCTTGGCCTCCCAAAGTATTGGGATTACAGGCGTGAGCCACCACGCCCAGCCTTGAATAGTATTTTCAACAACTGGGTGGGAATTGTGATTACTGAACCATGTTTCACATTTAAGATACAAACGTATCATGATGGTAAACCCACTTGACAGCCTGCTGGGTGTCCCAAATCTGTGTGGAGGGTGAGTATGGACGAGCCTCTTTTAACAGTAGCACTTTATACCCTTGCCCTGGTCTGATCTGACTCTCAAGCTACACTTTAAGTGTGAATTTTGCATGGACGGTGGCCTTTCCTATACTCCTGGCATTGTTGTCCCTGGGATTATGATATTTCACCTGCAGACCCCCCCGCAGTCTGCATGCAGACAGTTTGTGACATAAGGAAACAGGTACAGGTCAGATGCAGCTCCCATGAGAGGCCAGATTACTCTCTGGGGCCTGGACTAGGAATGCTGCTACTTTAACCACCTGGAGATACAGGGATCTCCTTCCCCTGACAGATTAACTGGGAGATTAGCATTGGTATCAGTGATACTACCTCGGAATCTTCCACGTTCAACAGGCTGACTCTGTTCGTGTTTGAGGGTTGTAGGACATTTTATGTTTGTGGCTCTTTCATTTTTCTTTCCCTCATGAGTAACTGTGTTCATGGCCTCAACCTGGGTGTCGTTGCAGAACAGGTTGATGTCTTTTTTTTTTTTTTTTTTTTGAGACAGGGTCTTGCTCTGTCACCCAGACTGAAATACAGTGGTAAGATGACAGCTCACTGCAGCCTTGAATTCCTGGACTCAAGTGGTCCTCCTGCCTCAGCCTCTAGAACAGCAGGGATTACAGGCATGTGCTATGCCCAACTAATTTTTGTGTCTTTTTTGCGGAGATGGGATCTCACTATGTTGTTTAGGCTGGTCTCAAACTTCTGGGCTCAAGTAATTCTCCCGTCTTGGCCTCCCAAAATGTGAGGATTACATACATGAGACACCATGCCCAGCACACATTGGTTTCTGAGTCTAGCTTATTTGCAGCATTCCCTATTTCTACACTGCTAGAACGCTTTATTTACCATGTCTCTGGAGCAACCCTTGTTTATCTTTACATGTTCATTTTAGGAAACTGCATGTTAATAGTGTGTAAGTGGTGTCAAAACCTATAACCCTTGGTATTAGTCTGTTCTCACACTGCTATAAAGAACTACCTGAGGCCGGGTGCGGTGGCTCATGCCTGTAATCCCAGCACTTTGGGAGGCCAAGGTGGGTGGATCACGAGGTCAAGAGATCGAGACCATCCTGGTCAACATGGTGAAACCCCGTCTCTACTAATAGAAAAAATTAGCTGGGCATGGTGGCGCGTGCCTGTAATCCCAGCTACTCAGGAGGCTGAGGCAGGAGAATTGCCTGAACCCAGGAGGCGGAGGTTGCGGTGAGCCGAGATCGCGCCATTGCACTCCAGCCTGGGTAACAAGAGCGAAACTCCGTCTCAAAAAAAAAAAAAAAAAAAAAAAAAAAACAGATCTCATAAGAACTCACTATCACGAGAAATGCATGGGGAAATCTACCCCATAATCCAATCATGTCCCACCAGGTCCCTCTCCTGGCAAGTGGGATTACAATTCAACAGGAGATTTGGGTGGGGACTCAGAGCCAAACCATATCACCCTTATTCATTAAAAATGTCTTAGGCCAGACGCGGTGGCTCACGCCTGTAATCCCAGCACTTTGGGAGGCCGAGGCAGGTGGATCATGAGGTCAAGAGATCGAGACCATCCTGGTCAACGTGGTGAAACCCCGTCTCTACTAAAAATACAAAAAATTAGCTGGGCATGGTGGCACGTGCCTGTAATCCCAGCTAGTCAGGAGGCTGAGGCAGGAGAATTGCCTGAACCCAGGAGGCGGAGGTTGCGGTGAGGCGAGATCGCGCCATTGCACTCCAGCCTGGGTAACAAGAGCGAAACGCCGACTCAAAATAAATAAATAAATAAATAAATAAATGTCTTAAAAGACCAACAAACCTAGGCCAGTCGCAGTGGTTCATGCCTATAATCCCAGCACTTTAGGAGGCCAAGGTAGGCAGATCACATGAGCTCAGGAGTTGGATACTAGCCTGAGCAACGTGACAAAACCCCATCTCTACAACAAATACAAAAAAAATGTATTAGTCCAGTTTCACACTGCTGATAAAGACATACCCAAGACTGGGCAATTTACAGAAGAAAGAGTTTTTTTTTTTTTTTTTGAGATGGAGTTTCGCTCTTGTTGCTCAGGCTGGAGTGCAATGGCGCAGTCTTGGCTCACTGCAACCTCTGCCTCCCAGGTTCAAGCAATTCTCTTGCCTCTGCCTCCCGGGTTCAAGCAATTCTCCTGCCTCAGCCTCCCAAGAACTGGAATTACAGGCATGCACCACCATGCCGGGCTAATTGTGTATTTTTATTAGAGATGGGGTTTCTCCATGCTGATCAGGCTGATCTCGAATTCCCAGTTGATGTGCCCACCTCAGCCTCCCAAAGCGTTGGGATTACAGGTGTGAGGCATCATGCCTGTAGAGGTTTAATTGGACTCACATTTCCACATGGCTAGGGAGGCCTCAGAATCATGGAGGGAGATGAAAGTACTTCTTACATGGCAGCAGCAAGAGAAAATGAGGAAGAAGCAAAAGTGGAAACCTCTGATAAACCCATTGGATCCTGTGAGACTTATTCAGTATTACGAGAATAGCACGGGAAAGAGGGGCTCCCATGATTCAATTACCTCCCCGTGGGTTCCTTCCACAACACGTGGGAATTCTGGGAGATAAAATTCAAATTGAGATTTGGGTGAGGGCACGGCCAAAGCATATCATTTCACCCCTGGCCCCTCAAAATCTCATGTCCTCACATTTCAAAACCAATCATGCCTTCCCAACAGCCCCCCCAAAGTCTTAACCCATTTCAGCATTAACCCAAAAAGTCCTCAAAATCTCATGTCCTCACTTTTCAAAACCAATCATGCCTTCCCAACAGTGCTGCAAAGTCTTAACTCATTTCAGCATTAACCCAAAAGTCCACAGTCCAAAGTCTCATCTGAGACAAGGCAAGTCCTTTCTGTCTATGAGCCTGTAAAATCCAAAGCAAGCTAGTTACTTCCTAGATACGATGGGAGTACAGGTATTGGGTAAACACAGCAGTTCCAAATGGGATAAATTGGTCAAAACAGGTTACAGGGCCCATGCAAGTCCAAAAGCCAGTGGGGCAGTCAAATTTTAAAGCTCCAAAATGATCTCCTTTGACTCCAGGTCACACTGATGGAAGATATAGATTCCCATGGTCTTGGGCAGCTCCGCCCTTGTGGCTTTGCAGAGTACAGGCTCCCTCCCAGCTGCTTTCACGGGCTGGCGTTGAGTGTCTGCGGCTTTTCCAGGTGCACAGTGCAAGCTGTCAATGGATCTACCATTCTGGGCTCTGGACAATGGTGGCCCTCTTATCACAGCTCCACTAGGCAGTGCCCCAGCAGGGACTCTGTGTGGAGGCTCCGACCCCACATTTCTCTTCTGCACTGCCCTAGCAGAGGTTCTATTTGAGGGCCCTGCCTCTGCAGCAAACTTTTACCTGGGCATCCTGTTGTTTCCATACATCTTCTGATATCTAAGTGGAGGTTCCCAAACCTAAATTCTTGACTTCTGTGCACACACAGGCTCAACACCACATGGAAGCTGCCAAGGCTTGGGGCTTCCATCTTCTGAAACCATAGCCGGAGCTGTACATTGGCCCCTTTCAGTCATGGCTGGAGCATCTGGGACACTGGGCACCAAGTCTCTAGGCTGCACACTGCCTGGGGGCCCTGGGCCCGGCCCATTAAACCACTTTTTCTTCCCGCGCCACCAGGCTTGTGATGGGAGGGGCTGCTGTGAAGGTCTCTGACATGGCCGGGAGACATTTTCCTCATGGTCTTGGGGATTAACATTAGGCTCCTTGCTACTTACGCAAATTTCTGCAGCTGGCTTAAATTTCTCCCCAGAAAATGGGTTTTTATTTTCTTTCTTTCTTTTTTTTTTTCAATACAGAATCTTGCTCTGGCACCCAGCTGGAGTGCAGTGGCAGGATCTCAGCTCACTGCAACCTCTGCTTCCTGGCTTCAAGCAGTTCTCCTGCCTCAGCCTCGTGAGTAGCTGGGATTAGAGGTACCCGTCACCACACCTGGCTAATTTTTGTATTTTTAGTAGAGACGGGGTTTCACCATGTTGGCCAGGGCGGTTTTGAACTCCTGACCTGGTGATCCACCCACCTCAGCCTCCCAAAGTGCTGGGATTATTGGTGTGAACCTCCATGCTTGGCCAGATTTTTCTTTTCTATCACCTTGTAAGGCTGCAAATTTTCCAAAATTTATGTTGTTTCCCTTTTAAAATGGAATGCTTTTAACAGCACCCAAGTCACCTTTTGAATGCTTTGTTGCTTAGAAATTTTTTCTGTCAGATACCCTAAATCATCTCTCTCCAGTTCAAAGTTCCACAGCTCTCTAGGGCACAGGGAAAATGCTACCAGTCTCTTTGCTAAAACATGACGAGTCACCTTTGCTCCAGTTTCCAACAAGGTCCTCGTTTCCATCTAAGACCTCCTCAGCCTAGACCTTATTGTTGATATCACTATCAGCATTTTCTTTTTTTCTTTTCTTTTCTTTTTTTTTTTTTGAGATGGAGTTTCACTCTTGTTGCCCAAACTGGAGTGCAATGGTGCAATCTCAGCTCACTGCAACCTCCGCCTCCAGGGTTCAAGCAATTCTCCTGCCTAAGCCTCCCAAGTAGCTGGGATTACAGGTGTGCCACCACACCTGAATAATTTTTTGTATTTTTAGTAAAAACAGGGTTTCACTATGTTGGCCAGGCTGGTCTCGAGCTCCTGACCTCAGTTGACCTGCCTGCCTTGGAGTCCCAAGGAGCTGGGATTATAGGGGTGAGCCACCACGCCCGACCCACTATCAGCATGTTCATCAAAGTCATTAAATGAGTGAGGTTGGGTGAAGGCACTGCCAAACCATATCAAAAAATTAACCAGGTGTGGTGGCTCATGCCTGTAGTCCTAGCTACTTGGGAGGCTGAAGGGGGGCAAGGGAGAATCACCTGAACCCAGAAGGTTAAGGCTGCAGTGAGCCGAGATCGCACCACTGCACTCCAGCCTGGGTGATGGAGTGAGACCCTGCCTTTAAAAAAAAAAAAAAAGAAAAGAAAAAAGACCACCAGACTTCCTATACCCTTATCTCTGAAAGAGATGTGTACAGGTCTTTGGTAAACATAGGCCCTGAGTTTTGATTAAATCTCTTTCTGCTGAATGGTTCTAAACAGGGCTCCAGATCTAATAAATATAATCAATTTGGGGCTAGATGTGATAAATTCTGTTAGCCCCCTTTAACTTCCACTTGGTGCTAGACATGGTAATCAGATAGGGACACCCTGCCCTACCACAGCATTTGATGAACAAGTCTACATCAGTGGTTGGCCATCAGTTGGCAAGTCTCACAGTGATCAAATATCAAAAGTGGGTATCATGGAACATGTGCTGTCACCACAGAAAATCCCATCTCATTCCTCTTAAGGGCTTATACATGAAGGCTCCAGAATAATTACATCATTAGTCAATAATCATTTCAAAAGTATCCAGGGGAGAAAATAATATTGATAAGAAGCAATAATAAACAATTGGTATGTTTATACAGGGAATAATTTGCAGAGTATTTTTCCAGAGAGGAAATTGAATTTTTTTTCCTTTTCTTGGAAAACCTTTTGCCCCAATGCTAAGTTATTTTCCGAGTCAATGGATTTCTCTTCTGATTTACTGCGAACCCAAAATATAGTTTATGTTATAATAAAATTATGTTGTTTGAATAATTGAATTATTGTGTGGATTGAGGAAAAGTGACAATGAAAGGAACGTGTTAATAAAATAATAGAGAAAAGAAGAAATAAAGAAACGTGCTTATATTTCTTCTCTGCTTCACTCTGTAAATGCTTTTTGCCAGTGGCTTTTGGGCAACTGGATTTGAAAGCCACAAGCTATGGCTGATTGACAGGTATGACTGGTCTTTATGCTATGGATTCCTTTCCAGGAATGATCTATTCAGAAATGTTCTTAAGGGCCAGCTCCTCAGAAGCTAGGAAAATGGCCTCTGGAGGATAAAATCTGGGTATTTCAGTAATAACCCCTAGATTAATGAGTTCCATCATATAAGGTTAAATTGTAGGTATTAAGAAAATGTTTCAGAAAAGGAGCTATGGTTAGTTGAAAATTAAATGGATTCCCAATCTTCCTCAAATATGTAATGTAGGCAATGTAGTGTGTGGAGAATTGAAATAGTTTTCAGTAAAGTTAATGAGTTCATTTTAAAAGTAGAGTGAACGAGGCTGGGCTTGGTGGCTCATGTCTGTAATTCCAGCACTTTGGGAGGCTGAGGCAGGTGGATCACCTGAGGTCAGGAGATCAAGACCAGCCTGATCAACATGGAGAAACCCCATCTCTATTAAAAGTACAAAAAAATGATCTGGGGGTGGTGGCACAGACCTGTAATCCCAGCTATTCTGGAGGCTGAGGCAGGAGAATCGCTTGAATCCGGGAGGTGGAGGTTGCAGTGAGCCGAGATCACACCATTGCACTCCAGCCTGGGCAACAAGAGCAAAAACTCTCTCTCAAAAAAAAAACAAACAAAAAAAAAACAAAAGAGAGTTAAGGAGTATACATGGGGAATTGGTTCCAGGACCCCCCTCCCCCCGACTCTACTATAATACTATAACGAAGTCTGCACGTACTCAAATTGCAAAGTTGACCCTGCAGAATCTACTTCTAGGAAAAGTCAGCCCTCTGTATACTCGGGTTTCACAACCCTTGGAATACTGTTGTTAGTTAGTTAGTTTGTTTGTTTGTTTTTGAGACAGGGTCTCTCTCTGTTGTTCAGGCTGGAGTACAATAGCACAATCATAGCTCCCTGCAGCCTCAAATTCCTGAGCTCAAGTGATCCTCCCACCTTGGCCTCCCAAAGTGTTGGGATTACAAGTGTGAGCCACAGCATCCAGCCTGAATACAGTATTTTTGATCCATGTGTGTATTTTGATCTGCATGTTAGTGGACCCAAGCAATTAAAACCCATGTGGATTCTATTTGGCCTTGGTATTCAGAATATGAACTCTCTGTGGCTGATATTTGTAATTCTAGTACCTTGTGGGGCTGAGGTGGGAGGATCACTTGAGGTTAGGAGTTTCAGAACAGTTCAGGCAACATAGCAAGATGTCATCTCTACAAAACTTACAAAAATCAGCTGGGCATGGGTGGTGCACGCCTATGGTCCCAGCTACTTCAGAGGCTGAGGCATAAGGATCACTTGAGCCCAGGAAATCGAGGCGGCAGTGAGCTATGATTATACCACTGTACTTCAGCCTGGGTGGCAGGGTGAGACCCTGTCTCTAAAAAAGAAAATAATAATGTTATTGATCTGGTACTTGGCTCTGGAAGAAAAGAGAACTATTTTTAGTTGGGAGGCTGAGGTTCAGGATCATGAACAGGAGTTCAAGGCTGCAGTGAGCCAAAATCGTGCCACTGCACTCCAGCCTGGATGACAGAGACAGACCCCATCTATAAAAGCAATAAAATAGGGGCTAGGCGTGGTGGCTCATGCCTGTAATCCCAGCACTTTGGGAGGCTGAAGCAGACAGATCACAAGCTCAGGTGTTCGAGACCAGTCTGGCCAACATAGTGAAACCCCCGTCTCTACTAAAAATACAAAAAATTGGGTGTGCTGATGTGCGCCTGTAATCCCAGCTACTCAGGAGGCTGAGGCAGCAGAATTGCGTGAACTCGGAAGGCAGAGGTTGCAGTGAACCGCGATTGCACCATTGCACTCCGGCCTGGGGGACAGTGCGAGACTCCATCTCAAAAAAAAAAAATAGTAAGGCCGGGCATGGTAGCTCACGCCTGTAATCCCAGCACTTTGGGAGGCTGAGGCAGGTGGATCATGAGGTTAAGAGATCGAGACCATCCTGGTCAACATGGTGAAACCCCGTCTCTACTAAAAATACAAAAAATTAGCTGGGCATGGTGGTGCGTGCCTGTAATCCCAGCTACTCAGGAGGCTGAGGCAGGATAATTGCCTGAACCCAGGAGGCAGAGGTTGCGGTGAGCCGAGATCGCGCCATTGCACTCCAGCCTGGGTAACAAGAGCGAAACTCAGTCTCAGAAAAAAAATAAAAATAAATAAATAAATAAATAAAATAGAATATTTTTAGAGGAAGCAATAGCTAATATTATCGAGCACTTAGGTCAGGTGGTTCTCTGAGTACTTTGCACATAGGAACTGAGTTTTTTCTCACAATACCCTATAAAATAAGTGCTGTTAGCATTTTTTTTTTTTTTTTGAGACGGAGTCTTGCATTGTTGCCCAGGCTGGAGTGCAATGGCGAGATCTCAGCTCACTGCAACCTCCACCTCCTGGGTTCACGTGATTCTCCTGCCTCAGCCTCCCGAGTAGCTTACAGATGTAAGCCACCACACCCAGCTAATTTTTTGTATTTTTAGTAGAGACAGGATTTCACTATGTTGGCCAGGCTGGTCTCGAACTCCTGACCTCATGATCCTCCTGTCTCAGGCTTCCAAAATGCTGGGATTACGGGCATGAGCTGCTGTGCCTGGAGGTGCTGTTAGTATTATAGTAGTACCTGCTTTACAAGTGAGGAAACCGCCACAGACAGATTAAATAATTTGCTCAAAATCTTTCTGAAACAGCATTTTAAACCCAGGATTTAAGCTCTTTCTGTAGCCCAAGGTTAAAGATAAGAAGATTCTAATTTAGAGAAACTGTAATTGGAAAAGATGAATAATTAGAGAGAAAACTGCCTCTAAAGACTCCTCTGGCCAGGTGGCATGGTGGCTGACACCTGTAATCCTACCCAGCACCTTGGAAGGCTGAGGTGGGTGGATCACTTGAGGTCAGGAGTTCGAGACTAGTCTGGCCAACATGGTAAAAACTTGCATCTACTAAAAATACAAAAATTAGCTGGGTGTGGTGGTGGGTGCCTATTCCAGCTACTCTGGAGGCTGAGGCAGGAAAATTGCTTGAACCAGGGAAGCTGAGGTTGCAGTGAACCAAGATTGCACCATTGCACTCCAGCCTGGGCAACAGAACAAGACTCCAGGGGGTGCCACTGGAGCTGAGTTGACAAAGATAGGGGAAGCTGAGGGCAAAAATGGGAGTTTTAGCACTGCTGAGGTTAGCTTAAAGCTCCTCCTTACATACTTGAAGTCCAGCCCAAAGGTTTCTCCATGCATAGAAGACCATAACTAACTGGATATGTAAACAGGCTGTTACCTACTCTTTTTTTTTTTTTTTTTTTTTTTTTTTTGAGACTGAGTCTCACTCTGTTGCCCAGGCTGGAGTGCAGTGGCGAGATCTCAGCTCAACGCAACCTCCGCCTCCCGGGTTCATGCGATTCTCCTGCTTCAGCCTCCCGAGTAGCTGGGATTACAGGCACCTGCCACCAGGCCTGGCTAATTTTTGTATTTTTAGTGGAGACAAAGTTTCACCATGTTGGCCAGGTTGGTCTCAAACTCCTGACCTCAGTTGATCCACCCACCTCGGCCTCCCAAAGTGCTGGAATTACAGGCGTGAGCCACCGCGCCAAGCCTGTGTTACCTACTCTTGTACCAATCAGACAGTTTCAGTATCACAGGCAGCCAACTCTTCAAATCATGTTCAAATAAGGCAAATGCCAAGCTGCAACCCATTCAACTAATTCTGTAGCTCACTTCCCTCATTTCTCTTTTCTTTTCTTTCATTTGAGACAGAGTCTCACTCTGTCGCCCAGGCTGAAGTGCAGTGGCACAACCTCAGTTCACTGCAGCCTTTGCCTGCTGGGTTCAAGTGATTCTCCTGCTCAGTCTCCCAAATAGCTGGGATTACAGGCGAGCCGTACCACATACGGCTAATTTTTGTATTTTTATTAGAGACGGGATTTCATCATGTTGGCCAGGCTGATCTTGAACTCCTGCTTGCCTCAACCTCCCAAATTGCTGGGATTACAGGCGTGAGCCACCACACCCAGCCTTATTCCTGTTTTCTGTAGGTCATTTTCTTTTTTTTGGTTTTTATTTTGTTTTGTTTGAGACAGAGTCTCCCTCTGTAGCCAGGCTGAAATGCAGTGGCTTGATCTCAGCTCACTGCAACCTCTACCTCCCAGGTTCAAGGGATTCTTCTGCCTCAGCCTCCCAAGTAGCCGAGACTACAGGCGCGTACCACCACACGCAGCTAATTTTTTGTGTTTTTAGTGGAGACAGGGTTTCACCATGTTGGCCAGGATGGTCTCGATCACTTGACCTCATGATCCGCCCACCCCAGCCTCCCAAAGTGCTGGGATTACAGGTGTGAGCCACCACTCACCACTGCACTCCAACCTGGGTAGCAGAGGAAGATTCCATCTCAGGAAAAAAATAAAATAATATATATATATATATATATATATATATATATATATATATTATCTGATCAGGTAGCAGCCCTGGAGTCATTCTGAACTTATTCTGGTTCAGGGGACTGTCCAGTTCTCGAATTGTTCTTTGCTCCATTAAAGTCTGCTAAATTTGTCTAAAGTTTTCCTTTTAACAGCACTCAGTCAGAAGTCTAGTTACAATTAGAGTAACCACTGGTTCCAGTTTGCCTGGGCAATCTGTTTAACCCCTATTTCCCCAGTGTGCTTATCAGTAACTCCTTTCTCAGATTTCCAGATTTGAATAATAAAGCAGTTTATTTTTTATTTATTTTTCTTGTGGTTTGAGTTTACAAAAATAAAGCAGTTTCATCTTAAACTTAAGCAACGGTCCTAGAGAATCTTGATGTTGTATTACCAAAAGCCTTTCCCTACCTCACCCTAGATGGAGTTTCATTCTGTGGCCCATACTGGAGTGCAGTTGATGTGATCTCGGCTCACTGCAACCTCCGCCTCCTGGTTTCAAGTGATTCTCCTGCCTCAGCCTCCTGAGTAGCTGGGGTTACAGGTGCGCACCACTACACCCGGCTACTTTTTGTAGTTTTTTAGCAGAGACGAGTTTTCATCATGTTAGTCAGACTGGAATGACTACCTTCTTTTACTATGCATTTTGTATTCCTTTTGCCTTCAGCAAGCACTTCAGCAGGTCATGATTTTTTCCTGGTGGAGTGACCCAGACCTTCATTCCTGAAGGGTCTGGGTCATTTGTAGTGCTGCCTGGATTGGGCTGTTGTAGTTTTCCATTGACCTTAATTGCAGGGCATGGTAATACTAAGAGATGCCCTAATGGATCTCCTGTATTCCATGCATACTCTTCCTTACCTCTATTGTGGAGTACCTACCTGTATTGTAGACTGATATCATCCTGATAGTTTGAGTCAATCACCCCAGCCAACACTGTAACTCCCTTTTTAGCCTGTTGACTTAAAGATAGGAGGAGCCCAAAATGTCCCAGTGGCAATCTTAATTTCCAGTTTAATGGAATTGTTGTTGTGTCTCCTGGTGGCAGTGTTCCTTCCTCTGGAACTGAGACCTCTAGGCCAGCAGAGCATAATGTTATGGGAACAATAAGCAAAATTTTTGCTAGTGGATCACTAGGGGTGATGGTGAGTGGTGCCATTTCCACTTCCACCCCTTGATTCCTGGACCTATGAATCCTGGCTATGGGAGAAATAGTACCATATATTGGATGCTGCCTCAGAGCATACACGGCCTTCTGGAGAACTTTGCCCCAGCCCTGTAACATATTGTCAGCTAGTTGGTGTTGTAATTGTGACTTCAAAAGGCCATTCCACTCTTCTATCAGACCAGCTGCTTCAGGATGATGGGGAACATGGTAAGACCAGTGAATTCCGCCCACTGCCACACTTCTTTAGCTGTAAAGTGAGTGCCTTGGTCAGAGGCAACACTGTGTGGAATACCTTGATGGTGGATAAGGCATTCCATGAGTGCATGGATGGTAGTCTTGGCAGAAGCATTGCATGCAGGATAGGCAAATTCATATCTGGAGTGTCTATTCCAGTGAGGATAAACCTCTGCCCTTTCCATAATGAAAGAGGTCCAATACAATCAGCCTGTCACCAGGTAGCTGGCTGATCATCCTGAGGAATGGTGCCATACTGAGAGCTCAGTGTTGGTCTCTGCTGCTGGCAAATTGGGCACTCAGCAGTGGCCACAGCCAGGTCAGCCTTGGTGAGTGAAAGTCCATGCTGCAGAGCCCATATGTAACCTCCATGCCCGCCACCATGGCCACACTGTTCATGGGCCCATTGGGCCATGACTGGGGTGGCTGGGGGAAAAGGCTGATTGGTGTCCACAGAACAGGTCATCCTATCTACTTGATTATTAAAATCCTCCTCTGCTGAGGTCACCTGTTGGTGAGCACGCACATGGGATACAAATATCTTCACAGTTTTTGACTACTCAGAGAGGTCCATCTGCATAATTCTTTCCCAAATTAATTTGTCACCAATTTTCCAATAGTGGTTCTTCCAAGTCCCTGACCATGTAGCCAAACCATTGGCTGCAGCCCATGCATCAGTATATAATTGCACATCTGGCCATTTCTCATTCCATGCAAAGTGCACAACCAGGTGCACTGCTCAAAGTTATGCCCGCTGGGAAGATTTTCCTTCACTGCTGTCCTTCAGGGACATCCTAGGAAGGGGCTGTAGTGCTGCAGCTGTCCACTTTCAGGTGGTGCCTGCATGTTGTGCAGAACCATCTGTGAACCAGCCCGAGTCTTCTCTTCTTCTGTCAACTGATCATAGGGAACTTCCCATGAGGCTATTGGTGCAGGCTGGAGGACAGAAGGCGGGGCAGCAGGAGTGAGACCGTGGGCATTTGAGCCACTTCTTCATGTAACTTACTTGTTCCTTCAGGACCTGCGAGCCCATTCATGTATATACCACTTCCATTTGATGATGCAGTGCTGCTTTGTGCAAGCCACTCTATGGCTAGATGGGTCAGAAAGCATTCAGTTCATGACAGGCAGTTCAGGTCACGTGGTGAGTTGATGACCCAGAGTCAAACATTAAGTTTCCACCAAAGCCCAGTAACAGGCCACAAGCTCTCTCTCAAAAGGAGAGTAGTTATCTGCAGAAGATGGCAGGACCTTGCTTCAAAATCCTAGAGGCCTCCACTGTAATTCACCTATGGGGGCCTGCCAAAGACTCCACACAGCATCCCAATCTGTTACTGACACCTCAAGAACCATTAGATCTGCTGGGTCATATGGTCCAAGTGGCAGAGCAGCTTGCACAGCAGCTTGGACCTGCTGCAGAGCCTTCTCCTGTTCAGGACCCCACTCAAAACTGGCAGCCTTTTGGGTCACTCAATAAATGGGCCAGAGTAACACACACAAATTAGGAATGTGTTGCCTCCAAAATCCAAATAGGCCCACTAGGTGTTGTTCCTCTTTCTTGGTGGTAGGAGGGGCCAAATGCAGCAACTTATCCTTCACCTTAGAAGGAATAGCTTAACAGGCCCCACACCACTGGACCCCTAGAAATTTTACTGAGGTAGAAGTTTACTGAATTTTAGTTGGATTTATTTTCCATCCTCTGGCACACAAATGTCTCACCAATAAGTCTAGTGTGTTTGCTGCTGCTTGCTCACTGGATCCAATCAGTATAATGTCATCAATGTAATGGACCAGTGTGATATCTCGAGGAAGCAAAAAGCAATCAAGTTCTTTCTGAATAAGATTATAACACAAAGCCAGAGAGTTGATATACCACTGAGATAGAACAGTAAAGGTATATTGCTGGCCTTGCCAGCTGAAGGTAAATTGCTTCTGGTGGGCCTTATGAACAAAAATGGAGAAAAAGGCATTTGCAAGTCAATGGAGGCATACCAGGTACCAGGAGATGTGTCTTGAACTCCCGATCTCAGGTGATCCATCCACCTCAGCCTCCCAAAGTGCTGGGATTACAGGAGTTAGCCACCATACCTGGCCTTAGGAGATGTGTTAATTTGCTCAAGCAGTGAAACCGCATCTGTTATAGCAGCTGCAATTGGAATTACCACTTGGTTAAGCTTAAGATACAAGATCCATCTGTCTTCTGCACAGGCCAAATGGGAGTGTTGAATGGGGGATCACTGCATCTTTCAAGTCCTTGATGGTGGCACTAATCTCTGCAATCCCTCCAGGGATGTGATATAGTTTTTGATTTACTGTTTTTCTAGGTAGAGGCAGCTCTATTGGCTTCCATTTGGCCTTTCCCACCGTAATAGCCTTCACCCTACCAGTCAGGGAGCCAATGTGGGAGTTCTGCCAGCTGCTAAGTATGTCTATGCCAATTATGCATTCTGGCACTTGGAAAATGACCACATCATGAGTCCAGGGCCCACTGGACCCACTGTAATTCACACCTGAGCTCAAACTCCATTAATTACCTGATCTCCATAAGCCCCTACTTTAACTGGAGAACCACAATGATATTTTTGGGTCTCCTGGAATCAACATCAGCTTAGAGCCTGTGTCCAGTAGTCCCTGAAATGTCTGATCATTCCCCTTTCCCCAATGCACAGTTACTCTGGTAAAAGTCAACCTTTCATTGCAGGCCAGCCATTCGCATGGTAAGAGCTTGTGTCTGTTTTTCCACAATTTCAGCTATTTCTCTACAGGAGATGAAACTCTTACTCAGGGCAATCTCAGCAGACTTGAGGCTCAGTATCTGCTTTTGAAGCTGTGAGACAGAATCCCTGAGTTCATAATTTTCTTTCATCACTTTGTCTACTGAACTTAGGAGCAACAAACCAGCTTCATTAAGTTTCTTGGTTCTCCACCTGTGGTCAAAGGTATTACGTATAGAGTCACTGAACTCCTTGCTTGTCATGAGCAATGAATCAGGAGTGTCGAGTATATTTATTTTGCATAACTGTCTAAACAATTCATACCAAGGACTATCAATGTTTTCTATGTTATTAGAAGTAGAGTCCCTTGTATTTTTGGATCCAGTCATATTAGGTAGCCAACTTCAGAAACCTAAAAAACCAACAAAAGAATGTTCTTAATATTCTGTTCCTCCAGAATCACTCCTTTTTTTTTTTTTTTTTAAGAAAAAAAAGGAAGAAAGAAAGAGAGAAAGAAAAAAAATGAAGAGGAAGAAAAAGGAAGAGAAAGAGGGAGAGAGAATGGGAGTATTGCTTTATTGCCCAGGCTAGAATGCAGTCTAAAACTGGGAATTGAAAACCTCTTTTATGCCAATAATTGTGCTTAACAATGGAGACAGGAAGGAATAAGGGAAGAAAATAACAAACAAGCAGCCAACCAATATTTCACTCTTAAAAACTGTATCCATGCTTGAGTGCAGGAGCTTGAGACCAGCCTGGGCAACATAGCAAGATCTGATCTCTATTAAAAAAAAAAAAAAAAAAAACCTGTATCTATGTTAGTTTTAATGATATGACTTTTATATTTACTTATTTTTGAGATAGAGTCTTGCTCTGTCACCCAGGCTGATGTGTGGTGGTACGATCTCGGCTCACTGCAACCTCTGCCTCGCAGGTTCAAGCTATTCTCCTGACTTAGCCTCCTGAGTGGCTGGATTACAGGTGCACACCACCACGCCCAGCTAATTTTTGTATTTTTAGTAGGGACAGGGTCTCACCATGTTAGCCAGGCTGGTCTTAAACTCCTGACCTCAAGTGATCCATCTGCCTCAGCCTCTCAAAGTGCTGGGATTACAGGCGTGAGCCACCACTCCTGGTCTAATGATATGACTTTTAAAATAATAATATGGCTGAAAAATTTTCTGAAGTATGTAGCCTTAGCTTTCTTCCAAGGGCTAATCAAGTAATTTAGAGTTATTTCCATCTCTAAGATTCTTTGAGAGTTATGAATTCAGATGTACCAATTATAAATTAATTGGTACATTTAGCAATGATGGAGCACTTGAGAGTCTTTACTTTGGGAGCTACACTAGGCCTGTCTTATTATTATCAATAAAAGTGTGTGGAACTGGCCAGGCACAGTGACTCATCCCAGCATTTTGGAAGAATGAGTTGAATGGATCACTTGAGCTCAGGAGTTCAAGACCAGCCTGGGTAACATGGCAAAACCTTGTCTTTACCAAAAATACAAAAAATTAGCTGGGCATGGTGGTGTGTGCCTATGGTCCCAGATACTCAGGAGTCTGAGGTGGGAAGATTGCATGAGTCTGGGAAGCAGAGGTTGCGGTGAGCCAAGGTCACACCACTACACTCCAGCCTGGGCAACAGAGCGAGATCCCGTCTCAAAACAAAAAAAGTGTAGAATACGTAAGTGAATGAACAAGTTGAATTGTGTCCTCCCAAATTCATATATCAAAGCCTTAACCCCAGTACCTCAGAATGTGACTATATTTGAAGGTAGTTTCTTTTTTTGTTCTTTTTCTGTATTTTAAACGCTCATATTTTGTTTCTCCTCTCAAGTTCCTCCCTTTGCGTGTTTGGTAGTTTCTTTAAAGAAATAATCAAGTTAAAATTAGCTTTTTTTTTTTGAGATGGAGTCTTCCTCTGTCACCCAGGCTGGATGGATTGCAGTGGTGCAGTCTTGGCTCACTGCAGCCTCTGCCTTCCGCGTTCAAGTGATTCTCCCACCTCAGCCTCCCAGATAGCTGGGATTACAGGCATGTGCCACCACACCTGTCTCATTTTTGTATTTTTAGTAGAGATGGGGTTTCACCATGTTGCCTAGGCTGGTCTCAAACTCCTGGCCTCAGGTTGACCCAACCACCTCAGCCTCCCAAAGTGCTGGGATTACAGGTGTGAGCCACCAAGCACAGCCTAAAATGAGATCTTTAGTGTGGACCCAAACCTATTATGATTCATGTCCTATACAGAGAGGAGATTAGGACACAGAAAACACAGACGGAGGGCAGCCGCGTGAGGACACCGTGAGAAGGCAGCCATCTGTAAGCCAACGAGAGAGGCCTCAGAATAAACTAACTCTCCTGACACTTTCATCTTGGACTTCCAATTTCCAGAACTGTGAGAAAATAAATTTCCATTATCTAAGCTACTGAGACTATGGTATAACAAAGGCTACTTTGTTATTGTAGCCTTAGCAGAGTGAAACGTACATATTCTATTCAATAAGGCTAATGGTTGAATTTAACAATTATTCATTGAACACACATTTTACTGTGCTAGATGCTGCCTGGATGATTAAGGCATGGCCTCTTTCCCTTAAATGTAGACAGACATGGTGGTAAGAAGTGATTCTGCACAAGCCAGCAGTGAACACACACCATCAGCTGATATTCCTCTACATACAGTCATGTGACTTAATGATGGGGATATGTTCTGAGAGATACATCGTTAGGCAACTTCATTGTTGTTTGACCATCACAGAGTGCACTTACACATACCTAGATGGTGCAGCCTACTACGCACATAGGCTATATGGTATTGCCTATTGTTCCCAGGCTACAAACCTGTTCAGCGTGTTATTGCACTGAATACTATAGGCACTTGTAAAACAGTGGCAAGTATTTGGTTATCTAAACATACTATGTATATCTAAACATAGTAAAATACCGTATAGAAGATAAAAACTGGTATACTCGTATAGGGCAACTCCATTATAATCTCCAATATAGGTCCTATATAGGACCCCATCATATATGTGGTCCATTGGCCAAAACATCCTTATATGGTGCATGACTGTACTTTATCTAATAATAAGATATTGTTTTGGCATAAATATCACATCTGGCCAAATTAACAAAATATTTTTTTTTTGAGACAGTCTCACTCTGTCACCCAGGCTGGAGTTTAGTGGCACAATCTCGGGTCACTGCAACCTCTACCTCCTGGGTTCAAGTGATTCCCCTGCCTCAGCCTCCCAAGTAGCTGGGATTACAGGCATGTGACACCACACCTGGCTAATTTTTGTATTTTTTTTTTCTTTTTTTGAGATAGAGTATCCCTTTGTTGCCAGGCTTGATTGCAGTGGTGCAATCTTGACTCACTGCAACCTCCGCCTCCCGGTTCAGATGATTCTCCTGCCTCAGCCTCCCGAGTAGCTGGGATTATAGGCACATGCCACCATGCCCAGCTAATTTTTGTATTTTTAGTAGAGACAGGATTTCATCATGTTGGCCAGGATGGTCTCGATCTCCTGACCTCATTATCTGCCCTCCCCAGCCTCCCAAAGTATTGGGATTACAGGCGTGAGCTACTGTGCCCAGCCAATTTTTGTATTTTTAATAGAGATGGGGTTTTGCTGTGTTGGACAGTCTGGTCTCAAACTTCTGACCTCAAGTGATCCACTTGCCTCGGCCTCCCAAAGTGCTGGGATTACAGGCATAAGCCATTGCATCAAGCCTAACAAAATCTTTTTAGTTGTAAGTAACAGAAGCCAGCACAAGTAGCTCTAAGTAAAATTGGAAGGGAAGGTGATTTTTTCTTTTTTGAGGCCACAGAGCAGTCTCATAGTGTAGTGTAGCTGGGCCACACAAGCAGTGAAGCCAGTTCCTGGAGAGTCATCAAAAATCAAAATTGCTCCTCTCTTTGACTGGGGCCACAGGTGACTTCTCATCCTTGGTCTTTCCACAGGCCTGTTTTCTTTGCATTTTCTGTAGCCAATGTTCTTTGCTTCTCTGTGGAAATCGACATCATCCCAGCCCTGGGTCTACAGCATTTCTTATTTCACAGGGGCAGCACCATTAGCCAGCTGGCTAGTGACTTACTGTCCTGGTTCCCAGTTTTGGGAAAGTCTAGCGGTTCATTTGGACCAGGTGTTCCACCCCTTGTCCTATTGTCTTTCATCAGAGGAGGTCGGATAACAGTACATACTTGGCTACTGAAGCTGGAGAAAAAGGAAATTCTCAAAGAGGGGAATTGTAAACAGGGCAGGCCTCCCAAAAGATTCCTTTTACAAGCATCAGAATTGAATTGAATAATAATGGAATGAAAGGAAATTCATTCCATTCATCAGCAAGTGAATCTATTTATTTGCATTGATTTAGACTGTTGTTTTCAAACCTAGTAGCACATTAGATTTACCTAAGGAGTTTCAAACATATGCTAGTGCCTCGGTCCCATCTTATACTATAACGTCAGAATCTACAGAAGAGGGTCCCAGGTCATTTAAAAATACTCGATGAGGCCAGGCGCGGTGGCGCAAGGCTGTAATCCCAGTTACTCAATCACTTGAACCTAGGAGGCGGAGGTTGCAGTGAGCCGAGATCTCACCATCGCACTCCAGCCTGGGCAACAAGAGCGAAACTCCGTCTCAATGAAATAAAATAAAATAAAATGAAAAATAAAAATACCCGATGAGCCTAATGTGCTGCCAGGGTTGCAGATTACTTGCTTATACGTCACACCAATAGAACTTAGACTTCGGATTTATAAATTTCATATTTTATTTTTAAAATATATGGTCAGGATAGTAACTATGTGACTCTGTTAAAATTATGACAAAGTCATCACCAAATATTTGTAGAGAGAGCTTTTTCCAAAGGAAAATATTTGTAGGAGTAATATTTTTTTTCTTTCTTTGAGATGGACTGTTGCTCTGTTGCCCAGGCTGGAATACAGTGATGCGACCTCCACCTCCCAGGCATAAGCAATCCTCCTGCCTCAGCCTCCCAAGTAACTGAGACAACAGGCAGGCACCACCATGCCCGGCTAATTTTTGTATTTTTAGCAGAGAGACGGGGTTTTACCATGTTGGCCAGGCTGATATTGAATTCCTGACCTCAAGTGATCTGCCTGCCTTGGTCTGCCAAAGTGCAGGTGTGAGCCACCACGCCCAGCCAGGAGAAGTAATATTAATTTGAAAAAAGCAATAAATCACACTGGTCTACATGACAAAACTCTGTCTCTACTAAAAGTACAAAAATTAGCCAGGTGCGTGCCTGTAATCCCAGCTACTTGGGAGGCTGAGGCAGGAGAATCACTTGAACCTGGGAGGCAGAGGTTGCAGTGAGCCCAGATCATGCCACTGCACTCCAGCCTGGGTAACAGACCGAGACTTTGTCTGGAAAAAAAAAAAGCAATAGAAAAATTAGCCAGGTGTGGTGGCATGCATCCGTAATCCCAGCACTTTGGGAGGCTGAGGTGGGAGGATCACTTGAGGTTAAGAATTGGAAACCAGCCTGGCCAACATGGTGAAACCCCATCTCTACCTAAAATACAAAAAATTAGACAGACATGGTAGTAGGTGCCTGTAATTCCAGCTACTCAGGAGGCTGAGGCATAAGGATCTCTAGAACCCAGGAGGTGGAGGTTGTAGTGAGCTGAGATTGCTCCACTGCACTGCAACCTGAGTGACAGAGTGAGACTCTCTCAAAAAAGAAAAAGAAAAGTGTTAATTATATTTCTGTATGTTTGGGCTCTGCAAAGTTAATCATCAGGTTCCAGGAAATTTAATTGTCTTCTTTTTTATTTATTATTATTATTTGAGACCAAGTCTTGCTCTGTTGCCTAGGCTGCAGTGCAGTGGCACAATCTCAGCTCACTGCAACTTCCACCTCCTGGGTTCAAGAGATCCTTGTGCCTCAGCATCCCCAGTAGCTGGGATTACAAGCTCATGCCACTACACCAAGCTAATTTTTGTATTTTTTGGTAGAGATGGGGTTTCGAGGTGGTGGCTCATGCCTGTAATCTTAGCACTTTGGGAGGCTGAGGCAAGTGGATCACTTGAGGTCAGAAATTTGAGATCAGATTGATCAAATGGCAAAACCTTGTCTCTACTAAAAATAAAAAACTTAGCTGGGCAGTGTGGCAGACACCTGTAATCCCAGCTACTCGAGAGGCTGACGCACGAGAATCGCTTGAACCCAAGAGGCAGAGGCTGCAGTGAACTAAGATTGCTCCACTGCACTCCAGCCTGGGCAACAAAGTGAGACTCTGTCTCAAATAAAAAAAAAAAAAGAAAGAAAGAAAGAAAAGAAAAGACAGGGTTTTGCCATGTTGGTCAGGCTGGTCTGGAACTCCTGACCTCAAGTGATCTGTCTGCCTCTGTCTCCCAAAGTGCTAGGATTACAGACGTGATACCATGAGGCCCTGTCTTAATTGTCTTCTGAAGAAATAACAAACTTGGTGCCTCCCATGTGTCTGTGCTGTCTCTGAAACAGAAACTGTTTAGTGGTCTTTCTAGATCTTTTCAGACCTCTGTTCCTGCCTCTGCATTCCCTCCCTTGGCTTCCCTCTACTGTTGCTTCCAAGGCTCACATCTAGGACTTTCGTTGGAGACTACTTGTAGGCTACTAAAGCTTTGTCTGCCCAGGAAAAGAGCAGGAAATACCTGGGAGTTCACTCCCTGTTCCCCTTAGCCAACAGCTGACAGGTGGGATGAGAGTGTACAGGCCAGCCTCCCTTGTGCGGCTTTTACTGTCAAGTTTCCCTGAGGGTTCAAGCTAAAACCACCCTCCTCTTTCCCAGTTTCTATTAGGAGTATTTCTAAAACAGATTGCTTATACACAAAGCCTTATTACAGTTATGTTTCAGGGAAACCCAATATAAGACAGTCAGTATTACAGAGTTTTATCCTTCCTGTCAATATTAAATGGCTTTTAATTTTTTTAAGTTTTAATTAAATTTTTATTTGATCTAGAAAAAACTGTCTAGAATTGTCTGACATTTAAAATCCACTTAAACAAAGCAGATTACCACCTTCACGCATCATAATTATTCAGCATAAAGAATCTTTGTTGAAGCATCTTTCTCATTTATTTAGGAGGAAAAATAAATCTAGAATAGAACCGAACAAAACTTTTATATTTTTATTTAAAAATTCCAATTCCTTAAAATACCATGAACCATCTACTGAAACTGTAGTTCAACAAGGGAGAGGATTTACCTCAAGGCCATGTTCACTTGCAATCTGCTGCTAAATCTCTTTCAGAAAACTTAAGTGGCTCTATTGATTATTGATTTGTGTCTGCTTCACTTGACTGTAAGCAAATCGAAGGCAGGGTTGGTGCCTTCAAAATCTCTGAATGATCTGAACACAGCAACAAATGCTCTGTGCTTTTCAAGAGGTCATATACTTCTACTCCTGTTCCCTGGGGCAATTCCTCTGAAACCTGATAGGCCAGCCTGCCTACCAAGACACTGTGGCACTGGCCTATCACTGCATGGGCAGAGACCAGCCTTACTCTACTGGCAGGTGCAAACAGTCCATCCGGGGTCCTATCTTCATAGTAAATCCCTGATATGGATTTTAATAATATTATTTATAACTTTTCAGATGTGGAGAAGACTTATTCCCATTCTTAGAAAGAGAGTAGGAAAGTTACACTCTCAGAAGTCACTAAGGCTGGGCATGGTGGCTCATACCTGTGGTCCCAACAATTTGAGAGGCTAAGGCGTCTCAGGAGTTGAGCCCAGGAGTTCAAGATTAGCCTAGGGAACATAGGGAGACTCAAAAAAAATTAGCCAGGCATGGTGATACTTGTAGTCCTAGCTACTCTGGAGGCTGAGGTGGGAGGATCACTTGAACCCAGGAGTTCGAGGCTGCAGTGAGCTATGATCATGCCACTGCACTCCAGCCTGGATGACAGAGCGAGACCCTGCTCAGAAAAAAGAAAAAGATAAGTTACTGAGTCAGTTTCCCAGGAAACTTGGGAGCTCCTAGGGATCAAGAGTTTGGAAGAATTAAGGAAGTAGGAGGAAGGAACTAGTGGCTGGTCATAAGCTGAGTGAAAATGGATTGGATGGGTTGGTGTGGATTGGTGCTGGGGAATGCAAAGAGGAGAATTTACAGCAAATACAAATAGTGGTGACATTAATAGAGGCGTGACATGACTTTGAAATCACCTGAAAGTGCATCGTATGATAAAACTTAAAATGAGCTGTGTGTAGTTTTCCGGGGCTGAGCAGAATTGGGTAAGGCAGGCACGACAGCCACCACAAGGTGGTGCTCTGACTATATTCACAGCCACCGACTCGGATTTCCTCAGAGCTTTACAGTTCCCCACTTGCAGTCTTTTAGGGCTCTAACTAGGGGTCTGTCACACTCCAGCCATACTCAGCCAGCCTATTATTAGTGCCAAGCCTTCCTCCTGGCGCAATGACAGTGTAAATTTCAGCAATGGCAGAAGGGGGACAAATACAGCTGTTGTGCATTTAGAATAATTGCTATAGGCCATTTGGAGACAGCTTTATAATAACAGCATTTATACAGACTTATACAATATTTCACTTTCCTATTTTATCCCTACTCAACACTCTGCATCATGAACTTTTAAATTCATTCAACTCATGTGAGTCTAGAATTATCTTCCCCTAATTTTACAAAGTGAGGCTTGCACCCTCCTCCGACCCCATTCCCAGAAGGCACCATGCTCTCTCATCTCAACCTCCAGCCCTTTCACTTGCAATTCCTTCTGCTGGGAGCTCCGTTCTCCCTCTCCCCACCCAGCTGAATATCAGTACTCAACACAAATGCCATTTGTGAAAAGCCTACACCTATTCCCACTCCGAGTCTGGGCTCCTTTCTTTGCCTGAGTCTTCTCCAGTTCATCCATCTGTAGGCATTTCTCTGATTGAAATGTTTCTTATCTGTCACCTCCAACCCACCTCCCTTGAGCTTTCTTATCCGTAGATCATCAAGGTCTATCACAATTTCCTACATAGTAAGTGGATGAATGAATGAATGAATGAATAAATAAATAAATAAAGTTCTAAAAGATTAAAGATGTTTCCTCATCTTGAGTCATAGCAGACATGGAAATATCCAGAGATTTACACCTGAACCAGAATATCTCACTGGCTGCAGTAACTGACTGTATCTAGGCCTCTCCCCAGAAAATGCCTACATGGGTCTAAATGGAAACCCCGGGGGCCCTACAGTGAGCCACAGAGCAGGGGAGATCCCCAAGTGCTGGCACAGCAAGACTTCAAGGCCCATAATCTGTGCAGAAGGTTTGAATGACATAGTATACAGGGTAAGAGGGTCTGCTATATATTGTAGTCTCACTAAGTGGTTTCTTGGAACTGATGTCATTGGGAGCATAAGCTTCTGTGTTCCTCCGAGTTCCTTCCACCTTCTATATTCCTCTAGCTTTTGGGGGACATTTTACCCCCAAGGACTGTAAAATTTCTGAACTTGGGGCACCCTCCGAGTGAGTCAAAAGGACTCATGATCTATCTGCACTGTTGTCTCATGTTTGTCCTTTGCACTGATAGTTCACTGGTTCTGGAGCAAATCAAATGAAAGCAATCTTCCTTCAAACCCAAGTCGTCATCTCACCCATTCTTTGTGAAACGGGTGGTGAGTGTATCTCATCTTGGATGTGGTTTTGAATAGGCTGGGGTCCTCTTGACATCATCTTTCTGGCATAAGCCAGAAATTCTTTTCTGTTCATTTGTTAATTCTTTCTTCCCTCTTTTCCTTCCATCCTTCTGGAACACTCAATCAACATTCACTAGGTGCCAAGCTCTATGATGGAGATAGGAAGCTGAATAACACAACAATGCTCTGCCCTCGAGGTATTCACCAAATTCTAGAGAGACAGAAAAGTGAACAAAGACTCGTAATACACCCGAATAAGTACTGCAATGTAGGAATATAAGAGGCCTTGTAAGATCAAGGGAGTGGCCACAGCATGTAGTTAGAGATTTTGTAACCAGCTGGTGGGAAGGGTCCTGGTGGGAGTGTTTGCTGATTTCCATGTGACAAATTTTCTCTTTATGACTAAACTTTCTTTCTTTCTTTTTTTCTTGCTTTCTCTCTTTCTTTCTTTTCTTTTTTCTTTCTTCTTTTGAGACACAGTCTTACTCTGTTGCCCAGTCTAGAGTACAGTGGCACAATTATAGCTCATCACAGACTTGACCTCCTTGAGCTCAGGTGACCCTCCCACCTCAGCCTCCCAACCAGCTGGGGCTACAGGCATGCACCACCATGCCCAGCAATTTTTTGTAGTTTTCATAGACACAGGGTTTCACTATGTTACCCAGGCTGGTCTTCAATTCCTGGGCTCAAGTGATCTGCCTGAGTTAGCCTTCCAAAATGCTAGGATTACAGGTGTAAATCACTGCTCCTGGCTGACTGATTTCAAGTTACCAATCGTTATCACTGGAAATATATATATATATAAATGGCGTTTTTGATCAGTGAGAGCTGGCTCCAGCACGCGACCATGATTTCAGCCTTGTGAGACACTAAGCAGATCTGTTCATTTTGTTCCTGGATTTTTGACCTATAGGACTGTGAGCTAATAGATTAATGCTTTTTTTTTTTTTTTTTTTTTTTTTTTGAGATAGAGTTTTGCTTTTGTTGCCCAGTCTGGAGTGCAATGGTGTGATCTCACCTCATTGCAGTCTCTGCCTCCTGGGTTCAAGCAATTCTCCTGTCTCAGCCTCCCAAGTAGCTGAGTTTACAGGCATGTGCCACCATGACCAGCTAATTTTGTATTTTTAGTAGAGACAGGGTTTCTCCACTTTGATTAGGCTGAGCTTGAACTCCCGACCTCAAGTGATTCGCCAGCCTCAGCCTCCCTAAAGTGCTGGGATTATAGGTGTGAGCCACCGCGCCTGGCCAATGAGTGCTGTTTTAAGCTTATACATTTGTGGTAATTTTTTAATGCAGCCATAGAAAACTAACTCAGTGCTGGTTAAACCTTCTTTACAGATGAGAAAACTAAGGCCTAGAAACAGTAAGCAGTTTGGCCAAGGCCATGAGCACCTAGCAAGTGATCAAGCTAGGATGCACAATGAGATATGTCTGACTCCAAAGCTTGGGACCTTATATCTTATGTTCTATGACCTCCCACAGAAAACCATGACACATAAACCACAAAAGTCCAGAACCACAAGTTCCCTTGTTTATTTGTTTACTTTTCAGGGACCATAAAATGTGCATTATTATTAAAAATGAAATTCTAAGCTAGAGGAAAATGGAATGCTGAGTGTCTTTGTACTTGAAATGCTGCCTCTGTGGTTAGCTTGATATTGATTTCAGAGGGCAACGCTGTGGAGTAACGGAAATTTCACATGGGACTCTACTCATTAAATGTTTCAGTTTGGCTGGAGTGTCCGTTTCTGCTTTTTTCCTCTAGCCTGACCAGATGTGCTCAGAGAATTTGGTTCCCCCTGAATATGTACATCTGTCAAAATTCCTGTCAATTTTAGCATAACTGCCAAGGGAGTGAACAAAGAGAGTTAGCGATTAACTTCAAAGAACTTTGTTGGAGAGGAATAAAGATATTTAAGGCCTATTTTGTGAACTAATTGCATTTGCATATTTATGGGATTTACTGATATAGCAGTAATTAAAAACTATTTAGTAGTCTTAAAGGACACATAACTCAGTTGCTGTTTGCATAATAAACACTTCCTTATTATGTTTGCATAATAAACCCTCTCCCCTTGCTTCTTCCAAAAGACATCGGTTGATCTAAGAGGTGCCATATCTTACTTGAAAATAATGGAGAAACAGAGTGCAAAGCCTCATGGGGATGTGAAGTAGGGACTTCTAAAAGAAATATATTTTCAGGTACTTTCTTAATGATGCGTTTGGCCTGAACTTCTGTAAGAGAATGGTACATTCAAATCCCAGATTAAATCTTTGTTTCTTTTACCCAAGTAATGCTACCTAAGAAGTCCAAATACAGTTGGGCGTGGTGGCTTATGCCTGGAATCCCAGCACTTTGGGAGGCTGAGGTGGGTGATCACCTGAGGAGTTCGAGACCAACCTGGTGAAACCCTGTCTCTACTAAAAATACAAAAATTAGCCGGGTGTGGTGGCACACACCTGTAGTCCCAGCTGCTCAAGAGGCTGAGGCAGGAGAATCACTTGAACTTGAGAGGTGAAGATTGCAGTAAGCTGAGATCACACTATTGCACTCTAGCCTGGACAACAGTGCGAGACTTTGTGTCAAAAAAAAGAAAAAAGAAGAAGTCCAAATGCTTAGCCCCTCATGATTCCAAAATTTGACTTAAATATTAAATATACTGATCTGCTGGAAAGGCTGAAATGAGGCTCACCTCCACACTCATCCTTCCAAGGATAATGTCTGGGGAGTTAGCAGAAACAATGCAGATGAAAAACTTCCTCTGGGTGTATGTATTAGTCTGTTCTCACACTGCTATACAGGCATACCGGAGATTGGGTTATTTATTTGTTTATTTGAGGCAGAGTTTTGCTCTTGATGCCCAGGCTGGAAGGCAGTGGCATGATCTCTGCTCACTGCAACCCCCGCCTTCCAGGTTCAAGTCCTGCCTCAGCCTCCTGAGTAGCTGGGATTACAGGCATGCACCATCATGCCCGGTTAATTTTGTATTTTTAGTAGAGACGGGGTTTCAGCATGTTGGTCAGGCTGGTCTGGAACTCCTGACCTCAGGTAATCCATGAGACTGGGTAATTTATAAAGAAAGTGGTTTAATTGACCCACAGTTCTGTATGACTGGGGAAACCTCAGAAAACTTAAAATCATGGTGGAAGGGGAAGGGGAAGCAAGGTAACGTCTTCCATGGCAGAAAGAGAGAGAGAGAGAAGGGGGAAGTGTCACACTTTAAAACCATTAGATCTTGTGAGAACTCACTATCATGACAGCAAGAGGGAAATCCACCCCCATGATCCAATAATCTCTCACCAGGCCCCTCCTTCGACACATGGGGATTGCAGTTTGAGATGAGATTTGAGTGGGGACACAGAGCCGAACCATATCAGTGGATGAAAAATACTGTCTGTAAGGATAGTGAGGAGGGACGATTTTCAAGAAAAATTAAAGGGTGGGGAGAGGAGCAATAGCAAACCTGAAAGTACTGAGTATTAACCTGGTGTGGTGGTGCACGCCTATATTCCTAGCTACTGGAGAGGCCAAGGTGAGAGGATCACTTGAGCTCAGGAGACCAGGACCAGCCTGGGCAACATAGTAAGACCTCATCTCTAATAAAAATAAAATAAATTAGCCAGATGTGGTGGCAAACACATATACCCCCTGCTATGGGAGGCTGGGGTGAGAGGATTGCTCGAGGCTGGGAGATGGAGGCTACAGCGAGCCATGATCATACCACTGTATTCCAGTCTGGGCGACAGAATGAGACCCTGCCTCTTAAAAAAAAAAACTAGAAGTATTGAGTAAACAAAGTCCAGACAGGACACTAAGGTTAAAAAAAGAAAGCTCTAGGCCAGCCGACGGTACAGAGCAAGGCCATTAAGGAAAGATCAGGAAGCATCTGTATATAACCTACTTTGAAGACAAGTCACTCACACAAAACCATTCCCATCTTGGCAGAATTCATCAGTCAATAAAGAGCCATAATGGGCAGGGTTACCAGACTGTTGTTAAGTTTGCTAATGAAATCGTAATGTACCTGTATTACACATCATTAGCAATGGCCTTCCAGTAACAGATGGGCATATGAGAAGAGCAAAGAAAAGGGAGGGAAGCACGTCCCCAGAAGGCTTGGCTTAGAGTCATGGATTACTAAAATGCGTGGCAAGAATGCAATGTCGATCATCACCTCAATTAAACCTTCGCATAAAGGGATGTTTCTGCATTGTTTTCCATAAAAAGTGCCACGTATGTAGCAATGTTGCCTGTAGCTTGCCTTTCTCTTGTCCTAATTCATCTCATAAATAGAAGCTGACAATTCGAAGAACTGATAGGAAGAGCGGAGACTTTGAGGGCCAGATCAGTTCTCTACGATCTTGTCTCTTGATGAAGGCCCATTTAACTGCCCATCCTCTCTAAAGGGTATTTCCCAAATAGACTTTCCATAACTGCATACCAAAGTTCCTCCACCAAGTTACGTTTACATTTCTCTTTCTTCTGAAATATTTTCAAATGTATAGCAGAATTGGAGGGAGAGTAGAAAGAATTCCTCCCGATCCCCATAATCATTTGAGAATAAGTTAGCAACATGATGTGCTCTCACTATTTTTTTTTCTTTGAGACAGAGTCTCATTCTGTCACCCAGGCTGAGTGCAGTGGCATGATCTTGGTTCAGTGCAACCTCTGCCTTCTGGGTTCACATGATTCTCATGCCTCAGCCTCCTGAGTAGCTGGAATTACAGGCATGTGCCACCGCGCCCAGCTAATTGTTTGTATTTTTAGTAGAGATGGGGTTTCACCATGTTGACCAAGCTGGTCTTGAACTCCTGACCTCAGGTGATCCACTCACCTCAGTCTCCTAAAGTGCTGAGATTACAGGCGTGAGTCAGTTGCTCGTGTCTTCCCTCACTCTTGAATACTTAGTGTGCTGGTCTCACAAACAAAGACATTCTTTTGCATAATCTCGATACAATTAAAATTAGGAAAGCAACATTGCTACATTGCCACATTACTACCATCTAATCCACATACCTCATTCGAATTTCAATTATTTCCGTAACAAAAGGATCCAGTTCAGAATCAGATACCGGGCTGTATCTCTTTAGTCTCCTTTTGTTTAATAGGTTCCTCAGTCTTTCCTTAACTTTTATGATCTTGGCACTTTGTGTGTGTGTTTGTTTTTGTTTTTGAGACAGGCTCTACCTCTGTTGCCCAGGCTGGAGTGCAGTGGCACAATCACAGCTCACTGCAGACTCCCTCTCCCAAGTTCAAGTGATCCTCCTGTCTCAGCCTCCCAAGTAGCTGGCACTACAGGAGTACACCATCATGTTAAACCAGTTTTTTTTTTTTTTTTTTTTGAGATGGAGTCTCGCTCTTGTTACCCAGGCTGGAGTGCAATGGCGCGATCTCAGCTCACTGCGACCTCCGCCTCCTGGGTTCAGGCAATTCTCCTGCCTCAGCCTCCTGAGTAGCTGGGATTACAGGCACGCGCCACCATGCGCAGCTAATTTTTTGTATTTTTAGTAGAGATGGGGTTTCACCATATTGACCAGGATGGTCTCGATCTCTTGACCTCGTGATCCACCCGCCTCGGCCTCCCAAAGTGCTGGGATTACAGGCTTGAGCCACCGCGCCCGGCCAATTTTTTGTATTTTTAGTAGAGATTGGGTTTCACCATGTTTAACAGGATGGTCTCGATCCCTTGACCTCATGATCCACCCGCCTCAGCCTCCCAAAGTGCTGGGATTACAGGCGTGAGCCACCGCGCCCAGCCTAAACCAATTTTTTAATTTGTGGAGACGGGGTATCCTTATGTAGGATGCATACATAAGGCTGGCTGGTCTCAAACTCTTAGGCTTAACCTCCCAAAGTACTAGGGTTACAGGACTGGCCCACCTTGGCACTTTTAAAGATGCCTGCCATTTTGTTTGTCCCACACAATATGACATTGTCTGGTCTGGTGTTTCCTCCTGAATAGATTCAAGTTATGAATTTTTGGCAAGACTATACCGGAAGAGCTATGGGTGCTAGGTGTGCTTGTTATTATTGGGGTGTCACTCTCCTAGGCTGCTAAGTGGACAAAGCTAGGGAATATATGTATGTATGAACATGTGTACACACACATTACATTTGTATTTATTTCTTTTCTTTTCTTTTCTGAGACGGAGTCTCCCTCTGTCACCCAGGCTGGAGTGCAGTGGCGCGATCTCGGCTCACTGCAACCTCTGCCTCCTGGGTTCAAGGGATTCTCCTGCCTCAGCCTCCCAAATAGCTGGGATTATAGGCATGTGCCACCATGCCCAGCTAATTTTGTAGTTTTAGTAGAGACGAAGTTTCTCCATGTTGGTCAGGCTGGTCTCAAACTCCCGACCTCAGATGATCTGCCTGCCTTGGCCTCCCAAAGTGCTGGGATATAGGTGTAAGCCACTGCGCCCGACTTGTTTTTTCTTTCTAGAGCATCTAGGGGAGGGTCAAGAAATGGAAAATAGTGTTATTATATAGAATTATGCATCTTTTCCCTTAGTGATGAAGAATGAATGGATATTCAATTAAAAAGTGAACAAAAACTTTTATTAAATGATGTTAAACTTTAATAGTTTTCATCTTCAATAAGCCTAGAAGGATCGTTTCTAGAAGGTTACTTTCTGAATTGTGAGCAGTGAAAATTTGAGAGGCCTTCCTATTTATCAAAAATCAATGTTTCTTTTAATTAAACAGACTTTGGAAAAACAAAAAGCACTTTTTCCCATTGCCTTGTTTGCAGTCGTTCTTCATTAGACAATACCGGGTTTCCATTAGCCTTGTGTAATTCCGGAGTCCAAGAATCACTGTCAAATGCTGAAGATGTTACTGCATAAGTCTGATTTAGAACAGCTATTTGGGTTTCAATTATTAATGAAATTAGTGTCCTGAATGTCAGCAAGAGCACTGCCTTAGGTAAAGGCTGTAAAGGAAATCATATTAGTGTGGAATTTCCTCTCCTTAGGGGCTCCTCTCAGATTACATTATTCACTTAGCTATCTCCTGTCAGGAAAATGGAAATGTTGGCCACGGTCTGATCTTGAAGTTAAGGGATTTCATGATGGCATCAATTCCAAAACATTTGCATGGTGCTGGTATTGCCTTTGGTCCCGCTGAGTGTTTACAAAATAGCCCCAGTAAGGATAGCACCAACTGGCAAATGAAGAAGGAGAACGGAGTGAAGAGGAACCCTGTTAGGAAAAATTGAGCGCCATTCCATCTGGTAGGCAAGTTTGTATTTCTCCTTTCTGGGATCTGCCCAGGAATGTTGGCAAGTGTGATGGCTTCCCTGTGGGCCTGCATCCTGGTGGCTGTAGGTGAGTCCTTTTAATGATTTTACTAGGCATTGAGTATTAACTCTTAGAAGATAGAGACAATATTTTTATACACTGTGCTACAGAACTCCTCACAAGTGTTTGCTTTTATTCGTCATCTGTAAAATTCCAGTCCTGTGAAGCTACATGAAAAACAGTGATTTGTTTCTGACTGTGTTCCTATTATTGCAAATACACGTGCATGTAGCATCACACTGTGGGGCTTTTTATACATAGCTGAAAATATGCTCTGAAATGTTATAATTGCTTGATAAATCTCTGCTTCTCTAGAAATCAAGCTCTCGGCAGCAATTTACATTGAAAGTTTGGGGCATTATTTTTCAAATTTGCCCTTATGTGTAGATAATATGTTTTTATTATCCAAAATAGTCTTGGCTTCACCATCAGCTTTTAGAGCCCAGAGAAAAAGTCCCTTAGATTTGTCGTAGCTACAGACACATGTATATCATTTTGGTATTAGTCTTTAACATCTCGCCTTACAAAATCTATATAGGTGATGAGTATATCTCTAAAGACAGGTGCTACAAACTTGCAAGTTTTCAATATGCAATTCCTCTTAATATATTTTAATATATTAAGTTTATATGTTAAAGAAGTTAATATGTTGTTTTTTCTAGTTTTCTGGAACTATACTTCCATGGTGCCAGTATTAACTCTACTAAATTGAATCATTTTAGTTAGGATACAATTGATTCTTGGTACACGTACACAAATCAAGAGCGTATGATTATGCTGGTGTTTCTCAACACTCCACTTTCTTGAGGGTTCTCTGAGAGCTCATATCTGAATTCTCAAGTTTTAAAATGTACCTGGAAGTGGAATGAGTTGATTATAGAGATGAGTTAGAAATTTGGTAGCCAGGAAGCTGGAAATAATTTTTTTTTTATTGGGTAGAGAAGAAAAATAGCCACTTATCATTAAAGTATAAAAATTCTGGATGTTGAACGTAAAGGAAAAAGCTTATCTCAATTGTAAAAATAAAAACAGAGGAAATGTCATTAAATGCCAAATGGATTTCTTAGCAGAAAACAATTGTGGACATTAAGATAAAATAGAAAAAGGAAGGTAAGAAAACAGGCTAAGTTCTTACCAATATCTCTCTAATGTTTTGTATTATGCATGATTTTTGTTCTAAATGTAGCAGAAAGAAGTGTTTTAATAGTGTCTAATAACCAGTGCTTTACCATAAATCACACCGAAGATGCTTGTTGCAGAAAGATCTGCCCCATGGAATTTTACTGGGTTTTACTATATGTACATTACACATTTTAGTATATTTACAAATCAAGACTATTTGTAAATGTAAGAGTGCTGAACCAATCCCAGGGGCAGTGTGCTGGGATAGAAGGAGGCCTGAGCAAGGAGAACCAGCTAACTCCTGCTTCACTGCTCACCAGCCGCATAACCCTGGGAAGTCAATTCATCTCTTAGAAACTCAGTTTTCCTGTTAAGTTAACTTTATTTTGAATATTCATGACAATCAAATAAGATAGCATTGTGAAATTGTAAGATGCAATGCAAATGTAAGTTTTTTTGTTTCTGCTTTTGTTTTTGAGGCAGAGTTTTGTCGCCCAGGCTGGAGTGCAGTGGTGCGATCTCGGCTCACTGCAAAATTTGCCTCCTGGGTTCAAGCGATTCTCCTGCCTCAGCCTTCCAAGTAGCTGAGATTACAGTCATCATGCTTGGCTAATTTTTGTATTTTTAGTAGAGACAGGGTTTCACCATATTGTCCAGGTTGGTCTCGAACTTCCGACCTCAGGTGATCCTCCCGCCTTGGCCTCCCAGAGTGCTGGGATTACAGGTGTGAGCCACCGCACCCGGCTGCAAATGTAAGATATTATTAACCTGAAAACACATATAGAAAATACCATTGGCTATTTCTGTCCAATAACACTCCATACAGTATGTCAGTCTTCTTTTTGAAAGGTTACTTACTGCTGTTCCTAATATTCTCAGGGAGCCAAGTTACACTTAATCATGTGGTGTCATGATTAAGAGCTTGGGCTTCATTCAGATCCAGACAAGCTGTGTATAAATATCACTCCCTTCACTTGCAAGTTTCATGACCTTGGGCAGTGCTAACCTGATTATGCCAATAGTCCCACACCTGCAGGAACAGTGCACTCCTCACAGGGCTGTAGAGTACCTGTTTCATCAGGTCGTTAGGAACATTGAAGGAGATTATTCATGTGAGAGCTTAGCTTGATGCCTGGCATACAGTCAGCATCCAATTAGTGTTAGGAATTCAATATCTAAATCTCATTTCCTTTTAACCTCTCAGATATATGTGTATCTCTCTTATAATCCTACAGATACATAGTAACTAAGCAAGAACAGCGCTTTTCATCAAAGTGCCTGAACACTTTAAGGCAGGTGCATGGGAGAGGAAGTCATTAAAACAAGGAAAACAAAGGAATAACTTTATTGTGTACTTATCTTTTTCTTTTTCAATCTCTCTTCACCTACAAGTGCTTCATAGCTCAGTCCCTAACACATTTTACTTTCCAGAAATCTTACAAGTGAATTATTTGAAGCTGATTATTAGCATTCAAGAAGGCAGTATTGGCGAGGAATCTTTTCTGGGTCTGTTGATAGCTTCCATCAGTGTCTGTTGAAACATCACTGAACTGTGAATCATTTAGTGCTTGTGTGAATGTCACATTAGCTTTCAAGAGGCATAATTTACTGTTAATTAATGGTCACTTAAATCCTTAATCTCTCTCCTGTAATTGATCTTTCTCCTCAGGCAAATTTGCATTCATAGTAGAAATGTAATTTATTATTTCTTCCCATCTTAAACAATGAACTCTTTCCCCTTTTGGTTTTTTAAGTGCATTTCCATTTGCTTATTATTTTTCTCCTTTCAGTGTTTGATTCTCTTTTGTTCCTAGTCCTAGCTTCCAGAACTTTCTCTTTTTAACCAAGACTTTGACCCATTCTAAATAACATGAGTTTATCCATAGGGAACCTATGGATTGCTTCCTAGACAAGATCGCAGAGGGGAATTGGAGTCTTTATGAGCAGAGGGTGTGGGGAACACATATTCATTTCTCAGAATTATGTTTTAATGCTGTCTCAGGTAGTTTCCTGTATTGAAACATTCTCATTTCGGTGTTTCCCCAACTGAGACTTGAATTGGGAGCTTCCAAGCGAGGTAAACGTGAAGCCGCCCAAAGCAAAGTTGGCAGGAAAAGTACTGGGCCAGCTCTGCTTTGTGCTCCTGACTTCCCTCCCCTGGGGTACACCAGCAAGAAATGTTCTCAGGTAGAGAGATTCACAGCACACTTTTTGACAATAACAGTTCACAAATACCCTACAAATGATGCCTGATGGAAGCCACCCACCTTAGTCCTGCACGCCTGAATAGCTAACGCCATTTTAGGCATCTTCTTGGGTGAATAGTTAGGGAGTTAAAATGCTCATTAGATTCCCAGTTCCAATGGTAATGAAAGTGAATATTACTCTGCCCACAAGGAGTCTGGCATTGCACCTCCAGCATCGTTGTTAGCATTTTGGTCACACTGACATTGTTAAATCATAGAAATTGCTGCCTGTGGCGGCAAGTGACATGACATCATTCATAAAGAAATGGGTGTAAACAGGATTGTCGCACAGGGAGAAGCGATCTCATTTACAGTTTCCTGCTGGATCCCTTATACCTTCGGCAGCTCATCAAAATAACCATCAAAACCACTGAGAGCCCAGGCAAATTCACACGCAGGACACTACAGAGAGATTTCACTCACGCACTTTGTCAGGAGGTGTGCAATTTGCTTCGGTCCAATGACTGAGTGAAGCTATGAATCCCCTAAGGGCTGGCAAAGCTTGTGAACAAAATATCTTTTTGCAATTCAGAGAAAGCCCTCACAAATTTGTCACTTCCAATTGCTGGTGCTCATTTCTCTTACTTCCCTTCCCCTGGCCTCCCTGCCCTCAGCACCAATCACAGCTCCTCTACAAATCAAGATTTTTGGGTCAGAAGAAATGGTTGCTCCCTGGAACCAGAGAGAATTTTCTCAAAACAAAGATCTCATTTTCTGACAAGTGCATTTTATTTAAGGACAGAGGAAGTGAGAAAATATATTTTTGAGGAGAAAAGTACAAATTGGGCTCCCATTAATTCCATTATCTAGAAATCTAAACAAGTTTTTTGGGTTAATGGGTTTGTGCATTTTTTTTTTTGCTTGATTTTTCTATTTAATTTTTCAATTACAAATGAAAAATCAAAAGAAAAACCAAGGCGAGAGTTAAGTTTTGGCTAAGTGTGTAGGTGGGTGTCTTCTAGATTCTAGGAGAGGATCATACAGGAATAAAGAAATTATTCTGTCTTCAAAATGCAGGATTGCTGTAAAATGGAATTGTATATACAGTTTGCAACTTTGGAGATGGGGTTGATTTACTTTTTTACAATTAGATTTCTTCATTGGGCACTTAGGCCATCAACTTCTTTAAGTGTTTGCCAAAGGCTCTACCAGCTGGCTGTGAACTGATGCAGATTTTGGCGAGCTGAAAGCTATATTCTAGTAAGAGCCACCGAGTCCTGAAGAGTCTGAAACCTAAAGAAACCAAGTTCCTTTTACCTTTATCTTCACAATGATAGTTTCTTTTCCAGGAATTCTAGCCACAGATACACATCATCCCAGGAATTCTGCTCTGTATCATCTCAGCAAGCAGCTATTACAGAAATACCATAAAGAAGTAAGACCAGTTTACAACTGGACCAAGGTCACCACAGTCTACCTGGACCTGTTTGTCCATGCTATATTGGATGTGGTAAGGACCATCTTGTCCCTTCCTATTCTTGCTAACGTCTTTTAAAACAGTCTGCAGTTCATGAGGGAGCCTAAGAGAGGTTGTATTCTTGAGACTCTAGTTGAATTGGCAGGAAAATTGTGCTAGGGTCATTTTAGCAGTTAGGTAAAATATTCATTAGGCAGCTGGGCGCGGTGGCTCACGCCGGTAATCCCAGCACTTTGGGAGGCCGAGGTCAGGAGATTGAGACCATCCTGGCCAACATGTTGAAATCCTGTCTCTACTAAAAATACAAAAAAATTAGCTGGGCTTGGTGGCGCACCCCTGTAGTCCCAGCTACTCCGGAGGCTGGGGCAGGGGAATTGCTTGAACCCAGGAGGCGGAGATTGCAGTGAGCCGAGATGGCAGCACTGCACTCCAGCTTGGTGACGGAGTGATACTGTCTCAAAAAAAAAAAAAAAAAAAAATCATCAGACAAATTATGCTTTTTAGCCTCCAGTGGACAGTGTGAAAAGAAGATAGTCTAGAAATATGAGTTTAACGGGATTAAGATGTTTTAAGAATTGTGAAACTGGATGTGGTGGCTCATGCCTGTAATCCTAGCACATTGGGAGGCCGAGGTAGGCAGATCACTGGAGCACACAAGTTCAAGACCAGCCTAGGCGACATGGTGAAACCCTGTATGTACCAAAAATATGAAAATTAGCTGGGCGTGGTAGTGCATGCCTGTAGTCTCAGCCAGAGGATAGAAGTGGGAGGATAGCTTGAACTTGGGGTTTTTTTTTTTTTTTTGAGAAAAGGCAGAGCCAGACCTTTTCTCAAACAAAAACAAAAACAAAAATTGTGGTCATAGATCATAGTACATATTGTATGAATACTGCTGAAACTAAAAATAGTAATGGGTATTTTATCCTGTGGTTCACATTTGTTAATGATAATAGCAGATTTAACAAGAGATTCACTACTTATTGTGTAATTTAAAAGAGAAAAAAATGCCTTGGTATCTTGAGTTTATAAGAGGGCTTTTATATCTAAAGTGTTTGCTAAAGATAGTAGGGAGAATTTGTTTATTAAAGCATCCTTTTTCTCCTATATGTGAAATACGGGCTGTGGGAATGAAATGAACACATGCATGTCAAGTAGTTGGCAGAGTTCTTAGTAAGCCATCAACACGTGATGGCCCTGAAGGTTAGCACCTCTTTATATTCCTCCTTTTTTTTTTTTTTAAATTACAGAGTCTTCTATTTCAATTGGTCCCGGATTCATTCTGATTTCACCTAAAAACAGACTTTACTAAGCTCGTTTTATTAAAGTGATTTAATCATTGTTTTTCCATTTATTTCTCAAAATTTTTTTCTAATTGAGGTAAAATATACATATTTGGAAATACACAGATCTTAAGTGTACAAACTGATGAGTGTTGCTAATTACATATACCCATATAACCTCTTTCTTTCCTTCCTTCCTTCCTTCCCTCCCTCCCTCTCTCTCTTCTTTCTTCTCTCTTTTTCTCTTTATCTCTCTCTCTCTCTTCCCTCCCTCCCTCCCTCCCTCCCTCCATTCCTTCCTTCCTTCCTTCCTTCCAAGACAGAGTCTCGTTCTGTTGCCAGGCGCCAGGCTGGAGTGCAGTGGCAGGATCTCGGCTCACTGCAAACTCTGCCTCCGGGGTTCAAGCAATTCTCCTGCCTCAGCCTCCCGAGTAGCTGGAACTACAGACACGCGCCACCACGCCCAGCTAATTTTTGTATTTTTAGTAGAAACGGGGTTTCACTATGTTGGCCAGGATGGTCTTGATCTCGTGATCCGCCCACCTCAGCCTCCCAAAGTGCTGGGATTACAGGCATGAGCCACCACGCCTGGAGGCTCCCTCCCTCCCTCCCTCCCTCCCTCCTTTCCTTCCTTCCTTCCTTCTTCCTTCCTTCCTTTTTCTCTTCTTTCTTTCTTCCAGATGGAGTCTTTCTCTGTCACCCAGGCTGGAGTGCAGTGGCACGCTCTCAGCTCACTACAACCTCCACCTCTGAGATTCAACCGATTCTCCTGTCTTAGCCTCCTGAGTAGCTGGGACATGCGCCACCACGCTTGGCTAATTTTTGTGTTTTTAGTAGAGACAGGTTTTTACCATGTTGGTCAGGCTAGTCTCAAACTCCTGACCTCAACTGATCTGCCCGCCTCGGCCTCCCAAAGTGCTGGGATTTCAGGCACGAGCCACCCCACCTGGCTATTTACTTGTATTTGAGATGTTACCCAGACTGGAGTGCAGTGGCGCCATCTTGGCTCATGGCAACCTCCACCTCCTGGGGCCAAGCAATTCTCCTGCTTCAGCCTCCCGAGTAGCTGGGATTACAGGTGCCTGCCACCACATCCGGCTCATTTTTTGTGTTTTTAGTAGAGATGGGGTTTCACCATGTTGGCCAGCTGGTCTTAAACTCCTGATCTCAAGTGATCTGCCCACCTCGGCCTCCCAAAAGTGCTGGGATTACAGGTGTGAGCCATTGTGCCTGGCCATATAATGATCTTTCTATCAAGATATCAAAGGTGTCCAAAAAGGTCCCTTGTTCTCTTCCTAGTCCATCCCCATCCTCTTCACCACAGAGACAAATATTCTTCTGGATTATTTCTTTCATCAGTAATTAGTTTCTCCGGTTGTAGAACTCCATGGGAATGACATTTTATTGTGTGTACTCGATTGTGCTTGGCTTTTTCACTCGGCATACCGTTTTTGAGGTTCACTTATGCTGTTGTGTGTATCAGTGGCTTGTTCTTTTTACTTGATAAGTAGTATTCAGTTATGGTTATATCATGGTTTGCTTATCCATTCTCCTGATGACAGGAATTTGGGTTGTTTCTAATTTTAGGGTAGTATGAATAAAGCTGCTAAGAATTTTCTTGTACAGGTCTTTTTGTGTATATATTTCCATTTCTTTTAAGTAAAACCTAGAGGCTGGGCACGGTGGCTCATGCCTGTAATCCCAGCACTTTGGGAAGCCGAGGCAGGCGGATCACAAAGTCAAGAGATTGAGACCATTTTGGCCAACACGGTGAAATCTCCTCTCCACTAAAAATACAAAAATTAGCTGGGCGTGGTGGCGCACGCCTGTAGTCCCAGCTTGGGAGATTGATGCAGAAGAATCAGTTGAACCCGGGAGGTGGAGGCTGCAGTGAGCAGAGATCCCTCCACCACACTCCAGCCTGGTGACAGAGCGAGACCCTTTCTCGGGAAAACAACAACAACAACAACAACAAAAACCCTGGAAGTTTTATCACTGTGCCACAGGATGATGTACACTTCGCAAAGTGGTTGTGCATTTTACACTCCCGCCAGTAAGCTACGAGAGTTCCTTTTGCGACACATCCCTGCCAACATTTGGTGTTACCAGTCTTTTTAATTTTAGCCATTCTAGTAAGGGTATAATGATATTTCATTGAGGTTTTATTAACATTTACCTAATGACTAACGATTTTGAGATCTTTTTCATGTACTTATTGGCTACTTATATATGTTTCTTTATGAAGTGCCCATTTAAGCCTTCTTTTATTTTTAAAATTGGGTCATTGGTTTTTTTATTGTAGATTTATAGGAGCTAGTTATACACTCTGGGCACAAGTCTTTTGTCAGGTATGTATTGTATTATACATATTACATACTATATTATTATATAATATGTAGTTATATAACTATTATAACATATAATAATTATATAACACATATACATATTATATAATAAATGTTTATTTCCAGTCTGTGTCTTGGCTCTTCACTTTCTTAATGGGTCTTGCTATGAACAGAAATTTAAAAATTTGCTGAGGTTTGTTATGGTTTGAATGTGCCCCCAAAATTTCTTTTATTTATTTATTTTTTTAGACAAAGTCTCGCTCTGTCACCCAGGCTAGAGTGCAATGGTGCAGTCTCAGCTCACCGCAACCTCTACCTTCTGGGTTCAAGTGATTCTCGAGCCTCAGTCTCCCGAGTAGATGAGACTACAGACACGTGTCATCATGCATGGATAATTTTTGTATTTTTAGTAGAGACAGGGTTTCGCTATGTTGGCCAGGCTGGTCTTAAACTCCTGACCTCAGGTGATTCACCCGCCTTGGCTTCTCAAAGTGCTGGGATTACAGGTGTGAGCCACTGTGCCTGGCCTCCAAAATTTTATCTGCAAATTCATATGTTGATGGTATTTGGAGGTGGTGCCCTTGGAAGGTAATTAGGATGGTGGCTATATAAGAAGAGGAAGAGAGACCTGACATGCTCTTGACCTCTTGCTGTGAGATGCCCTCCTCCATGTTATGATGCAGTGAGAAGGCCCTGATCGGATGCAGCTCCTTGAGCTTGAAACTTCCCGGCCTTCAGAACTGTAAGAACTAAATTTATTTTCTTTATAAATTACACAGTCTCAGATTTTCAGATATAGGAAGAAAAAACAGACTAAGTCCATTTTAATGAACCGTTTTTAAAAATTTTTTTTAAGATTTTTAAATTTTTTAAAAAATTAAATTAATTTTGTTTTTTGAGACAGTCTTGCTCTGTTGCCCAGGCTGGAGTGCAGGGGCATGATCTCAGCTCACTGCAACCTCCGCCTCCCAGCTTCAAGAGGTTCTCGTGCCTCACCCTCCCAAGTAGCTGAGATTACAGGTGTGTACCACCACACCTGGCTAATTTTTATATTGAATTTTATTTTCTAATTAATATATATTACATGTTTGTTGATGAGGGGCATTAGTCTTCTCATCTGGGTTTGGTATTAGCATTGTGTTGGCCTTATAAAACAGAATTGTTGAGAATTGCTTTCTCCTCAGTTTTCTGAAGGCATTGCGTAATATGAATATTTTTTCTTTCTTAATGTCTGATAGAATTTACCCATAAAATTATAGAGGTCTGGAGTTTTCTTTGTGGGAAGGTAGTCAAATGCAAATTTAACTTTATTTACACATATTCTATCTTTTCTTGTGTCCGTTTTGTAAACTCATATTTTTTAAGGAATTTGTCTCTTTCATTCAGTTTGTCTAATTTGTTGACTTAGTTGTTCACAATTTTTTTCTAGTATTTTCATGCTCATAGGATCTCTAGTGATACGACCTTTTTTTGTGTCTCATATTGTTAATTTGTGTTTTCTCATATTTTCCCTTGACTAATCTTGTCATAGTTTTATCAATTTTATTTTTTTGAAGAACCAACTTTGGGCTTTGTAATTTTTTTTCTTTTTGTTTTGTTTTATTTTGCTTTGAGACAGGATCTTACTCTGTTACTTAGGCTGGAGTTCAGTGGCGTGATCATGGCTCACTACAGCCTCAACCTCCCATGCTCAAGCAATCCTCCCACTTCAGCTGCCACCATGTCCAGCTAATTTTTGTGTTTTTTATAGAGGCAGGGTTTCACCATGTTGTCCAGGCTGGTCTTAAATTCCTGGGTTCAAGTGATTCTCCCATCTCAGCCTCCCAAAGTACTGAGATTACAGAAATGAGTCACCATGCTCAGTCCCTATTGTTTATTTTCTAACTCACCAACATTTGCTCTTAACTTTACAGATTTCTTTTCTTCTACTTACTTTTTTTGTGTTTTTGAGACAGAGACAAGAGACAGTCAGTCTCCGGGACCCAGTAATCTGATTTTTCCCCCGATAGTTTTGGCTTCTACAGAATATTATATAAATTTGAATTATATGTTATTTTACCTTTTGTGTATGGCTTCTTTCACTTAGCATGATGCCTTTGAGATTTATCCATATCGTCGCATAACTCAGTAGTAGTATTTTATTGTTCAGATGTACGATTTATCTGTTTACCAGTTGTTGGACACATGGATTGTTTCCATTTGGGGGCAATTATTAATAAAACCACTATAAACATTTGCAAATATTTTTCTTTCTCTTGGATAAATGTTTAGGTGTAGTATCGGTGAGTTATGATGGGTCTATGTTTAATTTTATAAGAAACTGGCCAGCTCTTCTCCAAAGTGGCTATATCATTTTGCATATCACTTACAATGTATGAGAGTTTCAGTTTCTCCATATAGTCATCACCCTTTGACATTGTCAGTCTTTACAATTTTAACCATTGTAGTAGATTTGCAGTAGTATCTCAATGTAGTCTTTAATTTTTATTTACCTAACATTTGAACATGTTGAACATTTTTTCATGTGCTTATTTGCCAACTGTATATCTTCTTTGGTAATATGTCTACTCAAATCTTTTATTTATTTTTAAAGTTGGGTTATTATCTTATTATCAAGTTGCAAGAGTTATTCATATACTCTGAGCTTATTTCTAGACTCTATTCTATTCATCTAATTTATATGTCTGTCTTTCTACCAATATCACACTGTTTTGATTACTGTAGCATTATGGAAGTCTTGAAATCAGATAGTGTGAATCTTCTAATCTTGTTCTTCTTTCTAAAAATTGTTTTGACTTTTCTAGGTTCTTTGAATTTCCATATAAACTTTAAAATTGACTCATCAATGTCTATTTTAAAAAACTTCTGGAATTTTGATTGGTACTGCATTGAAACTACAGATAAATTTGATGAGAACTGACATCTTAACAATATTGAGTTATCCAATCTATACATATAGTGTATCTCTCTGTTTAGTTCTTTAACTTCTTTTATTAATGTTTCATCATTTTTAGTGTTTTGCATACATTTGGTTAAAGTTATTCCTAAGTATTCCACATTTTTGTTATTGTAAATGGTGTTTTAAATTTGAACCTAGTTGTTTGTTGCTAGCATACAAAAACACAGTTGATTTCTATATATTGGTCTGGGATTCTGTGACCCTGACATTTCTTTTTCTTCTAAGAGAATTTTTTTGGTAGATTCTTTCAGATTTTCTATGCAGAAAATCATGTTGTCTGTGAGGAAAAACAGTTTTACTTCTTTCTTCCTAATCTTTATACCTTTGTTTCCTTCTAGTGCCTTGTTACCCTGACTAGGACCTCCAGTACAATGTTGAGCAGAATGGTATACTGCTCTATAAATATTAATTCAATAAATGTGGTTTAGTGGTCTTGAAATCTTCTATTTTTTTCTTCTAGTTGTTTTATTAATTTCATGGAGTGGGATATTAAAATCTCTAATTATGACTGTTCTTTGTCTATTTCTCTCTTTGGTTCTGTCAACTTTTGCTTCACGTATTATGAAGCTATGTTATTAGGTGCATACACATTTAGACTTACATGTTTTGTTTTGTTTTTGAGACAGTATATCACTCTGTCACCCAGGCTGGAGTGCAGTGGCATGACTGTGTCTCCCTGCCACCTCAGCCTCCCAGGCTCAGACAATTCTCCTGCCTCAGCTTCCCGAGTAGCTGGGACTACAGGCACATGACACCATGCCCAGCTAGTTTTTGTATCTGTGGTAGAGACGAGGTTTTGCCATGTTGCCCATGGTCTCTAACTCCTGAGCTCAAGCAATCTGCCCACCTCGGCCTCCCAAAGTGCTGGGATTATAGGCGTGAGCTACTGTGCCTAGCATAAATGTCTTCTCGATGAACAGATCCTTTTATCATTATGAAACGCTCCCCTTCATCTCTGAGAATATTCCCTATTATGACGTTTTTCTTATGCCTACTTTCCACATGGGATATTCTTTGACATCCTTTTATTTTCAATCTATTTGTGTCATTTGATGCCCTTTGTATTTGAAGTCATTTCTTGTAGACAATAAGTAGTTAGGTACCTGCTGAAAAGAAATATATAGGGAGGCCCTGTGTACACTTCACTCAATCTCTTGTAACGTTAACATCTTGTAAATATATACAGTACAGTGTTAATACTAGAAAATTTACACTGATACAATCTGTAGGGCTTATTCAGATTTCTCTAGTTTACCTGTACTTGTGTGTGTGTGTGTGTGTGCATGTGTGAGTGTGTGTAGGTCTATGTAATTTTATTACATGTGTAGCTTTTTGTAATCAGCACCACAATCAAGGTACGTAATTGTATAATCACTCCAGGGCCTCCAGGTGCCATTCTTTTTATTTTTATTTATTTATTTATTTATTTTGGGACATAGTTTTGCTCTTGTTACCCAGGCTGAAGTGCAATGGTGCGATCTTGGCTCACCAGAACCCCCGCCTCCCAGGTTCAAGGAATTCTCCTGCCTCAGCCTCCTGAGTAGCTGAGATTACAGGCATGTGCCACTACACCTGGCTAATTTTTTTGTGTTTTTAGTAGAGACAGGGTTTCTCCATATTGGTCAGGCTGGTCTTGAACTCCCAATCTCAGGTGATTCCCCCCGCTAGCCTCCCAAAGTGCTGGGATTACAGGCGTGAGCCACCATGCCTGACCAGTGCCATTCCTTTATAGCCACATTCCTTTGTCTCTGCTGATTCCTAACCCTGGCAATCACTAATCTTTTCTCCATCTTTAGTCTATTTCAAGAATATTATATAAATGGAATCATACAATATATTACCTTTGATATTGACTTTTTACCTTTAGCATAATTCCCTTATGGTTCATGTGTGTTATTGTGAACACCAATAGTCTATTTCTTTTTATTGCTGAATACTATTCCAGCTTAGGGCTTTTTAAAAATATATATACATATGGAGTCTCACTCTGTTTCCTAGGCTGGAGTGCAATGACATGATCTTGGCTCACTGCAACTTCTGCCTCCTGGGATTACAGGTGCACGCCACCACAACCGGCTAATTTTTGTATTTTTAGTAGAGATAGGGTTTCACCATGTTGGCCAGGCTGGTCTTGAACTCTTGACCTCAGGTGATCTGCCTGTCAGCCTCTGAAAGTGTTGAGCCACTGAGACCAGCCAATCTATGCATTTTAGTGGAAATGTTTACCTCATTTGCCAATACCATCTTGCTATTTGTTTTCTAGTTGTCTCAGCTGTTTTTTGTTCTTCTATTCCTCATATCCTACTTTATTTTCAGTAATTTTTAAATTTTTAATAAATCTTTAAAATAATAAAATAGTTCTAAAATATTTTAAATATTTGATTATAACTCCTCTATTAGCTTTTTAGCTATCCATCTTTGTATCTTTTTTAGACTTTGCCTTAGGAATTTCCATATTCATCATTAACTTATTACAGTGTACTAGAATTAATATTTTGACACTTCCCATAACATGTACAAAACTTACAACAGTAAAATTCCATTTACCTGCTCCCACATCTTTTGTGCTACTTTTATATTCGATTTTACATTTACATACAAAATATAACCACAAAACGATGTTATTTTAAGGTAATCTGTTAAAATAATGATTCTTTTTCAATTTATTTTAATACAGCTATTTTTCTATGTTACTATCTTAGTGCTAGCAGTGAATCAGAATCTCTCATTTTTTTTGGACTGAGAATTAGGCATTCAAATCAATGAAAAAATAAATTTGAAACTTAGAGTATAAAGTTTAAATTTTTTTTCCTTTTACTGATTGAGGTTACTTTGATATCATTTTCCCCCAACTTAGATAAATCCCTAATCAATTGTTTCTTTGTAAACAGGAATATTTAAACGGTACCTCCCAAAATTCCCTCTTTGAAACAACAAATTGCGCTTTTTTTTTTGAGATGGAGTTTCTCTCTTGTTGCCCAGGCTGGAGTACAATGGCATAATCTCAGCTCACTGCAGCCTCTGCCTCCCAGGTTTAAGCGATTCTCCTGCCTCAGCCTCCCGAGTAGCTGGGATTACAGGCATGCACCACCATGCCCAGCTAATTTTTTGTAGTTTTAGTAAAATAGAGTTTCTCTGCGTTGGTCAGGCTGGTCTCGAACCCCGAACCTCAGGTGATCCACCCATCTTGGCCTCTCAAAGTGTTGGAATTACAGGCATGAGCCACCATGCGCATCTAATTTTGTATTTTTAGTAGAGATGGAGTGTGTCAAGCTGGTCTCAAACTCCCGACCTTAGGTAATCTGCCCTCCTCGGCCTCCCAAACTGCTGGGATGAGTGCTGGGATTACAGATGTGAGCCACACGCCTGGCCAAGTCTCTCCTTTTTTTTTTGTTTTTTATATAGAGTCTTGCTTTGTCACTAGTTTGGAGTGCAGTGGCACTATCTCAGCTCACTGCAACCGCCGCCTCTCAGGTTCAGGCAATTCTCCTGCCTCGGCCTCCCAAGTAGCTGGGATTATGGGCGCCCACCATCATACCTGGCTAATTTTTGTATTTTTAGTAGAAATGAGGTTTCACTATGTTGGTTAGGCTGGTCTCGAACTCCTGACCTCAAGTGATCTGCCCACCTCAGCCTCCCAAACTGGTGGGATTACAGGCATGAGCCATTGCATCCAGCCCATTTTTCTCCCTTCTGATTTTGTATTGATTAAGATAAAGAAAATTGCTCAGGCTTTCCTTTAGAGGTTTATTTGGAGATTAATAGAAAAGGTGTAAAGAATTTATATTAACATTTTCCCTTAGAACAAGTGTATCTAATTGAAAATCGTTTTCGGCTAGGTGTGGTGGCTCACACCTGTAATCCAAGCACTTTGGAGGCCAAGGTGGATGGATCACCTGAAGTCGGGAGTTCAAGACCAGCCTGACCAACATGGTGAAACCTGGTCTTAAAAAATAATAATAAATACATAAATAAAAAATAATAATAAATACATAAATAAAAAAATAGTTTTCTAACTCTTTCTTCTTACCCTGACAAAATAACATAAAATCAGATTCCTTAAGGTAAGGAGAATATTATTATCCTTTTAAAGATGTAGGATTCCACCCTCCCAAAGCTGTAGAATATGCTTATTTGTCATTAGTCTATGTTAGATATGTAATCTTATTAAGCATGGCAAATTTTCTTACAGAAATCTGAATAAATGGCTGGGCACGGTGGCTCGTGCCTGTAATCCTAGCACTCTGAGAGACCAAGGCAGGTGGATCACCTGCGGTCAGGAGTTTGAGACCAGCCTGGCCAACGTGGAGAAACCCCGACTCTGCTTAAAATACAAAAATTAGCTGGGTGTGGTGGTGAATGCCTCTAATCTCAGCTATTTGGGAGGCCGAAGAAATAGAATCACTTGAACCTGGGAGGTGGAGGTTGTAGTGAGCCGAGACTGCACCACTGCACCCCAACCAGTGTGTCAGAAGTGAGACTCCATCTCAAAGAAAAAAAAAAAAAAGAAATCTGAAAAAACTTTGCATTCTCTCCCTCTAGTTTTACCCCTGTCTAGCGTCTTACATTATCTTCTCCATGTTTTCAGTACAATGAACCTGGACCCCTGGTTGTTTCCTGCCTGTAAGTCATTCGTTCTGCTATTTCCCCTGACAAGGTCTTTCTCTTCATTCTCCATCTGCAAAATATTGTAGTCCTTCAAATCTCAGCTCCTAAAAGAATTTTTTTTCATTTCTCCAAGGTGAGAGCATTTCCTTTAAATACACTTACATCTCTGTGGATTTTCTCTTCCTTTTTTTTTTTTTCTTTTTTGAGACAGGGTCTCACTCTATCACCCAGGCTGGAGTACAGTGGTGTGACCTCAGCTCACTGCAACCTCCCAGGCTCAGGTGATTCTCCCACCTCAATATCCCAAGTAGCTGGTATTACAGGTGTACACCACCATACTGGGCTAATTTTTGTGTTTTTTGTAGAGACTTGATTTCGCCATGCTGCCCAGGCTGGTCTCGAACACCTGGCCTCAAGTGATCCACCCGCCTCAGCTTCCCAAAGTGCTGGGATTACAGGTGTGAGCCACTGGGCCCAGCCAAGTCTGTGTATTTCTTAATGTACACAGTTATTTGTTAAAATGTTGAAATATTCCCTAATGTATTCTACACCGCTTGAGGAAAGGACTTCCATATCTTCCATATTTTCCATAACATGCAGCACTGTGTATCCGATTTCCAAGACTTGGATTGATACTTGTCTAATGAACGAATGAATTAAAAAATATAAGGATCAATTCTAGTATTGTCTTTATAAATGGCTACTCTGAACATGCTTTGCAAATGTCTTTATTGCATGTAGGTGGGATAAGCCTAAAGTTAGTTCCAGAGGCAGGGACAGTTCTGAAGGACTTGATAAAAATCACTCACAGATTCTGCACAGACAAGGACACTCCTAATGTGAATAGATAACTTGTTGGATGCATCTGCCAGCAGCTGAACTGCTGGCAACTTTTGTTTGGAATGAAGAGCTTTCAGTCCAGCACCTCGACTCCATTATAATGCTTTGCCTCCTGTTTTGTTTATATAAAAGACTACAGTCTTGTCTTAGAATTTCTGGGTATTATGAGTACCTTAGGGAAATCTGATTATAGAGATAATCTACTCAACAGTGAAGAGTTTCAATTTGTTTCTATTGAGTTTTGTCAATTCCGAGTCCCAGATACCTTTGTATTCCAGTCCATTGACTAGAGCCTCCCAGCCAGACGTTGAGGCATCTGTTTCTATAGTCTCCGGAACTGGAAAAGATAAATAAGAATGTAGGGGAATTATCTGTATATTTGCTAACCACCAATTTAGATCTAAATAGACTCCCTCTGTTAGGAAGACTAATGAATTCCAATTCTCTGAAATATCCTTTGCTTTTAACAAGCAAGATGGAAGGTATCTAAAGAAAAAAAAACAGGGCGAGATACACAGAGGGAAAAGCTGTGAATAATGCCACCAGAGAACCAATTATGTTCACCAGCTGGCATTGAGAAACTTGTTTCCTTTGACAAAAAAAGATTTCAGTTTTAGCCTCAAAATACTTTTTGACATTGTGTTCTTCAGGGCTGAATGACGAATCCTCCCAACCACCCCCATAAAGTGTTAGAAAAAAATTCTTAACATCATTGTTATATGTAATGTGACAAAGCAATGGGCAAGAAGAGAAAAACAAGCTAAGGCATCAATATGGCAGTTAAGAAGAATCAACTGGATAAAATGATAGTGAAATAAAACAGAGACTCTCCTCTCAGCCGTATGACTGAATCAATGAGACACATTCACAGGGTATGACAATGATAAACAAACTGGTAAGAACATTGAATAGATATAAAAATGTATCTCTTGGGAAAGCACAGTCAACTACTAGATTTCTCAGTGATACAAACTCTCAGTGATGCATTTTGAACTTTTTCTTCTTTCTGTTTGTGGGGAACCTCACTGATTGCAACCAAGTCTGAATGGAACCTTTTGCGCTTTAGTGGGAGAGACATAATCTATTTCATGAATCTCTCAGTTGGTAAAATTTGCAAAGAAGGCTGGGCACGGTGGCTCACACCTGTAATCCTAGCACTTCGGGAGGCCGAGGTGGGAGGACTGCTTGAGTCCAGGAACTTGAGACCAACCTGGGCAACATAGCACAGACCTGTCTCTACAAAAAATAATAAATTAATTAGCTAGGCGTGGTGTTGCACATCTGTGGTCACAGCTACTTGGGAGGCTGAAATGGGAGGATCACTTGGGCCTGAGAGGTTGAGGCTGCAGTGAGCCATGATTGTGCCACTGCACCCCAGCCTGGGCAACAAAGCAGGACCTTGTCTCAAAAAAAGAAAAAAAAATGCAAAGAAGTGGTGTCACCTAAATCCCAAGCTCTCGTTAGAGGATTTTTTCCAACCACCAGGACTCCTGTTGAGCCAGTCTTGTCTGGGAGTCCCCTCTGGTCCATCTGGTCCAAGCTGTTCCTTGGGGAAATACTCACTTTTTATACCACTTTAAAACTTGCCTTTCCCAAGTATCTATTTAAATTCCATAAATATCTGTAGAGCAAATTCACTCCGGCCAGGCTTTGTTGAACCACTAAAGTAGGGCGCCTATGTATCTGTGTGCTCCCAGTGCCTTCTTCTTTCTCCAAGTGCATAGACATGCTTATTTGGTAGTAATTTGCTTTCTTGATTATAAAAAGGGGAAACTTAAAATTAAGTTTCTTGTTTCTCTTTCAAATGATGCCACCCGGCGCAGAGTCACTGTGTGGTCTGTGTACTGCACAATTCCGTGAGCGCCATCAAATGGACTATAGTATCAGTGGTGCCTTCTGACTCCCTACGCAACCCAGATTCTCCAGAGTAGTACATAGTCTTGACCCTGTACACAAAGAATATGGATTTTTATGTGGCTGGATAATTGGACAATTAATTTAGTATACCCAGTTCTGGGGAAGAAAACACAGCTGTTATTTGATTTCATGCCATCAACTTCTTAAACACTTTTATTTACTGAAATTTGGTATTGTACTAAATATTACAGAAATACAAATGTTATCTAAGTGACTCTTCAGCAAGGGAAATGTTTTACACTTTTTTTTTTTTTTTTTTTTTTTTTTTGAGACAGAGTCTCACTCTGTTGCCAGGCGCCAGGCTGGAGTGCAGTGGCGCAATCTCGGCTCACTGCAATCTCTGCCTCCTGGGTTCAAGCAATTCTCCTGCCTCAGCCTCCTGAGTAGCTGGGACTACAGGCGTGCACCACTACGCCCAGCTAATTTTTGTATTTTTTAGTAGAGACAGGGTTTCACCGTGTTGGTCAGGATGGTGTCAATCTCTTGACCTCGTGATCCGCCCGCCTCGGCCTCCCAAAGTGCTGGGATTACAGGCGTGAGCCACCGCGCCCAGCCTACACTTTTTTTTAAAGACAGAGTCTCGCTCTGTCACCCAGGCTGGAGTGCAGTGGCGCCATCTCGACTCACTGCAACTTCCGCTTCCCGAATTCAAACGATTCTTCTGCCTCAGCCTCCCTAGTAGCTGGGATTACAGGCTCCTGCCACCATGCCCAGCTAATTTTCGTATTTTAGTAGAAACAGGATTTCGCCATGTTGGCCAGGCCGGTCTTATACATTTCATTTCATATTTCTTTATCTTGTGTTTTTTTTTTTTATCCTTTTATTCTCTTTTACGGATGCAGTTTTTAGTGATGGATTATACATGGAAAGAAATGAAAAAAATGAGTTCAAGGAGAGTTCTTTAATAGTATGCATCAGCCTTCTTATAAATTTACTGGAAATGTCTTCAAAAATGGTTTTCCTTTTCTTTATTAATACATTTTTTAAAATAGCAGTTTTTAGAGATTTAATTCAACCACAAAATTCGCCAATTCAAAGTATACAACTCAGTGTTTTTTAGTACATTCGGAGTTATGCAACCATCACCACTATCTAATTTCAGAACATTTTTATCACCTCAAAAAGAAACCCTGTATCCATTAGCAGTCACACCCCACATTCCACCCCCAGCAGCCGTAGGCAAACACTCATCTACTTTTTGTTTCTATAGATTTGCCTGTTCCAGACATATTATGTAAATGGAATTGCACAATAAATGGCCTCTTAGGACTGACTTCTTTCATGTAGCATGCTTTCAAAGTTCATACATGTTGTAGCATGCATCAGTATTCTTTACTTTTATTGCTGTATAATCAATTGTATGGATATATCACATTTTGTTTATGCACTCATCAGTCAATAGATGTTTGTGTTGGTTTCATTTTTTAACTATCACAAATAATGCGGCTATGAATATTTTTATACAGGTTTTTTGTGTGGACTTACGTCTTCAGTTCTCGTGGTTATATACTTATGAGTAGAATTGTTGCATTATGTGATAAATGTATGTTTAACCTTTTGAGTAAATACCAGACTGCTTTTTTTTGAGACAGTCTCACTCTGTCACCCAGGCTGGAGTGCAGTGGCGTGATCTTAGTTTACTGCAACCTCCGGCTCCCAGGTTTGAGCAGTCTCATGCCTCAGCCACCCGAGTAGCTGGGATTACAGGCGTGCACCACCATGGCTGATTAATTTTTGTATTTTTAGTAGAGACGGGGTTTCACCATGTTGGCCAGCCTGGTCTCGAACTCCTGACCTCAGTTGATCCATCTGCCTCGGCCTCCCAAAGTGCTAGGATTACAGGCGTGAATCACTGCACCCAGCCCAGACTGCTTTTCAAAGTGACTGAATCACTTAATAATCCTACCCTCAATGTTTGAGGGCTCCAACTTCTCTATATCCTTGCCAACATTTGTTATTGTCTGTCTTTTTAATTTTAATGGTCTTAGTGAGGATACAGTCATGTCTCGCTGTGGTTTTGATTTGCAGTTTCCTGGTGACTAATGATGTTGAGCATCTTTTCATGTGCTTATTGGCCATTTGTATATCTCCTTAGGAGAAATATATAGCCAAATCCTTATCCCATTTTGTATTATCATTTTTACTTGTGACAAAATACACAATATAAAATTTATCATCTCGACCCTTTTTAAGCGTACAGTTCAGTGGCAGTAAGTACATTCACGTTCTCGTGTTACCATCACCATGATCTGGTCTCCAGAGCTCCTTTCATTCTGCAAAACTGAAACTCTTTTGTTCTTCTTTTCAAGCATTCTTTGCATCTTTTATTACTACTGAGGTTAAACATTTTCATGTGATTACTGGACATTCATATTTCTTTGTGGGACAGGTTGGTAATTTAAAAAATAATACTAATGTTTTTTCCTGATTATAATACACTTATTGTAGATATGTAGAGAATATAGAAGAGTATAAGACTATAGAGGAAAATATTCACATAATTCAAATCATAAAAACAAACATTGCTGCTAATTATTTTTACTTTTCTCTGCACGTGTTTCTTGTAGAACTGATATTCTGGACAAATGTGTTTTAGAGTATATGTTCCTTCCCTCCCTCCCTCCCTCCCTCCTTCCTTCTCTTCCTCCTTCCTTCCCTCCTTCCTTCCTTCCTTCCCAGAATCTCATTCTGTCACCCAGGCTGGAGAGCAGTGGCTTGATCTCAGCTCACTACAACCTCCGCCTCCCCAGTTCAAGTGATTCTCCTGCCTCAGCCTCCCAAGTAGCTGGGATGACAGGCACATGCCACCATGCCTGGCTAATATTTGTATTTTTAGCAGAGACGATGTTTCACCATGTTGGCCAAATTGATCTTAAACTCCTGATTTCAGGTGATCTGCCAGCCTTGGTCTCCCAAAGTGCGGGGATTACAGGCATGAGCCACTGTGCCTGGCCCTGTTTTTTTTTTTTTGTAAAATTAAATTAAATTTAATTTTAATTTCCAGGATACATGTGCAGAATGTGTGTGTTGCATAGGTAAATGTGTGCCATGGTTTGCTGTACCTATCAACCCATCACCTAGGTATTAAGCCCAGCATGTATTAGCTATTTTCCTGATGCTCTCCTTCCCCAAACCCCTACCCTGACAGACCCCAGTGTGTGTTGTTCCCTTTCCTGTGTCCTTGTGTTCTCACTGTTTAGCTCCCACTTATAAGTGAGAACATGCAGTGTTTGGTTTTCTGTTCCTACATTAGTTTGCTGAGGATAATGGCTTCCAGCTCCATCCATGTCCTTGCAAAGGACATGATCTTGTTCCTTTTTATGGCTGCATAGTATTCCATGGTGTATAGGTACCACATTTTCTTTATCCAGTCTATCACTAATGGGCATTTGGGTTGATTCCATGTTTTTGCTATTGTGAACAGTGAAAATTGAAACTTTTTACCCATTCAGTGACAACTTTCCCTTTCTCCACCCCAGCAACTAATTCTACTTTCTGTCCCTATGAATTTCATTACTCTAGGTACCACATTTAAGTGGAATCGCAGTATTTTTCCTTTTGTGACTGGCTCATTTCACTTAGCATCATGTTCTCAAGGTTCATCCATGTTGTAACATGTGTGAGAATTTCCTTCCTCTCTAAGGCTGGATAATATTCCAGTTTATGTATAGTCCATATTTTGCTTACCTATTTATTTGTTGATAGACACTTGGGTTGCTTCTACCCCTTGGCTATTGTGAATAATGCTGCTGTGAACTTGGGTGTATAAATATCTATCCAAGCCCCTGCTTTCAGTTCTTTTGGGTATGTACCCAGAAATGGAATTGCTGGATTATATGATAATTTCATCTTTAACTTTTTAAGGTCATGTCATACTGTTTTCCACAACAGCTGAGCCATTTTACATTTCCATCAACAGTGCACAAGAGTTCCAATTTCTCCCCATCCTCACCAGCACTTGTTATTTTCTGCTTTTTTAAAAAACAGTAGCCATTTTAATGAGTGAGGTGGTATCTCATTGTGGTTTTGATGATTTGCATTTACCTAATGATTATATTAGAAAGTTCAGGCTGCCATAACAAATACCACAGACTAGGTGGCATAAACAACAGAAACTTATTTCTCACAGTTCTGGAGGTTGAGGGTCCAACATCAGATTCTGGCTGATTTGGTTCTTGGTGAGAGCCCACTTTCTGGCTTCCAGATGGCCTCCTTTTCACTGTATACTCATGGTAGAGAGAGATCTTTCTCTCTTCCTTTTCTTATAAGGCCACCAATCCTATAAGATGAGAGTCCTATCCCTGTGACATTATTTAACCTTAATTACTCACTATAATCCCTGTCTCCAAATATGGACATGTTGGAAGTTAGGGTTTCAACATATGAGTTTTGGGGAAACACAATTTGGCCCATAGCAGTGACATTGATCATCTTTTCATGTGCTTATTGGTCATTTGTGTATCTACTTTAGAGAGATGTCTATTCAAGTCTCTCACCCATTTTTAAAAAGGGCTGCTTGTCTTATCGTTGTTGTTGACTTGCAGGAGTTCTTTATATTCTGGATACAAACCTCTTAGCAGATATGTGATTTGTAATATTTTCTCCCATTCTGTGGGTTGTTTTTTTCATCTCTTGATGGTGTTCTTTAAAGCACAAGAGTTTTTAATTTTGATGAGGTCTCATTTTTCTTTTTGTTGTCATGTCTAGGAAATCATCGCCTAATTCAAAGTCATGAAGATTTACTTACTCCTATGGTTTCTTTTGAGAGTTTTATAGTTTAAGCTCTTATATTTGGGTGTATGATTCATTTTGAGTTAATGTTTATATATGGTGTGAAATATCCCTTTCCTTTTAATTCCTAAGAACATTGGAGTTTCAGAATGTTCTTTACTAGATTAGATATGAAAAAATTGGTGAGGAGGTTTTTTTTTTTTTTTTGACAGAGTCTCTCTTTGTCACTCAGGCTGGAGTGCAGTGGCACAATTATGACTCACTGCCGTCTTGACCTCCTGGACTCAAGCAGTCCTTTCACCTCCACCTCCCAAGTAGCTGGGACCACTAGGTGTGTGCCATCATACCTGGCTAATGTTTAACTTTTTTTGTAGATGCAGGGTCTCATTGTGTTGCCCAGGCTGGTCTCAAACTCCTGGGATCAGGCACTCCTTCTGTCTTGGCCTCCCAAAATGCTGGGATCATAGGCATGAACCACTGTGGCCAGCCAGGAGAGTGTTTTAAATTGCTGGTTTTGGGGGTCTTTTAAAAGTATCATGGACTCATTTCAGACATGGAAAATCACATCTATTATATCATCTAAAATATGTTTCATTTATGATAAGCTCATTCAGTCTGTTTTATAAGCAGAGAAATCGAAACATACGGTAATGTAACAGGAATGGCTGCCAATTACAGTTGAGCTAACATTCATTGAAAGATTATGAATAATATCTTGATTACAAATCAAAGCTTGGTCTCATCTTTTTAGCCCAAAATTGACTATGACTACATAACATTTTTTAGTCTGATTAATGGTAGCATAACTAATTAGAGTGGAAAGAGATTAGCAAATCATTCAAGATGTCAAAGGCAGGCAAAGTGCCATTTTGCCATAGATAATACAGTAAAGCTCATAGCGACAGGTGTGCATGGTAAGAACTGACACTACCTAGGTATTGAAGAGTCTAGGTAATGTTTTTAATATCAGCATTATTTGGTTAGATTTGATTTTCTTCCTCTGAATTGCCATACTGCTGAATTGGCCTTTGATTTATTGACATTCTAAGATTTGATATTGATTTTCTTTTTGCCTTGCAGGATGCAGAGAATCAAATATTAAAGATGAGTGTATGGTACCGAGAGGTAAATAATTATTTTTCCTTCTAAATATACAGGACTCCTGATCTGAATTTGCTGCAAAATATAATTATTTAAGAAATAGGTATTATCTTTGCATTTATAGTTCATTAGATCCGCAGCAGACCTAATTTATTATAATTCATTTAGGATGTATGGCCCTGGTTTCTGGTTGGGGCTACCATCTTTAGGATTCAGATGGGATGTCTCTCTCCTAACAAATAAAACCAAGAGCCTGATAAATTGGATTATTAATCAAATGTCTCTTTAGTTCTTTATTGAGGCAGACATTGCTCCATTTTGATACCTTTTTTTTTTTTTTTGCTACTCCTAACAGGTCTGGAATGATGAGTTTTTATCCTGGAACTCCAGCATGTTTGATGAGATTAGAGAGATCTCCCTTCCTCTAAGTGCCATCTGGGCCCCCGATATCATCATCAATGAGTTGTAAGTGTGCCAGTGTGTATTTCTGTGGGGTTTAGACTACTTGGAATAGTCAGGCCAGTTGCTGCTTACGTTCAGTAGTGTTGCTAATTTTTGCTTCTCAAGTTGAAGAGGAGCATATTGTTGGGAGTATTCAGGTTAGAAGTGCCGTGTGTTGACATTATTTAAGATACAGATCTGGTTACTAATGTTGAGGTTACGCATTACGTCTGTGTCGTTATAGCAGTAAATGAGTTAACTTATGAGGCTGTCGCTGAAAAGCTCCTCTTTGCCAGGGTGAATCATCTCATGGAAAATGCAATTCTGTTTTTGCAGGGCTAGGCTGGTCCCGGGTCTCATGGTCACTACCATCTCCTGATCAGCTTGTCTATGTTTTGAAATGACTAACATTCTCTCTGTGACAACAAGTTCTCTTGTGTTTCGTATAGTGTGGACATTGAAAGATCCCCTGACCTTCCCTATGTTTATGTGAACTCATCTGGGACCATTGAGAACTCTAAGCCCATCCGGGTGGTCTCCGCATGCAGTTTAGAGACATACGCTTTTCCATTTGATGTCCAGAATTGCAGCCTAACCTTCAATAGCATTCTGCATACAGGTAAACCACAAGAGATACACATCAATACTAGGTTGGTGCATGTAGATGAAATGATATTATATTATCTTCAGGTCTATTTTATTCTTGCAGATAATTGGCTATTTAAAAATCAAAATCTCTTCTTGCAGTTTTTTTGGCTCCTGCTGTAATTCAGACCAAGTATGATGCCGTAGCCCACTGCTGCAGTTGTTCTGGAAACACAGTGTTAGGCCTCCACTGCCAGGGATAATGTTATAGAAATCGCAGGCAAGCTCCATCATTCTACAGAGAGTGGATTCCAAGCCTTAAATGACTTGAAAGATTTCATTCCCCTTTCCTACCCTCTAATTCAAATAAGGCCAATGAGACTGTGCCTAGGGGGGCAGGAGAAAAAGGAATTCAGATTGGGAGCTGGGAAAATGGATTGATACTGGCATCTCTTTCTCTCTGGGAAAGTCAATTGTTCCTGTTGTTTGCAGTGGAAGATGTAGACCTGGCCTTTCTGAGGAGCCCAGAAGATATTAAGCATGACAAAAAGGCGTATTTGAATGACAGTGAGTGGGAACTTCTTTCTGTGTCCTCCGCATACAGCATCCTGCAGAGCAGCACTGGAGAATTTGCACAGATTCAGTTTAATGTAGGTTCTTTCCTTCCTGTCCCTGATGCCTGCTTCTCCACAGCCTTTGGCCTTGTCTCTTGGGCTGAGGAATTTCTACTCTATTGCATGTTCTCATTCATTATCACCCAAGAACAGGGACTTCAGCGGGCTCTGACATCCACCCGCATTCCAGCATCTCACAGAGCAGAGGTTCAGTGGGAGATGCTGGGCCCCTGCAGAATAACAGGAGAGGAGGGTATTCAGACACCAGAGGCCTGAAGCACCCTCTGCAGCAGGAGGAATTTCAACACATACTCACATTCTGGCTTCTAACTGCTACTCAGAGAAAACACACAAACCCACACACAACAACAACAACAAATGGGAAGACTTTCTTATCAACGCTATTGTTCTATTTTTTTAATTGAGTAAATTATTAACTAATTCCAGATGCAGATGCATAATATGATAATATTATTAACTTGAAAAGCTTAAGGGATTAGCTGATAAGATCCAGAAAGACCACTGGTAGCTTCTGGATCAGAGGGAACGATTACTCCCCTCAAAATTATGGTGGGAACCCACACTTCTCTGATGCACCCCTAGGAATGCCCTAGGCTGCATCGTTCATAGGGAAATTTGTCCGGCATGAAATTGGAGAATGGTGGGGTGCAGGACAGTGAAGCCTGCTGATTTGTACTCAGGGGTAGCCATTCTCCCTTCTTTGGACCCCTAGGAAACTGTTTTGACATGTGGTCTGCAGCAGTTTCACACAACTGGTAAACTACATCATTAGTATTCAGCAGTACATTCTTCTTTTCCGCAAAAAAGTCAGCTAGTGGTGGTGGTGATGAGGGGAGGGTGGTCCTTCATGCCAAGTAATGGATTCAGTTGAAAAATAGAAACCACAGGCAGGTCAGGATTGCACACAAGATGAATTATCCTAAAAACATACCTTTGGAATAAGGAGAATTTAAAGTGGACTAAGGTGGACAATGGATATGCTAAGGGGTGGTGATGAAATTAACTATTATTGGTAGGTGGGGTGGCTCATGCCTATAATCCCAGAACTTTGGGAGGCCAAGACAGGTGGATCATTTGAGATCAAGAGTTAGAGACCAGCCTGGCCAACATGGTGAAACCCCATCTCTACTAAAAATAAAAAATTTGCTGGGCATAGTGGTGTGCAATTTTAATCCCAGATACTTGGGAGGCTGAGACACGAGAATTACTTGAACCTGGGAGGTGGAGGTTGCAGTGAGCCGAGATCCCACCACTGCACTCCAGCCTGGGTGACAGAGCAAGACTCTGTCTCAAAAAACAAACGAACAAACAAACAAACTTTCATTGAGGTTACAGGTATCCCTCCATTGGCTAAAGGTGTATACAGCTTTCCAGCAAAGCTCTTGTTAAATCTGGGCCTCTGAGACACAGTTGTGGTTTGAACCTGAGTGATGTATAATGCTGGCTAGTAGCTAACTGCAACTATAACCTCCTGCTAGTGGGCTTTGGGTTCTTGCCTAGAATTCTGCTTGGTTTTAACTTGCATTGTGGCCTGTTTGTCCACTTTTCTTGCGAGGAAAAGGGAAGGAAAACAAGCAAGCTTTTTTTTTTTTTTTTAATTTCAATGAGTTTCTTGGCTAGGAGTAAACACCTCATTAATTTTAAAGATATCAGCCCGCAAACATTATTAATGCAGCCCGAATAATGGAGAGCATTAAAGGGAAATGTGAAGGAGTAGCATATGCAAGGTGGAACACAGTCACCTACCAGGCGCTCCTGAGAACACTGCACACACCATTACCTACACTGCACGCAGGAGACAAACACGGACGAGAGACAGGGCAGGTAAACAAGGGCGTGTGCTTGCATGCACAAGCACACGTGCACACGCACACACACACACACACACACTCTCTCTGTCTCCATAGAGCAGCTATTATTTGTAATTATATGTCACCCTCCTTCACCCTAAATGTTGATTCGTTCATAGCAGCTGAAGGTTTTCTATATACTATCTCCATTCTAATTATGATGAACAGAGACAGATAAAAGGTTGTTTAATGGAGGGGAGGCATCCCTGGATCTCAGAACCATGGTCCAGTTCCTCTGCTCTCCTCACTGCCATGCTTCCTCCCTGGGTATGTGTTGAAGTGGAAGCGTGCTGGAGGCAGGTGTGATTTGATTTCATGCTCTTGGAATGTTTCCATGGGTCCCTCTGCCCTGAGGGTGAACATGGGTTATTTATAGCAAGGCTGGCTTCCGCCCTGGTTCTCAAGAGCACAGTAGGGAGAGAATCCTGAGTAGAGTCATATTTGGTGGGGCAGGAAGTCAGATTCAGGAGCAATTCTGTAGCTGTAGAAAGACTAAAAGTAGATTCAGAGACTATCATGGTTCTCTGCTTCCCAACCTCGTTCAGTCTCCATGGCTTCCCATTTCTGCTCTGTGAACGGCACCCAGGCTCATTGTATTCTCTTACTCCATACCAGACATCCCACTCTGAATTTAGCAACCAAGTCACCTGGGTTTTCTTCAACAGCCCTTGGCCAATGATGTGAAATTTAGAGCCTGATTCTATGTCAACACTGGGCCTGCCAGTGTCCTGATAGCAAAAGACCATTTCCTCTTAATCTAATTGCCAGCTGCCTCTCAGTCCAGGCTGCCCAGTAGGAGGTTGGGGACAGGTAGGACAGGCAGGAGAAGCAATGATCTATTCTAAATTCATCATTGCCCTTGGCCTGAGGTACACTGCTGCCATTTATACTAAATCAAGTCCTCCGGATGCCCTATGAGTTTTAGCTAATGTGCAATCATAGCTGCCGACTTTGGGACATGAATTGTTTATCAGAGGACACCGTGGATGCTTTGGAGTCAGGCTACATTCCACAGGGGGCCCAGAACACAGGCACTTCTTCCTACAAAGATGTCTGTGTGCCACCTGGGACTTGGTCCAGCGGCCATGGGAGGGGAGGTTTCCTCCAACATATTATTGGAGGTGCTGGTTCCCAGAAACAGTAGGGTGAGCTTTTCATTCTGCATGGCAGTGTTTTTTTTTTCTTTAAAGAATGAGGGTAGAAGTGGGAGGAGGCAGGAATATAATTTAGAAACTCGTGTTGGATGGAAAAGGGTGGACAGCTGTGGAAACTAAACCAAGCCCAACCACGGATATCTTCACACCAAGTAAAGTGTTCGTTTGGGCAGGAATTGGGGTGCCCACAGGGTGTCCTAGAAAATGCAAAGGGACATTTGGGAAAGAAAGGTGCTCCATTTAGCCTCTTTTTCTCTCATAATTTTCCTTTCTAGATTAGGTAGAGTAACTTTATTGAGATAGTTACTGAATGCAGCTCATAAACTTGACAGAAGATCAAGATCCTTCTAAATGCCAGCAGATCATATGAGAGAGAGACAGAGAGAATTTAGAGTCCTAGATATTTTTTCTGGGTCACTCAAGTGATTTGGGAATCACAGACTGACTTCCTACTAATCCGGCACAACCCATAGTCCAGATGCAAGCAACTTCGACTCCGGTGCCTAAATGGCAGCAATGTTCCTGTTCTTTCGGAGTTGGGAATGCTGGGAGGGGCTTTGAAGAGGAGGAAAATGGGCTTCTGTATGAAGCGGAGTCTGGGCGTCAAAATTCCAACTATGTCATAAAGACGGTCATGCGAAATTGAGTACTGGTGGGGTCTACCATCAAGGAGGCAATTAGAGGCTAACCTTGGGGCCTATTCCATCTCCAAGGAGCTCTCCACACACACATTCTGAATTAGATTGATCTCTTTCATTAACATCAATAGGCTCCAAATACCTTTGTGTACTTATTATTACCTGGCTTTAATGGATAATGAAATTGTGGCATAATATTGCTAACACCTGAAGGGTGTCTAATGGAGAACATGGACTGAAACTAAAGTGCTTTCTCTTCCCTTTCTGTGGAATTTAAAGGCACCAGCTCCTTTAGTCCATTAGAAATGATGGGCTGTGGGTAGGGGCAGTTTTGCGGAGAGCAGTGTCTCACTGAGCAGGTGACATGCCTTCTCCTCGGCAGAAGCAGGAGTCACTGCTTCTTGCATGATCTGAAGAGAGGCAGCCCTGAGAAAGACTGACCTCAAGAGGATAGCCCCTGTTTGGGCTAACTCCACACTCCCATTGCATTGGAACTAAAAGTAGCATTATGACCAGACTCCGGTACAATTCGGTGAACATCTTTCAAGTTCTTATTATGTGCCAGGGTCCATGGTGAACACTTAGGACGTAAAGATGAATAAATGAAGGCTCCCCACGGATCCCAAAAATCTGCCCAGGGAGACATAATAGCACTAATCACAAAGCTGAGCACTTACTCTATGCCAGGCACCATTTTAAGAGTTTATACCTGTAATCGTCACATCCCCAGGAGATGGGTGCTCCAAGCATCTGCAATTTTACAAATAGATGAATTCAGGTGCAGAGAAGTTAAGTAACTTACAGGAGGCTTCAGGGTGACTGGTGGAGCCTGGACTTGAACCCAGGCAACTTGACTCCAGAAACTACATGCCTAATCCTACATCATGCTGACACACAACTAAAGGCAGTGCAGTAGGTTCCAGTCCGTTCTTTGCCATTCGCCCACTGTGCATTACTGGGCCAATCGTGTGTATTGGTGTTACAAGGCTGCCCTAGCAGAGTGCCCCAAACTGGGTGGCTCAAAACAACAGAAGTGCATGTTCTTGCAGTTGTGCAGGCTGTAAATCTGAAATCAAGACTTGGGCAGGGTTGGATCCTTCTGGCATTCTGAGGGAGAATCCGCTCCTTGCCTCTCCTCTGGCCCCTGGTGGTTGCCAGGAACACTTGGCGTTCCTTGGCTGGTAGATGCATTGCTCCCATCTCTGCCTCTGTCTTACGCAGCCTTCTCCTTGTGTGTCTCTTCTTTTCTTATCATAACTCCAGTCACATCGGACTAAGAGCCCACCCGACTCCAGTGTGACCTCATCCTACTTTAGTACATCTTCAGTGATCTCGTTTCCAAATAAGGTCACATTCTGAGGTTCCGGGAAAGATATGAATTATTGGGGGCCCTCTTCAACCTAGCAGAGGCTGCCACACGAGATTCACTTCTGCTCCACGTGTTAAATACATCCAGCCCCATCCCAACATCCCCCAAAGTTTAACCCAGCATCATTCCAGTGTCAACTCTAAGTCCAAAATATCCTCTTAATATAAACTCGAAAAGTCTCAAGTCTCATTGTTTAGATTAGCTAAAGCAGGTATGGACCCCGATTATGGTCCATTCTGGGGCAAAATTTCTCTCCCCCAACAGACTTGTGAAACACTCAATCACCAGAATCGGGTTCCTGATCCTACAAGATGGGATAAGGGCAGGGAACTGTCTTATTAATGGTACTAACTTCAGTATTTAGGATAGTACCAAACAACCTCTTCACGCTCAATTAATGTTTATTGAACAAAGGAATAAAGGGCTCTGATGATCCAATGAGATAAACAACAAATTTCTGAAAACTGTGTGATGAAATTAGAGTTTCTTTAGGCTGCACTGGGTTTGCAGAGAAATTAGTCCCGGCCTGGAGCAGTGGCTCATGCCTTAATCCTGGCACTTTGGGAGGCCGAGGCAGGAGTTCGAGACTGGCCTGACCAACATCATGAAACCCCTAAAAATACAAAAATACAAATTTTTTTTCCTACTAAAAATACAAAAATTAAAAATAAAAAAATTTGTATTTTTCTACTAAAAATACAAAAATTAGCTGGACATGGTGGCCAGCGCCAGTAATCTCAGCTACTCAGGAGGCTATCTAGCTTTATGATTCTATAAGGCCAAAAAGTCAAGAGATGTCTTTGTTTTATGTTACAGCAGAAGCTAATTGTCCACCCTTGTCCCTGAGTCTTTTCCCTCTGCCTTCATTTACTGTTGACATCCAGTGAGGACGATCTTTCTGAAAGGGTCAGCTACATAATATGCAGGGCTTAGTGAAAAATGAAAATGCAGGACCCCTGATTCAAACAGTATTAAGAATTTCAAAATAGCACCAGTGGAGCACTAAACCAAGTGCAGGGTCCTTTCAAGAGCAGGCTCTGTATGACGACACTGGCTGCATATCCGTGAAGCCCGCCTACCTTCTAACCTCTCAGCTCTTCCCACACCTCTTCCTCAGCTGATTTCTCGGGGATCATGTGGTCTGAAAAAGCTGTGCTTTCTTGGAAATCAGGGACCTTGAGGGGCCGCACCACCCATGTCCAGCTCTGTCCCAGACTTAGATTTGCTGTCATATCAGCCTCTGGGTAGAGAGATGTCATCTCAGCTTGACATAGGGACATCTCAGCTTGACATAGGTGTTCTTGACATAGGGACTTTTTTTTTGAGACGGAGTTTCACTCTTGTTACCCAGGCTGGAGTGCAATGGCGTGATCTCGGCTCACTGCAACTTCCACCTCCCTGGTTCAAACCATTCTCCTGCCTCAGCCTCCTGAGTAGCTGGGATTACAGGCATGTGCCACCACACCTGGCTGATTTTTGTATTTTTAGTAGAGATGGGGTTTGACTATGTTGGTCAGGCTGGTCTCAAACACCTGACCTCAAGTGATCTACCGCCTTGGCCTCCCAAAGTGCTGGGATTACAGGCATAAGCCACCACACCCATCCTGTCTCCTTGATTTTGAGTCTGGGCTCTTTCTGCTTAACCAACATGCCTTCTTGCACTTTGCTTATATTTTTCTTCCCCTTCGTGTAGTATTTGCCATGAAGTCTCTAGGGAGCATTCCCGTTTCTACCCTCCAGAGTCAGCAGGCGTGGTCATCCCCTCACCCTGACCCCACAAGGCCAGATCACCAATAGCTCAGAGTGGGCCACAACACAAAACCCCCATGGACTCTGGCCACTCGACTCCCTCTTTCCTGCCCCGCCTACCCACAGCCATCTCAGTCACTGCATGGTGACAGGAGCTAGATGGGGGCAGGCTGATGACAGTTATTTTGTTGTTGCTTTTCTTGTTGACTGCACTTTGGTAGAAATGTGTTTTCTTTTCTTTTCTTTTTTTTTTTTTGGTATTATTGAGATGAAATGAAAGTATTAGAAATGTGTTTTAACCAAATTATTGCAAAGCAGTGAGCTTCGCTCTGGTTTAGGTATTTGCAGCCAATTATGGTTTAATGTGAACGGCAACAGCCAGACAACAATCTGCCAAAGAACTCTGGGCTGCCAAGCTCCACAGAGTCGGGATGTGCTCCCAGACCCAATGACTGGAGAGCCCCCACTCTCATCAGCAAGGTGATGTTTCATCTCCCCTAGCCAAGCTCTTCCTCCAGCACCTCCTGCTCCATCGCTGGCCTCTGCACTCCATCTCTGCCCTGGCTCATTTCTTTGTGATACTCTTCTCTAGCGGGAATGGGGATGAAGGAGAAGAACGCTGCACTCAACTCAGAGGTCTAGTCAGGTCAAGAGTTGTAGTTATCCTGTCCTGGGAAGGAGCTTGGAATCGGAAGATGTGGGGGCACATCCCAGCTCTGTCCTTTACTCAACTTACTCACTTAAGGGGGCTGAGCTTTCCTTTTGAAAATCTATAAAGTGGAGGCTATTACCTACCAAGTTTGCAGTGAGGATTAAATAAATCACACCGTATGTGTGAAAGTGTCCAGCACACTGTCTGATACGTAGTGAGCAGTTCATTGTTTGGTGAATCAGAGAAATGGGAGATATCAAATGTTATTTTTGTCCACATCCAAGAGCAAAGGGCCCAGGAATACTTATTTGTTCAATAAATATTTATTGAATACCCACTATAAGTTAGGTCTTATTTTTGGCCCCTTGGGGGATTATCATTACCCCAGCGATGGGATGAGATGACAGTCCAGGCCATAGTGGGGAAGCAGCCCTGCCGTTCACTCATTTCTCTTTAGGAAGGATGAGAATACAGTATGTGCTTATTAAAGACACTTTCCATCATCATCTCAAAGAAGTGAGGTATAAAAAATGGCAACAAGGCCGGGCGCAGTGGCTCACGACTATAATCCCAGCACTTTCGGAGGCCAAGATGAGTGGATCACAATGTCAGGAGTTCAAGACCATCCTGGCCAACATAGTGAAACCCTGTCTCTACTAAAAATACAAAAAAATTACCAGGTGTGGTGGTGCAGGCCTGTAATCCCAGCTACTCAAGATGCTGAGGCGGGAGAATTGCTTGAACCCAGGAGGTGGAGGTAGCAGTAAGTGGAGATTGCGCCACTGCACTCCAATCTGGATGACAGAGCAAGACTCCATCTCAAAAAAAAAAAAACATGGCAACAATAGTAGTTTTATGGCTCAAATTCCAAGCTACAAGAGCCACCCAGCAGCTCTGTGTGGTCAGCACAGTGCAGGCCAGCAGGACAACTTCAGGCGGCCCCCACTGAGACCCACTCCTTCACCCCCCACATCTGTGCTCCTGGAGACTGAGCTGTGGCTTGCAAAGATGGGACCCCTGGTCATGTTTGGCCAGTGGGGAGAGAGGGTGGGCCGGGAAAGTAGTGGCAGGAGATGGGAGAAGGGAGGAGGGCGAGTGGGGGTACTTAGCTCTCCATTTCCCTCCCAGTGGAGTCAACACCAGGCAGGCTAAGAGAAGCCATAGGTCTTATCTGGTAGCCTCTGCACAGCTTTCTCTTCAGGTCTAGTCACCACTCCAGCCCTTGGCTCCTTCAGACCTAAGGGTGATAATAGCTCACCCAGTCCCCCAAAAGCCCTAGGGTCTGCCCTCCATCTTGTGATTTCCCTATAGCATGCTCACACCTTGCAAACAGTCTCTTAATTGAGCCCTCTTCAAACTTCCCAATTTAACTGTGCAATTTTTCCTGCCGAGAATGATAGGCACACAGGTGCTAAGGAGATAGATTAAACCAAAAAGTAATACAATAGGCCAGGTGCGGTGGCTCAAGCCTGTAATCCCAGCACTTTGGGAGGCTGAGGCAGGTGTATTACCTGAGGTTAAGAGTTCAAGACCAGCCTGGCCAACATGGTGAAACCCCACCTCTACTAAAAATACAAAAAAGCCAGGCATCGTGATGTGTGCCTATAGTCCCAGCTACTCAAGAGGCTGAGGCAGGAGAACTGCTTGAACTGGGGAGGTGGAGGTTGAGCTGAGATTTCACCATTGCACTCCAGCCTGGACAACAAGAGGGAAATTCTATCACACACACAAACACACAAGTAATACAATACATTGCATAAGTGGTTTCAGAAGGAAAATTTTAGTTTTGAAACAGTTTCTCACTTACTAGCTGTGTGAGTTTAAACAAGGAACTCAACCTCTTTGAAACTCAGTTTCCTCATTTGTAAAATGAAGTTAATGATACCCAGCCTTAAAGTTGTGAAGACTGAATAGGTTAAGTTTATGAACCACTGAGTCTGGTCCTGTCACACAGCAAGTGGTAAGTAAATGCTAGCTGCTGCTGCTTATTATAATTATTAATATATTAATAATAGTGCTATGTAAAACTTAAAGGATTTTTTCTCTTTTCTAAACCACAAAGTAACCTCAAACATATTTCTAAGATAAATTACACAGAACTTTTTTACATTATGCAAAGACGTTGGAACTTCAGAAAGCTTTCCTGGCTTTGAATTTAGCCAGATCTGAGTCTGCTGGCCTAGATTCTCTTTTCATCAGATTGCTTGTCCCTGGCCAGGTGGTGATGCGCAGGCACCCCCTCGTCTACGTCGTGAAGCTGCTGATTCCCAGCATCTTTCTCATGCTGGTGGACCTGGGGAGCTTCTACCTGCCACTAAACTGCCGAGCCAGGATTGTGTTCAAGACCAGTATGCTGGTGGGCTACACCGTCTTCAGGGTCAACATGTCCGACCAGGTGCCACGGAGTGCAGGGAGCACCCCTCTGATTGGTAAGCAGTCTTGGGGTTACTGGACACTCATCTTATATGACCTGTCAAAGATCTGATGCTGGCCAGGCGTGGTGGCTCACGCCTATAATATCAGCAGTTTGGGAGGCCGAGGCTGGAGGATCACTTGAGCTCAGGAGTTCAAGACCAGCCTGGGCAACATAGTGAGACCTTATCTCTGCTAAGAATTTAAAAAATCAACAGGGCATTCAGTGTGTACTCATTGCAACCTCCACCCCCTGGGCTCGAGCAATTCTCCTGCTTAGCCTCCTGAGTAGCTGGGATTACGGGTGTGTCACCACCATGCCCAGCTAATTTTTGTATTTTTAGTAGAGACAAGGTTTTACCGTGTTGTCCAGACTGGTCTGGAACTCCTGACCTCGGGTGATCAGCCCACCTCAGCCTCTCAAAGTGCTGGGATTACAGGTGTGAGCCACTGCACCCAGCCTATTTGTTTTTATCCCCAATTTCAACCAATTACCCAAAGTGAGCCATTGATTTCAGCTTTTCAGGAAGCTGAGGCAGGAGCATTGCTTGAGCCTAAAAGTTTGAGTCTGCAGTGAGCTATGATCCCACCAGTGCCCTCCAGTCTGAGTGACAGAGCAAGACCCTGTCTCAAAAAAAAGAAGGATAGGAGAGAGGAGGGAAGGGGAGGGGAGGGGTGGGGAGGGGAGGGGGCCAGGTGCAGTGGCTCATACCCATAATCACAACACTTTGGGAGGCTGAGGTGGGAGGATTGCTTGAATGCAAGAGTTCAAGACAACATAGTGAGGCCTTGTCTCTACAAAAAATAAAAAAAATTAGCCTACTGTGGTGGTGTGTGCCTGTAGTCCCAGGTATTCAGGAGGCTGAGGTGGGAGAATCATTTTAGCCCAATAGGTTAAGCCTGCAGTGAGCCATAATTGTACCACTGCACTCCAGCCTGGGCAACAGAGCAAGACCCCGTCCCTAAAGGCAAAAAAATCTGATGCTGCATTTTAGACTGGGGGCTAACTGCACCTCTTCTGGCTTCTCTCAGGGTACTTCTTCACGGTCTGCATGGCCTTCTTGGTTCTCAGCTTAGCTAAGTCCATCGTGTTGGTCAGATTCCTCCACAGTGAGCGGTGTGGTGGGCAGGAGCAGCCCTTCTCGTGCCTCCGAGGGGACACCAACGCTGACGGGACTAGAGTGGAACCCAGGGCCCAGGGTGCTGCGGTAACAGGTGTGTCAGGAGCCTTGTGTTTCTCCCGTCTGGCTTGATCACCTTCAAAATTCATTCCTGTGGTGATGTACTAGGTACTGTTGGCCTATGTGAAAAATCTGAAACAGCTGCTTCTTAGCCTGGGTGCAGCGTTTTATATGCTCTCTCTGGAGACTGAAGGATGTCTCCTGCTGGCTTTCTAGAAAGTCTCATTTTGTTGTTTTTTTTGTTTGTTTTGGTTTGGTTTTTTGAGACGGGGTTTCGCCATGTTGCCCAGGCTGGTCTCGAACTCCTAGGCTCAGGTTATCTTCCCTCCTTAGCCTCCCAAAGTGCTGAGATTGCAGATGTGAGCCACTGTGCTCAGCTGAAAGCCTAATTTTGGCTTGAAGGTCAGGCCCTCAGTTCTCTTTGTTTGTTTTGATGGAGTCTTGCTCTGTTGCCCAGGCTTGAGTGCAGTGGTGCAATCTCAGCTCACTGCGGCCTCTGCCTCTCAGGCTCAAGCTACTCTCCTGCCTCAGCCTCCTGAGTAGCCAGGACTACAGGCATGTGCCACCATGCCTGGCTAATTTTTGTATTTTTAGTAGAGACAGGGTTTCACCGTGTTGGCCAAGCTAGTCTCAAACTCATGACCTCAGGTGATCCGCCCGCCTCAGCCTCCCAGAGCTGGGATTACACATGTGAGCCACAGTGCCCAACTTGTTTGTTTTTATCCCCAATTTCAACCAAATACCCAAAGTAACTGAGCCATTGATTTCAGCATAGTGAAGTGCTGGCATGTACATGCACACACGCACACGCGGAACTCATGTATATTTAGGTTCTAGTTGCTTAATGTGAACAAGTATAAGAATAATCCCAGCCCCTAAAGCTACTGAGTCCATTTGGGCTGACCTCTAGCGGAGCAAATCTCCTGAACGGATCTAGCACACATACACCCTGGTTATATAATACAGCTCTGACGTGTTCTCCGAGGCCTCCTGCAGTATAGCCTTGCTTCCCCTAATCGGGTGGGGAGAGTACCCCACCCAAACCCAACCCACTGCTCAGTTCCACCCACAACTTTCCTTGAAGGATGAGGCCATCAGCTTCATGAGAAAGTCCAGGTGGGTCTTGGTAGTCCCTGGCTCACCCAGGGTGTTTTCCTCCATCATGCAGAGTCCTCACTCTATGGAGAGCACCTGGCCCAGTCAGAGACCCTGAAGGAAGTCTGCGCCCAGCTTCGATCTATCAGCAACTACCTCCAAACTCAGGAGCAGACAGACCAACAGGAGGTAGAGTGGCTGGCGCTCCTGTGCCGCTTTGACCAACTGCTCTTCCGAAGCTACCTTTTCATGCTGGGGCTCTACACCATCACTCTGTGCTCCCTCTGGGCACTGTGGGGCGGCGTGTGAAGACCGAAGTGTTCTGAGCTCAACAATTGTGCTGGCACTTAAGGCAGAGAGGAGGGGAGTAACAGTGGGTTAAAAAGCTTTCTGGGTCGGGTGTGGTGGCTCGTCTATAGTCCCCGTGCTTTGGAGGCCCCGGCAGGAGAGATTGTGTGAGTCTAGGAGTTCGAGACAAGCCTGGGCAACATCGTGAGACCCCCATCTCTACCAATAAATAAATAAATAGCTGGGCATAGTGGCTCATGCCTGTAGTCTCAGCTACTTGGGAGGTTGAGGTGGGAGGATTGCTTGAGCCCAGGACTTCAAGGTTGCAGTGAGCCATGATTGCACCACTGCACTCCAGGCTGGGCGACAGAGCAAGATCCTATCTCAAAAAAATAACATAAAAAGCTATCCATCTTCATTGCCTCTCCATTGAGTCCAGGTTCATATATCTAATAGTCTGCTATGTGACCCAAGAATCATGCATTCATGATGAAAATGTATAAACAGGATGAGGTATACGGTAAAAAAGTAAACCTCCCTTCTTATCCCAGTCCACTCACTCAAAGTAACCACCATTAGTAATTTCTTTCAGAAAATGTCTAGGCACAAACATGCATATATGTATGCTTAAGCAGTTTTTTTTTTTAAGTGTAAGATGGCGCCATCTTCCAGCCCTGCCTTCGCCATTTATTCAGTCACTCATTCAACAAAACCTTTACTGAGTATTGATTAAGTCCTAGGCATTAAGTTAGGTACACCAGAGAATTCTAAATAAGTCAGCACAGATTATTATTCACTTGATTTGATTCCCATGGTCAACCTGGTACCAACCAATTACAGCATAAAACTCCTGCCATGGCCGGGCGCAGGGGCTCACGCCTGTAATCCCAGCACTTTGGGAGGCCAAGGCAGGTGGATCATTTGAGGTCAGGAGTTCGAGACCAGCCTGGCCAACATGGTGAAACCCCATCTTTACTAAAAATACAAAAATTAGCTGGGCATGGTGGCACACACCTGTAATCTCAGCTACTCGGGAGGCTGAGGCAGGAGAATTGCTTGAACCCGGAAGGTGGAGGTTGCAGTGAGCTGAGATTGTGCCACTGCACTCAAACCTGGGTGACAGAGCCAGATTCCATCTCAAAAAAACAAAATGAAATAAAATAAGAAACTTCTTGCCATATCCCTCACCTTTTGAGGCTCTTGTTACTACTTCCCAGCTAAGTCCACTGCTGCCACCCTCTTCCTGTGCCTCTTCAGCGCAGTGTATCCCCACCGGACAGAACCCCGGTGCCAAGGCTTCTAAGCGCAGTCTAGCACATCATTTGGTTCACACGCCAGGGGCAATGCATGGGTGGGAGGACAGGCATAGCCCATGGTCCTTTGCTTCAAGGAAATTATAATCCACTGTCCCTGAACTAGTCAGCTAGTGTTGCCACAATAAAATATTACACACTAAGTGGCTTTAAGAGAGATTGATTTTCTCACCAGTTGGGAAGCTGGAAGCCCAAGATCAAAGTGCCAACACGTGGGCTTTTTCTGAGCCCTGTCCTCAGCTTGCAGGCTGCTGTCTTCTTGCTGTTTTCATGTGACCTTTCCTCTGTGCCTGCTCATCTCTGCATCCAAATTTCCTCCTCTAACTAAGGCACCAGTCATGTTGGCTTAGGGTCCATCCTAGTGACCTCTTTTTTTTTTTTTTTTTTTTTTTTTGACGGAGTTTCGCTCGTTACTCAGGCTGGAGTGCAATGGCGCGATCTCGGCTCACCGCAACCTCTGCCTCCTGGGTTCAGGCAATTCTCCTGCCTCAGCCTCCTGAGTAGCTGGGATTACAGGCACGCACCACCATGCCCAGCTAATTTTTTGTATTTTTAGTAGAGATGGAGTTTCACCATGTTGGCCAGGATGATCTCGATCTCTTGACCTTGTGATCCACCCGCCTCGGCCTCCCAAAGTGCTGGGATTACAGGCGTGAGCCACCGCACCCAGCCCCCTAGTGACCTCTTTAAACGTTCATTACTTTTTCAAGGCCCTATGTTCAAACACAGTCATATTCTGAGGTACTGGGGGTTAGGATGTCAGCATATGAATTTTGGGGTGGTGGGCAGCAGACAGAGGGGACACATTTCAATCTGTAACATTCATGTGATTCTGGAGGTTTAGCAAGTCCAGAATCTGTAGAGTAGGCTGGCAGGCTGGAGACCTGGAGAAGAGTTGCAGTTTGAGTCCAAAAGTGGCAGAATTTCCTCTTCTTCCAGGAAGGTGAGTCTTTTTCTAATAAGGCCTTCAACTGATTGGGTGAGGCCCACCCACACTATAGCCAGTAATCTGCTCTACTCAAAGTCTACTGATTTAAGTGTTAATCTCATCTAAAAATTACCTTCCCAGAAACATATAGAGTTTGACTAAAGATCTGTGTACCATGGTCTAGCTATGTTGACACATAAAATTAACCATTACAGTCCTGATGGCCCCTTAGCTTCCCATCTATATCCACAGACCCATCCAGAACAGGAGAGCCTGGTCACCTGGCACTTGGGTAACTAATCAACTTCCAGCTCATACTCTCCAGTAGCCAAATACGTGTTGATTAGCCTACCTGTGGCCTCATAACCTGAATCTTAAGATTAGAATTCAACCCTTCCACAAAATAGCCTTCATTTTGTATTTGACTTTTTTTTTTGCCTCTTGCATTGTTTTCTATCACAGTCTTCAACCCAGCCAAGCCAACCCACTTGCCATCCTCCTCAGGAAGGGGTTTATTTCCATCTAAGCTTCTACTTCTAGCTGACACATTCTTCTGCTGCTTCGCCAATCTGTATTTCAACTCTGTCCTAGAGCCCTGCTCAAAACAGCCTTCTTCCCCACAGCCTTTTCACCAGATCACCCCGACTCCCCCCATCTCCACCTTTAGTCCTACCTTACCCCTTATATCCTTCTCCCTTTGAATGTTTTATGCCTGTGTGTGTGTGTGTGTGTGTGTGTGTGTGTGTGGTTTGTCATATCGATGACACACTCCTAGAATAGTTATCCTATTTTCTTCTGGTTTAATGCCTCATCTATGCCCAGGTCCATAAAGAGTTATATCATATAGTGATTCTGCAATAACTATTGCCAGGAGACTCATTCTAGCTCACTGCTGATAGCGGACACGTATCTAGTGTGTTTTCCCAAGTCTGAGAGGCAAAATCTATCCAAGGTCAGACCCCCAGTCTCTGGGCATTCCCCTTTCCCTCATCTGATGCCGGTCGATGGGTAGAACACGGTGGGCTGTGTGATAGTCATCAGTCCTAATGCTGTCAGCAGAGGATACAAAAGTCCAAAAGCTGTTTGCGAGAAACTTTTTCCAGCACTAAAATTGCCTTTAAAAAAATCTGCCCCCCTCCATCCCCCCGGCGAAAAAGAATTTAAATTCAAACAGCCTTTACCTGCATCCTCCCTCTCTCATTACCTCCCAGTTAGTGCTCAGCACCAATTGTCCATGAAATTCCACTGCTGCTGTTAATGAAATGAGGAACCTAAGAAGTTTGTGAACAGGAAGTGTCCATGCAAACCTCCACCTGTTTCCTTCCTCACTTCCTACTTTCTACTGCTGGCCTCCTCTGCTTTGATGTGCTCAGTTAGGCATCACGGTCCCGACGGCCCCTTAGCTTCCCATCCATGTCTATTCTGGCTTTCTGTACTTCCTCCTCCAGTTAACAGAGGAGCAAAGGAGGAAAAGGCCTGCAGTGAACTCATCACTGTGGGGTCCCTCTCCTTCCCAACTAAGTCTTGGAGAAAGCACCAGTGTAAGAGTCAGGATTCCTGATGATTATGGTCCTGGCTCTGTCATTATCTAGCCAAGGGACCTCCATGAGCCTAACTTCTCAGACCTCAACTTACTTTATTTAAAACTGGGGCTGATTATGTTTATTTTACCTGCTATCACAGAGTTATGAGGATCAAAATGAAAGAATGTATTGAATAGTGCTCTGAAAAGTAAATAATGCATCACAAAATAAAGATAAGACCTGCTTGCCATCAACAGATGGACTCAGTCTTGAGTTTTTGGTGTAGGATCTGATTTCCAGCTCCCTCTATCAGAATCCAGTCATGGGCTCTCATTCTCCCCCAGTGGTACCACTATTATAGGATGCAAAGGGCAAGGCTGAAGCCATTACATGCCTCCTCACAGAGAAACTTGTGTAGTAGGGGTTGCCAAAGGGACTTCCCATTCCAACTCACATGCAGCTCACCTTTGTTCCATTCTCAGATGACATTGCCCAGATTCTTTCCATCAGCCTCTAAGAAGCAGCCCTTTCAGAGTGAAGCTTAGCCACCAAGCTGGTCCCAGTGTGCCCTTCCTCTGTCTAGTGCCAAATGGCCTTAATCTCAACTGCAACCCAGAACTCATTCAAAGCCCCAGAGTCACGTCTGCATTCTGAAGGAATGACATTGTAAACCAAAAATAAAATTCTAAGGGCCCTCCAGCCATCCAAATGGACGCCATCCTCTCAGTGAGGACACCCCAAAGTTAACCTGAAAGACTGGTTCAGGCAATGTTGAAAGGGGGTGTCAGACATGCCTCATGATGCTCTCCCTTTTGGAATTCAGGAAATGTTGACCAGCATTAGCATAAACATCAACACAGATCTTAAGTCTGATAAGAAACATTTACAGTCTATTCTCTCTGAAGCCTGCTACCTGGAAGCTTCATCTGCATGATAAAACTTTGGTCTCCACAACTCCTTATCGTAATCCAGACATTTCTTTGTATTGATAATAACTCTTTTAAACAATTGACAATCAGAAAAAAATTAAAGCTACTTATGATCTGGAACCCCCTGTCCCACTAGCTTTGAGTAGTCCCACCTTTCTGGATGGAACCAATATATATCTTAAATGTATTTGACTGATGTCACATGCCTCCCTGAAATGCACAAACCAAGCTGTGCCCTGACTACCTTGGGCAAATGTTCTTGTAAGGTCTTTTAGGCTGACTGACCACACCATGGACAGCATGGTAACCTCTGTGACTGCACATACACTCCAGAGATTTCCTGGAACTAGAAAGTCTGAAGTAACTGGAAGACCACAAAAAGGGAAAGAATGATCAACCCCTGTGGTGCCTAATTAACTCTGTGACATTCTCCTGTTGTTCCTTATTCCCTCCTCAACTGATAAGGCAATTGGACTTTGTAACTGACCTTGGTCAACCTCATGACTCCGGACTCTATGACCCCCTCCCAGCTTGCAAAAACCACCCTGAACTGTAACTTCTATAACTTTCCACTGCCTACCCCAAACCTACAAAACCAACTCCTATCCCATGGCCCTGTGCTGACTCTTTTTTCAGGCTCAGCCTGCCTGCACCTGGGTAAATAAACAGCCATGTTGCTCACACAAAACCTGTTTAGGGTGTCTCTTCATTCAGAGCGTGCGTTTAACAGTTCTCCAGATCTCCTAGGGGCTGGGTCACTGGCCATGGTATCTCATATTTGGCTCAGAATACATCTCTTCCAAAATTTTACAGAGTTTGACTCTTTTCTTCAACAACGTCACGAACAAATGGCACTACAGACCTCTTCCTGGAATAGTGTCCCTCTGTGGTGGGAGGAATATGGGGTGCCAGCAGCCCTTATTTGCAGAGCAGCTTTAGCTCAGCCCCTCCAAATGTTCATACATTTCATGATTCCTGTTTCATAGAGAAAGGAAACTGAGGAACAGAGCAAAAATGGGATTCTCCCAGCTGTGAACGTGCCTACCATCTGCTCTTTGCCAGAATCCAAGGTGGTTTCAGCACTCACCAAGAAATCACAGCTCCAGTTCTGGGGACTTCACTGATGTCTAGAATAAAGGCTTAGTTAAGCACAGTCCCAGGCTAGCCAGGCAGCCCCAGTTCATGATGTTGCAGAACTTTCTCCTTAGTTCAGCTAAAAACAGGGTCCTTGTCATACAGCCATGAAAAATTAGGCTTGCAGACGTTTTGAAGAACAAGAAAAATGGAATTTACTGGACAAAAAGGAAAAAAAAAAATGGAAACAGGGACTCTCAGCAAAGGGAGAGACCTGCTAGCCAGTTTTCCCACCTCACAGATTGAATTCCCAGTTACCACACCCTAGAATAGGAGAGAGAGACCAGGCTCCTTCCCACTGCAAAGGGCATGAATGTTCCATGACTCTACCCTGTTCTCCCAGTGTGCAGGCTGGTCAGGGGTTCTCCAGGGATCTTCCCCCTTTATACTGGGCCGTCTCAATTATATTTCTCTTTTTTTTTTTTGAGACAGAGTTTCACTCTGTCGCCCCGCCCAGACTGGAGTGCGGTGGTGTGATCTTGGCTCTCTGCAGCCTCCACCTCCTACATTCAAGCGATTCTTGTGTCTCAGCCTCCTGAGTAGCTGGGACTACAGGCATGCACCAACATACCTAGCTAATTTTTGTATTTTTAGTAGAGACGGGGTTTCACCATGTTGGCCAGGCTGGTCTCAAACTCCTGACCTCAGGTGATCCACCCACCTTGGCCTCCCAAAGTGCTGGGATTACTGGCATGAGCCACCATGCCTGACCTCAATTGTATTACAAGATGACTTCTGAATGCTGCTCTGATGACCTCCCTGAACCTCTGCAGCCTTGGGTATTGCCAATAATCAGGTGGCAGAGGGTCTCCCTTTCCTCCCAAGATAACCGCCACACCTTCTGCAGTTGTCCTAGAGGAGTGGGAGCTCCAAGATCAAGTAAGCTGAGCTTTTCACCTTTTAAACCATTGTGCGTCTCCTGTGGTCTGCCCTTCCAGCCTGGATGGGCCATGAGGGGAGCCAGAGTGAACCCTGCCCTTGCTAGAATTCATCCTCCAGATGCTCTCACTTCTCAGAGATTTAATTACACATTTTAAGGGAAGGTTAGTAGAAGTGGGTGGAGTCTAAGTTTTATCCTGCCCTGTGGCTCTGAGGCTTCTAGAAAACTTTAGAGCTTGGGTTTTAAGGTAACGAGTCACTCTACCAATTCCTGCATGGTGGATTGTCTCCTCAGGGCAGACAGCCCTCAAGAAACGCTGAGTTTCTTCCCTGCAATCCCATCTGTGACCCTGGGCTCCACCTCGGCCATCGCCCTGTCGAGCTTAGCCTACCTTGTCCTGTTCCCTGGCTCAGACTCCATCTCAGCAGCCGGAACTGCTCAGTCCTGAGTTATTTACCTGCGGAGACAGTAAGAGCTTCATAATTAGCTGAGCAACAGCATGGAGGCTTTTACGAGCAGCCACGCCCCCCACCACACTCTGGTGTCCGTAATTGAAATGACCCACGCCAGTGATTAGATTAGGGGGCTGAAGAAGCCCAGCACGCTGCCCCGAGCCCCCTCCCCATCCTGTCTGGGAGGTGATGTAGTTAAGTTTGTGCTTCATTTGGCAGAGGCCATAAAGAAGGAATTGCAGCAAGGTTTTCTGCAGGGGTGGAAGGCACTGCTGGGCCGTGGGCGGCCTCTGTGTCAGGCAACAGACTCCCGATCTGAGTGGGAGGGAGCCCTTTTTTCCCCTTTACCTCACCCTCTCTACCTCTCCTGCAGCCTGTGCTGGGCTCTGAGGGCCTGGGGCATATGTAAGTCCAGCGGGATGGTTATCCCTCCTCAGTGTCACTGGTGATCCAGGCTCACGTGGACAGCCAGCTTCTTGTCACCCTGCTCATCCTCTTTGGAGAGCGCCAGGCTGAGGGTAAGGGAATCAGGTGCTGTTGGCAGTTCTTTTTCTCTCCGCTTCCCGGCCCAGTCTTGGCTTGCAGCTCTTCCTTACAGGAGCCTCCTTCTCTACCCCAGCTCCCTTCGCCTGTGGTCTCTTCCCACCACCTACCCCTTTTGCACGCGGGACTGCATTTGGTCAAGTTGTGCAATAGCTGAAGTTTCCTTTCATTCCTTCCTCTTTCCCACCGATATCTACCCAGGGACCTATGTCGGCACGCTGTCCAAAGAACATCTCACTGTTGTGCTCTTCCCAAATCTCCTTTCCGGACACCAAGCACAAATGAGATCTAAACCCTTCCACTGTGCCAATGCCTTTTAAATAGTCATTTAAAATTAATCTGTTCTGAAATACAAATTGGTAAAACGAGTTCATGCCAAATTTTCAACCTGGGTACATTTATCCCTAGCGTGGCTCAGCACTGTGCCAGGTATACTCAAAGCCCCAGAATGAACATGATTTCTCTTCTAAAGCATTGGTTTTACTCAACAGTATGTTGTTAGGAGAATTATTTACTTTCCTGTGAAAATAGGTACTGATATATTTTGGTGAGGAAACAAACATTTAGAATAGAACATTAAAGATACAACTTTATTTTTAAAAATATTTTATTTTTTAATTATCATGGGTACACAATAGTTGTACATATGTATAGGGTAAGTGTGATATTTTGATACAAGTATACAATGTGTAATGATCAAATCAGGGTAACTGAAATATCCATCACCTCAAGTGTTCCTCATTTCTTTGTATTAGGAACATTCCAACTCCACTCTTCAGTTATTTTTTGTTTGTTAGTTTTGAGATGGAGTCTCGCTCTTTCTCCCAGGCTGGAGTGCAGTGACACAATCTCAGATCACTGCAACCTCTGCCTCCTAGGTTCAAGAGATTCTCCTGTCTCAGCCTCACAAGTAGCTGGTATTATAGGCATGTACCACCAGGCCTGGCTAATTTTTGTATTTTTTAGTAGAGACAGGGTTTCGCCACATTGGCCAGGCTGGTCTCAAACTCCTGACCTCAAGCGATCTACCCACCTTGGCCTCCCAAAGTGCTGGGATTACAAGCATGAGCCACTGCACCCGGCCTTACTCTTTGGTTATTTTGAAATGTACAATAAATTATTGTTAACTGTGGTTCTCCTATTGTGCTACCAGTCACTAGATCTCATTCCTTCTATCTAACTGGACTTTTGTACCCATTAACCATTTCCTTTTTATCCCCCCTCCTTCCCAGTACCTTTCCCAGGTAGTGGAGAAGAGGAGGATAAAAAGAAAACCATCTGCAGTGAGCCAAGATCGCTCCACTGCACTCCAGTCTGGCGCCTGGTGACAGAGCAAGACTCTGTTTCAAAAAAGAAAAAAAGGAAATGACCATCCTTCTGCCCTCTATCTCTATGAGTTCAATTGTTTAGTTTTTAGCTTCCACATATAAATGGGAACATGCAATGTTTGTCTTTCTGTGCCTGGCTTATTTCACTTAACAGAACGACCTCCAGTTCCATCCATGCTGCAAATGACAGAATTTAATTCCTTTTTATAGCTGAATAATATTTCATTGCATATATGTACCACATTTTCTTTATGCATTCATCTGTTGATGGACATTTAGGTTGATTCCATATTAAAGATAAGATTTTAAGCTTCATGGAAGGGGATTCTCTTTTGCTCTGCCCTTGCTTTAAAATAGAGCATATTAATAGAAAATTTGAGGTATTGGCAAGGCCAACAGATCAGGAGACAATTACCGGAAAAGATGGTTTATTATTCGTAGTTCCCAGGAGGGGAGCATGAGCTGTACAACACGATGGGAGCGGGGCATGCACACCAGAAAACACCCAGGTTGATTACAGGGGTTGGGGGTGGGGAGGCACTGTGAGGAAGAGCCTTAATAGTTTCTGCGGGAGGGAGCAGGTAAGGCAGGGTAAGCAGGCTTAGGATGGGCTAGCGGGAGTAATTTCTGGGGACTCTGGGTCATGGCGGCTCTCCCTAGTTGTCTGATACCCAGCCCTGGGATGATTAGGGCAGGTGGAGAGTGGCTTGGAGTGTGAGAACCTGGTAAAAGGGGTTATTGGGGATGTGGGCTCTGGATTGGTTTGTATTTGAAAAATGTGCTTGTCGGAGAGTTGTTTGCTGTCTCTAGGAACTGGCTAACCCTGGGAGGGGCAGTCTCTCTAGGGTCAGCAAGGCCCCAGATGTCAAAGCATCAGAATATACAAAATAAAAGACATGGCTAATACTGCCCCTCAGAGATTCCAGTCAGGACGCATCCTTTTCTTCTGGTTTTGGGTAGTTTAGTGGAAATGGGCAGCGGAACTCAGAGGACTGGCTCTCCAGGTGACACTGTTGGATACTGTGGCAAGCGTGTAGGAAAAAGACATTTGAGGAAAGCAATATCTGGGCAAGACATATTCATTCATGCATTAGTCCACTCATCCACTCATTCGGTAGTAGTAACTTGAGCTTCAGCTCTGTGTCCGGGACCTTGCCAGGTGCCAGAATAGCACCATGAATAGGACACTCAGAGTTTCTGGCCTTGAAGAAGCTTTTAATCCAACAGAAGTGATGTAGTAAAAAGAGTACAGATTTGGGGGCCAGAAACATGCATTTGAGTTCCATTACAGCACAGTTACTTAGAGCTGACATGGATTTCATCTGAGTGCAAACCTGGTGGTTTGGCAGAAGTTGCCTGGAGTATTGTCTGGAGACAGACTTTTGGGCCACCAGTGCGCTCTGTGAGAAAGCATGCTGGAATGAATTAGTGCTGTCAGCCACAGGTGACATCAGGCGAGGGACAGAGCTTGCCATGTGCCAAGTGATGTGCTGCGTGCTTTGGATGGCTGTATTCTAGACCATTAGAATCTTTTTCTCTCAGTAAGTACATAGGTAGGTAGGTAGATAGATAGGATTATGGATAATACTAGGGCTTTATGAAAATTATAAATATGAGGGTAAATATAATGAAATCTCATAATATATATAATTCTCACAATAACCTTAGTATTATCATTCCCATTTCACAGTTGAAAAAAAAAAAACCTGAGGCACAGAGAGATTAGGTAAGTTGCTTAAGATCACTGAGCTAGAAAGTGTCCAAACTAGGATTCAAATCTAAGCATCCTGAGTTCAGATTCCCTGCTCTTGGACAGGTGCACTCTGGCTCTAGACATGCTCTCTTGACCCTTCTTTTAAATAGACACAGGGTCTCACTCTGTCACCCAGGCTGGAGTGCAGTGGCACAATCTCGGCTCACTGCAGCCTCAACCTTCTGGGCTCAAGTGATCTTCCCACCTCAGTCTTCCAAATAACTGGAAATACAGGCATGCAACACTATGCCCAGCAAATTTTTGTATTATTATTATTATTTTTAGGACAGAGTTTCGCTTTTGTTGCCCAGGCTGGGGTGCAATGGTGCAATCTTGGCTCACCGCAACCTCCACCTCCCGGGTTCAAGTGATTCTTCTGCTGCAGCCTCTGGAGTAGCTGGGATTACAGGTGCCCGCCACCACGCCTGGTTAATTTTTTGTATTTTTAGCAGAGACAGGGTTTCTCTGTGTTGGTCAGGCTGATCTCAAACTCCTGGCATCAGGTGATCCACCTGCCTCGGCCTCCCAAAGTGCAGGGATTATAGGTGTGAGCCACCATGCCCGACCTTGATTTTTGTATTTTTTGTAAGATGGGGGTCTCTCTATGTTGCCTAAGTTAGTCTTGACTCAAGTGATCCATCCACTTGAGTGCTGAAATTTCAGGCATGAGCCATCGCACCCTGCCAAGCTTTACTTCTTAAAAGCCTCTGATATTTGCCAACTTTATATGTGAGAGGGAGGGGCTCGAGTTAGAATAAATGAATTTCATTTCCAGCCCCACCACTCAATAGGTTTGTGACTCTGGTCAAGTTACTTCACTATCTTAGAACTTCAGTTCTTTTCCATCTGGAAATTCTAGAAAGAGGTGGGTTTTGTTTGTTTGAGACAGAGTCTCACTTTGTTACCCAGGCTGGAGTGCAGTGGTGAGATCTTGGCTCACTGCAACCTCCACCTCCTAGGTTCAAGTGATTCTCCTACCTCAGCCTCCTGAGTAGCTGAGATTACAGATGCCCACCACCACACCCGCTAATTTTTGCATTTTTAGTAGAGACAGAGTTTCATCCTGTTGGACAGGCTGGTCTGGAACTCCTGACCTCAAGTGATCTGCCAGCCTTGGCCTCCCAAAGTGCTGGGAGGTGTGAGCTACCTTGTCCAGCCTAGAAAGAGGTGCTTTGTTGAGGTGTTGAGAGAATGGAATAAGATAAGATGTATTAAGTGCTGAGGGCAGTGCCTTGCATTCAGGCATTGAGAAGGATAGATTCTTCTTCATCATCACCTTACCACAGGGCTGTTATGAGCACCCAGGGAGATCATATAGGAAAGCGCTTTGTAAACTCGCTAGGTTTGCTCCTCAGAGTGTGGGTCCAGGACCAGCAGCATCAGCATCACCTGGGGACTTGTAGGAAATGCAGAATTTCGGGTCCTCCCAGACCTCCTGAATCTGAATCTGATTTCCAACCATTCTCTCAGGGGACCGATGTGCAAATTGTCTTTGGAGTAGCAGGGATTGAAGAAAGATGGAGGTAAAGGGTGACAGCGGGTGCTAAGGGAGGCCTGAGGAGCTGGATGTTCAGGGGCAGCCCAGTGTCACATGCAGCCCACCCCTGCTACCAGGACAGCTGGGCCCATGGGGCACCTGCCAATCACTGCGCTGCACTCAGTAATCTCCCCTCCTCACAATCAGAGCAGTCAAGCACTCAGCGCAGCTGGGTGGCTGAATTATAGGCTGCAGGCAGATGGCAGAGATGGCTGTGTGTGTGTGCGGTCCAAGGAGAGAGTGAGTGAAGGGCAAACAGGACCTCTTCCACAGCCCCCGTCCCCTGTAGCGAACATGCTCTTTTCTGGAGAACGAGGCTGGGCTGCCAGTACCAGGGATCTGGTGGCCCCTGGTTTCCCAGAGCCCACTTGCTGCCCTGGGCCAGCCTCCGGGCTCTCCTGCCTGCTGAGTCATGGGCATGGTACTTTGAGGGACCCTCTGCCCAGTGCCCCTTAGTTGTGTGAGTTCACCATCCTGAGGGAGAAGTGTCCTTTGGCTGACTCTCCTCCCACAGATACAGCCCTTTTGTTCATCCAAATGCTCCCCTTTCCCCAGAGCGTGAAACATCAGGACATCAGGTGGAGGTAGGCCTGAGACTGGAGGGACCATGTGGTTGTCATCCTTCTGTTCTCCAGCTTCTAGCACAAAGACTGGCACAGGGCAGAGGTCTAGAGAGTTCTGGCTGAAGGAGCATCCATGTCAGTTTCCTCAGAAGGCAGCCAGCTGGGCTGCAGTGAGGGAAGCGCCTGGCCGCCATCTCCTACCAGAGCCCTGGTGGTGGAGAGTGAGGGAGGAAGAATCCCAGGCTGTGCTGCTGCCACTGCTCCTTCCCCTGCCTCCCACAGCTGCCAGTGCTGGAGGGAGGCAGCACCCTTAGAGACCGGATGCTCTGTCTTTGCATTCTGGTCCCAGGCTGCTGAGTGGCCTGCTCTCCCTGTCGCCACCATGTCTCAGCCCTGGTCCCTGAGAGGGATGAAAGATCTTTCTATCTCCCCTATCTTCCCTTTCTGGTGATATTTCAAATACCCATTAGGTTTTATGGGGCGTTTCTTCCAAGGCTATAGGAGATGGCTCTGGGGCTGCACTCCAGGCGCTTAGGTCCCCCGAGCCTGTTGACTCTTCTGCCACGCAGCCTGTCCTCCCGTCACACCCTACCCCCTTGTGCTTGAGCCACCACATCCCTCTCCCTGCCATCTTGAGCTCGACACAGAGGACACTAGGCAGAGCGCAGGCATGTCATTGAGGCTTTATAGGCCTTGGGTCCCCTGCTCTGCCTCTTGGGCAGCAGAGAGAGAGTGTGTGTATGTGTGTCTGAGGCAGTAACTCAAAGTTGGAGGAGAATCTAGACCAGCTCATGCAAAGCTCTCATTTTGCAGACAAGGCTGGGAGAAAATAACAATGTACCCAAGATAACACTAAAGACAATGATAATGATTACTGATAGCTACTGAAATGGTGAGTGTGTATGTATCATACATTAGATGAAGACTTTCCATGGTGAAGCTAATTTAGCCCACATGACCATCTTCCATGATATGTTACATTTACAGGTACAGAAACTGAGGCTCAGACAGGTTAAGAAACCTGCCTACCACCACTCAATAAGTGAGTGAAAGAGCAGAATGTGGTGTCAGGGTTTTTGCTTGAGCATCAAGCAGCTTTAAGTAGCTTCTTCTGAAAAGCAAAGTGGTGAGACTAAGAGCCCATGCCCCTCCAACCCCATGGAGCTGTGGAGGCAGCTCCATTACCTGAGCTCCTGTGGGGTAGAAGCTGCAAAGGTGAGGGGTTATCATTCCAATCCAGCATTATACCCTGCTGGGGAAGAGGCCCCCGCCCCAGGTGAGAAGACGCACACATGACCTGGGGCTAGAATCTTGAGGATCCCATGTGCCTCTCTGTCCAGGCTGAAGGATGTAAATGGGAAGGGAAGCAGGGAAGGGAGAGGTGTCAGAAATGGGACTGGGCTAGGCGAGCAGGGTGGCTCACACCCGTAATCCCAGCACTTTAAGAGACTGAGGCCGGGTGGATCACTTGAGGTCAGGAGTTCGAGACAAGGCTGGCCAACATGGTGGAAATATGTTTTGTCTTTACTAAAAATATAAATATCAGCTGGGCATGTGGTAGGCACCTGTAATCCTAGCTACTTGGGAGGCTGAGGCAGGAAAATTGCTTGAACCCGGGAGGCGGAGGTTTCAGTGAGTTGAGAGCAAGCCCACTGCACTCTAGCCTGGGCAAGAGAGCAAGACTCCATCTCAAAAAAAGAAAAGAATCTTATTCAGATCACCTCACTAAGTCCTCCTCAGAACTCTGTGGTAGGTGACATGCATCTGTCCTCCCAAGTTTCAGAGAGGTTGACTGACTTGTCCAAGGCATGTAGCTCAGAATTGGCAGAGCTGGCATTTGAATGATGTTAGGACAGGCTAGGTTATTGCTGTGGTAACACATGATCCCCAAATCTCTGTGGCTTACAAGAGCAAACTCTGTGCTCACAGAGGTCAGTCCCAGCTCTGATCTGTGTCTTCACTCTGAGGCCCAGGCTGCTGGAGCAGCCTCCATTGAGAACATCACCAGTTACCATGGTAGAGAAAGATATACACGTGGTGGGGTGTGGTGGCTCAGGCCTATAATCCCAGTATTTTAGGAAGCTGAGGTGGGTGGGTTACTTGAGGTCAGGAGTTCAAGACCAGCCTGGCCAACATGGTGAAACCCCATCTCTACTAAAAATACAGTAATTAGCCAGGTGTAGTGGTGGGTGCCTGTAGTTTCAGCTACTCAGGAGGCTGAGGCAGAAGACTCGCTTGAACCCAGGAGGTAGAGGTTGCAGTGAGCAGAGATTGTGCCACTGCACTCCAGCCTGGGCAACAGAGCAAGACTCCGTCTCAAAAAAACAGATGCACACATCCTTTCTGCTCACAACTTAGTGTCCTACTGTCCTTGTCATGCATGCCACCCAACCACCACAAGGCCAGGAAGTACAATCCTTACAAGTGCCCAGAAAAAGGGAGAACTGGAATATTTGGAGCACAGCACTCACAGTTACCACATAGTTTCCAATCACCAAGCTTGACTGATTCCCTCAGTGCACTGAGCTGACGTTTCCTCATCGGAAAGGTGGGAATAGTAATTCTACCTTGCAGGACCGTTGTGGTGAGTAAATGAGATAATGTACAAAAACCTCAAGCCTAGGAACACTGAATCGTAGCCATTTGTATGTTCGTGTGTGAAGTTCAGGGATACTCTGGGGCTGTTCAGTTCAACCCTTGTTCAGTGCGATGACAAATCAAGTTACAGAATTTAGAAGAGTCCTCTGAAACAAGAGGGCAGGCTTTGGGAAGTGCTGCTGCTCTCTGCGTGCATGAAACCATCTTCAGGGAATCCAGAGAGGAAGGAACATTTCCAGGAGGACAATCAGTGGCAACAGCCAATGTGCAAATGTGATTATGTCAGCATACATGCAGACTGCTGAGTGCTTCTGCAGGACTCTTCATTTAGGACTAATTAAATGCTTGGAACCAGGAAGATTGAGAGGGTCCTCTCCAGGAAGCTACTTCAGGCCAGCAAGACACTTCAGGGTCTATTTACAGACGTGGAATGCTCCAGAGGAAGAAAAAGAAGAGGGTAGCTCAACTCAGAGTGCTCCAGAGGAGGAACAGGAGGCCAGAAGGGCTGAAAATCACTTGGGATATTGTGGGATCCTCCCACCCCAACCTTGGCCTCTGAGGGTCTGAGGTTTTGTGTGGTGTAAGAAAACAAAACCAGGGTTTCTGCTGGTGATTGTGAAGTGGGCACTGTCTGTGGAATAGCATGGGTTCATTTTCCATTGCCATGGTGAAGAATGACCACAAATTTAGCAGCTTAAAAACAACATGACTTTTTCTCTTACAGATCGGGAAGTCAACAGTCTGAAGTCAATTTTGCTGGGTTAAGCCTATTCTGTCAGCCGAATTGGTTCCTTCTGGAGGTTCTCAGGGGAGAATCTGTTCCCTTGCCTTTTTCAGTTTTTAGGGGTCACTGGCATTCTTCAGTTTATGTCGCCTTTCTCCGTCTTCAAGGCTCAAATCCAGTTTCTGCTTCTGTCATGCACAGCCTTCTCTTCCATCATCAAATCTGCTTCTGCCTCCCTCTAATAAGGACACTAAATCATTACATTTAGGGCTGACCCTGGCAACCCAGTATAACCCTTCATCTCAAGATCCCTAATGTAATCACATCTGAACATTTCCCTTTTGCCATTTAAGGAAAGAGGTATAGGTCCCAGAGATTAGGACCTGGGTATCTTTGGGGCCATTATTCAGGATACCACAGGAAGCTTTTGAGATGCTTTGAATAGCAAAAGGGCAACCATTGTCTTAGACCATTTTGCATTGCTCTAAAGGAATACTCGAGGCTGGATAATTTATAAAGCAGTTTGTTTGGCTCATGGTTCTGCAGACTATACCAGAAGCATGGTGCCAGCATCTGCTTCTGGTGAGGGCTTCAGGAAAATTCCACTGATGGTGGAAGGTGAAGGGAAGCAGGCTTCACGCAGGGAGAGAGGAGGAAAGAGAGGGAGGGCAAGGGTGCTAGTCTCTGCAACACCCAGCTCTTGTATGAACAAACAGAGCAAGAACTCACTCATCACCATGGGGAGGGCACCAAGCCATTCAACAGGGATCCACCCCCATGACACGAACACCTCCCACTAGGCCTCACCTCCAACAATGGGGATCACATTTCAAAACATGAGATTTGTGGGGGACAAACATCCAAACAATATCAACCATGAACCCGACTGCGTCGGTAGGTCTTCCACTTGGCCCTGGGGTAGGGAGCACCCTGCAGGCCATAGCTACGGGTGGAACCTCTGTGGTGACCCCCAGCGAGCCTGTCCCTTCAGGCATGTAACCAGTGCCCAATAGACAGTGATACAGAGCAGTAATAATGTCATCGTTACTGTCACGTAATCAACGAACGATTACATGAGTTGATTACAAGAGACATGTCATGTAATCAAAGAATCTATTAACAACCATGGTTTCAGTGTCTGTGTATCCTGTGGGTGGCGATTCAGACCTGGGGCCCTGCAGGTTCTCTGAGTAGGAGATTCAGTCAACAAATATTTATTGAGGTCCTACTATGTGCCAGGCACTTGGGATAGATACATCAGTGAACAAAGTACACAGAGATCCCTGCCTTCATGACACTAAAGTTCCATCGGTAGAGACAGACAGTAAAGAATCATCTGAAGTCAAAAGAAGTTAATTGTGTAGAATGTTAGGTGGTAATGGGGCTATGGGAAAATAGAAAAAAGTAGGGCAGGGGAAGAGAGATCAGGCGTGCTGGGGCGGGATGAGGCAGGTGAGGGTTATTACATGGAGTAGCAGGGGAGGTAGAGGTTGCAGTGAGCCAAGATGGCTTCACTACACTCCAGCCTGAGTGACAGAGTGAGACCCCATCTCAAAAAAAAAAAAAAAAATCAAAAAGAAAACTGAGGTTGAGGTTGGACACTTTAGTTATTGCTATATGATTGCGCCCCCCCCAGCGCTCACATGTTAGAACTAACCCCTAATGTAATAGTATTAGGAGGTGAGCCTTTGGGAGGTGATTAGTGCCCTTATAAAGAGATTCCAGAGAGCTGGTAGCACCGTGAATTGTGGTTTTTATGATTTCTGTGCAAGGGGAAGAGAGGGTGGATATCAGGATATCTGGGAGAAGGGGCATGTCTAATTTGAACCAGGTGATGTTGATATTGTCTTGCCCATTTCAGATTAATATTTACCGAGCTATAATATTCCCAAAAAGTCTGGTGAATTCAATAGATAGGTAAATTTAGTACGCAGGACAATTGTTTCTTTATTCCCGTTAGACAGGTGATGAAATTGAGTATACAATTGAGACAGTTCAGTTGGTTTGCCCAAGATCACATAGTTCACGATGGAATAAGGCCTGGGGCCAGGCTCTTTTCCATTTTCTCATTGCTTCTTGTTAAAAATTAATTTCATTTTTTTTGAAATAAAAATCTTATTTCTAAAAATATAATTTAAAGCATAACAGGGTAGAGAGTGAAAACCATCTTTCTCCCCACCCCGTCTGCCAGACATACATCCTACCTACCCCTAAAGGCAACAACATTTCCCATTTTCTTCCTCTTCACATTTTTCCTCAGTAGAAAAGGCAGAAGACAGAATCAGATCTTCAGGAGTGCTGGCTTAGCTTGGCTTAGGGTTCTATACCAGGCTTGGTCATACACAGCTGAGTGACCTTGGGCAATCACTAAATATCTCAGAGTTGTAGTTCCTTGTGTTTAACATAAGGGTTAAGGGTAATGTAACTGATATACTTTGAATATTTGTCCTCCACAAATCTCATGTTGAAATGTGATTCACAGTGTTAGAGGTGGGGCCTGGTGGGAGGTGTTTGGGTCGTGGGGGCAAATCTCTCATGAATGGCTTGGGCCATGCTCATGGTAATGAGTGAGTTCTTGCTCTATTGCTTCATGAAATAACTGATTATTTTTAAAAGGCTGGCCTCTCTTCCTCTCTCTCTTGCTACTTCTCTCATCATGTGACCTGCCTGCTCTCCTTTCCCCTTTCACCATGAGTAGAACCTTCCTGAAACCCTTTACTAAAAGCAGATGCTGGCAGCATGCTTTTTTTTTTTTTTTTTGAGACGGAGTCTTGCTCTGTCACCCAGTCTGGAGTGCGATGGCACAATTTCGGCTCTCTGCAACCTCTGCCTCCCGGGCTCAAGCGATTCTTCCTGCCTCAGCCTCCCAAGTAGCTGGGATAACAGGCGCACACCACCACGCTCGGCTAATTTTTGTATTTTTAGTAGAGATGGGTTTTCACCATGTTGGTCAGGCTGGTCTCGAATTCCTGACCTCGTGATCTGCCTTCCTCAGCTTCCCAAAGTGCTGGGATTATAGTCATGAGCTACAGCGACCGGTCGACATCATGCTTCTTATACAACTTGGAGAACCATGAGCCAAATAAACCTTTTTTTCTTTATAAATTTCCCAGCCTCAGCTATTTCTTTACAGCAACACAAACAGACTAACACAGTCACCTGGCTCAGAGTGTTAGAATGAGTTCATATACCAGAGAACATGCCTGAAAGCATACATGGCCATACAAAGATGGGTAAATGTGATTATTCTCTGCTTTTGTTTTCTTTTCTCTGGAAGAGCCCATGAACCACCACTGTTTCCACTGCTTCACAGACTCTGAAAAGGATGTATCGGAGATGGGACTCATTTCCACAGGATGAAAGGATATGATTCAAAATTGTACCAAGTGCAATTAAAGTTAGATATTAGAAGAAACTTTGTTTTAGAATCCCAAAGGGATTTTTGACGTCTCTGAAAATTTCTGAGAAAATACTAATAATACATTAAGCCTCTGTTTTTCCCAGAAACAAGAAGATGGATAAAATAGCCTCTTCAATACCTTCTTTTCTAGAAGTTCTTTAGAATTTAAGTAAAAGAAATTTAAACCCAGCCACCTTCTGCCCCAGGTCCAGTTTGGGGGTGGCCGCATGGGTAAATGGCTCCTCACCAGGAACAGGATGGCCTCTCTGGTCCTTTCCTCCATGAAGTTTATTAACTCTCTCGTTACAGAGAAATCTAAGCCAAATGACCTTCTGCCCCCAGGTCTAGCTCTGGGATGACCAATAGGGTGATGACCCATCATTAGCCCCATTAAAGCCTAGACTTTGCTACCAGCTTGCTAATTTTAGATGTAATTTCCTGGGTGACCTACCCTGGAGAGGACTCTAGAGTTGGCTGAGTAGTTTGGGAACAGAAAAAAGCTTCCACCCACAAGTAGTTGAAAAAGCTAGAATCTGATGGAAGTTTGGGGAAATGAGTAGGGCAAAATGTTCATTTTCTAGGAAGGAGAGATCTCCAAGAGGCTAGAACATTTCCATCTTGAATACCTGTAAGAACTGGAGTGAGACCATCCTTCTGTGCCGGAAAGGAGGGAAAGGGGAGGAAAGAAGGAAGGCTCCTGCTTGCTCTGCCAATTTCTCATACCCATCATTCCCTGATGGCTTGTATGAAGGATTACCTCCTCCCTTATGAGCACAAGTCCCCAAATCTCCAAAGTTTAGCACCAGGAAGATCTCCAGGCAGGCAGAGCAGGAACCAAGGAGCCCCATGCAGTTCTTTGGGTTTCACCTTCTGGTGCTTCTCTCTCTCATACAAGTGTTGCTGCCACCACGCTGGCCTAGCCAGGAGCAAAGACCCCCATCCTTCTCTTCCACTCAATGTGGAGCATGAAGGTTGGAAATTCCAGTATGAACACATTAAGGGAAGAGACAGGGGCAGTAAGCAAAAGGGTTATGTGAAGATTGAACTATGAGCTTGTGACCCCCAGCGTCTCAGTTCTTCTAGACCTGTGGAATTTTCCTGAAATAGCTTTATAGGGTCCCAAAAGTACAGTACCACCTCAGAGGCCCACTTGGGTTTTTAAAAAATTCCTTCTTTATATTTTTGAGAGAGAGTGTCAGCCTGTCACCCAGGCTGGAGTGCAGTGGCATGATCTCGGCTCAGTGCAACCTCGGCCTCCTGGGTTCAAGTGATTCTTGTGCCTCAGCCTACACTGGCACCACCACACCAGACTAATTTTTATATTTTTAGTAGAGACGGGATTTCACTATGTTGGCTAGGCTTGTCTCAAACTCCTGACCTCAAGTGATCCGCCCACCTTGGCCTCCGAAAGTGCTGGGATTACAGACGTGAGCCACCATGCCCAGCCGGGTTTCTTAATTCCTATTCCTTGCCTGTGTCCATGTAGAAGGTGGCAATACACACACCCAACCAATAGGAACAGCCTCCCATTCATCTGCTCTTTTGAGGTCAAAATCAATAATAAAAGCCTCACTGTGCCACTACTTTAGAATTTTCAACCTGTCCAGTTGGAGATCTAGAAAAGATCTCTTCCCCTGTTCTAGATGATGGGGACAGGAGACAAAAAATAACCCCTCCCTTCAGATGAAGCCAAACCCCATGCACTCGGAACCAACATAACAATAATACACTCCCAAACTCTAGTATCACTTCCATACCATGAGAAGGGCTGCAGACAGCTCACTGCAGCCTCAAACTCCCTGGGCTCAGGTGATCCTCCCACCTCAGCCTCCTGTGTAGCTGGGACTATAGGCATGCACCACCATGCCAGGCTAATTTTTCTAGTTTTTGTAGAAGTGGGGTCTCACCATGTTGCCCAGGCTGGTCTCAACTCCTGGGCTCAAGTGATCCACCTGCCTTTGCCTGCCAAAGTGTTGGGATTACAGGTGCGAGCCACTGCACCTGGCCACTTTGCCTCCATTTTTTTCATCTGCAATATGGGAGTAATAATAATATCTTCTCATAGGAAATATTAAATAAGATAAAGAGCTGAGCACAGTCCTGGGCACATAGTATATGCTCGAAGAATGGGGGCTACTGTTGGTGGAGTGGTGCAGAACAGGGCCATTCCAAGGACCCAGGGCCTTGGTGGAGGAAAGCTCCGAATCATACATGATAGGGCAGCAGGGCACAGAAGACCAGGAAGGAAGGTGCTCTCCTGTGTCTGTTGAAGACACTGCTGTGCCTCTCTCTTTCCTATGATGCCACTGCTGCTTCTTTGGACAGGCAAACTAGGAAACTTGAGTCAGGCATTTTGCCATCCTGCTGGCTTCCACCCTCTCCATGAATAGACAGCCCCTGAATCTTCCAACCTCCATGACAGAGTGCATCAAGTCCCTGGAACTGGGTGATAGAAAAGGCGCTCCTTATCTGACCCCTAGCACAGAGAGGTAGGCTCTGCAGGGGCACTGTGTGAGCAAGTGCCAACGCTGGGTGCCCAACCAAAGGGGCGATGGGGAAAGACAAAGGCAAATCTTCCTTTTAACACTGTGATGACAAACCTTAAGCCTCCCCCAGCCCTTTTCTAGCAGGTGGGTCCCTAGTGTGGCCAGATGTTACTACGGGTAACAGAGTTTTGGTACATTTATAGGTTTTAAAAGGTCAGGCTCTTTGGTGGTAAAAGTTTTACAGACTAGTAAAATTTTACTGCAGAAGATGGGAAACACAGCTGTAATAGAAAAGGCTGGAGCCAAGAGTCTGGAAGATCTCAGTTCCATCTGTAACTAGCTGTGGGAATTAAGCCATGTCATGGAGGATCTCTGGGCTCTGTGTTTTAACCTGGAAAATGGGAGCGAGAAAAGCAATAAGGGGTGGGACAAGGGGCATCGGCATCCAGCGATGGGTGGGAAGTTGAGGCCCATGTGTGAGCACGTCCCCCTCCCTGCAGTGCTCATGCTACTGCACACAAGGGGAAGGAAGGCTCAGGTCTGTGGGTCCTGCAGTCTCGGAGCTTTTCATTACCCGATCTGGATCCCTGCCATCTGTGTGTCTGCCTCTGTTCCCTGGGAGGAGCCTGACTGTCTGCAGGCAGAGCTCAGGAATCAAATTAGCGCGGCCTCTGCTTTTTCCTCATCCCCACCGGCCAAGGCGAGTTCATCAAGGCCTCGCACTAATTCTTACCTTATTTAAAAGGGGCAAAAGTGACTCCACAGTTTCATCTGAGGCAATTTACACCCTGCCACTGGCCCCACGGCTCCAGCTTCCCCCTGCCTGTTGTGCCATAAAATCCATTAATAGGACATTTCTTCAGGGGAAACTTGATTGCCGCTCCATCAGAAAGGCACACAGGCAATACATCTCCATCTGAGGCCATGGCCTCCCCGGCGCTCTCTAATCCTGTTACCCAAGGAGCTAATTCTCTAATGCACTCACTGTGCAGAGGACATCCTCTCTCCTTCCTAACACAATTGGACAGTCCCAGAGGATTCCAGGAGCTCGATGCAGAAATGAAGGCTTGGGGTCCATGGGACAGGATCTCCTGGATTTCCCAGTACCTCTGGAGGGGCTGTAACACCTGCCCATGGCTGGCACCCCACTTGAGACTGCTTTCTAGAATACTGCAGTGGGGAAGGGTGAGCCACACTCAGACCACCCTGGCTTCATAGTTCAGCCACACCTCCTGCTTCTGCTCCATCCTTCCTCCTTCTCCTCCTCCTCCACCTCCTCCTTCTCCTCCTCCACCTCCTCCTCCTCCTCCTCCTTCTCCTCCTCCACCTCCTCCTCCACCTCCTCCCCCACCTCCTCCCCCTCCTCCTCCCCCACCTCCTCCCCCTCCTCCTCCACCTCCTCCTTCTCCTCCTCCACCTCCTCCTCCTCCTCCTCCTTCTCCTCCTCCACCTCCTCCTCCACCTCCTCCCCCACCTCCTCCCCTTCCTCCTCCTCCACCTCCACCTCCTCCTCCACCTCCTCTTCCACCTCCTCCTCCTCCTCCACCTCCTCCTCCACCTCCTCTTCCACCTCCTCCTCCTCCACCTCCTCCCCCACCTCCTCCCCCTCCTCCTCCTCCACCTCCTCCTCCTCCTCCACCTCCTCCTCCTCCACCTCCTCCTCCTCCACCTCCATCTCCTCCTCCACCTCCTCCACCTCCTCCTCCACCTCCTCCTCTTCCTCCACCTCCTCCTCCTCCTCCACCTCCTCCTCCTTCTCTTTCTTTTCTCTTTCCATTTTCCTTTTTTTCTCTTTCCATTTTCCTTTTTTTCTCTTTCCATTTTCCTCTTTTTTTCTCCCCTTCTTCTTTGCCTTTTACTCCAATCTTCCTTTTCCTCCTCAGTTCCTTTTCTAACTTTCTTCCTGTCTGGTCTTTTTCTCCTCGTTCCTTTCACTTTTGACTTCTCCTCTCCTCCCCTTCTCCATATCCCCACAACTGTTAAAACATTGTTTAACCTTCCATCCTTTTCGTGCTCCCTTCCCTCCTGCTTTGGTGCTGCCCTTCCAGAATAAGTCCATTTCCTAATGCTTCTTCCCAGCTCTCTGCCTCCAAATGCTCGGCTCTGTGGGAGGAATGGGCCCCAGGCCACACCAGCCTAGGTGTGGAGCAAGAGGTAGGGAGGGCCTCATGGATATACGCAAACACCACAAATACGAGATGGAGCATTCCAGGTAGCGGTTAGGTTTTGTCGGGGGAGCAATTAAGTGTCTGTTTGCTCTTCAATGAGGAAATGATTATAATGGCAACCCCAAATGGGTTTGTTACTGTTAGAGGCCAAACCCTGGCTTATGGCCGTATGAAGGAACCCCATCAACGAACAGCATAATGCTCTATGCAGATTTCATAACGTACATAAACAGGAGGAGAAAGTCATCTATAAATTTTCAGCAGATTTCTAAGTGGTAATGGCCACTTAGAGGAAGTGGGAGCTTAAATCTTTGTTGGCTGGGCACAGTGGCTCGCGCCTGTAAGCCCAGCAGTTTGGGAGACTGAAGGCGGGTGGATCGCTTGAGTCCAGGAATTCGAGACCAGCCTGAGAAACATGGCAAAACCTGTCTCTACTAAAAATACAAAAATTAGCTGGGCATGGTAGCACGCACCTGTAGTCTCAGCTACTTGGATGGATAGGCTAATGTGGAAGGATCACCTAAGCCAGGGAGGTTGAGGTTGCTGTGAGCTGTGATCCTGCTACTGCACGGCAGCCTGGGTGATGAAGTGAGATCCTGTTTCAATTAAAAAAAAAAGAAAAGAATCTTCACTGGACTTGAAGATGCATTTAGGAATCTACAGTGCTCTGCCTGAGCTTGGGCCTCATTCAAGACCTCAGCCTGGGGGCCCACGAGGCAGCCTGGTTCTTCTCGCCTTGCCTTATCCTGCTGTCAAACCTTAGGTCTAAGGACATTCATTCTGGAATTCTAGAGAGGTCTGACTCTATAAATTCTCTAGAAGTTTGGGGCCCTCTATTCTATTCCCTGCCCTCATCTCCATTCCCCCAAGGGAAATGCTTGGAGCTGATTGTCCATGTTTTTCTGGATTGTGCAGTGATGAAGCACATGACTTAAGAGAAGAGCAGCCCAGGCTCCCTGAACATGACTGCACGTTGCAGAGCCACACCCTGCTAATGGCCACAGGAAGAGACCCCGTCAGTGAATGGCATAAAGCTCTAAGCAGATTTCACAAGGCACAGGAATAAGAACAGAAACAGACGCAGCCCTGACCAAGGTAGTTTCTTTCTTTCTTTCTTTTTTAACTCACCTACAATTCAGAAAATTCCTCCTTCCTGCAGGGTTCCTAGCCTATTCCAAACTTACAGTCAAGTGGAAAATAAATTAAAAGGAAAGAAAATGTTTTGTGGTTGATACTTACCGTGATTGGTGTAGGGGCATCTACCCAAATGTGAGCTAGGGTAGGACTCCTTCAAATAGAAATGCACAGTAATCCTTCTTGCAGGCAACTTTAGGGGTACACAGATGAGTGCCTGAGGGATAGACATTTGTCTATTTAACTTGCAAAAAGAAAAGAAACACTTCTCTCAAGAAAGCCACATTTAAAAGGAAGGTAATGAAAATACTTCCAAGGCCAGGTGTGATGGCTCATGCTTCTAGTCCCTTTAGGGGGACTACCAAAAATACAGAAATTAGCCGGGCATGGCTTGCATTTGTAGTCCCAGCTATTCAAGAGGCTGAGATTGGAGGATCATCTGAGACGTGGGAGGCTGAGGTTGCAGTGAGCGGTGATCACGCCACTGCACTTCAGCCTGGGCGACAGAGCGAGACTCTGTCTCAAAAAAAAAAAAAAAAAAAGAAGAAGAAAAAAGAAAATCTTACAAAATGATATTAAGCAAAAAAAAGAGGAGGCTACAAAATTAAATGTATGTGATATTTACTTCATTGTATACACATTACAGAAGGAAATTATAGAAGAATCTACACCCAAATGTTAAGGGTGGCTGTCTCTGGGTTGTAAGCTTACAGATGATTTTAATTTCTCTTCATGTTTTTCTACAAGGTGCGTGTATTATTATTTTTACTATATGTATTTATTATGTACAGTAAGAATGCATAAAATAAATATGGATAGTAAAAGAATATTTTTATTATATATTTTATTTTTTAATATGTATTTTACTATTTAAATATGACTATTTAGATGAGGACAAAAGGGCAGACCTGTGGTGACCCCAGTTAGCCTTCCTGTGACTGCAGAGGTGCCCAGTCACCTGCTTGATTATGTCACCCCGGGGAGTAAGAAAACGGCCCTCCTGCTCCTGCCTGACTCACCCTACCCTGCCCCAGTCCAGTGCCACCAAAACATACTTGCCAAGGGACATCAATGAAAGCAGCAGCCTGGTGAACCTCCCAGGGGTCAGGCTGCACTCTTGCCTCACCAGCTCCTGCAGCCCCCTGTCCCCACCCATTACTCCTTGGGGAAACGCGGCCAAGCCCCGCTGGCCGAATGGATGGACTGAGCTCCCACAACATGACATCAGCTAGGGCCGGCTCCCCTCTCAGCGATCCCCTCCCCTTTCCTCCCGCCTGAAACAAGATCCAGCCGAAGGACTGATTGCAGGAAAACTTAGCGCCTCCCCAACGTTGGTGGCTCTGGGAGTGCGAGGCTGCAGTCTCAGAAAGTGTGGTCAGTGGCCGCAAGAGGCAGGCTGGCTGGGACATGAGGTTGGCAGAGGGCAGGCAGGCTGGCCCTTGGTGGGCCTCGCCCTGAGCACTCGGAGGCACTCCCATGCGTGGGAAGCTCGCTATGCTGCTGTGGGTCCAGCAGGCGCTGCTCGCCTTGCTCCTCCCCATGTTCCTGGCACAGGGAGAAGGTAAGCAGACTTCAGGAAGCAGCAGGACTTGGCTGATGATCTGCGGAGGTGGCACGGGGGGGGGGGGGATGCTTCAGTCCTCCGAAGGCTACAGAGAGGAGGGTGGGGAAAGGTGTGCCTGCAGGAAAGTCAGCTATCTTACCACCTATGAGCATGACAGCATTTGAGGTATCTTGGTGGTCAAGCTAGAGAGAGTTGGGAATGTTGGGTCCCGGGGCAGGGCAGGAGTGGAGCTTGCAAAGAGGGGAGCAGAGAAGTAGCCTGGTGTCTCAGAAATACAAAGACAGGCACCAGGAGGGGGCTCTTCTCCTCTTTGCCCTTTCCCTAAACTCTGAATGAAAGCTGCAAGCGACCTTAGAACTCATTTGGTCCATGCCTTCCTGTTATAAAAGGGACGTCTGTGGCCCAGAGAGGCAGGGCAGGTAGTTCCTTCAAAGTTACACAGCTTGTTAGCAGCAGAGTGGGGACCGGAACCAGTCTAGTCATCTTCCCTCAATGTCACTGGTTTTGTTGCATGGATTTATTCTCTGGGCCTGAAGTTCCCCAAGTTCCTTTCCAGGACTAAACTCCATTAACACCCAACTTCTCTCTACATTCCCTACGCCTGTCCTTTCCTGACTCCCTTGAATGCAGGTTGTTTTGGTCACAAGGGGACCTGCTTCCTTTTGCTGCAGACCACATTCACTCCCCTGTGGGAGGTTTCCTTCCCTACAGAGCTAGGGTGGAGCACACCGGGGCACAGTTAGAAAGATGCCATCCAGGGGTTGGACAGATGCGAAGGGCTCTGGGCAAGTTGTCCTTCCTCCCGGGAGCAGTCGTTTGGGGATGCTCCGTGGGTTAAGCGAACGCAAGCTGTGGGTGATGATTGTGGTCAGGGGCTTCCTTGACCAAGAAGAAACTCTGTCCTTTTTGTGCCTTGAGCCCGCTGGGATGAGTTCGGTGCTCTCCGAGCTGGTCAGGATCCCAGTCAATAGGAGCCAGGCTGTTGCTGGTGTAGTGAAGGCGCACACAGGTCTGAGTTTGAACTCAGTTCCTCCACTTGCAGGGCACGGTGCCCACCTTTCTGGGGCTTGGGAATCCTTGTCTGCAAATAGCCACTCTGACAGGCTGTTCTAAAGTTAAACGAAGAATATGTTCATTCATGTTATTCCGAAGGAGACACTTAAAAATAGGTTTGTGGTTGTTTGTTTGTTTTGCGTTCTCTCTCTGTTCTTCTCTGTCCTTCTGAAGGAAGCCAACAGCTTATCATGGATAGTGGCGTGAGAGGAGGGGAATCTGTAGGGTTGATTTGTTGTACAGGTTGCACACAAGATGAGAGAAGACCCGGTCTTGTTTGGCAAAAGCCAAGCCTGCTGGCACCCGGTCAGTGAAAGACCCTGGCTCCCCTGCCCACCCCATCTCCCTTTTGCTGCCCGAGCGCTGGCCCTCTAGGTTGTGCTCCCTTCGTTGTCCCACGCATTTTCACTTGTATATGTCAGGCCACCCTTCTGGAAGCGCTCCTACTGCTTCCAGAGCGAAAACAGCTGCACACGAAATCTTCATAGCCCAGGAGTTGGGCTGTCTCATCTCTGGTTTGTCCCCATAGGCCTCCTGCCCCAGAAGTCGTTAGGTCTCTCCTCTCTCCACACCTTGCCATGATCATCTTTCTAAGCCCATCGAGTTTGCCCGTACAGCAACCCTAGGAGGTGGACCTGGTCAGCCCTCCGCCTATAGCTTGTGTGTGCCTGGGGCAGGGTGCAGGCATCCTCTTAGGGTGGCTTTTGCAGGATGTAGAGGAAATGTCAGTTTTTACTGGATGCCCAAACTTCCTTCCTTATCAGTTTCAGGCTCAAGAAGAAGATGGTGTATGCAGATGCTGAGGTTTGACCTCAGCGTAGGAAAACACTGATGTGGACCCTTGGGCTAAGAAATTGTGCACTTGGGGTCACACTTTCTTGCAACCCTCTTGCTTTTAGTATCACACCCTGACAGCCAGCTTCCCTGTTGCTCCCCAGAGCCCCTCGCTTAGGCCCCATGGGCCCACCTACTCTCCACCTTTCTTAGCCCTCAGCCTGCTTTGAACTTCAGCTGTCTTGTGCCGCCTACTTTTCCAAGCCAGATTCATGCTTTGCTGTCAATTAATGCATAGGTCCTTTCTATAAGGTAATCCATTTGAATTGTGGTAGGAATCTCTGCAGACAAAATGCTCCAGTGGTGAGAATGTCAAGTCTCTGGGGATATCTGAGAATTTTGTGAAGTGGGCATGGTGAGGACACATCTCTTTTAAGGGCTTATAAACCAAGGCAGGAGAACCAGGAGAAGACTCGGGGGTCTGGTGTCTACTTTTTACCGTTCTCCTTGCCAGCCAGGAGGAGTGGGGGCCTCCAGGGCCGAAACACCACCAAGCCTGCTCTGCTGAGACTGTCGGATTACCTTCTGACCAACTACAAGAAGGGCGTGCGGCCTGTGAGGGACTGGAGGAAGCCAACCACCATATCCATTGATGTCATTGTCTATGCCATCCTCAACGTGGTGAGGCTCATGCTACACACAGGCAGACCTTTGGGTGTGGGAGGAGGTCATGTGAGACAAGTCACCCCCTAGGTAGCTCGGGGGCATTTGAGAACCCACAGGACCTATGGTCTGGCACCACAACTGAGGATGGATTGCAGCCCCATCTGCACAGCTGCCCAAACCAGAAACCTGGGGTCACCATGTGGCTGCTGCTCCCACACCTGTACAGTGAGGGAGCCCCTTCCCACATGTGATTCTTCATACCTTGCACAATGATAACCATCTCTCTATGTCAGCTGTAAGAGGATTAAGACTATTCCATGCATCTTTATGCCCTCAGTGCCTTACACACATCCCTGGTACGTGGCAGGTGTCACTAAATGATCATTGAAGAATGAGCCAACAGATCAATTATTCATCAATTCCTTCATCAGCTACCATAGTAGGGTGGGGCGCACTGCTCAGAATAGGGGGTCAGACATCGTTCAGAGATAAACAAGAAGGCAACTGCAGGCAAACAGTGGCTCTGTGTCGGGGTCAGGTGGGCAGGACTCAACGTCCCAGTCTCTACTACAGTCAGTGTACCCCCGTGATATGGGATCAAGTCATTGTGTTTAAAACATCTCTGCAAAGAAACACCATTAACTGGGTACTGTGGTGCTTTGGGAAGTAAAACTGGGAATTGGTTGGGAGAGAAGGGAGAGTGATGAGTTTTGTGATGTATGTGGTTTTATACCTATTAATTTCATACCAAGGCAGGCCATTTATATATATGTGTGTGTGTATCATAACATATATTACCTATTATATAATTTAATACTATATGTGATCTTATACTATATGACAATATAGAGATATATATAATAGAAAGTACATATATACCTTTGATTATGTTAATATATAATATATGATATATATTATATAATAGAAGATATACATAATGTGTATGTTTTATATATACATACACACACAGAAATATATATATAAAATACATATATTTTATTTGTTTGTTTTTGAGACAGAGTCTCACTCCATTGCTCAGGCTGGAGTTGGAGTGCAGTGGTGCAATTTTGGCTCACTGCAACCTCTGCCCCCCAAGTTCAAGCAATTCTTGGGTCTCAACCGGCCAAGCAGCTGGGACTACAGGCACACGCCAGCCACCTGACTAATTTTTGTATTTTTAGTAGAGATGGGGTTTCGCCATGTTGGCCAGGTGGGTCTTGAACACCTGGCCTCAAGCCATTCATCTGCCTCAGTCTCCCAAATCGCTGGGGTTATAGCCATAAGATACTGCTGCAAGCATTATATGTATATTTGAAGTTGAAACATAAATCACTGTTGTCAGGGCATGGTGGCTCACGCCTATAATTCCAGCACTTTAAGAGGCCAAGATGGGCAGACTACTTGAGGCCAGGAGTTCAAGACCAGCCTGACCAACATAGCAAAACTGCATCTCTACTAAAATGCAAAACTTAGTAGGCCTTGGTGGCATGAGCCTGTAGTTCCAGCTACTCGGGAGGCTGAGTATGAGACTCTCTGGAACCTGGGAGGCAGAAGTTGCAGTGAGCCGAGATTGTGCCACTGCACTCCAACCTGGGCAACAGAGCAAGCAAGACTGTCTCAAAAAGATAAATAAATCATTGTTATTTCTTTCTGGGTGTACCCTAGTGAAGGACTAACTTTTCCTGTGTGACCAGGGAGCTCCAGTCTATCTACTTTTCCCACCCCAGCCCCTGCTCTTCACTCTCACTTTCCAAAGCAATAGGAGCACAGGGAAGCCTCTCCTTGTGGGGCTGGCATGTGTGGGTGGCCCTCCAGTCTACAGGGTAACTTATTCAAGCTCCCTTTCCTTTCTTAGGATGAGAAGAATCAGGTGCTGACCACTTACATCTGGTACAGGCAGGTGAGCAGACCTGTGCCTCCCCATCCCTGTTCCTTGGGATAGGGACCCCTCCTCCCGGGAAGGAGTCTCAGTGGCCTTGGCCGTGGTGAGGGAAGGTGAGGGGAGAGGCTCAGAGGCACCCTCAGCCTGAGATCCAGGAGAGTGAAATCTCATCTCAGGTCTGAGAGTGGAAGGAGGCTTAAAGATAGTGAAGGAGAAACCCTCCAAACCCCCTCTGGCTTCTGAAGTTCTTCAAAGCACCCCAAACTATGGTTTGTCCAGCCTCTGTTGAAGGGAGCTCTTAACTCTCAGCCAGCTCTATTTGCTATACTGTTCTGCCTTCGTTCTTTCCTAGCCAAATTGGACAGCAACCAAATTGGGTGATTGAAACAGGATGGTTCGTTCCATCCACTTAGTCCCCACATCCTCAGCCGTTTCCCTACTCTTTTGAACTTCTGATGGGCCTGGGTCAGCCCCTGGTGTATGCATGTGGCTGCAGCTTGGCAGGAATCCTGGCTTCGAGCTGGGGTGGGGGAGGAAAAGAGTGGGGGCCACTATCCAGGAGTCTGGCTCTGGATGCCCCTGGGGTTGTCGGGGAGAAATCAGAGCAGAGGGAAAACTAAAGTGGCTGAACACACAGAGGCAGGAGCATGAGGTCAGCTCACAGAGGTCATGCCTAAGAGGCTCTGGGGACACACCAGGCATAAGTGGGTCTCTGTTATCCCTCCCCATGGCTCATGGCACATCCATCACCACCACCAGTCATGGGACAGGGCGTGGGGTGGAGGAAGAAGCTAGAACGCTGATCCCTGAGGTACTGCTCCGCCCCAGCCTCACAGAGGGATCCCTTACTGCAGCACACAAAGGGAAGGGACCCAGACAAGCACAGGCAGCCTGGAGCTCCTTTGTGGGGACATCCAGCCAAGCTCCCACCTCTGCTGCTCTAGGGCCGCTTGTCTGCCCCAGTTGCTTGCATCAGCAGTGAGGGAATGGCAGTCTACAGGTACCAGCAACTGTGCAGAGACTGGAGTCAGAGACACAAGCTAGACTGAGGCTCTGCCCACCATGAGCTCACAGACCAGACACAGGTACTGACAACTGAAATGCAACAAGACAGCCACTCCAACGGGGCAAGGACAAGCTGCTAACCATGGGAGCACAGAGGAGACACATGCCACCCAGCCTGGGGTGCGGGGGTCATGGACGGTGTCCCGGAGAAGGGGGCAGACAGACGCCTTGGCTAAGTCCAGAAGGATGAGGAAAATGTAGCTTGGTAAAGAAGACTGGGGAGAGGGAGCAGGGTAGGCAGAGATGTGGAGGTTCCAGCAGTGTTTCATCGCATACAGCTGCAGTGTAGAAGTCACAGAGAGGCATGGTCAAAACACAAGGCTAGAGAGATAGCGGAGGCCAGATTATATCAGCCTGTGTTGGCTGTGAAGTTTAACTTTATCCTAAAGGCAGTGGGACACCCTTGAAGGATTTTAAGCAAGGGAGTGACACGATCAAATTTACATTTTAGACTGGCTCTGCTGGCACGAAAATGGAGAATACATTAATCAAAACTTAACAACAGCCATCTCTACCCTGTGAAGCAGATGTTATAAATATGTCGAGACCAAGATCCAAGAAGTTATTTGGTTGAAATTCTCAGCTGGCAGAGGGGGGACTCACGGCATTGGAAATGACTGACTTCCTTCCCGGGGCAAGGCTGCATCTGTCTGAGTTGTTATGTGTACAGGCAGAATGTGAATGAAGAGGTCGGGGGACTCTCAGTTACTGCTGAGGGATTTGGGTGCCACCGGCACCAACTTTTCCCAGGAAGATGCCCACCTGTTGCCTGGGCACTGAGGGTGAAGTCTGCCTGAGTTGCAGGCGACTCTCACTGGAGATGGAGGGGGCTGCCCGTGACCATCCCTGCTTCTCCCCTAGTACTGGACTGATGAGTTTCTCCAGTGGAACCCTGAGGACTTTGACAATATCACCAAGTTGTCCATCCCCACGGACAGCATCTGGGTCCCGGACATTCTCATCAATGAGTTGTGAGTACCGTCATCAGTTGTGGGGTGGCTGGGTGGCTTAGGGGCTGGAGAAGCCTGGGGATGGGGAGACAAGATTGCCACTGTTGCATCCGAGATGTCCCGCCAAGAATTGCAGACCGTAGATAAAGCTGATGTGAGTCCAGATTCCCTTTGTCTTCCCCCAACCTTTTTCTGTTGTTTTCTTTTTGAAAATTCCTCCTTTTCTGTACTTGATACTGACATTTCGTACTTCTTAGTCCAAGGGCCCCTGCCACGGGGAAAAAAACCAGTGAATGAATTCACACTGAGTTGTAATAGCCTAATGGGACAGCTGCACTTTTAAAGGAAACAGTAAATGTTTTCAAAAAAATGGAGCACTGATGGTGGCTGCCGCTTCTGGCCCCAAAGGAGCGTGGAAGACATGCTTAGACCTCCCAAGTCACACGTGTACACGCAGGCCACAGATTGCTCCTCCAATGTGAAGTGGGTCCCACCAGGCTTTATTCCCGGCAGCCAAACACGGTCGGTCCCACTTGGCCCCAGCCAACATTCCTTCTCCCCATCCTGCAGGGTCATTCAGGGCCCACCAACTGGACTTCAGAATTCAAGGGCAGGGAAGATGGCTGGGGAGACAGACGGAAAAGGGAAGGTGACAGGTGGGATCAGCTGTCCTCCACCCGTACCCACAGCATTGTCCAAATCCAGGGGGTGCCACTGACATTTTTCCAAGGGAGGCAGTTGACCGTGACCACACCCCATCCCTTGCATAGCTCAGGCTGGAGGGCTCTGGGAAATCCCAGTTTCTGCTGGATTTCCAGTTTCAATAGTGAAGTGGCCTTAGCCTTGACTTCTCATCCCTCATCCTGATCTCACAGAAGGTTGAGGGCTTAGCACCCTGGGCTCAGCCCACCCCCGCCGCGGTGGTCACTCAGGAGGGCCTACCACTTCCAGATCATCTACGAGAGTGGGACGAGGTTTTGTGGGGCTTTTCTAGCTTTCCCCAATTCCTATCCATTTCTCTAGCTCCATTTCCTCCAGAAATGATTATCCTCATTTCAAAGGACTTCTAGGGGTGGGAAGCAAAGAGAAGCCCAGAGTCAGGATGGGACAAGACACAAGATCCTGTTCTTTCACCAAGCCTGCCTTGTCCCACAGGGCTGGCGATCCTGGGATCCAAGCTTTGCCCAGCCTGGGGCAGTGACGGGTAGGGGCCGCTGGGCATGCTCCTTACTGTCCCTGGCTTTTGGGCCCATGGGTTTTCCTCGCTGCCTTGTGTGGTCAGGAGCCAGGGGAATATGGGAGAAATGCCCATTACTGCTTAAAAAGTAGCCTTGACAACGACAAGTCAGGAAGCTAGGAAGGTTGGAAAAACCAAGGCCAGACAAAACATTCAGGTTGTCCTGCTGTCTAGACACCTCCCCGAACTTCGTTCCCTGCCCAGTTGTTCCAAGATCTTCAGGCTCCCAGGGCTTGCCCTGCCTCTTGAGTTCCCAAACTGACCCCTTTTCCCCCGCCAGCGTGGACGTGGGGAAGTCTCCAAATATCCCGTACGTATATATTCAGCATCAAGGCGAAGTTCAGAACTACAAGCCCCTCCAGGTAGTGACTGCCTGTAGCCTCGACATCTACAACTTCCCCTTCGACGTCCAGAACTGCTCGCTGACCTTCACCAGCTGGCTGCACACCAGTGAGTATGTGGGCTTTGCCGGGGCAGGGGTGGAGGTTGGGGGACCCCGGGGACACCTGAGCTAGGAGTGCTCCCCAGGGTGACTTCTTGCGTATCTAGCCTGCTCACCACTTATTTTCTTGATGTCCTGGGCCTCCGCGTCCTCATCCTCTGCATGAGCTGATTCTGCTGCTCTTGCTGCCCCTCTGTTGCTATGAGGATTCAATGAGAGTGTGAACTGACCACAAGATGCTCAGTAAGGGACAACTTTTTCCAATATCTCCAACAGGATCTGGCACTAAGCATCTCTCAGATCCGTATATTTCCCTTCACCTCCATGCAAGCCACCCTCATCCTCTGCCTACGTTTCTGCTTTAGCCTCCTTCCTTTCTCCATGCATTTGTGTCCCCCTTAATTCGTGATTTCACAGCAGCCAGTGAGATTTTAGCAAGATGCAAATCTGACTGTGAAACTTAAAACCCCTCGATGGCATATCCTGGAACACAATTCACCTTTGAGCTGTCTCTGCCACAGCCTGCTTCTCCAGGCTCATCTGCTCCCCAGAGCTCTGCTCCTGCCCAGCTGCCTTCCTTCCTAGCCCCAAACTCTCATATTCTTTCCCTTTATCACATGTTGTTTCCTCTCCTAGGCTACCTGGCCCTTTCCTCCCTCTCCCATCCTGCCCCACACCTGCTCCTCCCAACCACACCTAGCCTGGCCAACCCTCTACTCACCCTTCTGATGGCAGAGTAAGTATAAGCTCCTCGTTTTCCCCTCTCATCCCCTGGACTGGGTCATCCTTGTTGCCCAAATTATAGCATCCTGGTCTCCCCACCTCTATGACACTTGTAAGTACTTGTTCAATGTGTACTTCCCTCCTAGATATAAACTTAGAAAGGGGTGGGTGCAGTGGCTCACAAATGTAGTCCCAGCCCTTTGGGAGGCCAAGGAAGGAGAATTGCTTCAGCCCAGGAGTTTGAGGCCAGTCTTGGTAACATAGTTAGACCCTATAAAAATAAAAAGTTCACACCTATAATCTCAGCACTTTGGGAGGCCGAGGCAGGCGGATCATGAGGTCAGGAGATCGAGACCATCCTGGCCATGGTGAAACTCCGTCTCTACTAAAATACAAAAAATTAGCCAGGTGTGGTGGTGCTCACCTGTAGTCTCAGCTGCTCAGGAGGCTGAGGCAGGGGAATCGCTTGAATCTGGGAGATGGAGGTTGCAGTGAGCCAAGATCATGCCACTGCACTCCAGCCTGGCAAAAGAGCAAGACTCCATCTCAAGGAAAAAAAAAAAGAAAAAGAAAGAAAAATATAAAGTAAAAAAACTTAGAAACTGCAGGGATATGATTTCTTGCCCACCTTTAGATCCCCAGCACAGGGCCCGGCCCAGAGGAAGGTGCCCAGCAAGTGTTACCGAGCGGATGAATGCTAGCTAAGGGCTTAGCAGAGGGCTAGTGAAGTGCACACCACCCTGCTGCAAGAAGGCATCCCCCACTTCTGTTCTGATGTATTCTTTACCTTAAACTTAAGTTATGACAGTGATGCGTGACTGTCTTGACCAAAACCAGAACTACAGATGAGGCTCACGTCTCCTTTGACTTCTACCCTCAATCCCAAACTTCAACAAGAGTTAACCACCTTTATCGGTAGAAACTTCATCTAGCACAGTATATTTTTCCAGATCGTTCTCTACACATTTACATGCACACATACATGTGTGCATATATACGCACACACATGCACATCTATGGAAAGCACATGGAAATTGCTTTATGAGTTCTTATTTTACATAAATATATCAGTATATATTATTATATGCTACTACTTGATTCTTTTTACTCAACAAAAGATCTTGGACTTTTTTTTAAGTTCATGCATATTTAGGTCTTCCTCAAAAATTCTAGCTGCTATAAAATGGCTCATGATTTTGGAAGGCAGCTGTGCCCACCACTACCACCAATGCAAGCAGCTAATGATTTTGGTCGCATCCTAGCTTTTTTTTTTTTTTTTTTTTTTGAGACGGAGTTTCGCTCTTGTTACCCAGCCTGGAGTGCAATGGCGCGATCTCGGCTCACCGCAACCTCTACCTCCTGGGTTCAGGTAATTCTCCTGCCTCAGCCTCCTGAGTAGCTGGGATCACAGGCACGCGCCACAATGCCCAGCTAATTTTTTGTATTTTTAGTAGAGACGGGGTTTCACCATGTTGACCAGGATGGTCTCAATCTCTTGACCTCGTGATCCGCCCGCCTCGGCCTCCCAAAGTGCTGGGGCATCCTAGCTTTTTAAGCATTTTCCCGATTGATGGATATTTCAATATTTTCTAATATTTTGCTACAATGGATACTCCTGTCCTTCCTGGTGTATATGTCTCTGCTGCAGATATTGAAAAGTGGAATTGCAATCTATTAAGTGAGGATTTTGCTTATTTTCCTAATTCACTTTTAAAGACAGGCAGTTCCATCAAGGCAAAGGTGAAGAATGTTGACTTTTGTTCATTTTGCAATGGCTAATTCTAACAGGGAAACTTAGAAAGGCGTTTGGAAGGAGTGTGTGTGTGTGTGTGTGTGTGTGTGTGTGTGTGTAGAGAGAGAGCTTTCTAATGAATGGTTTGCATGGTTCTTTGTACCGTGTGTTTTCATTTAAGACTTCATCTGCCCTCAGTGAGGCCCTGTGAGATAGGTGTAATGAGTACCTTATTTCATAGCTGAGGACACCGAGGCTGAAGGTGATGTGCTGAGGCTGAGGTTGGGCCGTCGGATATCAGCTCCCCTTGGTTGCTGCCCACCTGTGTCCCATCATCACACGGTCTGGCAGGCTCTGGGCACTAGATTCCAAAACTGGCTTGCTTTATTCTCTCTCAGTCCAGGACATCAACATCTCTTTGTGGCGCTCTCCAGAAAAGGTGAAATTCGACAAGAGTGTCTTCATGAACCAGGGAGAGTGGGAGTTGCTGGTTGTACTGCCCTACTTTCGGGAGTTCAGCATGGAAAGCAGTGACTGCTATGCAGAAATGAAGTTCTACGTGAGTGGGAGTGGATGGTAGACCTTCACACCCAGGTAGACTTAAGGAGGCATACTGGGAAGAACTATAGCCCTTTTCTAACCCCAGGGTTGCACACATCTGGAACTTTAGCGAAGTAGATGGGGAAACTCCACTGAATCTCCCTTACTTATTCTAAACAGCCACAATCCTGGATTGAGAGGCAGGGTATTGCTTTCTTCTCTGAGCAATCCAGGTTGGAAGCCCCATAAAGCAAGGGGGTCTGAGTTTGTGGGCTTGTTCTGCAGAGGCTGTCTGCCCCAGGCTTCCCACAAACTCCTCTCCTGGTCCCAGGTGGTCATCCGCCGGAGGCCCCTTTTCTATGTGGTTGGCCTGCTGTTGCCCAGCATCTTCCTCATGGTTATGGACATCGTGGGCTTCTACCTGCCCCCTAACAGTGGCGAGAGGGTCTCCTTCAAGATCACACTGCTCCTGGGCTACTCGGTCTTCCTGATCATCGTTTCTGACACACTCCCAGCCACTGCCATCGGCACTCCTCTCATTGGTAAGTCCTATCCTGGCAGCAGAGCTCAGTCTGGGGAGAAACCGGCCCCCTCCAACCTCCTGTGTGTGTCTCTTGCCTCTGCCCTGGGCTGCACAGGTGTCTACTTTGTGGTGTGCATGGCTCTGCTGGTAATAAGTTTGACCGAGACCATCTTCATTGTGAGGCTGGTGCACAAGCAAGATCTTCAGCAGCCTGTGCCTGCCTGGCTGCGTCACCTGGTTCTGGAGAGAATCGCCTGGCTACTTTGTCTGCGGGAGCAGTCGACTTCCCATAGGTCCCCAGCCACCTCCCAAGCCACCAAGACTGCTGACTGCTCAGGTGAGAAATAGAAGGGAAGAGTCCATACAGAGGGGCCGCTTCTGGTCTGGATGTCATGGAAAGTCTCTGGAGGCTGTGGCTTGCTAAGGAGGTGCAGTACTGCACATGGCACCCCATGCCCTGCCTTATTGGGAGGTGGCAGCCTTCAGCCAAAACTGTCAGTCCAGACCCTTCCTTCATTTACATAACCTCACCTTGGGTGTGGACAAAGAGGGTAAGAGTCCCAGAGGCTGAGCATGTCAGGAGATGAGTCCTCTGGGCTGAGTGGCCTCCCTCTAGGATGGACCCGTAAGTGAAGTCAAATGGATGCCCCTTAGGCAATTATTGGTCTCCTTGCCTCACATGGTTAAATACTGCCACTGGGATTTTGAAAACTCTTATTCTAAACGGCCCGAAGCAGGACATGGTGGCTCATGCCTACAATCCCGGCACTTTCGGAGGCTGAGGTGGGAGGATCACTTGAGCCCAGGAGTTCAAGACCAGCCTGGCCAACATAGTGAAACCTCATCTCTACTAAATTTTGTTAAAAAGTTGGCTGGGCATGGTGGTACACTCCTGTGGTCCTAGCTACTTCAGGAAGCTGAAGTGGATCACTTGAGCCCAGGAGGTCGAGGCTGCAGGGAGCTGTGATCGTATCACCGCACCCGACCTGGGAGGCAGAGTAAGACCCTGTCTCAAAAACAAAAATTAAAACAACAAATACATATTTGTTGTTTAACACAGGTTCCTTAGAATTTCAAACATCTGTGAGGCAGAGAGACATTAAATGTGGAGATCATGCCTCCTGAGGAATTGTTACAGCTACCATTTGTTGTTGGTGGTGGCAGATAGTTTGTTGGTTTATTCAATGAACATTTTGTGCCAGCTGTGTGCAAAGCACTTTGTCTACATGATCACATGTAATACTCGTGACAATCCAAGAGGATTCTCCTTCTCATTTTTCAAATAAGAAAGCAGGGGTATAGAGAAGTTAGCTTTTCCTAAATCATGGAGCCAGGAACTGGTAGAACCCAGGCCCATCTCACTCTAAGCTTCTGTTTTTAACTACTCCTCTCCACTCCTCTCCCCTTTGTCCTTCCTCCTGGCTAGGGCCAGGCCTTTTACATGAGATTTTTGTAAGAACATCTCATCAAGTTCTAGTGAACTAGTCTGCCAGCCTAATGCCTGATTTCCCTTGGTGAAGGAAGCCACATCTGCAGATGCATTTCCTGGTCTAGGACCTGAAATAATGAATGAGGGCAGTGCCTTCCAGCCTGCTGCTCCCTCTGAGGCAACAAAATGTAGCAGAAGGAGCAGTGGACCAAGAGTCCAAATACTTGGGCCTTGGTGGTCTCACCATTAAACGATCCTCCAAGTATGTGACCACAGGCTAGTCACCTAACCTCTTTCAGCTTCAGCACCACCATATAAAAGGTGGTGCTGAGGCAGTGGCTCATGCCTCTAATTCTAGCGAGTGGCCAAGATCGTGCCACTGCCTTCCAGCCTGGGCGACAGAGTGAGACTCGGTCTCAAAGGAAAAAAAAAGGAAATAGTAATAATTTCTACTCTGCCTCTCTTGTGAGGCCTAAATGATCAGATTGTTGAGGAAAGCCCATAGGTTGAAAAGCAATGTACAGGAAGGAGATTTCGTGATATTAGTTATCTGGAAGGGGGTGGAGGATGTGCCTAAGGAGGAGTATAGGGAGACCCTCAGTTACACTGATTTTTCAATTTAAGTTGGATGGTGGTTTGCAGTTATGTAAGTTTCTCTTTATACTTTTTATGCTTGAAGTTGTTCCTGGCCGGGCGCGGTGGCTCACGCCTGTAATCCCAGCAACGTGGGAGGCCAAGGTAGGCAGATCACTTGAGGTCAGGAGTTTGAGACCAGCCTGGCGAACATGGTGAAACCCTGTCTCTACTGAAAAAAAAATTTGCCAGGTGTTGTGTCATGTGCCTGTAATCCCAACTACTTGGGAGGCTGAGGCAGGACAACTGCTTGAACTCAGGAGGCAGAGGTTGCAGTAAGCCAAGATAGCACCACTGCCCTCCAGCCTGGGCAACAGAGAGGGTAAAAAGGAAAGTTATTTCTAGCAAAAACTTGCAGGCTATAGAAGCATAAGGGACCGTGTTCAGGTCACCACCCACGGGGCCTCCCTCTCTTGCCAATGCTTTGCCCTTCTTCTAGCCATGGGAAACCACTGCAGCTACGTGGGAGGACCCCAGGACTTGGAGAAGAGCCCGCGGAACAGATGTGGCCCACCCCCACCACCTCGGGAGGCCTCACTTGCAGTATCTGGGCTGCTACAAGAGCTGTCCTCCATCCGGCACTTCCTGGAGAAGCGGGATGAGATCCGAGAGGTGGCCCGAGACTGGCTGCATGTGGGCTCCGTGCTGGACAAGCTGCTGTTCCGCATCTACCTGCTGGCGGTGCTGGCCTACAGCATCACCCTGGTTACGCTCTGGTCCATCTGGCAGTATGCTTGAGTGGGTACAGCTCAGTGGGGGAGCAGGTATGGGCCTGGTTAGGTAGGGACAAAGGATTTCTGCTTAGGCTTCTCAGGGCCCAGGGAATGCCAGGGACGTTTTCAAGACACAGGCACATTCCCATGCCATTTCCAATGCCAATTCATCTCAGCAATCCCAAGCCAAGGTCGGAACTCTTCCCTCAAAAGCTGGGTGTTCAAGACGCTTACACACTTGCCCCACCCCCAGCTGCTCACCATGGCTTTCAAACATGCTCTCTTTGATCAGGAGAAATTCGGGCACTCCCTAAGTCCACTCTATTTGTGTATGTATCAAGCCATTTCCCCATTGACCCTTCCCTGAATAAGGGACTTTGGAATTCTGCTCATCTCCCACAACTTTGCTTTTCGGTTGAAGGCAAAAGCAACTCTCTACTACACAGGCCTGATAACACTGTACTAGGCTTCTTTAACCTCTAATGTCTCTATCTTCGCCTCACTTGTGACCACTTCCCTGAACACTCATCCCCCATCAGATGTTGGAAGTGGGAAGAATAAAATGCAGTGAAGCCCTAAACTCTCTTTTCAACCATTTATAAGCAACTTTGGGAAGAGGTTGGATGGTTAGAAAAACAGATTTACAGTTAGCTAATCCCAGCACTTTGGGAGGCCGAGAAAGGTAGATCACTGGAGGTCAGGAGTTTGAGACCAGCCTGGCCAACATGGTGAAACCCCATCTCTACCCTCCACAAAAAAATACAAAAATTATTCAGGCACGGTGGTGCATGCCTGTAATCCCAGCTACTCAGGAGGCTGAGGCAGGAACATCATTTGAAGCTGGGAGGCAGAGGTTGCAGTGAACTGAGATCACGCCACTGCACTCCATCCTGGGTGACAGAGCTAGACTCTGTCTCAAAAAAAAGAGAGATTTACAGTTAGTGATAAAAAATGACTTTGGAAATTATGTGTAATTTCAGTTGTTTAGTGCCTCCAGGCCCAAAAAACTGGGAGGTGACAAATAGGTTGAAAAGCATTTGCACAGGAAAGATAAACACCAACTTTGTGATATTAGTGATCTGGAAAAGGAGTGGAGGATGAGACTAAGGAGGGGTGTACAGAGATTTAAGTCATATTGGTTTTTTAACTTAAATTAGATAGTGGGTTTGCAGTTATGTAAGTTACTCTTTATACTCTAAGTAGCTGTTATGAAGAAGAAACACTAGGAGGTGAGATTTAAGGTATGAGGGTCAGGACCATGAACACTTAGCAATGGAGAGAAGAGAGGGGGAATCTTGGCTCTGCAACCCACCTGGAAGGATGTTGGAAGGGTCCATACAGCCCTGTTACCTAGGCTCATGATTTCTCAGTGAAGGTGGGAGCAAGCTCTCTCCCTGCAACTGGATACTGCAACGGAACAGAGACGGGAGCTTCAGCACCATGGTCAGCACCAGTTGATTTGGTGTTTCGGGAACACCAAAAAAGCCATTCTCTCTCTCTCTCTCTCTCTCTCTCATTCTTCTCTCTCTCTCTCTCTCTCTCCCCCTCCCCCACCCTCTCTTTTCTTTCTTTCTTTCTTTTTGAGACGGAGCCTCGCTCTGTCGCCAGGCTGGAGTGCAGTGGTGCGACTGCCACCTCTGCACCTCTGCTCACTGCAACCTCTGCCTCCTAGGTTCAAGCTATTCTCCTGCCTCAGCCTCCTGAGTAACTGGGACTATAGGGGCACAGCACCACACACAGCTAATTTTTAAATTTTTAATAGAGACAGATTTCACCATGTTGGCCAGGATGGTCTCAATCTCCTGACCTCGTGATCTGCCTGCCTCAGTCTCCCAAAGTGCTGGGATTACAAATGTGAGCCACCGCATCTAGCCTGGATTTCTTATCTCCTTTGAGAACTGTCAGCAGTCAGCCCCTGGCACATCCACCAGAAAGCAGGGCCGGAAGGACACAGAGTCAGAAGAATGACCTTTGATCTTATTTCTCATAACCTGGTTCCCTCTTCCAGACATCAGATTTTAAGACATGCTGAGGAACACCCAACCCCATTGCTTCATCAACCCAGCAAGTAGTCAGAGAAAAAGAATGTGAGACCCCACCGAGAATGACCTGTCTTAGTGTCTGCATTGTATGGATGAGGCTTTCCTTGGTTTTCCCAGTCTCATTCCAGCCTTGTCCCTCTCGCTATCTTGGGTTGCCTGTCACTATGAGGAAGTCATGGTGGAGAGGGATTAAATGCTTCCAGGCTACAGGGAGAGGACTCAAAAGAAATATCTGGAATGAATCCTTTAACATTTTCACTGCCTCTTCAGTTGGTCCAGGTCACCCAACTATAAGGGACTCAGTATGGGAAACATGAAACTATATAGTCCCTTGACCACAAACTCTGTAATTCTAGTTCGCAAACCATCCAGGAGGCTGGGTAGAGGGCAAAACCATGGGACCTTTGGAGCTTCATGTCTGAAAGAGCATGAGGAAGGGGCTGACGAAAGGGGCTTATCTAGCTTAGCTTCTCTCAGTTTCTCACTCCAGATTCCTCGGCATGCAGAAATAACTCATTGAATACTGTCTAACTGGCTGGTTGCTCCTAAGATGAACTAGGAATAAAGTTTCATCTGACACTTCCACCCCAGACATATGTGCTTTTGATTTCAGTTACCAGGGATTCGTTAGAAATTGTTTGTTTATTTTTGCTTTGTTGATGGATAATTAGGGTCTCCCAGCAAAAATCAAGGGATTGTGAAGCTGGGGATTGGCCCTCACAATTATCGTCTCCTGCTGAGCAGTGATTGGGCTAAAGATGGGGAGTGTTCATCATTTCTCTCTTGGGATGCCCCTGCTGCCCATATGTTGGAGCCTGGTATTAGAACCAAAAGCTGCCCCATTCTGCTAGAACTTGCTTGGACCAGCCATGCTCTTTGGTGATTCTTGTGTCTCAGGCCAGAGGGATAGGAAGGTGAACAGTCTGGCACTGTTAGTGCATCACTGGTCAGTAAATGGGTGGCTATTGGCAAAGTGTCCAACCAGAAAGCTAGTAAGACACTAATCATCCCATTGATTCTCCATCTCCCTCCCCCAACCCTTCACCCACAATCAATGGGGTGACAGAGCCCAGCATCGAGGCAGCCAATTAACCACCTTGAGAATGAGCCGCCACATGTAACATGTTCTGCTCCAGTAGCTACATCCAATCAGCTCATCCATCTGGCATGCGGGCTGTGCTGCCCAGGTATGAGAAACTGAGACATAGGGCCAGAGAACCCCCCAGTGCAGTAACTCCTGTTCATCAGAACCAATCTTGGTTTTCTCCCAAGGAGACCTTTGCTCTATCCAGGGTATGAGAACACCCAGAATTTCCTTCCTACCTGTTATACCTCCTGGAAGCTGCTTCCTCCCCTCCTCTTGCCAATTTAGCCAGTTGCCTCTCATTCTGTCCTAGCAGAGAGATCAGAAACACTCATGTCTTTATAAGTGCTTCTGGGAAGCTTGCCGATTCTCTTGCCCATCTTCTTTCCTGCAGTCTTCTCTATTCGCCTACAAATACTCTCAGTTCTCATCTCATTTTCCCTTTTACCCCATTTCCCAGTGATGTCATTTCTACTAAAAAGATTCCAACAAAGGTGCTGAAAGTGCCCAGCCTGAACCCCTCTGTGAGTTTGTGACTGGTGCTGCTTCAAAGCCATGGAGTCTGTGTCCTGTCATCCTGGAAAAGAGGCTGCCTTTCCTCTGGATGTTGGCAACCTGGCCTCAAGGATCTCAAGGGCACCTCCCAGGAGTGGACATTCAGTGGTTTTCTGAATAGCCCAGGCATAGTGGCTGCACTCAGAGGCCAGGTTATGGGCCCAGGGGAGACTCCCTTGAGAGAACAAGAGGTAGAAAAGTTGCCTGGTTGGGTGAAGGAGGGGGAGGAAGAGCTTGCAGAGAGGTGTGGTTCAGCATTCACCAGCCAGATCCTCCTCCCTCCCCAACTCCCCCCAGCCTCTGAATCAATAATACATTTTGAATCTAATCTAATAACAGAGATTTAACGAGGGGATAATGCGCGTGGAGCCGCCAGGCGCTTTGTCTTGTCTTTCATGCAGCAGCTGGGGCCCATTATCCGGGGACAATGCCCTGCGCTAATCACTCCCTCTCTCTCCTCCCTCCCAAATGTTTGGGGAGGAGAGGTGGGCAAGAGAGGGCAGCTCCTCCCTTGATTGGAGGGGAGTGGAAGGGTGGAGGGGGAGGATGAAGTCGAGAGGGTTCTGGATGGTCCCCACACAATTGTCTTGACCTGACGCCAACTCCCTGGCCTTCTTCCCCGGCCACACTGTGCACCCTGATCAGTGAGAGGTTGGGGGAGCCCTACCAGTGCACACAAACAGCAGATAATTAATTATCAGCTGCAGTATCAGCATCGGGAGTCGGGTATTTTTTTTTTCTTTTTTCTAACTTGGTCCTCTATAATTTAAGCGATCCCACTGAGGCCTGAGATTGGCCAGCTCTGACTGTCATGGTTAGAGAATTAAACCCTGGGTTTAGAGACCAAGAATATCCCTCTCTGAAATAGAAGCCTAATCTATAGTTTCTTCCTTTATCTGGAGGCATGGAGGTTAGACTGTAAAAATAAATTTCTGATAATGCCTTTACTAACATTAATTAGGTTGAGAGTGGAAAGGGAAGGATTGGAATCTCATTTCCTAGAAACCTTTAAAAAAAGACCTTTATCTATTAAGGTTGGGAAGGGGCAGATGAGGAAGAAGAAAGCTCTGCCTCGGTTTCCTATCAGAGTTCCAGTTGGGAGGTTCCCAGAGTTGGCACACCTGAAGCCTGGCCACTCCCATTCCTTTTGGAAATATACTGATTGAGGGCAGCATAAGAGTGCCGTGTGGACAGGGAGATCCAAATGTTGAAATCTGGCCCCAACAAAGGCTAGTTCTGAAACCCTGGACAAGCACTTAGCTGCTCTGCGCTTCAGTCTCCTCACCTGTAAAATGGGAATCCTATTAGTAACTGGCTCATAGGCATGGTGGGAACCATGCTCCTAATATAGGGCAAAAGTCCAGGGAAATCATGAGGCTGTGGTGAGATGGCTAGTGGTGTATTGGCGCTTCTCAGAGGGCTCACATCTCATTCTGAATGGGTGGGCACTGTAGATGAGAAGACTTTCTCCTTCATGTCCCCATTTTACAGATGAGCAGGGTGGATGAACTGGTACTCAGCAGAAGCCCAGAGGGGGCTAAAGCGCCTGTCCCTACCAGGCTGAATCCAGACCTCTGTGTCCAACACCTTCCTGACTCTTTTCTCCCATTGCCATCTTCTCTCCTTCGCCTCCTCACATTCAGAGCTTCTTTGCACCGAGTTCCCCCTAAAACCACAGTATTGGGTTCCTGCTCTGGGAAAGCCTATGGGATACGGGCACACTTTTCCGGCTCTCTCTTATGCAACGCCACCTCTTGTGTCCCTGTATCTGCAAAGAGAGCTAAACTCTTGGCACATCATGAGTATGACAGGTGGGACTGGGGGAGCCTGAGAATTCACTACCGTGTACCTAGGAGAAACCCCACTTACAATGAGAAAGAAGTGTCCATCTTTTTAAAAAATCACTTAATAAATCATTTATTTGTAAATCAATACATATGTACTATACAGAACCTAAGAAGAAGTATCCATCTTTAAGACCCCAGTGAAATGTCAATCTTTGGCCAGGGGCGGCCACAACCCTGCCTTCTAAATGCGTTCCACAAGGTGGCAGCAAAGTCCAGAAATTCTATGGAGGGGCCTTTATGAAACATTAAGTTGCCCCCTTCCCTCCCCCAGCCTCAAAATAAAACCCTCATCTCTCTCCAGGGACCTTTGAAGTCCCCTTCCTTCAGGGCCAGTACTTTCCTTTGGGCCACATTAAGGACTGTGCTCCAGAGTGCTTTGGAGCGCTTTTACTCTGTTCTGATGCTCTGGCAGTGACCAGCCCCCACCCCCCACCCCATGGCACACCTGTACCCATGCAGATCCCTGAGTAACTCAGCCTCCTACTTATATACTCAAGCCTGGACCTCACCCTCAGCTCCACCTTCCTGCTCTTGTGATGAAGATGTTGATGCCTGACGGCAAAGAACTGTGTTTTACCCAAAACCCACGTATACACAGGCTATGGAGGACGCTCTGTCTTTTTCTTCTGCCCATGTCTCTAAAGCTCCAACTCCAGCCCATCCCACACTGGCTCTGAGGTGCCCCTCAATGGTCTTAGGAAATGAGGAGGACAAGAGTGAGGTGCTACCCAGAGCGGGAGCCACCCTGGGAGATGGGGAGGACGCCACCCTGGGAGATGCTCGCTCATCCAAGGGTTCCAGGGAATGGACTGGAGGGAGGAAGCTGGTTCTAAGTAGGGTTACTGTGATGTGATTGCCTCATGCATCCCGTGGCAGGTGCTGTTGCCCTGCTAGCTGTGCGGACTAGTTTCCTGTTGCTGCCATAACGAGTCACCAACGTCAAATACAAATTCGTTATTGTACAGTTCTGGTGGTCGGAAGTCCAACACATGGATTGACAGGGCTGTGTTCCTTCTGGAAAATCTAGGAGAGAATCTGTCTCCTTGCTTTTCCCAGATTCCAGATGCAAACCACTGCATCTGGAATGGTTTATTCCTTGGTTCACAGTCCCTTTCTTCAGCTTCAAAGCCAGGAGCTCAGTACCACACCTCACCTCTCTCTCTCTCTCTCTCTCTCTCTCAGGGCGTCTCATCTCTGCTTTGCTTTGTTACATCTTCTCTGACTCTCCTAAATCCATTTTTCCTTTATAAAAACCTTTGTGATGATAATGGGCTCGCCTAGATGATTTTAAATAATCTTATCTCAAGATTCTTAAATTAATTATACTACAAAGTCTCTTTCATCTTGCATCATAACATAATCACAGGTTCTGAGGATTGGGAAGTGGGCATCTTTGGGGGCCCATCATTCTCTCTACTATCTTGAGAACTTGGGCAAGTTTCTTGACTTCCTGTTTCCTTACCTGTAAAGGCGACATCATAAAAACACTACCTTATGGATTGTTGTGAGGATTAAAGGAGCCAATAATAAGAAAAGGTTCTGCCATAAAGTAAATGGTTGACAAATTTTAACTATGGTTTTATTATTGCTCTTATGCATAAATCTAGAAGCTTCCTGCACAGCAAAGTTGAGGTATGGTTCATCACAGGCCTGTTGAATTAATGCAGTAAAGGAAATAATCCTTTCTATTAGGCATTTCTGTAATGACTTTATGGAGATGAATATTGAGTTCTTTTACACCTTTTTTTTTTTTAGACAGAGTCTTACTCTGTTACTCACACTGGAATGCAGTGGCACAGTCTTGGCTCACTGCAACCTCTGCCTCCAGGTTCAAGCAATTCTCCTGTCTCATCCTTCCAAGTAGCTGGGATTACAGGCATGCACCAACCTGGCTCATTTTTGTATTTTTAGTAGAGACAGGGTTTTGCCATGTTGGCCAGGCTGGTCTCAAACTCCTGGCCTCAAGTGATCCGCCTGCCTTGGCCTCCCAAAGTGCTGGGATTACAGGCATGAACCACTGTGCCCAGCCCCTTTATAACTTTAGAAGAAGAGAATAGAAAAGCAGAATCATGGAGATAATGATTCCAGGACACCAGACTGGCAGGAGACAGATGGTCGGGCCAAAGATGATCTCTGTCTTTTCCCTACCTCCTCCTACTCCCAGGATCTGCTCATCTTCCTGGGAAGATGAGGGGTTTAGCTGGTGGTAAGGACTTTTGTTTGTTTGAGACAGTCTTGCTGTGTTGCCCAGGCTGGAGAGCAGTGGCGTGATCTCTCCTTACTCCAACCTCTGCCTCCTGGGTTCAGGCAATTCTGGTGCCCTAGCCTCCCGAGTAGCTGAGACTACAGGTGTGTACCACCACTCGCGGTTAATTTTTTTTTTTTTTTTTTTTTGTATTTTTAGGTAGAGATGGGGGCTCTTACCTTGATGGCCTGGTTGGTCTTGAACTCCTGAACTCAAGTGATCCACCGGCCTCAGCCTCCCAAAGTGCTGAGATTTCAGGCGTGACCCACTGCTCCTGTCCCAGATGGTGGTAAGGACTTCTTGAAGCAAGAGGTGTTAAACACAGAATGGGTGTAGAATCGTTCACTCAGAAGCCTTTCACAGAGACACCCATCCCTTCCAAGCCTCTCCTATAGAGGCAGGCGATGGACGGGATGACCTCTAGAGACCTTCCTAGCTTCAGGTCCAGAAAATCCTGCCTTTCCATCTGCGTGACACCTAATCATGGTATCAGGCTCCAGCTCTGTGTGCTCCATCCCTTCTTCTTGGCCAACACATCCAGCCCCTTGCCCTTTTCACCCAAGGGCTTATTTTTCTGGTTCTTACTAATGAAACTCAAATCCATATGGGCTTGTCTTTGGGCTTAAAATTCCCATGAAGTGTTCACTCCTAAAAGTTCCCTGAATGTGAGCAGCACATTTCTCTCCCTACTTTGTCCTCAGCCAGGATGAGCTCTCTCAATGCCCTCTCCCTCGTCTTTACTCTCCCAATAACTGTAATCCATGCGTTTATTGTTGGGTGATTTGTTTAGCATGTGTCTGACTCCCATCCTGTAACTCCTGGAGGCAAATATTTTACACCCTCTTCTCCACTCACACAGTGCTTGACACACAGCCCACACTTTGTATTTCGTGAGCAATGAATGGACTGGGGCTGGAACAGGGACATGAGCCACGCAAAGGGAAGACCATATCTGAAACCCTTCTCTGGGCTACTCTTCAGCTCTCACCGTCTCTGCTGGCTTGAGTAGGGAGAAAGGAGTGGAGGCAGCCAAGAGTGAACCTTCTCTGAGACCCCTTAAGAAAATGAATCGGCTGGGCACGGTGACTCACGCCTGTAATCCCAGCACTTTGGGAGGCTGAGGTGGGTGCGTTGCTTGAGTCCAGGAGTTTGAGGCCAGCCTGGGCAACATAGTGAAGCCCCATCTCTACAAAAAATAAAAAAAGAACTAGGCTCATGCTTCTAGTCCCAGCTTCTCAGTAGGCTGAGGTGGGAGGATGGATTGAGCCGGAGGTTGAGGCTGCAGTAAGCGGTGATCCCGCCACTGCACTCCAGCCTGGGCAACAGAATAAGACCCTGTCTGAAACAAAGAAAAGAAAAGAAAACGAATCCTCTTCCCCGAGGGGTTCCACATTATGCTATAGTGGGTTTGGGGCTGTGTCTGCCAAAACCATGATCCCCTGTGGCAGGGACTTGACTGGATTTTACCCAGCGTGTTATCCAGTCCTGCCCAGTGCGCTGCCAGGCAGAAGCTCAGTGTTTGTAGAATTAATGAAGGCGGTGGTAGCGCGGGTTCTCTTGAAGTCCATTTCCTCTTAGGATGACCATGAAAGTTACCATCCAACCCGGAGAGTTTCTGTCCTGGAAAAGAAGTGCATTGTTAATTGCACGTGAACAATGCCATCAAGCGCGGCTGTTCCGGGCATGCAGGGCGTGCAGTCACCCTGCCTCTCAGGTTCTCCCCTTCTTGCTCAGCTGAGGCCAGACCCCCAGATGATTGGGCTGTGAGCTTCTGATTTCTGGGGATTCTCTGACCTGCCCCCTAGAGTCAAGAGACCTCCAGTGAGGGGAGGAGGGGAAAGGTCTCAGCAAGGCCCTTTGTCACTGTGGGGTCATGGTTTTTCTCCTGAGTTTGCCTCAGGTCAGAAGAATTTCCTGTGGGGTCGAAGGTCAAATGCCGCATGTCCTCAGAGCTAGGAGGAGACCCAGTCCGGCCTCTGTCCTCCCCTCCCCCAGGAAGAAGGATGGGCTGATTCTGGAGCAGGAAGCAGCCTCTGAGAGGGTCAGGAGCCCTGGCCTGCAGGCAGGGAGGAGCTCTGAGGGAATCCCCTCTCCCTCACCTTCACCCCCGCACCTCCCCAATTAGAAGGACAAGGTTCTGGCCGCTCCCTCCACCCTTACCCAGGAGGTGTCTTTGTACATGGGGTGGGTGGAGGGGCGCTACTGACAGAGAGGACATGCTTCGTGAGGTGGAAAGTTGGCTAACCGGGGCTGGGCTGACAAGGGATCCCCAGATAAGCCATTGTCTTAAAAGTCTATTTTTCAATAATTATCCCATTTGTAGAGGAGAAACCCATATACTCCCCTGCAGAGTAGAGAGAACGCACAATTGCTTTTGCTAAAGGGGAAAATAGATTTGGGTCTCTCCAGAGCTTCCTGAAAACTCCCTGGGGGTTTCTCAGAGTTTGAGAGTGAAACAGAAATCCTTCTGGGGCCAGGCCATATCTAAGCAGCAGGCCCTCTAAGGGTCCCGATGTCAGAGAGATAATGGGAAATGGGAGTGAGATAGGAAGCCCTTCCCCAAAGGTCTACTGTGGTGTATGCTGGGATTTTGGGTCAGCATCACCATCTCCTGCATGTGTTTGGGGCCCCAGCTTTAGAGCATTGCTGTGCCAGGTTACACAGGTTGTACACTGCACACGCCTGGATGCACCATTTATAAAGACTCTGATGTGAATGGGGCCCCTGGAGTTGTACCGCTTAGGAAACTCTCATCATGTGCCTTTACACATGCCAGTTTCTCTACCTAGAATGTCATTCTGGTAAGTTCTTTCTCAGCGTACAAGACCCAACTCAGATTTCATCTCCTCCATGGAGTCTCAATGTCTTCTTCTGTGGATAATTTATCACGCCCACACAGACTTCTGTTCTGACTTGCTACACACCATTCCAATGAATTTTTGTTTTTTTGAGACAGAATCTCATTCTGTCACTTAGGCTGGAGCACAGTGGTGCAGTCTCAGCTCACTGCAACCTCCGCCTCTTGGGTTCAAACAATTCTTCTGCCTCAGCCTCCTGAGTAACTGGGACTACAAGTGTGCACCACCACACCCAGCTAATTTTTATATTTTTATCAGAGATGGGGTTTCACCATGTGGGCCAGGCTGGTCTCGAACTCCTGACCTCAGGTGATATGCCCACCTTGGCCTCCCAAAGTGCTGCAGATTGCAGGCGCACTGGCCCCAGTGATCTATTGAAGTGTTTGTCTTCCCCACTTTTCTCAGAATCTTAACTCCTCTGTGTCCCTGCCTCCCTAGCACAGTGGCTGGAATTTGGAGGCACTGAATGAATAATGACTGAGTATTGGAGCTGGAAGGGCCTGCAGGGACGTCGAACCCATTTGTTGTACAGAAGAAGAGACTGTGGCCCAGGCAGATCTCACCTTCATGGCAGATGGCAATGTGCAGGATAGATTTGGGTAGTGACTTGCCCTCAGTACTGGGGAACAAGGCAGTTTTTGTTTTTTGTTTTTTTGAGACAGAGTCTCACTCTGTCGCCAGGCTGGAGTTCAATGGTCCTGGGTCACTGCAACCTCCACCTCCCAGGTTCAAGTGATTCTCCTGCCTCAGCCTCCTGAGTAGCTGGGAATACAGGTGTGTGCCACCACATCCGGCTAATTTTTGCATTTTTAGTAGAGACGGGGTTTCACCATGTTGGCCAGGATGGTCTCGATCTCTTGACCTCATGATCTGCCCGCTTCAGCCTCACAAAGTGCTGGGATTATAGACGTGAGCCACCTTGCCCGGCCAGACAGGGCAGTCTTACATGAATGAGAGTGGTCTCTATTCTGAGAAGCCTTGGAAACTTGGACCCAAACCTTTTTAGCAGGTTGCTCCCTCCTGTCCTCTTCTCTCTCTCCTCTCATTTCCAGTGCTGGGTATTTTAAAGGCTATTTTGACACTCTCTGTTGTAATAAGAAACTAGCAATTAAGTATTATAAGGCTGTTTTACAATCGTGTGGAAGCCCCTTTTATCCACTTTGCTTTAAATGGTTATATCTTTTATCCCTGTTTTCAGGAATGTAAAACTTTACAGCGTTTGCTGCAAACCTTCATACTTTGCTTTGCGGTTTATTGCTCCCTCTGCAGATATATCTTTCACATAAATAAGCCTTTCATCTGTACAGTACTGGGCTTGGTCATGGTGGCTCCCTGTGATTTCTTCAGTGGAACTCAGCCCTGGAGCACAAGGTGGTTCACATGGAGCCCCCAGATCCCTTGTCCTCTGATCAGGGCTGGAGCAACAACCTTGGGATGAAGGAGGTCACAGACCCCTGACAGAGGGAGGCACAGTGCAGAATCCTGGAGGGGATGCCCCCCATTCACTCTGTGCCTGATCTGAGGTTTGGGGGGAGACACAGGTCGAGAGCGTGTGTCTCCATCCTTGGGTGGAGAAGTCTCCATCCTAGAAGTGGCGGGGGAGCAGCAGCAATAGGCTTACTCAGCGTTCCCCGAGGCATGCCTGGGCAGAGCATGAACCAAGCTCGTGGGCAGCCACTGCTCTGGCCATCCCGAGGTGCCAGCCTGAGGGACAACCTGAGCAGAGGCACCCTCTGGAACAGCTATGGTGGCAGAGAGGATGACACAGACCCCCAGGTTTGAACTGCTTTTCTGTTTTGTTAGATTTGGAGTGTTTGGATCAAACACAAAAATGGATGAATGGATAGCACCTCGTATCGTGGCCATGAGAATGACCTCCTGGCACCCCCAACTACAGCAGGTGGAATGGATCAGGGACCCTAGCACCGCTCTGAAATGCATGGTTACCGTGGCTGCTTTGCACCGAGGCCACGCTGCTCCTATGCAGCGACTGAGCGGAACAGGGATGCTAAGGGAGGCTTATTCCTGGGAGACGGAGGACTCCTCTGAGGGCTGACAGGCTGAAGGACTCCCCAGTGGCCTGCCAAAGCTTCCTTATGCTGCCTGGTCATCTGGGACGATCCCGCCCAAGCTTCCTTCCCTCTTTCCTTCACTCAGCATTGCATCGCAGTCTGACAGCTCTCCCAGCCTTCCTTGGCTCCCTCCCCATTTCCCTCAAAGGCTTTTGCCCTAATAAAATCCTTGCACATTTAATCCCATCCTGGCATCTGAGTCTCAGAGGACCTGGAATAGAGCATCTCATTTACATAAAGAGAGGACGTTGTATGTACGAGTGTCACTGTTACAGATGCCGTGTCTCCATGTTGTTTGTGTAGATAGTTGTTAGAAACACACAGAGACAGGTAGAAGAGGCGTGTAAATGTTTATTTGCAGTGCTGGAAGGAAAGGTATACGTACCTCTAGGTATAGACATATGTAGGTGGGTATAAGTCAAGAGCTATAAAAATACACTTAAACTTGTCATCCAACACTTGGGAACCAATTGCTAATTAGCTGGTGATGTTATCATATATGTGGAAGAGTAATGGATGTGTAGCCATAATAATAATAATCTAGCCGGGCGCGGTGGCTCAAGCCTGTAATCCCAGCACTTTGGGAGGCCGAGGCGGGTGGATCACGAGGTCAAGAGATCGAGACCATCCTGGTCAACATGGTGAAACCCCGTCTCTACTAAAAATACAAAAATTAGCTGGGCATGGTGGTGTGCGCCTATAGTCCCAGCTACTCGGGAGGCTGAGGCAGGAGAATTGCTTGAACCCAGGAGGCGGAGGTTGCAGTGAGCCGAGATCGCGCCATTGCACTCCAGTCTGGGTAACAACAGCAAAACTCCGTCTCAAAAAAAAAAAAAAAAAAAAAAATTTAAAAATAGATTAAAAAAAAAATCTAACATATACATCTTTATTTATACACATGATTTCACCTGATTCTCATAACAACTCTGAGAAGTACATCTTTATTTATACCCGTGATTTCACTTGATCCTCACAACTCTGAGAATTTCAATTATGATCTCTATTTCACAGTTGCAAAATGGAGGCCAAGAGAGGTATTCCAGTAGCGAGCGGCAGAACCTGGATTTGTCAGCAGATAATTGTATGTATATGAAGCTAACCAATGAACATGGATGCATAGAGAAGAACAGGTCGGATAGGTGGGTAAAATACATGTATCTGAACATATGTGGCAGCCATGTGTGGACCAGCAAATAGATTAGGATATATAAACTTTCCCCCACAATCCTGTCTGTAACTCAGGACTCAGGATATACGATTGTGTTTGAACCTGAGCTCAGACTGTGTTTGAACCCCAAGTTCTGCAAACTTATTTCACTGTTCAGCAGTGAAAAACCCCATTGCCTCCCCTTATTCATCTTATCACTTGGATTCTCAGAATCCGAGAATTAGCTCTAGCACTTGGCATCATCAGTAGCAGACAATGATGTATAAATCACTTTGTATTTTGTATAATTGTTCTCATGTCTTGTTTTCAAAATGAAACTGTTCTTGCTAAGATCAATGAAGACTTCCTAGTGGTCCAATCCAATGGACACTTTTCAGTCTCCCTCTCTGTGACATTAGCAGTGGTGAGCACACTCTCCCAAATCTCTTCTCCCTGGCTCCTTTGATGCCACCTTGTTCTGACTTTCTTCTATCTATCTGGATGCCTCCTTCTCAGTCTCCTCTTGGCTGTCCTTTGTCTATTCTGAGGCAGACATTCCTGGTTGCCTACCTAACAGTTTTCTTCCCTTGCTCCTTTCTGATGGAATCCTGATTTTGGCCGAGCATCCCCCTTCCTCTGAGTGGCAATGAAGTTCCTAAGAGTTGAGCCCAGTCCTTGCAATGAATCCTGGTCAGTCTAAACCACTGGTTCTCAAAGTGTGGTCCAGAACTAACAGCATCCACCTCACCTGGGGACTTGTTAGAAATTTGAATTCTCAAGTCTCATTTAAGTCCTATTGAATTGGAAGCTCTGAGGGTGGAGCCCAGCAACCTGTATTTTAACCAGCTCCTAGGACATTCTGATGCATATTCAAATTTGAGAACCACTGGTCCAAGCCAATCATGGTGAGTGGTCTCATTCCCTTTCCAGTAATTGGATTAGGCATGAATATGATAAAATTTTTGCAAACGTGAAATGAGAAGTTTGCTGGAGGAGAAGGTTTCTTTGCTTAGAAAGATTTCTTTGCTTCTAGAAGAGACATGAGGAAGAGATGAGCCCTCTTCATCTGATGAACACTGTGGTGCCGATGTGGTGCCTGGGACTGTGGTAGCCAGGTTTGATCATGAGGAACAGCCTACAGGCAAGCCAGCATGTTAATTAAGAATGGCAGAGCAGAAATATGGAAAAGATCTTCTATGGGTTGAATTGAATCCTCCCAAAAGAAATGCTGACGTCCTCACCTCCAGCACCTCAGAATGTGGCCTTATTGGTATAATAAGTAAGATCATTGCAGATGTAATTAGTTACAGTAAGGTCTTACTCGAATAGGGAGGGCCCTATATGAAGCATGACTGGTGTAATAAGAGAAGAGAGACACTCCAGAAGAGGAGGGCCATGTGATGACAGAGACAGAAGCTGGAGGGATGCATCCACAAGCCAAGGAATGCCGAGGACTGCTGGCAACACCAGAAGGCGAAAAAGTCCAGGAGCAGTCCTCCTTTGCCAGTTTCAGAAAGAGCGTGGCCCCAGTGACACCTTGATTTTGACATCTAGCTTCCAGAACGGTGAGAATACATTGCAGTTTTAAGCCATCCAGTTTATAGGGCTTTGTTATGGCAGCCCTGGGACACTAATACCAGGACCTCATGATCTGGAAAACAACCCTACAGACACTCTGTCCTGAGACCACTTGTTATGTGAAATAACTTCCTTATAATTTAAGCTAGTAGAATAGGGGTATGTTTTTGTTTTTCAATTACTGGCTTGCAGTCGTTTTCTGGTTGATAACCCTTAGGTCTTCATGTTCCTCAGGGTCTGCTCTCGGTCTCCTCTCTTCTGACTTTGTTGCTGGGGAGATCTCATCCACTCTCACAGCTTCAGATACCACACAATGGGCTCCTAATCCTCAAATCTGTGTCCCCAACCTGGACTGCACTGTTGAATTATATATCAAGTTTTATCTAACATCCTTCTCAAACTCAGCATGTGCAATTTCAATTCACTATCAACCACCTCCTACAAGCTGTACTTTCTATGTTTTCTGTTTCAGTGAATGTCACAACTACTGACTCAGGGGTCCAAACAACACATGTGGTGTCATTCCATTTTCTTTCTCTCATGCCTAGAACATCCACAAGTTCTGGGTTGGTTTTGATTGTTTTGTTTTGTTTTGTTTTGAGACAGCGAGTCTCACTTTGTTGCCCAGGCTGGAGTGCAACAGGGTGATCTCGGCTCACTGCAGTCTCTGCCTCCTGGGCTCAAGTGATCCTCCCACCTCAGCCTACGCCTCAGCCTCCCAAGTAGCTGAGATTACAGGTATGCACCACCATGCCTAGCTCATTTTTGTGTTTTTGTAGAGACAGGGTTTCACCATTTTGCCAGGCTGGCCTGGAATTCCTGAGATCAAGCAATCTGTCCAGTATAGCCTCCCAAAGTGTTGGGATTACAGGCATGAGCCACTGAGAGTGGTCAAGTTCTGCTGAGTCTACCTTTTCTCCCTATTATCTGTTGCATTTATCCTCCATTTCCACCTACATTTTTCCTGAAAGTCCCCATCATTTTTGCCTGGGATATTGCAATACCTAACTCTAGCCTTGAACAATTCTCCATGTTACTGATAACTTAAAATGCACCTTTTAATGTTTGGTAGAATTCATGGGTAAAGTCACTTGGGTCTCTAATTTTCTCTGTAGAGATTTTAATTTTTTAAATTACAGATTTAATTTATTTAATAGATACAGGAGGCCAGGCACGGTGGCTCACACCTGTGATCCCAGAGCTCTGGGAGGCCGAGGCAGATAGATCACCTGAGGTCAGGAGTTTGAGCCAGCCTGATCAACATGGTGAAACCCTGCCTCTACTAAAGATACAAAATTAGCTGGGTATGGTGGTACATGCCTGTAATCCCAGCTACTTGGGAGGCTGAGGCAGGAGAATCGCTTGCACCCAGGAGGCAGAGCTTGTAGTGAGCTGAGATCGTGCCATTGCACTCCAGCCTGGCAACAGGAGTGAAACTCTATTTCTAAATAAATAAATAAAAATACAAGATTTTTCAAATTTTCAATTTCTTTTTGTGCCAATTTGGTAACTTGTACTAGGAATGAATGTGTCAATTTCATTTCAATTTTCAATTTTTTTTGGAATTAAATTGTTTGTTACATTTATAACATTTTTAAATACAGAATCTTACTGTATCGCCCAGGCTAGAGTACAGTGGTGAGATCTCGGTTCACTGCAACTTCTGCCTTCCAGGTTCAAGGGATTCTCCTGCCTCAGCCTCCAGAGTAGCTGGGATTACAGGTGTGCTACAGCCACCACCCCAGCTAAGTTTTTCTATTTTTAGTAGAGATGGAGTTTCACCAGGTTGGCCAGTCTGGTCTCAAACTCTTGGCATCAAGTGATCTGCCCGCCTCGGCCTCCCAAAGTGTTGGGATTACAGGCGTGAGCCACTGTGCGCATCCTGTTATAACATCTTTACATTAGTTTTCCAAGGCTATTGCAAAAGAATCCCATGAACTGAGTGGCTTAAAACAATAGAAACGTATTGTCTCGCCATACTGGAGGCTGCAAGTCTGCAACGAAGGTGCCATCAGGGCCATGCTCCCACCAAAATCTAGAGGGAAGAACTCTTCCTTGCCTCTTCCTAGCTGCTGATGGTGGTTGTCAGGCTTTGGCATTCCTTGGCTTGCTGCCGCATCACTCCAGCCTCTGCCTCTGCTGTCACCTGGTGTTCTCCTTGTGTCTCTGTCTGCTCCTCCTCTTATAGAAGGCAGAAGGCATTAGAATATTGGATAAGGGCCCATCCTACTTCTATAGGACCTCATCGCAACTCGATTACATCTGTAAGGAATGTGTTTCTGAAAAAGGTCACATTCTAAGATATCGAGGATTCAGATTTTAACCTATCTTTCTTAGAGGGCACAATTCAATCCATGACAATCTTATTACAATCATAATTAAGGCATTATATCAAAATACTAAAAGCCAAGAAAATCTTTTAAGAAGAATAACAAAATTGGAAGAATTATGCTATTAGTTATCGAGATTTATTACATAATCACATGCATGCATAGATAAATATACCAACGGAACAAAATAGAAAATCCAGAAATAAACTCAAAACACACAGACATTTGATTTAGATGAAGGTGGCACTCCACAGTGATAGTAAAAGGATGGTCCATTTAACATATTGGGCTCCACTTGGGAAAAAAAATATATCTTGATCTGACATCACATCAGTCACAAACCAATCACAAATCAATTCTAGATGAATGATAAATCTAAATGCACAAATTAAAATGATAAAGTTTTTAAAAGAAAATACAGCAGAATACTTTCATGATCTTATAGTAGCAAAGATCTTTTTAGCTGGATACAAAAAACATCAACAATTTTGGTGATCTGTTACATTTGGGGCCCTCTTGAAACACACCTGATTGTATTTACCTCCTTGTGTGGTCCCTTTCCCTTAAATCTTGGCTGAATTTGTGATTCTAATCAATAGAATATGGCTAGGCATGGAAGCTCATGCCTGTAATACCAGCACTTTGGGAGGTTGAGGCAGGCAGATCACTTGAGGTCATGAGTTCAAGACCAGCCTGGCCAACTAGGCAAAACCCCATCTCTACTAAAAATACAAAAATTAGCTGGCGTGGTGGCACATACCTGTAATCCCAGCTACTTGGGAGGCTGAGGCAGGAGAATTGCTTGAACCCAGGAGGCAGAGGTTGCAGTGAGCCAAGATCACGCCACTGCACTCTGGTCTGGGTGACAGAGCAAGACTCTGCTTAAAAAAAAAAAAAGAATATGGAAGGCTGAGAGTGGTAGCTCATGCCTGTGGTAACAGCACTTTGGGAGGATTGCATGCGGACAGGAGTTTGAGAACAGCCTGGGCAACATAGCAAGACTCCATCTCTACAAAAAATAGAATATGGCAGAAGTGATGTTATTATGCTAGTTCCCAGCTATAGCTAAGGATTCAGGACCCTAGAGGGAACTCTTGCCCACTTTCCCGTAAGGCTCTTCATGGTAAATTCCATCATACTTGACATCCCTGCTTACCTTGTGAAGCTCTGGAAGTCCAAGCCTTTTAGGACACCTATTAGATCACCGGTCCAATGGATCACTTGTCTCCAAACTCCTGATCACATCTTCTAAGCTGACCCATTTCCCAGACCCCCCCAAACCCTTTTACATCTCCTCTGGAGCTTCCAATCTATAACCGGCTAGCTTGGCGATATACTCATGTCTGTCCTCTGAGGAGACAGTCTCCTCTGTAGTCTTGTCGTGTAGTTCTGGGGTGAGCCCCCTATGACCATGTTACATATTTAACAAGTGTCTGGGTGATGCTGCTGCTGTCTGGGGATCACACCCGGAGAACCACTGTCTTGATTCTGATCCTAATGACTGCTTTACATGTATTCTCAACTCTGCTGCTGGCAGGATCCCTCTCTACTGTACTCACCTCGCAAAGCCACAACCTGATTGAGTCCAATTATCCACGTTCTCTGCTCCCAAATCTGAGTAGCTGAATGTTCTTGGAGAAAATCAAACTGGAGTGACTGGATTTACTATAAATTCACAGCCTCAAACCACAACGGGTACTAAACGTGTACTGGCAAACCTACACTTCACTTTGAAGAAAGTCCTACTCTCCAAATAATTATTTTATTATTTCCCCTCTTTTTTCTTTCTTTCTTTTTTTTTTCAAAGAGCAGACAGCAGCATCTGCTATTCCAGGAGGTGAGGTGTGGATATTCTGTGAGTATAGTGGCTACTGCCAAATTGACAAGACTTTTAGTCATGTCATTAATGGCTTCAGTAAGATTGATTATTCAGTTTATTGCAAAACCAAGTACATTTTAGAATTTAACAAAAATATATTTTATGAAACATATCTTTTTTAAAAAATGTATGAGAAGTAAGGAGGTGAGCATTGGAAGTAACTGAGAATTGTACAGTTTTAAGTCCCCTCTTTTTTCAAACCTTCCACACCAGTCCCACTTTTCTTCTTGGTTAGATGATCTCATCCTTTGCTTCTATTGAGAAAATAGGAGCCATTGCAAAGGAACCTCTTCATCTTCCTGCCACCAAATCCACAGGTGGACCAGCCCCTTCACCCAGATTCTCACAGGCTGAAATGGAGGAAGGGGGATTCTTTTGAAGGCATCCCCACCGCGGGTGCTCGGGCCCATCCTTGTTGTCTTCTCAAGGACCCTGCCTGCAGTTACCTACCCTTTCCTCTGAATCATCACCATGTTGCCCAGGCTGATCTCGAACTCCTGGGATCAAGTGATTGGCCTGCCTCAGCCTCCCAAAGTGCTGGGATTTCAGGTGTGAACCACCGTGCCTGGCCCACTTTTTTTTTTTTGCGGGGGGGACGTTGCTCTGTTTCCCAGGCTCAGTCATGGTTCACTGCAGCCTTGACCTCCTGGACTCAAGGAATTCTCCTGCCTCAGCCTCCTGAGCAGCCATGTCTACTGCATCACCCTCACAAACCAACAGATTCTAGTGTCTCCTATCACTAAGAAAACACAGAACAAAGAAATCTCCCTTGAAACTGTTCCAAAGGGAAATTTGAAATAGCTTTTAATTTGCCTTTCCCGCTTCTTCACTTTCAATTCTTTCTTTAACTTAGTCTGGCTTCAACACTCATCACTCCGTAAATCTGTCTTTGCCAAATTTACCAGTGGCTGTATACAAATAGCCAATATACACATGAAAAGATGTTCAACATCAGTAGGGAAATGCCAATCAAAACCAAAATGGGATTTTTTTTTTTAAATATATCTATGAGGATGGCTAAAATAAAAAAGGCAGAGAAGAACAAGCAATGGTGAGGGTGTAGAGAAATTGGAACTCTTTATACGTGGCTGTCAGGGATATAAAAAGGGTGCAGCGGTTTTGTTTTTTGTTTGTTTGTTTGTTTGTTTTGATACGGAGTCTTGCTCTGTCGCCCAGGCTGGAGTGCAGTGGCACTATCTCGGCTCATTGCAATCTCTGCCTCCCGAGTTTAAGTGACTGTCTTGCCTCAGCCTCCCAAGTAGCTGGGATTATAGTCGTGCACCACCAGACCTGGCTAATTTTTGTATTTGTCATAGAGACGAAGTTTCACCATGTTGGCCAGGCTGATCTTGAACTCCTGACCTCAGGCGATCCACCTGCCTTGGCCTCCCAAAGTCCTGGGATTACAGGTGTGAGCCACCACACCCAGCCAAATGCAGCTACTTTGGAAAACAATTTGACAGTTTCTTAAAATGTTAAACATAGACCTACCATATGACTTAGCAATTCAACTCTAGATATATACCCAAGAGAAATGAAAACATATGTCCATAGACAAATTTGTATGCCAATGTTCACAGCAGAATTATTCATAATAGTCAAAAAGTGGAAACAACCCAAATTTTCAACAACTCATACATGAATAAATAAAATTTGCAATATCCATACAATGAAATATTAGTCATAAAAAGATGAAATATTGATACATGCTACAACATGGATCCTTGAAAACATTATACTCAGTGACAGATGATGATACAAAAGGCCACATATTATATAATTCTCTTTCTATGAAATATCCAGAAGAGGCAAATCTATAGAGGCAGAAGGTAGAGGAGTGGCTGCCTGGAACTGGGGTTAGGGAGGGTTGTGAGGAGGAGAAAGGGAATGACTGCTAAGAAGGATGAGGTTTCTTTTTAGGGTGATGAAAATGTTGCAAAATTAGATTGTGATAATGGTTGCACAGCTCTGTTAATATACTAAAAACTGCTGTCACTATATACTTTTTTTTTTGAGACAGGGTCTTGCTCTGTTGTCCAGGCTGAAGGGCAGTGGCTCAATCACAGCTCACTGTAGCCTCAGCTTCCTGGGCTCAAGGGATCCTCCTGCCTCAGGCTCCTTGAGTAGCTGAAACTACAGGGTGTGCCACCATCCCTGGTTAATTTTTAAAAACTTTTTGTAGAGATGGGTCTCACTATATGGCCCAGGATGGTCTTGAACTCCTGGCTTCAAGGGATCCTCTTGCCTCAGCCTTCCAAAGCACTGGGATTACAGGCATAAGCTGTTGGGCCTGGCCTACTGTACACTTTAAATCGATGAATTTTGTGACATGTGAATTGTCTCTTGATAAACTTGGGTTTTTTCTTTTAGTTTTTTTTTTCTTTTTTTTTTTTTTGAGACTGAGTCTCACACTGTTGCCCATGCTGGAGTGGAATGGAGCGATCTCCACTCACTGCAACCTCCGCCTCCCAGGTTCATGCAATTCTCTTGCCTCAGCCTCCTGAATAGCTGGGATTACAGGCGCACACCACTACACCTGGCTATTTTTTTTGTATTTTTAGTAGAGACAGGGTTTTACTATGTTGACCAGACTGGTCTCAAACTCCTGACCTTTTTTTTTTTTTTTTTTACTCCTGATCTCTTGATCTGCCCGCCTTGGCCTCCCAAAGTGCTGGGATTACAGGCATGAGCCACCTCTCCCAGCCGCTTAAGTTTTTTTAATAAAGAGACAAGGTCTCACTCTGTCACCCAGGCTGGAGTGCAGTGGTTCAATCACGGCTCACCGCAGCCTCAAACTCCTTGGCTCAAGTGATCCTGCTGCCTCAGTCTCCCCAGTAGCTAGGACTACAGGCATGCGCCACCACACCTAGCTAATGAAAAAAAATTTTTTTTTGTAGCGATGGGGTCTTGTTATATTGCCCAGGCTGAATTTTTAAAAGCGATTGAAAAACCTTACCAGTAGGCTTCACATCACCAATTCTTCTTTTTCTTATTCCACTGCCCTTGACCTTCCAGCAGCATTTAACAGTTTACCATTCTCCTTTTTCTCTTTTGCCTTCCACAAGCCCTCAATCTCCTTTGTGGCTCCTCTAGGCTGGAGAGCCCCAGGCTCTGTGTAGGACCTTCTCATCATCTCCATTGACACTTCATCACTCTGGGAGCCTATCCAATTCAGTCCCATGACTTTAAACAGCATCTGGATGCAGATGACTCAAAAGAAATCTGAATATCCCCTTCTTAGTCTCAGATTCATCTATCCACCACCTATTCAACATCTCCGTATAGTGATCTCATAGTCCTCTCACTCTTAGTATGCTAAAATGTGAGCTTTTCATTCCCATGCTCCCCACCTTACCACCAATCTTACTTCTTCTCTAGTTTTCCCGTCCCAGTAAACAGTAACGCTACTCACAAAACTGTCCAATTCCACCTTGATTTATATATTTTCCTCTACCACTACACCCAATCATTCAGCATGCCCTGTCTGCTACAGCCAAAATGCATTTCAAATTCATCTACTTTTCCTCCTTTTTGACACTGAATTCAAGCCGCCCTCATCTTCCACCTGCAACAGCCTCTTACGGCTTCTCCCTGCTCCTACTCTTTTTATTACTTTCCCAATAAGATCCCTCCTGACTTCTCATGATGTGCCAGGCCCTTTCCCGCCTCAGGCCTTTGAACATGATGTCCGTCTGCCTGAAAGAGGGACTTAACTCTCTATGTGGGTGATCCATTCTGTTTCTTCCTCTCCCAGCTCAAGTCACCTCCTCAGAGAAGCCTTCCCTGACGGTTATTTCTACCTCCACCCCCCATCTCAGTTATTCTCTAACATATCGTGCTGTTTTTTCCTTCATGACACTTACCGCAATCCATAATCATCCTCTGTATTCTACTTTGATCAGTCAACTAATTCCATAGATATCTACTGTGTATCCTCCATGCCAGGCACCGTGCTAGGAGCTGGAAGTAAAATGGTAAGCAAATAGATACAATCTCTGTCCCGAGGAAGCATGCAACTTCGTGGGAGATATAGATAATCATCAAATAATTATACAAATGACAACATGACCACAAACTCTGCTCAATGCTTGGAGGAAAAGCTGCTAGAGAATAAAATACTTTATATTTACTGGGTGTTTATGATGTTCTGGATACAGAGCTGAGTTACAATCTGTCAAGGTAGAGGCTCATGATGTAAAAGTTTACTCATGAGAAAATCAAGCCTGAGTGTAGGTAAGAAACTCAAAGTCGCATAACTAGGTGGTAGCAGAGCCGAGGTTCCACTCTTGCGTGTCTGACTCCGCACCCCTGTTAACATGGTCTTGTCTTGCTACAGTCATTCTTCATTTTCCACCTGCCTTTAGGACTCCTCTCTTCTCAGTCTCCACCATCATATTCACTCTTTTTGCTCAATCCCTAAATGCTGGTGCTTCCTTGGCTTCTGTTCCCAGCCTTCTCTGCCCTGGGTGACTCAGCTGGGCTGGAGCTGAAATCTGTACACCAGTCACAAAGAGGTAGGCAAATTTTGGAGGGCAGTCTGGCACTACTTATCTAAATGACAAGTCAGCAGTTTGGCTCCTAAGATCCCAAAGCAGTTTTTACTCTGGACCTGGAGAATCTCTGGACTAGGAGAATCACCATGGCGTTACCTGTGTGGGGCAAGGCTGGGTAACCTGGGCACCTATCACCAGGTGGGTGCATCCATCAGTATGTGTGGTGGCTGCACAGTGTGGAGTACTCTGTGTCCTTTGGAAGCAACAAATTAGAAATGAACATGAACAGAGCTTAGCGGAAAAGGTAAGAAACAACAGTAGAGCTGTAACAAAGTATTATCTATATAAATTTAAAATGCGTGTACATTAAGACAAAAACACATTTTAAGCCGGGCAAAGTGGCTCTTGCCTGTAATCTCAGCCCTTTAGGAGGCTGAGGTAGGCTGATCACCTGAGGTCAGGAGTTCGAGACCCCCCTGGCCAACATGGTGAAGGCCCATCTCTGGCCAGGCACAGTGGCTCATACCTGTAATCCTAGCACTTTGGGAGACTGAGGTGGGCAGATCACTTGAGGTCAGGAGTTCGAAACCAGGCTGGCCAACATGATGAAACCCCGTCTCTACTAAAAATACAAAAATATTAGCTGGGCATGGTGGTGGGCACCTGTAGTCCTAGCTACTTGGGAGACTGAGGTAGGAAAATTGCTTGAACCCAGGAGGCGGAGGTTGCAGTGAGCCGAGATCATGCCACTGCACTCCAGCCTGGGTGATAGAGCGATACTCCATCTAAAAAAAAAAAGCCCTATCTACTAAAAATACAAAAATCATCCAAGCGTGGTGGTGCTTCTGTAATTCCAGCTACTCGGGAGTCTGAGGCAGGAGAATTGCTTGAACCTGGGAGGCGGAGGTTGCAGTGAGCCAACATGGCACCATTGTACTCCAGCCTGGGTGACAGAGTGAGACTCCATCTCAAAAAAACAAACAACACCAAAAACCCTCCCCCACACACATTTTATAAGAATAATAAGAATATATAAAAGCAAAACCAGCCAGGCGTGGTGGCTCATGCCTGTAATCCCAACACTTTGGGAGGCCAAGGTGGGGTCACTTGAGCCCAGGAGTTCAAGACCAGCCTGGGCAACATAGCAAGACCTAGTCTTTATAAAAAATAAAATCAATAGCCAGGCATGGCGGGGCGCATCTCTGGTCCCAGCTACTCAGGATGCTGAGGTGAGAGAATGGCTTGTGCCTGGGAGGTCCAGGCTGCAGTGAGCCATAATCGCTCCACTATACTCTAGCCTGGTCACCCATAGCAAGACCCTGTGTCAAAAAAACAAAACAGAAAACCAAAACCAAAACAAATGCACACACACAAAGTAAAGCAAACAGAATGGCTTCTTAGCGGGATCACAGGAACAGATACAGTACAAATGGTGCCTGTGTGTTCTGCTTGCAGCAGCAGGCCTACTTTCCAACTGTGAGCCCAGCATAATAATCATTAGAAGTGTTTTTTGTTTTTGTTTTGAGACAGAGTCTTGTTCTGTCATTCAGGCTGGAGTGCAGTGGCACGATCTCGGCTCACATCAACCTCTGTCTCCTGGGCTCAAACAATTCTATTTCAGCTTTCTGAGTAGCGGGATTATAGTCACATGCCACCATGCCCGGCTAAGTTTTGTATTTTTAGTAAAGATGGGGTTTCACCATATTGGTCAGACTGGTCTCGAACTCCAGAACTCAGGTGATCCACCCTCCTCAGCCCCCAAAGTGCTGGGATTACAGGTGTGAGCCACCGCGCCTGACCTCAGCATAATAAGCATTAAATTTCCTCCTTTTCTTCTAAAAAGTGTTCTCGTTGGTATGATAAATAAATGGTGACTATAAATATGAAAATAAGAAGAATAAAGAAATAAGAGCGAATTTACACAGACCTCACATTCTTCAGAGGTGACATGAACTGGGGACTACACTTAACCCTCTGCCCCTGAAATCCAAAACAAAACAAAACAAACCACCAGAACAAGAGTAAGCAAACAAAACCAGAAAAAAAAAAAAAAAAAACACCATGATTTACACAATACTTAGGTCTTCAAGTATCTGTTTACAGGAACTGACTCACTTGGGCTGAAGATGGTTGGTGTATGGGAACAGGGACTCCAAGTATCTCCATTTGGATTCCAGGCGCAGAAAGGCACATCAGGTGCACTGGGAGGGGTGAGGTGGGAGAGTAGGGGTAGCTGGCAAAGAACAAATCATAAGAACTTCTGAGCCTCTGGGAGAAAACTCCCCATAAAGGAGACTGGTATGGTGAGGTGCATCCAACGACAGTGCCTGGCAGTCAAAGGAGGGCAGGGATCTAGGTACTTTCAAGGCAGATGGTTTAGAGGACCTCTCAGAATCCAGTGGATGGCAGGTTGCATGCTGGGAGCAAGGGCTCTGAGGGTGGAGCTGAAGATCTGGGGTGAACTGTTATGCTGTGAGTCACTATGACAGCCTCCTAGCCAGCAGGGAGGAAGCATTCTCCTTCCGAACCTCCCAGAAGACAGCCACGTGGCACCACACCTGCACTGCCTGCAGCTTCTGTTGCACCTGGGGCAGAGCTATGCTTGGCTGCCGACACCTGTGAGAAGGCAGGCATGGTGGACCTTCTCCAAAGGTGGGATCAGTCATTAACAACTCAGATTGATTCATGAATGTGGGTGAAGGCTTTTTAAGATGCCAGGAGTTCTTGGGGACGCATCTTTGTTTGCAAGGATCTCTGAGTGGGGAATCTGAGCTAATAAAATTGATATTTGGCTGGGCACGGTGGTTTACACTTGTAATTCCAGCACTTTGGGAAGCTGAGGCAGGCAGATTCACTTGAGGTCAGTCAGGAGTTCAAGACCAGCCTGGCCAACATGATGAAATCCTGTCTCTACTAAAAATGCAATAATTAGCCAGGCATGGTATTAGGAACCTGTAGTCCCAGCTACTTGGAAGGCTGAGGCAGGAGAATTGCTTGAACCTGGGAGGCAGAGGTTGCAGTGAGCCAAGATCACACCATTGCACTCCAGCCTGGGTGACAAAATAAGACTCCATCACAAAAAAAAATTGCTATTTCCCTGTGAATGTAGTAGCATTTGTTCCCATGAACTGGTGAGACCAAGGGACAGCCAGCTGACACTGTCACAGTAAAAGGAATCATCTCTCACTTAGTCTCCTCAAGCTGAAGCCCCCGTGTTATCATAGACTCTGTCTCCTTCATCTTTCAAAATTAATTGATCCCCAACTCCTGTTCAGCTTTTTGATACGTTTCTAATCTATAAATATTCTGTGGCTGTGGCTACTGTGCTTGTTCAAGCCCTATCATTTCTCTTGTGATGTGATGTTTAACTTTATTTATCAACTTGATGGAGTCATGTGGTGTCCAGAAATTTGGTTAAACATTATTATGGGTTTTTGGATGAGATTAAGATTTGAATCTGTAAGCCAGGCACAGTGGCTCATGTCTGTAATCCCAGCACTTTGGGAGGCTAAGGTAGGCGGATCACCTGAGGTCAGGAGTTCAAGACCAGCCTGGCCAACATGGCAAAACCCCTGTCTCTACTAAAAATACAAAAATTAGGCTGGGCATGGTGGCGTTTACCTGTAATCCCAGCTACTTGGGAGGCTGAGACAGGAGAATCTCTAGAACCCGGGAGGCGGAGGTTGCAGTGACAGTGAGCCAAGATCATGCCACTGCACTCCAGCCTGGGTGACAAAGCAAGACTCTGTCTCAAAAAAAGAACGAAAACGATTTGAATCTGTAGACTGAGTAAAGCAGGGAGAGTGTCCTCTCTAGTGTGGGTTAACCTCTCATTCCATCAGCTGAAGACCTGAATAGAACAAAAAGGCTCACCACCCCTTGAATAAGAGAGAACTCCTGCCTGACGGCTGTGAGCTGGGACAGTCATTGTTTTCTGTATTTTGGATTTGAACTGAAACATCAGCTCTTCCTTGACCTTGAACCTGCTGGCTTTCTGATAGGAACTTGCACCATCAGCTCTCCTAGTTCTCAGGTCTTTGGTCTTAGACTGGAATTACACCATCAAATCTCCTGGGTCTCCAGCTTGCCATCTGCAGATCTTGGGACTTCTTAGCCTCCACATCCTGTAAGTCAATTCCTTATAATAAACTCTTTATATCCTTATAAATATATACATTCATCCTATTGGTTCTGTTTCTCTGGAGAACCCTGATGCACTTGGATTACTGCAGTAGCCTCCTGAAGAGTCTCCCTGTCTTAATAAGCCATTCGGCCTTCCACATTGCCTTCACAGTGATAAACAACCTAATTAGGACTTTTCCTTTTTTTTTTTTTTTGGAGACATAGTCTTGCTCTGTTGCCCAGGCTTGAGTGCAGTGACATGATCTTGGCTCACTGCAACCTCTGCCTCCCAAGTTCCAGCGATTCTTGTACCTCAGCTTCCTGAATAGTTGGGATTACAGGCGCCTGCCACCACACCCAGCCAATTTTTGTATGTTTAGTAGAGACAAGGTTTCTACTGGTCTCAAAGTGACCTCAAGTGATCTGCCTGCCTTGGTCTCCCAAAGTGTTGGGAATACAGGCGTGAGCCACCACGTCTGGCCTTGAATATGCCTTTTTTTATATCTAGCTTCCTTCAACGACTTCCCATGCCTCCGCGATAACATCAAAACTTTTTGGCACCTACACAAATTTCTTCATGATTAACCACTAACCTGTGCCTTCCTCTTACCTCTGTCCACATGCATAAATTTCAGTCTCACTGAACTGCCAGCAGTTCTTCAAAAGGGCCTGGTCACCTCTTCTTCCCTTTTTTTGGCTCAAATTCCTCCTTCCTGAAATGCCTGTGCAGGACATGGCCCATAGCTGGTCTAAGGGCTTGACAGCCTGGCTCAGAGACTGCAAGGGCAGCTAACTTTTATTTCAGTTCCATACACTGAGTTCAGGAGTGTGCATGGCCAGGCAGTGCTGGAGAGTCTGAATCAGGTTTTATCATGACTTAAAGTATTGTGTGCAAACGGGAGCCTGCAAACTACTCTAAGATGATCACGCATGCTGCGTGGGTCACGTGCTGAATGCTCTAGCCTTGTGTGTAGGTATGGATATGTGTATGTGAGTGTGAATGCAAGCAGATTTATCAGAAGCTAAGTGTTAAGGCCCCTCATTTGCACAAATCTCTTCCAAGGCCCTTAAAAGATGAGCGTATGGCTGGGTGCAGTGGCTCACGCCTGTAATCCCAGCACTTTGGGAGGCTGAGGCAGGCAGATCATCTCAGGTCAGGAGTTAGAGACCAGCCTGGCCAACATGGCGAAACCCCATCTCTACTAAAATACAAAAATTAGCCAGGCATGATGGCAGGTGCCTGTAATCCCAGCTACTCAAGAGGTTGAGGCAGGAGAATTGCATGAACCTGGGAAGTGGAGGTTGCGGTGAGGAGAGATCATATCACTGCACTCCAGCCTGGGTGACAGAGCAAACTCTGTCTCCATAAAAAATGTTTGCTGTATTTTTAATTTTATTTCATTTATTGTTTTTGAGACAGAGTCTCACTCTGTGGCTCAGGCTGGGGTGCAGTGGCACAATCTCGGCTCACTGCAAACTTCACCTCCTGGGTTCAAGTGATTCTCCCATCTCAGCCTTCCGAGTAGCTGGGATTACAGACATGCACCATCACACCCGGCTAATTTTTGTATTTTTAATAGAGATGGGGGTTCACCATGTTGTCCAGGCTGGTCTCGAACTCCTGACCTCAGGTGATCTACCCACTTTGGCCTCCCAAAGTGCTGGGATTACAGATGTAAGCCACCACACCCAGCCTTTATTAGGTTTTTAAAATGTGTAATTTGCTGATTTCTTTTTTCATTCTAAATAAATATTCACATTGTCCTTAATTGTATACTTATATTTGTATTATTCTTCTTGAAAAGGGCTCTCCATAAGCTTCATGCCCACAACACCTTGGAGAAATTCAGGCTTCCAGAAAATCTAATGTGACTCTTATTTATTCCGAAGCACTCACTTGCACTGTCCTGGGAAAGGGTGTTGGTGTCTCTGCCATGTGTGCCAAATCAGCTGGCTTCCTTCCCAGTCTGTAAATAAGAAGCCTGGCTTGATTAACCCAAGTGGGGCCTGCATTTTATTAAAAATAATAATTAATAATTATTATTGGCTGGGCATGGTGGCTCACATCTGTAATCCCAGTACTTTGGGAGACCAAGGTGGGCAGATCACTTGAGGTCAAGAGTTTGAGACCAGCCTGGCCAACATAGTGAAACCCCTTCTCTACTAAAAATACAAAATTAGCTGAGTGTGGTGGTGGGTGCCTGTAATCCCAGCTACTCAGGAGGCTGAGGCATGAGAATAGCTTGAACCTGGGAGGCGGAGGTTGCAGTGAGCCCAGATTGTGCCACTGTACTCCAGCCTGGGTGACAGAGTGAGGCTCCACGTTAAAAAAAAATTATCATTAGCAATAATTATGATTGCTATCATTCTCTCTAGGGATAGAGTTTCCTCAGTCCCACGTTTTCCCCACAGAGTTGAATTAAATCGCTCTGAGGCAGTAGTCTTAGTTTCCTATCGAAAACTTATAGCAGGGAAAGAAAGGCAAAGATGATAGATGTCTGGACTATGCCCGGATCTCAGGAAAAAAAGATACTTGCTTTCACCTTTGAACAACAAGGTTCAAGGAGATGCAAGATCCTTGGGGTTTTGGGCTGGCAGGACCTTTGAGGCTGTCCCCCTTTTTTGGAAAGGCTCCGCTAGTAGGAGGCCCTAAGGAGCCAGGTGACAGCGGGTGGCTGCCAAGAAGCTTTACCATGCGGCATGCTAGCTCCGGCTTCTCTTTCAAGACCCGCAAAGGTCAAAGTCAGTCCCCGCCTGCAGGGATAGAGAGATATGTGCGGGGAGCAGCTGGGTTTCCCAGTCTCCTGGGTCCCACTAACCGGGAGGCACGAACCTCGAGCCCATCAAGCACAGGGGTTGACATAAACTCTGGTACTGAGCCCCGAGGGGCTGCTCTGTACAGAGTCCCCAGTGAGCCAAAAATGGAGAGAAATACAACATCGTACAGCTCATTCCTGGAGCTTGCCTCCCTCTATCTTCCCCATTCCCACAGCCAACGGAGTAGCTTGGCTAACAATTAAGTACAGTAGCAATTTAAAACTGTCTTGAGGTGGGTGCCCCGACCAGCTGAACAGGCTGCTGTTTACTCTGGCAAGGCTCAGCTCCCCAGCCCGCCCTGATGCTGGCACTGAAGACTCCTCCATAAAACACCCTGTAAAAGAAGCTCCAGGGGCCAGCGAGCCAGGCTTGTGACTGGGACCTCCGTCCTCAGATCTTCTCTCTTGGTTCTGGAACCCAGGACACTCGGTGCTTGCCTTACCCCATGTACCAGGGGCCTTGTAGATTTACAGGGGACCCCAGATCATCTGCAGGACCTCCAGACTTCCAGGTGGATAGATTTCAGAGCATTGACAGCGATCCTACCCAGGCACTCTGCAGAGGAAGCCAGCTGTGGTGGAGCGGAAGGAACACTAGATTTGGAGCCAGTAGCCTCGAATCTCTATCCTGGGCCTTTCACTTGCCAGCCGTGAGCACTGAAGTCAGTGGCCTCAATGTCCGGTCCCTGAGCAGCAGCATCTGTGCCACTTGGGAACTTGCTGAAATGCCAGTTATTAGGTTCCACCTCAGACCCGCTGAGTCAGAAACTCAAACTTAAAACCCTGCATGCTGTGTTTTAACCAGCACTTCGCGCGAATCTAGCGCACACACAAGCTGCAGAGCACCCTGCGGTCATTTCCCTTGTCGGAGACTTACTTTCCTTCATCTGGAAAATGGGGAGAAGAAGTCTGTTTGCAGGGTTGTTGCGTTAAAGAGGAGACAGCATGAAGCACTCAGCACCACATCTTGTCACACGAGGGGCTCTGCAGTGCCGGCTGCAGTGGAGAGCTGAGGGTCCAGGGTGGACCCGGCACCTTAGCCCTTACTCTCTTTCTGTGGAGGAGGGAGGTCTCTCGTGTGGCTCAGGCTTTAAGGGATTCTAAAGCCAGACCCCATCTCAGCAAGCACCACAGACACTGAGGAAGCTGGTGCCCCCAAAGGTCTCACTAAGCCACAGGCTGGAAGGAAAAAGAAAAATCATAACAAAAGCAGGTAAGAGATCAGAAGACAAGAGAAGGTAGCCAGGCATGGTGGCTCATACCTGTAATCCTAGCACTTTGGGAGGCCGAAGCAGGTGGATTGCTTGAGATTGGGAGTTTGAGACCAGCCTGGCCAACATTGCAAAATCTTGTCTCTACAAAACATACAAAAATTACGGGCATGGTGGTGCGTGCCTGTAATCCAGCTACTCAGTGAGGCAGGAGAATTGCTTGAACCTGGAAGTGGAGGTTGCAATGAGCCGAGATCATGCCACTGCACTCCAGCTTGGGCAACAGAGCAAGACTTTGTCTCAAGAGAAAAAAAAAAGCAAACAGCTGGGTGTGGTGGCTCACATCTGCAATCCCAGCACTTTGGGAGGCTGAGGCAGGCGGATCACCAGGTCAGGAGATCGAGACCATCCTGGTCAACATGGTGAAACCCCGTCTCTACTAAAAATACAAAAAAATTAGCTGGGCGTGGTGGCATGCGTCTGTAGTCCTAGCTACTGGGGAGGCTGAGGCAGGAGAATTGCTTGAACTAGGAGGCGGAGACTGCAGTGAGCTGAGATCACGCCACTGCACTATAGCCTGGGCAACAGTACAAGATTCCATCTCAAAAAAAAAAAAAAAAACAACAGAAAGCCAAACACCTCATGTTTTTACTCAATGAGAACACATGGACACAGGGAGGGGAACATCACACACCAGGGCCTGTTGTGGGGTGGGAGGGCTGTGAGGGGGATAGCAGGGGGTGGGGGGATTGGGGAGGAATAACATTAGGAGAAATATCTAACGTACATGATGGGAGAATGGACGCAGCAAACCACCATGGCATGTGTATATACCTATGTAACAATCCTGCACAATCTGCACATGTACCCAAGAACTTAAAGTTTATATATGTGAAAAAAGGCAGGAGAAGGTGAGAGTGAGAAGAAGAAGTTGTGATTGGTAAACCTAAAATACTGTAGACAATTATTTAGTTGACTTTGGTGCCAATGGTCACCTACTTGTGGAAACCCCTGTAGCTGTGGACTTGTAACCAGCTAGAAAGTCTTCTTGTCCGTGTCGCTGCTTCCAGACAGCGCAGTATCTAACCCAGGCTGCCATAGCCTCCCCATCTTGCCTGCCCTTTTGTTGAAACACCCTTGTTCCTCATCTTCACCATCATCAAGTGTTGATTAGGAACCTACTGTGTGCAGGGTGCCAGCAATAGTAATACGCACTCACTGGCCTCTAAAGCAGAGGGGCCCGTATTTGGCTTCCCTGGGCCACACCGGAAGAAGAAGAATTATCTTGGGCCACACCTAAAATACACTAACACTAATGATAGCTGATGAGCTAAAAAAAAAAATCCCCCCAAATCTCATAATGTTTTAAGAAAGTTTACAAATTTGTGTCAGGCTGCATTCAAAGCTGTCCTGGGCTGCATACAGCCCATAGGCAGTGGGGTGGGCAAGCGTGCTCTAAAGTATTACAGGCTGGTACCCTGGGAGAAAAAGTGTGTTCCGGCACAGAAGACAACCCGTATCTCTCACCTGGAGATGCACTGGTTGCTGAATGGCTGTGGGGCATGGGTGTGGCCCTGGGGATCCTCTTTAGACGTTTGTGAGAAAGAGGAGGAGAGAAGTGAGTAGCCCGGTGCACATGGGTGGGCTGCAGACCCCCACATCTCCTGGAAGACACAGACAAGGCAGGTGACACGGCTGTTTATTTTATGGTTCAGTACCTGGCTCTCCCCAGTCATTAGGAGACAACTACATCCCACAGGCAATGAGAACCCAGAAACCTAGAACCCCAAGGAAGGCTTGGGCCCCAGATCTTCACCTTAAGTGTCCATCCTTCTGCCTCTGGGTAAGACTGTTCTCAAATAACCCGGAAGTCTGCTTTCTATGTTAATGTTCTTCAGAACCTTCTCTGTTTGAGTGGCTCCAACTGCTTAAAAAATCATAAAAGTAGCGACTGTGTATTATCTACCGTACGCCAGGCACTGTGCTGTGCACGCTGCTCAGCACACCCATGAACCATTCAGTCCTCATCATAGCAAGGAAGAAGCAAGCTATTCATCTTTGTTTTTACAAGTGGGAAAAACTGAGACTGAGGAAGGGCGAGCAACTTACCCAAGGGCACATGAGAAGGAGCAGGTCCAGAATATAAACTCGGTTCTTATTTCAAAGGTCTTTCCACAATAAGCTGCTAAGGGTTCGACTATATTTACCACTTGTTCAATTGTTCAATTAACATATATTTTTGTTATTTATTTATTTATTTTTGAGATGGAGTCTCACTCTGTCACTCAGGCTGGAGTGCAGTGGCTCAGTCTTGGCTCACTGCAACCTCTACCTTCTGGGTTCAAGCGATTCTCCTGCCTCAGCCTTCCGAGGAGCTAGGATTACAGGCACGTGCCACCATGCCTGGCTAATTTTTGTATTTTCAGTAGAGATGGGGTTTCACCATGTTGGCCAGGCTGGTCTCGAACTCCTGACCTGAAGTGATCTGCCCATCTCAGCCCCACAAAGTGCTGGGATTACAGGCGTGAGCCACTGTCCCCAGCCTCAGTGAACATATATTTTTGAGCACCTACTGTGTGCCAGACATTGTGCTGGGCACTATAGCTAAACTGAGTTCCTTCTGCTTCAGTATAAGCCAGCTATTTCTTATCCTAGTTATTAGGGAAATGCATAAAAGTTGACTAATGATTGATTTCCTCTATTATTTAGGTAGTTGAGTCAAATATGGTAACATGAAAAACTTGAAAAAATGGTTTTGGGTCCTTGATTCTATCTGTTGCTCCTATGCATCCCTCCCCCAGCTGGGAGAAAGATCAGAGTTATCTCTGAATATACGGGAGAGCCAGGGAAGGTCTTCAAGGGCCAGGACGAGCAAGTATCCTGCAGGGCCCACTCCTGGTGCCTGGACGTGTGTGAGATGTAACTTTATCCAAGCGTATCTAGACATCCCTCAACTAATGGGTGTCCTCAGGCCCTTCCCTTCCGCCATTCTGTACACACACACACACACACACACACACACACACACACCCTGTTCTGATACAGTCAAGGAGCTCCAACAAGGGCAATCTCGATTGGCCCAGAATCATGGGTCCTTTGGTGCTGGGACACGTCACAGGTTTGCCCTGCCATCTGCTGCTAAGCAAAGTTTTGCATTCCCTTTCCTCCGACACTACCACTTAAGGTCCGCTTTTGGCCATCAAGAAACCCCAGGGGCTGCTGAATAACTAGGGGTAAAAATAAGGAAGTCAAGAGGGGACAAAATGGCAGATTTGTTTCTCTTCATGCCATAGAGACCTGCAGAAATGGGACTTGTTAAAGAAGACTCTGAGTGTGTCATTTTTATGGAAGCAGGCTGGCTTGGCCATGGACTGTCTTACAGGCTTTCGGAGTTGGCCTGGGAAAGGGGCATGGTGAGCCTTGGTTAGATTGCTATTTTCACACCTGCTGTCTGCTGAGGATGGCTCCTCTCCATGCTAGATGGGCCCAGGAGGGGACAAATCAATGAACCTTCTGGTGATTGACAGTTCACCCCCCCTTAGGCTGCCTGGTTCCTAAATTAAGGGGACAAGATTGCTCAGGATCCCACTGATGGGTTAAAAGGTTTCCTTCCCTTCCTGTAGAACAGTGATCAACTTCCCCCTAGGCTCTTAAAAATTATACAATTCAAAGGGAAGCAGTGGAGACCTAGGCTGCCATGACTGTGCCCTAAAAAAGCAATTTAAGAGGAAAGGCTCAGCAAAGGGCTTTAATAAAGGAATCTCTCTCTGGAGAATGAAGCTGAGCTGATGAACTGAACAGAAGATGCTCTTGGCATTAGGCCCTTTGAAAATGTCTGTTGCTGTAAGCCCCAGATCCTGGATGCTATGGGAGCTTAGAAAAGACAAAGAACTGTGGGTTGGTCGTAGGTGGACACGCATCGCAATGCCTTTGCTTTTGTGCCTAGAGAGCTTGACTCCATTTATTATTAAATAGCCATGTATGAAGTACCTGATATAGCACATGCTAAAAAGCTAGCTGTGCCCTCAGGCTCTGATTGTCAAATCTGTAAACTTTCTCCCAGGAGGAGGGACTTGGGAACTTGTGTCTAACTCCGTTCTCCCCGTCTGGCTCTCTGTATTTGTGTTGCTCACTCTCCACATCTCACTAGAAAACTGTCGAGATGTGAATAAAGTCTGTGCTTGAGTAATGGCATTGTGCCAATGTTAATGTCCCGGTTTTGATAACTGCGTTATGGTTATGTAAGATGCCAACTTCAGGGCAAGCTGGGTGAACGGTATGTGGGAATTCTCTGTACTATTTTTTCAATGTTTCTGTAAGTCTAAAATTAGTTCCAAATAAGAAGTTAAAAGTCTCCCTAGGAGTCTTGTCAACTCTCCTTTCCCATCTCTCTCGCTGTCGTCATTTTGTCTGTCTTTCTATCATCGTTTTAGTATCTCTTTGCCCTTTCTCTCTGCCTATCTCCCTTTCTCAGTTTCTGTCTCTGTCCTTCATCTCTCCTTCCCACAAAAAACTGCTCTCCTCCCAGACTGGACCTCCTCCCATGTGAACATCTAATCAGTCACCAAATTCTGTTGCTAAACTTCCTGAATAGCCGTCAGCTCTTCCCTCCTTTCTAGTGCCACTTCCAAGGCGCCTGGGTCATAGCATTACCGCCCATACTTAGAGTCACCCAGATTCCTCCAAGAGCTCCTCATTGAACTTCCCACCTCTTGAATGGGCTCAGCTAGTTCACTGTCTACCCTCTTGCAGCTCCAATTAGGTCACTTCCCCGGTTAACACCACCTCTGGCTCTGTGTTGCCTACTGCAAAGTCCCCAACCAAGCTTCATCATAATCAGGTCCCTATTTCCCCAGCGCCCACTCTCTCCACCAGTGGCATTAACTAGCTCAAATGAGTCCCAAAGCAAAGCCCAACAGGGATTCGATTCTGTTCCACAATCATGGTGCTTCTTTCTCCTGAAGGCAAGAAGGTGGGTTTGCATATAGAAAGGTGGGCTGGGTATGGAGAAGGTAGAGGGAACAGAGACGGAATTTTATTTCAGTACCTGCAGGAGGAGCCTACCAAAGAGAAGGAAGGAATCCTGTAGGCCACTGTGGTCACGTGGTCTTTGTGGTCTGGTTGCTGCTGTGCAGAGACTACAAGTGATGCTAAAGCAGCCTGTGTCTTCCAGGTGGATGGGAAAATAGACTGGGGTCAGGGCAGAAACTGTGGCCTCATCCAGCCACACCCACATTTTGTCCCTTTCAACTGCCAGCTTTCAGCAATGACACCTCTAGCCCTGTCATTGAAACGAGCTCAATGCGTATGCTTTAAAAGCTCACAGTTCCTGTGCAATGCAGAGGTTGTGTATTCCCAGTTTTATAACTGCCTACCCTCTCCTCAATCTTTTATGTTTCAACAATACCCAACACCTCACAATGTAGTAGCCACTGGGGGCAAGTGTTGATAAGTTTGTATACATGAATTCAATGAATATTTAAAGGCTACCTCCAGGGTGGGTAGGAGTCAGGTTGTATGCATTCCCAGGCACCTACAGCAAAGTAGGTTCCTGCAGCTTTGAAGGTAGTCAATCTACAAAGGGACACAGGTGCTGGCTGTTGGGAATGAGCACACACTGGGAGTCCAAGCACATGAAAATGAACACGTGAAAATGGCAAAGCGATCTGAGGGGATATTGACAGAGCAGGACCAAATCTGCTATAAAAAGGAGGTGTTGCAGTTCTAGAGAGGGGGCGCCCAGAAAGGACCTCCTTGAGAAGAATGACATTTGAATAAGAACCTGCAGGAAGTATGTGCCAGCTATGCAGGTATCCCTAATTTCCATCAGAGTGCCTGGTATGCAGCGCCTACTCCATATTGTTTGCAAAATAGCTGAATAAATGGATGAACAATGAATGATGTCTCATGTTTCCTTTCACTGGCATAAGAAGGATCCCAGGCTCCTGGACCCTACTTTGAGATCGGATGCTGGAGCAGGTGGCTTGCACCACCCAGGAGGTCCAGCTGCAGGCCTCCTGCATTGTCTCTCCTGCTGACCTCGCAGAGCTGGAAGAGAAATTCGCATTCCAAGTCGCACAGCATCCTGGTGAAGAAAACACTCCAAGTGTTGGAGAGTTGCAAACTTGCTGGGTGCGTGTGGGCTGCCTCGGGAGCAACAAATGAGCCTGTGCAGATGGCGCTGAGATAAACGGCGCCATCTTTTTACTGTAGCAGTACAGTCGTAATTTTCCAGAGACATTTATTAGGCAGCGTCTCCCTTCTGCGGGACGGTGCTGTGGCTGGCGCGCAGAAGTGCTGCAAGCAAGGTGGAGCGCGGAACCCAGTGCTAATGGCATGATGGGCACCCAAATCTCTCCCATTTCTTTCCTCTCATTCTCGCGTCTGACAATTTATAGGTTAGTGTGATGCTTGAATAGCTGTGTCTCTCTAGTAATATGTATTCTTCATAAGTATTCCCTGCTGTGGCATATCCTAAAAGAACTCCATCAAATAATTATCTTCTCTTTTATTTATTCTCCTTCTTTTCACTTGATCTGCATCACTATAAAATATTCCGATGGTCTCCTCTGAATAGAAAGTCTTCTTTGTGATTGTAAAGTGTATTTATATACAGTATTAAATCCACACTCGGTGACTCTTCATCACAGCACTTGCCTGCTTGCTTGATTTGACAGAGCTCTGGGCCATGCCGGGGTTGACGAGGTCCCACTACTTCCTGTTGGGAGATGGGAAGCTGGGGTCTTTGAGGCCACTGGCTTGGCCACAGGCCCCAGTGGTATGGAGAGGCCAGCTCAGGAACCTATGTTTAGCTTTAGCTTTCCCTCAATACACCTTGACCTTGAGAAAGCAGCCATTCCCCCAGAATCCCCAGGGAGCGTCCTTCTCCATGGGAGTCTTGGTCCAACTCTTCCCTCTTCTCAGAATCTAGAGAAAGTGAGAGCTCACTGTAGACCACAGCATCTGTGTCTGGGTCCTGGTGACTTGCTGGCTTTCGTGTCCTCCAGCCCTTTCATGTGCACTTTGCTTCTCTAACTAGACAGAAAGCTCCCTGTGGACAGGCACAAGATCATCCACTTCTTTTGATTTCCCCAAAGCCTCTAGCACAGAGCTGGATGATCAACTTACAATGAACGGTAAATAGGTATTGCCTTGAGTCCCTTTCTAAGAAGCATTGCTGGATTAGGGCCTTCATTCCAGGTTCCTGATGCTCATATTAACTCGCACATTTAATATATGGCTTTGCCATATGTTTAAAAGTCTCTTCAACCAGATGACAAGCCCCTGTAACATTTCGCAATCTCAGGACTGGAAGCCTCCTCAGGGGTCTTACTGTCCCCCTTACATCCAATATATAAATACAAATCCCGGAATTTCTCTTGCTCTTTTTTCATTCTCTCAATGCCCAGATTATATAACTGGAATCAGAAAGATGCAAAAAATAATCTAGAAAGAGAACATATTTAGAGTCAAGACACCTGGGTTCTAGTCAATTCCTTCTGAGAGTCACAGAACCTTTCTGGCCTTTAGTTTCCTCATCTATAAAACATAGAAATACTGGCCGGGCGCAGTGGCTCACGTCTCTAATCCCAGCACTTTGGGAGGCTGAGGTGGGTGAATCACAGGGTCAGGAGTTCGAGACCAGCCTGGCCGACATGGTGAAACCCCGTCTCTGCTAAAAATACAAAACATTAGCTGGGTGTAGTGGCAGGCGCCTGTAATCCCAGCTACTCGGGAGGCTGAGACAGGAGAATCGCTTGAACCCGGGAGGCGGAAGTAGCAGTGAGCTGAGATTGTGCCACTGCACTCCAACCCTGGAGACAGAGTGAGACTCCATTTCAAAAAAAAAAATATGGAAATACTTATAAAGTTACAAAAGCTAAAGATCTAAATGTCATTTGGCTCAACCTTCTGCCTCCAGATAAGTATCTGCATAACCTGGAAAGGCTGCCAGAGGGGGAATCCCAACAACTTTACTTAACAGCTTTACCTGTGTCCTCACCTAGGGCATAACCACCCTGGAGTTAAGAATGTCATCCTTTTGCCTCTATGTCTTGCTTGCAGTTCAGGCATAATCTCTGTGTTATTCAGCTGCTTACCAGGCAGAATGCAGGTATTTCTCCTTTCATCCTCTGGAGCTGAGAAGGGGAAGGTTAGAGAGAGGGCCGGGTGTGGACCTTCCGGGGGAAATAGTTCTCCATCCAGCTCTGCATCGGGAACACCTATGGAGCTTTCAACACCTGCACAAGCCAGGGGCACATCTTAGATCTGTTGGATTGGGGCCTCTGGGGATTGGGTCCCTGCATCTGTGCTTTTCAAGAGTGCCCCCAATTGATTCTGAAGCTCCAGCAGAGTTCGAGGGTCATGTGGGGATCCTATGGCCCTTCTCCTCACCCTCTACCTCTGTAGGTAGGAATTGGGAATACCTTCGGGGTCTCAGCTTCCTCTATCACTGGGTTTTGGTGGTAGGAATTATGAACAAGGCAGATAACAGCCTCCACTTCAGGATCACAGCAGTGGCTGAGAACCACAGCCTCGGGACAAGCCCAGGGCAGCAGAGAAGGTCCAACACCAAGAGTGGGGATGAGTGGGAGGCCAGCCCTTTTCCTCCCTAATGGACCATGTGATCTTGTATCCTGCCAGCACTGCCTGGAGCAGCCGTCACCCACACCGACTGCCTAGCAAGTTGGGATGACACAGTGCTTCCTCTCCTGGTCACCTGTGGAGTACATTCTTCTGATGTCCAGCTCACGTAGATTGCCAAGTGTGTACAGGCTGGCTGCTAAGATCAGGTAGCTTCCCTGCCTTCTAGAAGCTTAATAGGTATAGCAATGCCTCATCCTTCATTCCACCCTCAAGCCTCAGCCTCTGCTTTTTGTAGAGAACTTCTCAATCCCAAAGCTCCTGAGGCCTGTCTCCTATAGACCCTACTGCTGGGTTTCCATAGCCTACCCAAGGTCCCTGCCCTCCAGAAGAGGCTGAATGTGCCTTAGACCACAGTATGAAAAGGGTCTTTGTCTTAGCTCTTGGGGAAGGAGTGACATGGCCACTCACGGTCATCCCTCATAGGGTTTCACATTTTAGGCCAGACCCCTCTTCTATACCTGCCTCTGTGTCTTACCTGGTCTCAATGACCTTCCTAACTCTCCTGTGTACATTTCTGGCCTTCCTGGCTTCTCCAACCCAAGCTTCTCCCATTGCCTTCTTGACTTAGGCAGAGATTCCTTATTTCCAGTCCCCTCTCCCACCTCTCAACCTGTCCCCTTGGCCTCTCTCTGAATGCAGGAAAGTTGAGCACAGGGAGTGCCAAGTGGGGTTTCCCATCTCTTTCAGAATATTCTTCTGGAAAGGAAATTTCCGAGCTCCCCCAAACGCAGCCTGGGGCATTGCCATGGAAGGTGGCCTGGTAGATGAGAGGTGCCTGGGCACAGGCATCTTCTGGGGAGAGCCAGGGTCTTGAAGCATTCTCTCCTGTCACAACCAACTTGCCCTGTTCCCAGGAGGTTCCCTTTCTACAGCCAACCATTCTCCTCTATCTTATCCAAGGCTGGAGGGCCAGTTGCAAGCTCCAAAAATGAGGTGGAAAGAAATGCCTTTCTCCTAGCACTGCGGTGTGCTCTTCTCACCCAGGGAACCTTCCAGGCACCACTGAAAGTTCAGCAGCAGCTGTTCGGCATTTACATTTTACACAGTGCAAGGTTATTTGACTGCCAGGAGTTGATCTTCTCTAGTTAATAACCTTGACTTATGGAATAATAGCAGCAATGGCTCAGTTTCTTTTCCTGCCAGGGATTCCTGCTGCTGGGAGTGGCGGGTGAGCGTAGACCCCGCTCTCCAAGACCTTCTGTCTTCTTGTCCCGCAATGAAGGGGATTCCGTAGGACTGGAGAGGTCCAATAGGCTATGACTACGCTCAGGTCTACGAGGAGCACCTCCCCTATGCCCTCTCTTTCCTTAACAAGGCTCCTTGTAACTGGTCCCTTCCTTTGGGCACACCTTTCCTGACTCTTGTCCTTCTTAGTCCACAGCCAAGTAGAATGGGCTACAATCTCGATCCTCCTCCTCTCTGGGAGTACTTCCTGGCAAGGGTTAACTGTGTGTATAAAATTGATTGTGATTTTAGTAATTTGGTATAATCACAGTCTACCAGCAGGTTGCTTTTCCAGCAGGAGGGTTTGGAATTATTTTCTGGAGTTTGCAATATAGAACTTAAATTAAGCCTCAGAAGTCAGGGGAGCTCCGCAGCATCCCTAATGTGGTGCTAAATTCTCAGCAGCACAGTCTCTGTATTAAAGCCTTTGCTGGCAATTAGGTTCATTAACTATCACAATACCTTATTTATTACTCGTCGTGCCATATGGTTTCCCAGTTAAAGAATGGCACCCGTTCTCCTACAGACCATTTGGCATCATAAAAATGTTAACAAATAATATTATGGCTCTCGGGGGCACAAGGCCTCGCTGGGTTCTGGGTCTGAGCGGCAGGAGAGAATATGAAAACATTTTTCTTCTATGGCGAAATAAAAAATTCCTCAAGACAGAAGTATTCAAAGAATAGAGCACTTGCATAACATAAATGCGAGTTTTATTTACCCTCATAATAGTTCTGTCAATATTTACCTCGGCTGGGACGTTCACTGGTCTTCCTTCCCCCTCTCTTTCGGGTTGTTTTCACCTTCCTCTTTCCCCTCTTACTTCTCTATTTCTGTGACACGAGGTCAATCTCAGCCCGCACCACCCCAATGCCTGGGGATTTGCTGCTGATGGGGTGACAGCTGTGATCGAGATTTTCTCAATTCATCTGCTCTTGGGGTCCACTGCAGGCTGGCCCCCTGACCCCGGCAGCCTGCTGGGCTCTAATCCCACCTCGGGGCCAGCTGTGATGGAGATTCTCCCAATCCGTCTGCTCTTGGGGTCCACCGCAGGCCGGTCCCCTGACCCTGGCAGCCTGCTGGGCTCTAATCCCACCTTGGGAACAGCTGTGATCAAGATTCTCCCAATTCGTCTGCTCTTGGGGTCCACCGCAGGCCAGCCCCCTGACCCAGGCAGCCTGCTGGGCTCTAATCCCACCTCGGGGCCAGCTGTGATGGAGATTCTCCCAATCTGTCTGCTCTTGGGGTCCACCGCAGGCCTGGTGTTCTCCGCAGAAACTGGAAACAGATACACATGCCAATGTTGGCCTGTATTGAGCAACACATTCTGCTGCCCAGGCCTTGCCAGTCCTCCCACTGTGGAGGGAGGGGCGGGGGTGGTCAGAGCAGGAAGAGGAGACTTCAGGAGGGGTCTAGGGCCAATCCAACAAAGCATCTCCAGGGGACAAAGCATCTTCCTGTTCTTTATCCCCTGGATGTGGAAGTGCAAGGCATTTGCCTTGGGGCTATGAGCAAAGAACTGCAGTCGGAACTCTGCGGGTTCTTGAGTAAGCAGGTCCTCCAGCTGTGAGGGGCTCCCCTCATCTCCCAGCTGCTCTGAATGAAGGGTGTGCCTGGGCAGTATTCCCATGCAGGTTCCAGAGGGTACTTTGTACCTTACCTTTTCTCAAATGACTCCTTAGACCTAGATGGCAACTCTCTTTGGAAAGTCACTGAATGTAATGGTTAAAATGATAAACCTTAGAGCAAGAGTCTCTCATTTCAAATCCTAGTGACGCCGTTTACTTAGGTGCAGCTGGCTAGTTTGTTTCCCCTGCATTCTTCTAGGAGGGAGGGTGCAGGGCCTGGGTTACGCAGTGATAATATGCAAAGATGTGTGTGTGTGTGTGTGTGTCTCTGTGTGTGTATGTGTGTGTGTGTCTGTGTGTGTGTGTATGTGTGTGTGTGTATGTGTGTTCCCACATGCACAGATATAAGCAAATACTATACCTAAGTATGTGCACAGTCCAATGATATTTTCTGTTTTTCTCAGTGTCTTCATCTGTAAAATAAGGATAATAATACTACCTCCCCATAGGGTCATTTCTACAACTAAATGAGTTGGTCTCTCTAAGGGCCTAGGACAGTGGCTGACACAAGGCAAGCTACACCAAGGAGAGCTGGGATTGGGGAGGTCCTACTGAGCCATGCCTTTCTTTTGCTCTGATGTTTCCTTTGATCCCTTTAAGGCATTTGGGAGAATGGACCGCTCCCAATTCCACAACCACACTGCATCATCCCATGTCCTGATTCTGACCCTGAGGTCAAGCCATCTGGGCAGGGGCAGTGCCAGGGTGACATTTTCTCCCATTCCCACATCATTTCCTCCACTGGACCAGGTGTCATCTGGGGCTTATGAATCCATGACTTCCCCTGCACACACTACCCCTACCCTCAACTGTGGCAGCCAAGGCTGCTGGAGACCCGAATGGAATCAGAGACTCAGAATGTCAGTCTGGATGAGAACTTAGAGATGACCAGAGAAGGCAGTGATGAGGCCACCATTATACAGCAGGGAGAGGGCAGAGGTCAGTCCCTAGAATACGTTCCCATCCTCCAGCTCTACTCAGCAGACCAGTGAGGAAGAGAACTGAGTGTAACAGAGGAGAATTTGAAATTAAATTCCATTAAGTGTCAATCACATGCAAAACACAGAAAAGGATCAGACCTCATTGCCGGAACCAGTGAGGCTTTGAGATAGCACAGCAATGCAGGGAGAGCTGCCACTCATGCCCAACCTGCTGGGCCCTAGACTCCCTAGAAAGAAACAGGCTACTCTGGGTGAGAACAACGTCAAAGGAAAGCCTGTTCCCATTTTCATGAGCCTGCTTCATAATTTGAGGTGAGAGCGATTGATTACCCTACCTGCTTGGCCCAGCAGGTTCCTCGGGAAGCGTTCCTCTGTATATAGGCGCCTGGCTTCCTTTCCTGCTAGTTTTCTTCTACTGGTTGCAGCTGGCTAGTTTGTTTCCCCTGGATTCTTCTAGGGGGGATGGTGCAGGGCCTGAGGTCATGCAGTGATCATATGCAAAGATGTGTGTGTGTATGTGTGTGCATGTGTATGTGTGTGTGTGCACGTATGTATGTGTGTTTCCACATGCACAGATATAAGCAAATACTATACCTAAGTATGTGCACAGCCCAATAATATATTCTTTTTTTCTTTCAGGACATGTAATCAGATTCCCAGAAGTCACTTTCCCGATCTATCTCCCAATAACTGCGTGTCTTCGGACATGTTTCCCATTACGTCTCTGCCTCATTTTTCCCCATTTGTAAATGGGGGTGATAAGAGGTTCTACCTCAATGTACTGCTGTGATGATTAAACACAACCTATTCACAGCTTAAAACATATCCTGTAGTGTGCACTAAACAAATGCTAGCGATTACTGTACTCATTAATATTATGCATAATCACCTACCATGGGGCAGGTTCTAGTATGTAGCTATCTATGTACATGATGGATATATATACATATTTTCCTATATTGTCTCATTTAGTCTTTACAACAATCTGTAAGATCGATATTCTCTTCTCTACTTTGCAGAAGGCAAGACACGCTGAGAGAGAGGTCGAGGTACTAATGGAAACACGGGCATTGGAGCCCATATGCTTGGACTCTATGTCTAGTGCTCACTCCACTGTAGGGTGTTGCTTTTCTTCTGCTCCTTAAACGGACAGGCATGGAGAGTGCAAGGCTCCATTCCCATGGGACCTCCATGAGGGCTGAGGCACCAAGACAGACTGTCCCGCTCCTGAGGGTCATGCTGCCTCCAGATGTTGCCTCTGCCCAGCTCCCTCAGTATGGGAAGGGGAGGGTCAAGCCAGTCAGACCTGGGGAAAAGGGACTCACCAGGACTTTGCCCTGCAGCCACACCTAGGGGAAGAAAGGGCAGCTTGGGACACACAACACAATCAGGAGTGGATATACCAAAAGCTGTAACCATGAGAAAGAGAAATGAGGAGAAGCAGAGTATCAGGAGATCATTTTCAGGAACATTAGATAGAGGCCAGAAAGGAGAAGTGGGTAATTTTAATCCCATGCAGCTGCTGGAAATTAATTTAATTGTGCTGGTGCTGGCTCTTCTCCCTTCCACCCCGTTTCATCAGGGCCTGATGGAGTGCTGAGACTGAGGAAGACAGCCCGGCCACACCAGCCAGCAGCCCTGGGTACGCAGCTCCAGGCCGGACTTACCGTTCCTATGGCTGCTACCAGAGAAGATGGGAACACTGGCACTTTTTCAATCTAGATGTTTCTTCTCTTGATAGGGGACTGAAGTGAGACAACAGGAAGAACTTCCCAATCACAGAGTGTGAGCTATGCGAATAGATGAAGGGGACTGCAAACTATCTTCTGTTTTTTTTTTCTTGAGACAGACTCTTGCTCTGTCGCCCAGGCTGGACAGTGGCGCGATCTCGGCTTACTGTAGCCTCCGCCTCCTGGGTTCAAGCGATTCTCCTGCCTCAGCCTCCCAAGTAGCTGAGACTACAGATGTGCACCACCACACCCAGCTAATTTTTGTATTTTTAGTAGAGACGGGGGTTTCACCATGTTGGCCAGCATGGTCTCGATCTCTTGACCTTGTGATCTGCCCGCCTTGGCTTCTCAAAGTGCTGGGATTACAGGCATGAGCCACTGCACCTGGTCCGTGTTCTCTAACTCTTAAGGACAGAGAGACATTGGTAGGACCCTTCACTTCCTGAGTCTGTGCCTAATGTATGAGTTCCACCTCAGCTCACTCACTCCATGTAGGCACACGGACTCACACCGCAGTCAGACGTCAGCATCACACACACACTGTCCGGCAGGCACAAAACCCACACTGGTGTGTCACACTGGATGCAGGGGCAGACTGGATCAAGGACAGACAGCCACATGCAGACGATGACATCACACCCAGCGCAGACATCCACAGTAGAGGCAAATGAATGCCCACTTTTGCCCAATGGCTCTCTATCAGGATGTACGTTAGATTCTCTGGGAGTTTTTGTGGGGGTGCATGGGGTGTTTGAGACAGGGTCTTGCTCTGTCACTCAGGCTGCAGTGCAGTGGTGCAGTCATGGCTCACCACAGCCTAAACCATTCAGGCTCAACCCATCCTCCCACCTCAGCCCTCCTAGTAGCTGAGACTGACTACAGGCACGCGCCACCACGCCCGGCTAATTTTTGTATTTTTTTGCAAAGACAGGGTTTTGTCATGTTGGGTAGGTTGGTCTCAGACTTCTGGGCTCAAGTGATCCACCCACCTTGGCCTCCCAAAATGTTGAGATGATAGGCATGAGCCACTGCGCCCAGCCTCCAAAGGAGCTTTAACAGAGATATCCACGCTCAGGTCCCACCGCCGGCGAGTCTGACTTAATTCTGAATAAATGCCTGCAGTGGGGCTTGGACTATGGTAGTTTTCAAAGCTCCCAGGTGATCCCAATGTGAAAACCGGGGCTGAGAACGCGCCTTGAAAGACACCCTGGCTTCCCACTCTGGCCTAGCGCCCGTTCAGTTCTGCCTGGTGGCCACTAGAGGTCAGTAGGGCTTGGAGGACCAGGCCGCGGGTGGCCCTGCAGAGCCCGGCCGGGCGCTGCGCTCCGGCTGCGGCGGGATCATCAGCCTTCTCCCCTTCTGGCCTCCAGCGGGCAGAGGTCAGGCGCTGACTTGGCCGCAGGCTAAGAGGGGACACCGCAAGGGGGCAGAGGCGGCCTGCTGGCAGAATCAGGTCCTTGAGCCGCAGAAAGTCAATTTCACTTGGAAGATTTTTAAAAAGTATCCCAGATTAAAGCCTCACAATCCTGCCCCGGCGCAGTGGGAGCCTCTCTGCATCAGGATTCTCTGACCTGGTCACTGCCTGGCCCTGTGCGCGGGTGGGCGAGAGCTTCACGCGCACTCACAGCCGGTCTGGCGCTCCAGGGCCCCTGTAAGTATAAAAGAACTATTTTGTCTTTTCCGTAGGAGGAGCCAGTGTTTGGATCCCAAGTGTTGTTTATTTTGACTCACTGCTGTTTTTGCTGGAGAAGGGTAAAACAGAAAGTTCCTTTACTTTGGCTAAGATGTGGCACACATAACTGCCCTGAGCCCAAATTTCTGATGAGCAAATAGAAGCAGACCAGTGGTTCAATCTTCCTTCATCATCTTCAAGGAGAATAATACCGAGAGTACATAGGATGGGCTTCTCTACATTTCAATTTAAGAGAAATGGAAAGAAGGCTCATCTACCACTGAAGATACCTTACCTCAGAAATGAAAAACAAGACAGCCTCCCTTTTCAGCTCCAGGTTCTTCCTTCCTAGTTCGGGCTCCTGGACACCTCATGACCACATTGCACATTTGCACTCTTAGTGTTGCTCATAAAAAGGCGTGATGATTCCTCTCTATACAGTCCACGTTTCCTTCCAAATTGTGAGAGAATAAGTTCTGGGCACACAGTAGGTGCACAACAAACATTTGTTAAACAAAACTGTTTGTTGTCAATCTTGTCTTGAATCCAACCCAGAGAGAAACTTTTCTAGACCCTTCTGTTAAGCTCCACACAGTTCCCCATTCGTGTGTGTGTGTGTGTGTGTGTGTGTGTTTTGAGACAGAGTTTCACTCTTGTTGCCCAGGCTGGAGTGCAGTGGCACAATCTCAGTTCACTGCAACCTCCACCTCCCTGGCTCAAGCAATTCTCCTGCTTCAGCCTCCTGAGTATCTGGGATACAGGTGCCTGCCACCACGGCTGGCTAATTTTTTGTATTTTTGGTAGAGACGGGGTTTCACCATATTGGCCAGGCTGGTCTTAAACTCCTGGCCTCAAGTGATCTGCCTGCCTTGATGTCCTAAAGTGCCGGGATTACAGGCATGAGCCACCGTGCCTAGGCACAGGTCCCATTCTTAACTTGCAAATGTTTGGGAGAAGTTTGTTAAACCCTACCTACCCTCCCAAGAGAAAGTGATTGGGTAGATTTAGGGAGAGTTTCAGTAACTTGCATTTGTGACAACTGAGAGTGGTGATTCTGAAATTGTCAAGGGGGAATGCATTCTCTCTCCACTGCCTTCATCTCCAGGCTGGGCTCTTTTCCAGCCTTGACTTCAGCTCTGGTCCAGGAAGACAGGATAGGGTGGGGTTTGACATTCCCAAGGAGGCTGCAGTCCTTTTGTCCTCCTAGCAGGATGAGCTGTGAGTCGCTGTCATTGCCTCTGGCACCAAGGTTATCAGGGCAGCTATCCCTCTCCACCTGCTTTAATTCTCTCTCAACAGTTCTGTCTTTTCTTCTAAGTCTTTTTTTTTTTTTTTTTTTTTTTTGAGATGGAGTCTTGCTGTCGCCCAGGCTGGAGTGCAATGGTGAAATCTTGGCTCACTGCAACCTCCACCTCCTGGGTTCAAGTGATTCTCTGCCTCAGCCTCCCGAGTCGCTGAGACTACAAGTGCTCACCGCCACACCCAGCTAATTTTTGTATTTCTTTTTAGTAGAGACGGGGTTTCACCATGTTGGCCAGGATGGTCTCAATCTCTTTACCTCATGATCTGCCTGCCTCGGCCTCCCAAAGTGCTGGGATTACAGGCATGAGCCACCACGCCCGGCCTCTTCTAAGTCTTAATTTATGCTACCCCTTTCCTTGCTTCTCCTTACCAATCCCAGCAGCTGATGCAGGGTGAACATTCTGGGTCCACACCCCACTGTGGGATAATTGTGGGGTGGTTTGAAACTTGACTTGGGGACCGAACTTGCAGCCCTTGTGGATGTGGTTCTGGGTCTTACCCTGGCCCTTAATGGGGTGAAGAAATGAGGGGCAGCCAGTGGAAAGAGGGCTCTGAGGACCTAGGGTTTAACCTCTGTGTTACCCAGCATCCTGGGCCCTGCCTGGCTGCTGCCTGGATCTCCATCGAAACCCTCTCCAAAGAGTCACAGATTATGATGAGTTCTATAGCCCTTTCTCTTTTCTCACAAAGACACTGTCAAAAAGGCTGCTATGCAGTGAGCCATCTCCACGAGCCCATCTAGATTAGGGTAAAAGAAAAAAAAAAGCTGTAATTAAAATAGCTACATAATTGAGCACTGACTACGTTCCAGACATTAGCTAGGCACCTTTATATACATTATATTACAACTCATACCAACTTTAGGCCAGGCATGGTGGCTCATGCCTATAATCCTAGCACTTTGGGAGGGCAGGCAGGGTGGATCAGCTGTGATCGGGAGTTTGAGACCAGCTTGACCAACATGGTGAAACCCCATCTCTACTAAATACACAAAATTAGCTGGGTGTGGTGGCACATGCCTATAATCTCAGCTATTTGGGAGGCTGAGGCAGGAGTATTTCTTGAACCAGGGAGGCAGAAGTTACAGTGAGCAGAGATTGCACCATTGCACTCCGGCCTGGGCAACAAGAATGAAACTCGATCTCAAAAACAAACAAGAAAACAATAAAACCTCATACCAACTTTGAAAAATACCACACATATATATTATTAGCTCCATTTTACAGATGAGACCCAGAAAATTTAAACAATTTGCCCAGGACACACAGTCAGTAAGTGGCAGAGATGGGATTTGAACTTATATCTGTCTGGCCAATGCTCAACCTGAGAACAAAATAAAAGGTAAAGCCTCTTATTATTCTGTCCAAGCATTCTAGAACAAAGTGCTTAGGGCCAACAAAGGTCTATGAAACTGCCTGACACCTGACAAATTGCATTGATTCCAAAATGCAAAGAGAAAATGATGAAATTGAAATGTTTAAATACATCTATTACACCTAAGTGACAACAAGGCAGCCTTGTGACAAGTAGTTAACACAGCTCATATGTTATGCAGTTTTATATAAATGATTTTAATGAGGGGCATATGCACATTCTGATAAGCTGGTGGTGGCCTCTAAGGGAGAGCCTAGGATCTTCCCCTCCCATACACACCACCAAAACCTCCCCCACCCACCTGGTCCTGTTACCTGCCCAGGTTCCTACAATAGAAATGTGAGCGGGGCGCAGTGGCTCATGCCTGTAATCCCAGCACTTTGGGAGGCCAAGGTGGGAGGATCACGAGGTCAGGAGATGAAGACCATCCAGGCCAACATGGTGAAAACCCATCTTTACTAAAAACACAAAAAAAATTAACTAAGTGTAGCAGTGCATGCCTGTAGTCCCAGCTACTAGGGAGGCTGAAGCAGGAGAATTGCTTGAACCCAGGAGGCAGAGATTTCAGTGAGCTGAGATCGCACCACTGCACTGGGCAACAGTGCGAGACTCCGTCTCAAAAAGAAAAAAAAAAGTGAAGGAATGCAAGGAGGACCAGAGTAAATCCAGCTCTGAGCAACCTCCTAACAGCCACTTACTATGTCAGTTTTCCTGCCTGCAGAATGGGGCTGATATATTTGTCCTACTTAACTCCCAAGCCAGGCTTGAGGCTCAGATGAAACCATCTTTTAAAGAGCATCAAGTTCAAGTCCCATGGTTTATCCAAGGAGCCTGGATTGTAAAAAAAAAAAAAGGAGAGGTAGTTGTGGGATGATAATCTCTCAAAACAGAAGAGAGAGCCTCAAATCAAAAGAAGAAAACATTTAAATAATTTTTATAAGCAAAAAAGATTCCCAGTGTCTCATGTTAGTCTGTTCTGTCCCAGATCTCACGGGGTTTCAGATTTCACAAGGATGATTATGAACACTTGGAGAGCTCTTCTCATTCCTCATCCCATGCCACCGTCCTAACCGTCTTGTAAAGCAAGTAGGACTCTCTCCTTGTTTTTTGTAACAGATGCAATATAACCAATGCTCAGAGAGATGAAGTGACTCGCTCCACCCAAATTAAAAGAGCTAAAGCTTCTGAGACACCAACACCATTTATTAGCTGTATGATCTTGGGCTATAAATGTCACTCTCTGAGCCTGAATTTTCTCATTTGGAAATAGGTATAATACTATCTCCCTCCTTTGGGGCTAATACAACAGAATATCATAAACTGAGTGACTTATAAACAACGAGCATTTATTCCTCACAGTTCTGGAGGCTGAGAAGACCAAGATCAAGGGGCTGGTAGATTTTGTTCTGGTGAAGGCCCATTTCCTGGTTCCCAACATGGCATCTTCTGGTTGTGTCCTCACACCGTGGCAGAGATAAGGCACCTCTGTGGGGCCTCTTTTATAAGGACATTAATCCCATTCATGAAGGCTCTACTCTCGTGACCTAATCACACCCCAATGGCTCTACTTCCTAATATCATCACCTTCGTGATTAAGTTTCAACACATGAATTTGAGGGGGGCATAAACATTCAGACTAGGGGAAATAGCTGTCTTTAAAATGGGTATATAGCAGCCAAACGCATCTTCTAGGACTGTTGTGAAGTTAACTGTGAAAAAGCATGAGAAATCATTCGCTCAGCCTGGTTACTGTCGAGTTAGCGCTCTGCAAATGTAGACATCATTATTATCTATGACTATAGTTATTATTATCAGAGCATTCATGTCTGTCCTTTCTCCTCCAAAGCCGCTTCTGAACCAACACATACATAAACTTTCTTTCCAGGAACATAAATCTCAGATCTGAGCTCCTTGGGGAGACCAGGCCAAAATGTCAGCCTGACTTTGGCTTGATTCTCAAGATCATGCAAAGAAGACAGAAAAGTTTAACACAGAGGAGGAGGGGAAAAAAATACATGGCAACTTAGACACAAAATGGGGAGGAGGCCAGCCGCCGGAGGCTGGGTTCCGCACGGCCTGCATGTTAAAGTTGCAAACCCGTTACATATCCCTGACCCAGGTGTCTTGAGGAAGCCCAAATGCTAAAAGGCAAAGTCTAAAAATGGGCCCTGGGTAGATTAGGATGGTCCCAGGGAACTTGGTTTCATTTTACAACCAACAACTAGGACCTACATTGTCACGAGAAAATACTGTATACACAAGTTAGTTCAGAGAGTGACTCACACTTAGCCAGGCTATAAAGTTAGCCTTGCCCAGGCTGAGTACTAAAGATAACTCCCCAACCCCCTTTTGTGCAGGGAATGTAGGACAGGCGTGCTGGGAGGCCCTGGCTGGCTTGGTAGGATCCCAACCCTATGCCTGGCACTAACCTCCGAGATCTGGATACCCCTCTGGCTACCAGGAGTGAGCTGGGTTCATATCTGATTTCTTCCAATTTCTTCTTTTTTTTTTTTTTTAGTCAGAGTGTTGCTCTGTCACCCAGGCTAGAGTGCAGTGGTGTGATCTTGGCTCACTGCAGCCTCTGTCTCCTGGGTTCAAGCAATTCTTGTGCCTCAGCCTCCGAAGTAGCTGGTGCTACAGGCACATGTACCACGCATGGCTAATTTTTTTTGAATTTTTAGTAGAGATGGGGTTTCACCATGTTGGCCAGTCTTCACCATGTTGGACAGGCTAATCTCAAACTCCTGACCTCAAGTGATCTGCCCACCTTGGCCTCCCAAAGTGCTGGGGTTACATGTTTGAGTGACCTCGTCCTGCCTGATTCCTTCCAGTTTCTCAGACAATCCTGGTGAAGAGGAAACCAAAGGAGAAGGATGAGGGTGAGTCACCCCAAACCGTCAGCCCAGAGGTAGTATCTTCTAGCCTTTTAAAATTCCATGGCACATGTATGGATTTCCTAGGACAGCCGGTCTGCCATATCCCAATGCACATGTGCAAGGACTTATAATCATCCCTCATCTCTCCCCACCACATTCACCAGCCTCCTCCCTAGCCCTCTCAGTGGCAACATGCCAGAGGAAATCTGTAATCTAAGGTGCTGAAAAATCTCAGCATCTTTGCACTTCTTTCAATTTGGAACTTCTCTCTTCCTCTCATCTGTGCACCTAAATGTTCTCCAGACTTTCTAAAAGCAAGCCGGTGTGCTGGGCGCAGGTGACCTTGGAGCTAGACTCTGAAGGAGAGATGATTTTGGCCTAGACAGACAGAGAAGGGTGCCTCGAGGAGAAGGCACAGTCTGTCCAGAGCTGAGGAGGCGTGACAGTGGATGGCCTAGTCAGGGAGTGGGGAGGTTCACTGGGGCAGGAGAATGGCGCCAATGTGTAAAGGTCTTAAAGGCCATGCCAAGTTGTTTAGGCTGCTTTTTAAAAATGTAGGTCATGAAAAGAGCCATTGAAGGGGAGTGACAGATCTGTCCTTTAGAAAAATAATTCCAGTGGCCATTTGGAGAGGAGCTTGCCAAGAGGTGGCTAGAAATGAGTTGGCAAAGCGGGCCAAATCCTCCTCCAAGATCAATTCACTCTCTGGCTATTTTAATGCTATCTCTAGACAAAGAAGCATCAGATGACATGATAGAAAATGACAGAGAACGTCCAAAAAACTCCAATGGGCAGGGCCAGGACTGGGTGAGGCAGTGTGTGGCCTTATGGTACAAAAATGTAAGGAGGCACCTCACTTAGAATTGCACAAGTGCTCTGAGAATGATACCTTTTGAATTTTGCATTCTAGCTACCTTGCCTCACCTTAGTCCTGTCCTTGCTCACAAGCTTATTATTACCTGCCCCATCTATAGGGGTTCTGGTTTTGACCTCTCCCTCGGGAGCCAGTAAGCCTGCGTTCATTGTTTTTTTTTCTGAGATGAAGTTTTGCTGTTATCTCCCAGGCTGCAGTGCAATGGCACAATCTCGGCTCATTGCAACCACTGCCTCCTGGGTTCAAGCGATTCTCCTGCCTCAGCCTCCCGAGTAGCTGAGATTACAGGCACATGCCACTACGCCCCGGCTAATTTTTGTATTTTTGGTAGAGAGGGGATTTCACCATGTTGGCCAGGCTGGTCTCGAGCTCCTGATCTCTCAGGTGACCCTCCTGCCTCAGCCTCCCAAAGTGCTGGGATTATAGGTGTAGCCACCATGCCCAGCCGCCTGTGTTCATTTGTAGGATGTTTAAACGCAAAGGCAAGAGTGCTGATGTTGCTGGTGGACCTGGATCCAGGTCTTAGCTCTATACTTTATAAAGTGGAAAAACAATATACTGCTATGCAAAAGTACCAGGTACAGGGCCACACAGATTTCACACATTATCACTCATTTTATCTTCTTCTTCTTCTTTTTTTTTTTAGATGGAGTCTTGCTCTGTCACCCAGGTTGGAGTGCATGGTAACCTCCAGCTCCCGGATTCAACTGATTCTCCTGCCTCGCCTTCTGATTAGCTGAGACAACAGGCGTGTGCCACCGTGCCTAGCTAATTTTTGTGTTTTTAGTAGAGATGAGCTTTCACCATGTTGGCCAGGTTGGTCTCAAACTCCTGACCTCAAGTGATCTGTCCACCCTGGTCTCCCAGAGTGTTAGGATTACAGGCATAAACCACTGTGCCCAGCTGGCCTTCTTCTTGGCTGACCCACCCTCAGACAGCAGGGACATGATGATGCATGAGGCCATTTCTTTCTGTTAGCAGTATCAATGAAAAAAACCATAACACACAAATGGAATCTCTACTCATAGCCGGTGGAAGGACATATTCCTCTCATTTCTCCAGCTGTTAATTTTTTGGGCCTGAATCCTGCATTCTCAAGAATATGCTGCCTGTTTGTTTAAAAGTCTTCCTGGGGAGAGGAAAAAAAAATAGCACATTTCTTGTTTTGTTCCTTCATTCTTTGAACAAAGATTTATTATGAGTCTCTCTATGCCAAACATTGTCCTGGAGCTTGGGGTATGATAGAATGAATCGCATCCCAGCCCTCTGCCCTCATGAAGCTTACATTAACTAGAGCGGAGCCCTAGGGAGGTTCCAGGCAGTGGGAGCAGGAAATAAACAAGGTACTATACACAAAGGAAACCATTTCTGGGAGTAACAAGTGCTATAAAAGCAAACTCAGAGGAGGGCCTGGGGGAGAAGGAGGCCGCTCCAGATAGGGCAGTTGTGGGGAGGTGCTCTGGCTCTCAGCGGAGAAGTGCTGTTTGATCGAGATATTGAGAAAAGGGCCAGTGGAAACAAGAGTACCGTGTGCCAGAGAAGAAATGCAGTCAGAAGAAGCAGCAAGCGCCAAGGCCCTGAGGTGGGAACTAGCCATCTTTAGTTATGTCATCTGCTTTGAGTCAGGCGTGTGGTGTCTGGGCATGATCCCTGAACAAGGGAGGAACAAAGGTCTGCAGACCTGATTCAAAGTAGCATATCCCTATCTCTTTCTAGTTCTTCACCATCCCCTCCACACCATGGACCTTATTTGGATGATAGCTAAACCTTCATAACCACAGGTGCCATGCCCTCCTCTCCGACTCCCTCCTCTATGACCTGACCATGGCTTCACTGCTGCTATATCGTTTCGTTTCCAGGGCCACAGAGAGCCATCGTTGGCAGAGGTGCCTTCCCATTTCCTGCTCAAGTTGAAGCCCAGCTTGAGCTCACTCTCCTCGTTCTGCTCCTGTGTGTGGAGGGCTCTGAGTTCCTGAGCTCCCTCAGGAATGCGGAGGCAAAGTTGTAATAAAGAGACCTTCCTTTAAGCACACCCACGTTATGCCTTCTCTCCATCTGAAGCTGCCCGCACCTCACTTCAGTGTACCTGATGGAGTTCACAGAGTATTAGAGAATTTCCTAGGTAGAGCAGGTTTAGTGAGAAAACTAGCTCAACATTTTCATGTTCTCCACAAGGAACCCAAGGAGGGGAATGAACCTACTGAAGCTCAGAGTCAGTTAGAGACAAGTCTTAGAGCTCAAAGGACTGAGCAAGTACTTAAAAATGGTCAGACTTTTTTCCATATAGTATCTCCAGTTTTACAGTACAGAGGAGAATGTTGAAGCACAGAGAGGTTAAGTGACTTGCCCAGGGCTACACAGGAAGCATTTGGCAGAGCTGACCTTGAATCCAGGCCTTCTGAGTGGAAAGCTAATGTTCTCATCATTTCACCATGCTCTCTCCGATCTGTCTGATGGAAAATCAACAAGTAAACATCTCAGAACATTTCAAAAAATGCTGGGGGAGAAAAAAAATTACCACCCTTCATGATTTTTTTCTCATTACTAAAGGCACTCAGCAGGTAGTAAACTCAATAAGGGAAAATTATCTTTCTGGAAAGATTGGATATTGTCTTTCTTTGAGAAGAATGTCTACACAGTCAAATATTGGTGTAGTTTATTTAAACACTTTCCCTTGAAAGAAAATCTCTTCTGATGACTGAGAGTTTATGCAGAACCAAGAAACCAGAGAAAACCATGTCTTGCAGTAGACGGCAGTCAATTTATAGTCTTTCCTGCTTTCACCAAATTTCTCTTCCTGGCAATATTTTTGGCATTTTATTTTTAGTCATGGATGAGGGAGTGGGAGAGGATTTTGTTGTTTTTTTTTACTGCAGTCTAATATACATGTCACTGGAATCATATGTAATCTTAACCTATTTACTGGCTTTCACACAGGGCAAAAGTGGTAGCTTTAACAAGAAAAGATGGGGTAGGATCGGCACCTCATTTCCAATCCAAGAGTGATATTAATTTCTGGGGAAATGCCCTGTGCTTCCTTATGCATGGGGTGCAGGCAGAGGGGCGTCCACGAGAGAGCCAGCTTTGGGAACCCGATAGACCTAGGTTTCCTTCCAGCTTTGTTTCTTATGAATGGGAGATCGCGGACATGTTTCTTAACTTCTTCAAAGTTACAGAGACCTTAGGTATCATCATTATATTGGTAAAGAAACTGAGGCTTAAGAAATTTGCCAAACTTACGTAGCTATTAAATGACAGATCTGGGTTTGGGACCCACATTTCCTAGATCTTACACCGTACACTGCGTCTTCATGGAATCTCATCATCTCTGACCCCAAAGAAAAAGATGGTGCATGTAGAAATCACAACTGTCAAGTAACAGGATCAGTTTTAAACTAGTATGTCAGAATGCGTACACACACCTATGTGGATGTTTATACACATAGGTATGTATACATACATACATACATATATATATATATAAACAGATATAGAAAGATAACATATCTCCAAATGTAGATTACATGTTGAGAAATATATATTACACATTGAGAAAGAGAGTATAATTCCTTTTTTTTTTTTTTTTTTGAGATGGAGTCTCACTCTGTCATCCAGGCTGGAGTGCAGTGATGTGATCTCACCTTGCTGCAACCTCTGCCTCCTGAATTCAAGTGATTCTCCTGTCTCAGTCTCCCAAGTAGCTGGAATTACAGGCACCCACTACCACATCTGACTAATTTTTGTATTTTTAGTAGAGAGAGAGTTTCACCATGTTGGCCAGGATGGTCTTGAACTCCTGACCTTAGGTGATCCATCCGCCTTGGCCTCCCAAAGTGCTGGGATTATAGGCATGAGCCACTGCACCCGGCCCTGAGAATATTATTCTTACCACTCTGTTGCTATTATTGCTGGGTTATGAGCCACAGGAGGATTTCAACTTTATTGCTCCCCAGTCCCCCTTGTTTGTGACCTCAAATTTTATTACCCAGTTTCATCACCCTCTTGAGATATTGGTACTAGTTTTGAAAATCAAATATTCCTTCTATGGGCAAGGCTAAAGACTTTCAAAAGATTAATGCTATGTACTTGGAAAGCAATACCAAAAGATCTCCAAGAATGGCTGAATGGCTTCAATGACATCCTCATGATGGCCCCAAACTGGCTTGGGTCCCAAGTCCTGGTTCTCATTGGCCATATGGCTTTGGGAATGCTGTACCACATCTCTGTTCTGCTTCCTCTCTTTTAAAATGGTGAGATTGGACTGATACAGGGCAGGTGAACCCCAACGTGGGACTTAGCCTATGAGGGTTGTTGGCTTCACCCAGGAAAAAATTCAAGGGCAAGCTGAGGTAGAAGAAAACAGCTGTACTGTGTTACAGCTCCGTGTTATAGCCCAGTGGTGTTAATTACCTACTTTTAATTACATGCAAATTAAGGGGTGGTTTATGCAGAAGTGTCCAGGGAAGGGGTAGTAACTTTTGGTTCATTAGTTCATTGCCAAGGAAAGGGGCAATAACTCCCAAGTATTGCCATGGCAATGGTAAACTGACATGGCACACAGGTGGGCTGTCTTATGGAAGTGCTTCTGCCTGTCTGTGTTTTAGCTAGCCCTCAATTTGGTCTGGTGTCTGAGCACCCCCTCTGGAGTTGAGTCCCATTACCCACCTTATGACTAGTTGATATTTCAAGTCTCTTTCGCTTTTAAGAGTCTATCTGGCATTTTGAAGAGGGCAAATTCTTGTGTGAATTTGAAAATGGGAAAGTGGAGGCCAGGCACGGTGGTGCATGCCTGTAATCCCAGCACTTTGGGAGGCTGAGGTGGGCGGATCACGAGGTCAGGAGTTTGAGATCAGCCTGGCCAGCATGATGAAACCCCGTTTCTACTTAAAATACAAAAATTAGCTGGGCATGGTGGCGCACACCTGTAGTCCCAGCTACTTGGGAGGCTGAGGCAGGAGAATCACTTGAACCCCGGAGGCAGAGGTTGCTGTGAGCCAAGATTGCGCCACTGCACTCCAGCATGGGGACAGAGTGAGACTCCATCTCAAAAAAAAAAAAAGAAAGAAAGAAAGAGAAATGTTGGATGTCCTCTGTTAATATAACAGGGAAAAGGAAGGGGCACGGCAGGAAAGCCAGAACAGACTTCTGGGAGTGTCTCCATGTTCAGAAATCATTTGCCAGACAGAATTTTTTTCTCTTTGCCATGTATTTATCAGCCTGATGCTAAGTTATCCAGCTGAAGTGTGCAGGGCAATGGCCAGCCCCTAGTTGTTAGCTAGTTGACCAGGACCATGTCTATTTAACATAATTATACCAGGAACCTGGAGTCACAGAGGGCTGGAGTGCAGTGGTGTGATCATAGCTCACTGCAACCTCAAACTTCTGGGCTCAACTGATTCTCCTGCCTTAGTCTCCTGAGTAGCGGGGACTACAGGCAGGCCACCATGCCCAGCTCTGCTGATATTTATATACTTTTTTGTAGACACAGGGTTTCGCCACGTTGCCCAGGCTGGTCTTAAACTCCAGAGTTCAAGTGATCGGCCTGCCTCAGCCTCCTGAAGTGCTGCAATTACAGGCATAAGCCATGCGCCCAGCCCCATCTCCTTCCCTTCTCTTGATGCAAGACCAAATGCCTCTGCCACCAGGAATGGAGATTAATCCAAAGAGGAAGCATGAGGACAAGTGTGCCAGCGTGGAGTCTGTGGGAACTGGCTTCTCTTTAGCTGTGTGGCCTCAGGAAGGCTGCTTTATCTCTCTGCCTCAGTTTTTTCAGGTGTAAAATGGGTTTGACAACAGTCCGCACTTCATGGGATTATTTGGACGAGAGAAGGAGATAACACATGTCAAGAGCCAGTGCCTGACTCGGTATGTGTTAGCCATAGGTTATTCCCTCGTAAGCAGTATTTCATAAATGTCATGGCAAAAATAAATGGAAGGGATGGCTTAACTTTGTTTATGCCTATCAGATCAGTGTCCATTCTTTTTATTTTATTTTATTTATTTATTTATTTATTTTTGAGACAGAGTTTCGCTCTTGTTACCCAGGCTGGAGTGCAATGGCGCGATCTCGGCTCACCGCAACCTCCGCCTCCTGGGTTCAGGCAATTCTCCTGCCTCAGCCTCCTGAGTAGCTGGGATTACAGGCATGCGCCACCATGCCCAGCTAAGTTTTTGTATTTTTAGTAGAGACGGGGTTTCACCATGTTGACCAGGATGGTCTCGATTTCTTGACCTCGTGATCCACCCACCTCGGCCTCCCAAAGTGCTGGGATTACAGGCGTGAGCCACCGCGCCCGGCGATTAGTGTCCATTCTATATAAACAATGGAGTTTATCATGCTGCTGGTGAGGGCTCCTCCAAGAGGCTGTGGGAAATCGCTCAGCAAGATCACAGGAAATGGAAAAGTCAGATTTGGGCTTCATTGGTTACTCTGTTACATTTGACCCATTCAGGCCCTTGTGGCGCCTGTCCTCCCAAATGCTTCCTCCTCCCACGTCCTCTTTCATTTTGGGAAACAATAATCACACAAAGCCTCCACCACCTGCGCTTCCTGATTCCAGCCTTGCTTATTAAACTGTAACCTTTCTGAGGGCAGAATTATTTTTTCTTTGACCGCAGACTTCCCTAGTGTCAGCCCAAAGGTACACTTGGATTTTTAACTAAGAAGCAACACAAGCACCCTAGGGCTGGGCGGTAGACTTTTTTTTTCTTCTTAGAGTTTTGCAGAGACCAAACTGTTCAGAAAAGCAAAACAAGCTGTCCACATTCAGGGAACTGCCATCCCTGCCAATTTGTGATTAATCAACAAGGAAGAAGGTTGGTTCCTTGAAGAAAAATAAAAGAAATATGGACTGGAAGAGGGAAAGCAACGGAGAGCTGTGGATCTGGGATGGACAGCTTTCTTACCACTTTCTCCTTCCGTGTAGCCCTCTGTGACTCCAGGTTCCTGGTATAATTATGCTAAATATATGTGGTCCTGGTCAACTAGCTAACAGTGAGGGGGTGGCCGCTGTCCCTGCAAATTTTGGCTGGATAACTTAGCAGCTGGCTGACAAATATATGGCAAAAAGAAAAAGTTACGGCTGGCAAATGATTTCTGAATATGGAGGCATCCCTAGAAAATCTCTTTTCTAGACAGGTGCGGTGGCTCACGCCTGTAATCCCAGCACTTTGGGAGGCCAAGGAGGGTGGAGTTAGGAGTTCGAGACCAACCTGGCCAACATACGGAAACCCCGTCGCTACTAAAAACACACAAAAAATTAGCTGGGTGTGGTGGTGGGTGCCTGTAATTCCAGCTACTCTCAAGGCTGAGGTAAGAGAATCGTTTGAACCCAGGAGGCAGAGATTGCAGTGAGCCGAGATTGTGCCATTGCACTCCAGCCTGGGAAACAAGAGTGAAACTCCATCTCAAAAAAGAAAAGAAAAGAAAAGAAAATCTCTTTTCCAGCTTTCCTGCAATGCCCTTTCTTTTCCTCTGCCCAAGTGGAACAGAGCATGCCCAACATTTCTCTATTCACCCGGCACAAGCCATCTCTCACTGCAGATTGGTGAGCTGGAGTCTCCCAGCATGGCAAAGTGAACACTCACATGCTTGCCTTTCTTGTCGAGAAGAGACGCAGCTGAACTGAGGTGGGTGGATGGAATCCCGCAGTCTGTGCCTGCGTCACCCTGGGCGTCTCTACAGACCCCCCTGGTCTTGTGAGTGTAATGCTAAAGGTTAATAATAATCACAACAGGCAGCCCATCATTGCCTCCCTGTCTGGCTGAGAGGTTTACAACTTAAACTCATGGCAGAGGGAGAAATTGGCTCAATCACTTGGAGTAATGGTACATGGAGAGCCAGTTGGGCATGACTGCTATTTAACTCAAGGAAACCAGGCTGCTGCGCTTAACGTACGTACACACTAATAAACATGTCATGCTACGAGGTGAAAATTAACACCACCCCCTGCACACCCTGCCTCGCTCTCCATTTGCCTGCTCACCTCACTCCCAACAGAATGAACGAGACGAGCCTGGGAGAACAGGGCCACAAACAGCTGCGCTCAGCTGCAATTAGAAGCCAAGAAACACAGGTCATGCTTCATTCTTGTAAAGAGATTTAAAATTGGCCGGGCACTGTGGCTCACGCCTGTAATCCCAGCACTTTGGGAGGCCAAGGTGGATGGATCACCCCTAAGGTCAGAAGTTTGAGACCAGACTGGCCAACATGGCGAAACCCTGTCTCTACCAAAAAAAACAAAAATTAGCTGGGCGTGGTGGCGGGCGCCTGTATTTCTAGCTACTTGAGAAGCTGAGGCAGGAGAATCGCTTGAACCAGGGAGGCAGAGGTTGCAGTGAACCGAGATCATGTCATTGCACTCCAGCCTGGTGACAGAGCAAGATTCCATCTCAAAAAACAAAACCAAAATAAAATTAATCACAACACCTTACTCCAAATGTTTATAGTAAGGTATTTTGGAGGAGGAGGGTAGGAAAAAAGATTACCTGACAACACTAATATTACCTAACATTTTCAGATCTTTTACTGTGGTCCAGGCACTCCATGAGCATCCTCACAGACACTTTAGTGAGGTGGATATTCTAATTGTTCTCAGTTTACAGGCGAGCACATTGCAATTCAGAAAGCTTAAATAATTTTCCTGAGACCACACAGGATCAAGATGGTGGAGTATTGAATATAGACACACCTGACTAAATCAGAGCCCAAGCTCTCAGCCTTTATGCTACACTGCGTATTTATGGTACAAAGGAGGAAGAGGAGGATGAGAAAAATCACTGGCTTGACCAAGGTCTTGAATAGGTCCACATTATGATGCTTTCCTTTCTGCCCCCAACCTTGCACCCATAGGAACTCACAGTTGGGTGGAAGAGGCTGCTAAGGAAAAAGAGGCTCATAGGGAAAAGGGTAAGCTAGAAACTGTCAGGATCTTTCCTCATTTTCCCTTTGGCCCTGTCTGCACAGCCCATGCATAATTTCCTCGTGGTCAAGCAGACCTGGGGGCATCTCCGTGTCCCAGGCAGAATCCCAGCTCAGGTGCTGTATCCTTGCTGCTTTTGACAAATGAAACCAAGGTATATTAGTTAAGGTAATGCTAGCTACTGTAATAAGCTGCAAAATATGTAATAGCTAAAAATTAGGGTTGCCAGATTTAGTAAAATAAAAACAAACCAAAAAAATGGAAATTTTTGAGTTTCAGAGAAACAATTTTTTTAGTATAATTATGTTCCATGCAATATTTGAGGCATACTAAAAAGTTATTCATTGTTTATCTGAGATTCAAATCTTACATTTTCATTAATTTGTTTGGCAACCTGATGGAAGATATCAGTTTATTTCTTCCAATTTTAGTGTATGTGCTGCTGAAGCGAGCATAGAAGTTTATTTCTTATTTATATAAAGTCCAGAATAGATGAAGGCAGGCAGCTCTTCTCTAAGCTGTAATTTAGGGCTCTAGCCTCTGTCCATCTTAGCTCTGCCATCTTTCATTGCTCAGCTTCTAAGATATCTCTATGCTCATGGAGTCAAGTCACAGAAAAGAAAAGGGAATGGGGCTTTCCACTTGGAAGTTTTAATGGGCCAGTCCTGGAAGTGGCACAGAAGATTTCTGCTCACAATCTATTGGCCAGAACTCACTCACATGGCCTGTACCTAACTTCAAGGTAAGCCAAAAATGTAGGTGTGCCCAGGAAGAAGTTTGGGGAACAGCTAGCCAGTCTTTGCCACACCTGGTAACAGCAGAGTGAGTCTGTCAGTAGTCATGCCTAATGCGTGTCTCATATGCTGGTGCTGGATTCATTCAGCAGTCCTCCATCCACTGGGGTCCCTAGGAGGGGACATATGCTCTCCTCTCTGCCTGGGTTAACTGCTTGGGATTGGGATGACAAGGCCATTGTGGGAGTGATGAACAATGTGATTCAAACAAATTCATTTCCCTTCAATTCGATGCCATTTAATTTTTATTTATTTACTTATTTTGAGACAGGCTCTCAATGTTGTTGCCCACACTGGAGCACAGCGGTGCGATTATGGCTCACTGCAGCCTCCTGGGCTCAAGCAATTCTCCCTCCTCAGCTTCCCAAGTAGCTGGGACTATAGGTGCATGCTGCCATGTTCGGCTAATTTATTTTTAGTTTTTTTGTGGACAGGAGGTCTCACTATGTTGCCCAGGCTGGTGTCCAACTCCTGGGCTCAAGCCATCCTCCCGCTTCAGCCTCCCAAAATGCTGGGATTACAGGTGTAAGCCACCATGCCCAGACAATTTAATAAATATCTATTTAAACTCCTTGGCTACTGAGAAAAGCTTGGTTCTAGGCCCTTGGGGAAGACATCAAGTGAAACAGCCCAGTTATACCCTCAATTAGCTGTATATGATTAAAATCAACAGATATCCTCAACTCTTATCTATAACTCATTCATCTGTCAAAGGTTGGTGAAAACCTCATAGCACAAAGAATTCTGCCCTAAATGTTTGAATACAGAATGGTCCCCTCTCCCCCTAATTCCTAAAATATTTGGTCTCTGTGTTCTTTCATTCATTCATGCATGCGTGCTTTCAATTAGTTCATTGACAAACATTTACATCTACTCTGTTTGACAGTGTGCTAGGCTCTGGGAGTTGGGAGTGGAAATACTAAATTGAACAAGACTGAGGCCTTGCCTTCCAGAAACTCACAAAGGAGGGGGTGGTCAGAATGCACATGACTCAGTCAGAAACAAGGCAGATGGTGGAAAATACTATGATAAATGTTCAAATAGTGCTCAGGGGCTTATGGAGAATAAGAGAAATTAATTCTGACTCAAGGGTGGGTGGAGAAGATTACATCCAAGAGCCAGCAATGACTTCCAAAAGAGACAAATGAACCTGGCCTGGCAAGGGAGGCAGAGTCCAAGTGTCTGGCTCAGAGCCCACCGGGCACCTCCCGTTTAACTCACTCAGTTCTAATGGGGAAAGGCACCGAGCTTTTCTCGAGGGAGAACTCCAAGGATTCCTCTCATTTCATCTTACAAATCCATACAAATTTGCAGTTCCATTCCACAAGATATGAGGGTTTGTCTTGCTATAATAATTTTAATATGATTGGCATAAATTATCTGTTAGCAAGTAAAATAGTTCCATCTTGTGGCTTGTGCACCCCTGACATACCACTGCTATTTGAAAAGTGGCTTCTCCAGAAACTCAGCTTCTGAGAATAAGTGACTGGAGGCTCAGTGTGCGCTTATCCCTAGCCTTTTCTCCATTAGGATAAATGGGATATTCTGCTTTAGGGCTGGCCATTTCATGTTTTGTGAAGAGCCAACACAGTAACTATGGTTGAGGCCTGTATGAGGTGAATGAGGTTTTCATACACTTCTTTCATATCAGGAGAGGGAGAGAGAAAAAAAAAGAATACTAAACTTGGTAGAGGACACGGAGTTGTATTTTGGACTGTGGTGGCACCTCCAAGGAGCATGGTTTTCCCTTTGCATGGCTTTGACCATTACTGTAATGCTCCTGTTATGAAATATCTGCCATGGATTGAAATCTATAAAGTTAACTCAAAAGTTAAGCAGTCTGCTATTATAGTTAAGTAGCATAAGAAGCTGTTACATGCCCCTCTTCCTGGGCCCCCACCAAAGAAACATCAAACTGTTAAAAAAGCCCATGTGGGCCGGATGCAGTGGCTCATGCCTTTAATCCCAGTACTTTGGGAGGCCAAGGCGGGTAGATCACGAGGTCAGGAGTTCAAGACCAGCCTGGTCAAGATGGTGAAACCCCGTCTCTACTAAAAAATATAAAAATTAGCTGGGTGTGGTGGTGGGCACCTGTAATCCCAGCTAGTTGGGAGGCTGAGACAGGAGAATCGCTTGAACCTGGGAGGCAGAGGTTGCAGTGAGCCGAGATCGTGCCACTGCACTCCAGCCTGGGTGACAGAGCAAGACTCCGTCTCAAAAAAAAAAAAGCCCATGTCTCCCCATGAGGACTTGTGGGTTAATTTTCATCATGGTGTCTGGGGATCTATCTGTGAGACTCCCATTACCCATAATAGAACTCATGCTGCTTCATTTCATGCACACGATATGGAAAACACACACTTCTCTAGTAACAAAATTTTAGTTTTGAAATTGAGGCTATCTTTTGCAGAACAAAGCAGATTTCCAGAAATACCAAAAACTATTCAGTGTTGGCTTAGAGCCCATGTGTCCATGCTTATGTGTGTATGTGTATCCGGAAGGGAGAATATGCCTTCCTCTACAGGCATATGCCCTTTCAAAGATAATATTCAAATATTATGCCAATAGCTGACAGCGATCAATGGTTGCTATGTTTCACCCTAAAGCTTTGTTAGGAACCCCATAAAACCTGGCACATGGTTTGTGACACCCAGTGAAACACTGTGCTTCTTCCATAATATCCTGAGCCCTGCTGCCTGTCATTAAGGGACCTCTCTTATTAAGCATCTCTTTTTTAAATGGCTGCCATCATCTGGTCCCAGTGTACATTAAATCCCATTATAATTATAAACACACTCCCCCATAACATTCACTGCAGATCTCATCCTCATTGCCTACCCCCTTAGGGCATCTTTGCACTAATAACAACTCAGATTTGCTATCTGAGTTGACAACATTAGGTCCCAACACCATTTGCAATATGTTGGGGAAAGAGAGAGAGAAGAAAAAGCTCTTTCTTCCTTAATCATGAAGATCTTGGGGTCACAGTGACCTAAGGACTCAGGGGCTAAAAAAAAAAAATCCCTTCTCCTACCCTTTTGAAAAGTCACTCTCTGCTCTACAGATGAGGAAAGGGCATACTTGGCACCTGGAAGAGAAACTCAAGTTTGTAAACACCACTAACCAGGCCTCTATTGGTTGGGGTGGTGGGGTGGGGGATGAGGGATGATGGCAATCACTAATCAAAGAAGCTGTCTTATTTGGTTTGCTGAGCCTCAGTTGACCAGAACACACACATCACCTGATTATTTCCCCTTCTGCTTTTGGAGGGGGTATCTAAGGAAGTAATGTGAAAGAATTAAACTTTAAAAACAAACAAAAAAAAGTCAACATATACAGGAGTAAATTCTACTCTACCTATTTTTTTCGAGATGAGGTCTTGCTCTGTCACCCAGGCTGGAGTGCAGTGACACAATCTCAGCTCACTGCAGCCACCGCCTCCTGGGTTCAAGCGATTCTCCTGCCTCAGCCTCTTAAGTAGCTGGGATTACAGGCGTGTGCCACCACGCCCAGCTAATTTTTGTATTTTTAGTAGAGACAGGGTTTCACCATGTTGGTCAGGCTGGTCTCGAACTCCTAACCTCAGGAGTTTGATCCGCCTGCCTCAGCCTCCTACAGTGCTGGGATTATAGGCATGAGCCACTGCGCCTGGCCTACTCTGCCTAATTGTTGACATTACCTACAGCTCTATAGTAGATGTCTGGAATGATGATCTGAAGGACTGTAAGATTGAAAGATTTTTTGGACTCCAGAAAAGGACACAACAGGCTCTCAGTGTCTTCCCTCAACAGTCCTCGGTAGGTAAAGGTCTGATGCCCTGGTGCATTCCCCAGTGGCAATCTGGAGTTCTCAGCTGCAGAGAATTTTCCTCTATTCAGGGGCATCACTACCTCTCCCTGAACATGCTTCATTCTCTACTCTTCACAGGTTTTTGGGGAAATGCAAAGTAGCACCTCCTCCCCAAAAGGTAGGACTCGTTGATTTATTTATCATGATAGAAAAGTTTACTTTGAAATAAAAAAATTAAATATATGTTCCAAATTAAGAGTTGGAACTTAAAGAGTTGCAACATTCCATTCATACTCAATCAGAATACTCAAAACACCACTATATTCTTCTTCCTACCTCTTTAGTTGAAGGTTTTTTTTTTTTTTGGTAACTCAAAGCCCCCCTCCCCAACTTCTGCCTGAAAGTCTGAGGAGGAGAAAAAGTATAAGATCCTGGGGGAATCTAAGTTTATCCGGTGAACAAGCTGAGAACCATTTGGTCACAGCTTGGCTGGCTGCTGCATAGATCTTGGCCTCAGTAGAGTAAGAGAAGAAGGAAAATAAAAGTCCTCGTTTCCTTGATCTATTTCACTAGAGGCTATATAGTCTAGAAGTTAAGAGCACGAACTTTGCAGTCAGAATGGTCTGATTTAAAGTTTCAGCTCTGATGTTTAATAGAGCTATAGTCTGGAGTAAGGCCCTTAATCTCTCTGAGCCTCAGTTTTCATGTCCACAGAAATTGGGGAAATAATAGCACCTGCATTAATAGGGCTGTTATGTGGATTAAATAAAACAACATAGGTAATGTGTTAAGGTTCATAGTGCTCAGAATGAGTTATTATTTTCGCTGTCTCCTTCCTGTATGATCTCTTAGAACTGCTATACCCTCCTCTTCCACTAACTGAGCTCTGAAAGAGTGGTGGGAGGTATATGGGTAAAGGAGGAGATGAGGGATTAAGAAGATTTAGCAATGGAATTCTATGCAGTCTGTTGTGGTCCGTGTGGGGATCGGCACGTCTGCCGGGGTTCTCTTGACCAGCAAGAGGGTCTCAATACCTGAAAGAGAGAGTGCGCGGAAGAAAAGAATGACAGAAAGAATGAGGTCTGGAGGACTGAAATAGGCAGTGCCCAAGTCAGCAGTTTATTTCTGGTGCACAGGAGCTTATATATGTTTTTACATACAGTGACTGACGTAGGTCCCATTACAAAAGTTTTATCAGGAGGGAACAGAAAATTACAAAGTAAGCAGGGGAAGGGGTAACATACAGGTTTATCTAAAGGTCACTGAACACAAAACAAACAAAAGATTCTTATCCTATAAAGATTCTTAACCTCTTATCGATAACTACAGTTACAGTAAGTAACATCAAGGCAAGCTTATCAATAACTACAGTTACAGCAAATAACATCAAGGCAAGCGATAATTTGAGGGGTAGCAATTTTCTAGTAACATGTGAGCGATCACAGGATTTAGTGAATGCAGGTAAACAGAGTCATAAAACTAGCCCAGAACGGGAACTTCAAGGGAGACAATAGTCTCGTAAATGACCACACTTGGCGTTACCTCAGTCATGCCATTAGATCAGTGAAGGGAGAATAGGCGTCTGCAAACTCAGGCCTCTATCACTTCCTTCTTTTTCCTTAGCTCGACTGCCCCCAGCCAGGGTGAAACATGTCTGGGTTCTAACTCCGTAATGGCGGAGACACGGTGGGGTCTCTACGCTGGCGGAGTGATCCCCATAAAAGTCCAGCTCATCTATTCCTTCGTCTCTAGCATGATCTCCCCTAAGATTGATCCTGTATTTTTAGAACTGATACCCAGGTTTCCCTTAGTAGACCCTTCAAGAAAAAATGTAAAAGAAAAATCACTCTAAATACACGAACCTGAGAGAGACAGAAAGAGAGCGGGCGTGCGTGCACGCGGGAGATTGAGTATTCTCCTGTTGTTTTCCATTCTGCTTGTTTTTAGGTGCGGCCATATGAAATCTCTGAACTGAGGATTCTCATCAGCCTTCCCTGGACCCAAGGACATAGCTCTGGCTATAATGGTGCCAGTTTTGGTGGGGGAGCTGCTGCTGCTTCATCTGGGCCCAATAAACCTTATCAAACTGCTGTGCAGCCAGCCTTCAGCGCTGAGTGGAAATGCTTGGAGCCCAATGCTGGCACTCAGCCCACAGCCTTGCCGGCCTTCTTCCTTTTTGTTACCTTCTCCACCTCTTAAATTCAGGCATTAATCTCTCTTTAACACTTACTAACAAGGGCTGGGCTTTTTAATGGGCAGAGTTTATGAAGCAAGGGAGATTTTCACATAGAGTGAATATGGCACCGGGGTGGGGAGGCCAGGGCCGTGGAGGATTGTGCTTTCTCTCTCATTGTTTCCAGAGATTCTCTCTTTCTCTGATTTGAGGATTAATAGGAGATTAGGATCAGGGGTTAATTGTGTGCTTCTCCTGCCACTGCACTGAGGAGAGGCTAGTAGGTGGATGTGGACAGCAAAGCGGAAATCTCCAGCAGGCTCCATGTAGGCAAAAGCTCAACAAGTGTAGGGATTCTCTCTTCTGTTTCCCTGGTGAGGCACCAGGAAGTCTTTTCTCCTCTTCTTACATCCTTCCACTCTTGCTCTCCTTGCAGACCAGTTCTTGCCTAACTTTCTTTAAATCTCTTTCCTCTAACAGGTATATAGACCGTAGTTAGAAAAATAGGTAGTCTCTAAACAGGGATTGCTCTTCATTGTTGATGAAATGAATACCCAGGGACTGGCTCCCCCTTCCCCTTGCCGTGAGTTTGATGTGGTTGTATCCAGAGCCCTTCCTTCACTCAGGTGTGCTCCCCTGCCCAGCTCTCTCTGCAGACTCCTCCTGAGCTGAGCTTTCCCTGCTCCTGGGAGTCAGGAGTGGCTCTTGCTGGGATGGAATGACCGGTCCTTGGGGTGGCCTCATGAACGACTCTTGTGAACCCGGATCAGTTCCGATGTGTACACTCTGCCGCCCGGCCTTCAGCTGCCAGATACAGATTTCCGCCATTTTCCATGACCCTACAGTTCATGGAACTGGGTCTGGGGCAGTGACTTGACTCTTCGGTCTGCGGCCATGCCAGAGACACGCATGGATATGTGATTCTAGGTGAGTCCTGCGGAAAACCTTTGGCCCACCCACGAGTCATGGACGGAATATGCAAGCTCAGGCCTGGGTGACGTAAGCCCCGCCTTGCTAAAAACCGCGTGACCTCGAGGGCTAACTAGCCTGAGACCCCTGCCTGGCGTTCTCAGCCACTCCCACCTCCCACCCCAACCTCCTAGGCTTCAGTCAGAATCCACAGCCAGTTCCTCTGGCTCCCTACCTTCACTCAGCTCCAGGGAAAAGGGGAGACGGCAGCTTTCTGCAGTCAGAGGAAGGGTACATTTTCTTTTTTTTTTTTCCAAAAAAATTTTTTTCCCTTTTTTACCTTCACATGAGCAGAGGAAGGAAGGGTACATTTTCTTTGGCTGCTCTACCCTCTAAAGTAGGGCGGCCAGCTGAGAGGAGGACGCACTTCTGAGGGGCCCAAAGCTTTTCCAAGCTTTCCCCTGCCCCCTGAAGACTGTGTGCTGAGCTGGGGGCAGTTCTAGGGAACTGTTTCCACCCAGATTGCTGTGTGTGTGTGTGTGTGTGTGTGTGTGTGTGTGTGTGTATGGGTGGGTGGGCGGGGCAGAGCTGAGAGGTTGTCCAAGTCTAGGAGAAAAGTTTCTCCCAGGCCTCGACCTTGGCCTCCAGCAACCGCGACAGCTAAAAAGGGGCGTCTCGCTTCGACAATAGATCCCCGCGGACCTTCTGGCACCTGGTTCACCAGGGCCCGCGAACTCTGCATCTGGAGACTTCTTGAAATCCGGATGCTCAAGCCGGGAGGCGCGCAGTAGCCAGGAGGATGAGAGGCCCAGGCTTGGGCTAGGAAAGCGGCCTTTTAAAACTGATGTCAGGGGTTACTGGGAATGCAGCCTCGAGCCAAGAGAAAAAAAGTTAAAGGCGAGATGACACGCACTGAATTGGGGCAAAGATTGGAAAAGGGGACAAAACTGCGTGCTTGAGCATCGGGGTGCGGGGAAGGGGGCACAAACCCGTATCCGATGGAAATTAAAATCCTGGCAGTGGGTGGGGGCTGCTGCGCGCCCTTCACCCTCAGTGCCCCCATTAAGGGTTCCGGGTTCCCTGCACTCCTGTCCTCTAGCTCCCTGCTTCCTCTCTGCTCGGCCGGTAAGCGGCGGCCGCCGGCGCCCCAGCAGCAGCTAGATGTCAGGCGAAGCCCAGAGCGCGGAGCGCGGGGAAGGGAGGGGAGGGGAAAGGAGGGGTAGGGCGGGGAGCGCGCGCGGGCTCGGCCAGTGCGGGGTGGTGGGCGGGCTGAGCCCGGGGACGGCACGGGAGGGGGGAGGGAAGGGGGGCAGCTGTGGGCAGGGAGCCGGGCTCGGCCGCCAGCACTAAAGATGGAGAGGCGCCGGGGCCTTGCAGGGGAGGGGGCTCGGCGTTGACGTGGGACGCGGCGGAGGCGCAGCAGCCGGTGGTGATTTGCTAACCTCGCAGCAGAGAGGAGTTGAGGGCGATGAGAGCGGGTACTGCGAACTGCCGGGCGATGCCGTCGCTGCCGCCGTGATACGGAGAGCAACAGTTCCCCAGCAACACCCCTCCCCGACACAGGCACACACCCCCCGACAGGCACGCACACCCACCCCACAGAGCCCGGCTCGGCTGCGGTGAGTGAGGGGCCGGGGAGAGGCGCACTGCCCAGCGAGCGCCGCGCTCCGGGGCCCCCTGGGGCTGGAGAGGTCTGCGGGGCGCGCGCTCGCTTCGGCCACTCGGCCGCTGGGCTTGTGCCTTTTTTATTTGGCGTGTTCCCTTGCTGCCGCTGCAGCCGTCGCCGCCACTGGTTGGGGATCGGCTGTCAGCCTGGGCGCAGCTGCCTCCTCAGCCCTTCCTCTCCGGGGCACGGTCGGGGTGAGAGGTGGGGGGCGTAGCGGTCTGCGGGGGCTGAGGGCGTGAGCAGAGGGTCGGGGATCCGGAGGCTTTGTACTGCCAGGGGCCGGCAGAGGAACAGAGCCCGTGGGTGCTCTCATGTATGCCGACCGGTGCGCGGGCGCGAGATAAGGTTGTGGTTTATTTATTTGTGTGTTTATTCGCTGGCCGGCTGGGAAGCTAGAACTGGAGAAGCTGACGAGTAGATGCGGGGGCGGAGGAGAGCAAGACTGGGACGGCTTACGTTTTGTTTCTCTTTGAAAAAACGTGGTGGGCTTTTTCTTGATTAGACTTGATTCCCCTTTTGCAGGGGCGGGAGGGAAGCTCCAGAGGGTCTCCAGCGCTCCGGGCCCTCCTCGGCTCTCGGCGGGACGGGCGGTGACGCCGGAGCTCGCCGTGCGCTCCCGGCCGCTCTCGGTGGGTGCCAGGCTCTGCACCTGATGCGTTCGGGATGCCTTTCCCACCCTGGCGCGCCCGCCGCTCGCTCGCACAGCGCCTCACACGCTCCCGCACGCGCTGGAAATACGCACGGTCCCGCCGGCCCGCGGACCCACCGAGACGCACAGAGCGCTCCGCACCGACTCGCTCGCCGGCTCCCGAGACGCTCGCACCGAGCCTGGGCCGGGCGCGCGGGCCGCTAGCGCTGCTGGCCAGAGGCCCGGGACCCAGCCGGTCGCTCCTGGGGGTCACGGCCTTGGGTCGGAGAGGGAGGGTCGGCAGACCCCTTCTCGCCTTTCCTCCCAGAACTCGCTGCGGGGCTTTTGTGCTTCCCTTTCGCCGCGGGGCGGGTCCGCCTCCTGCCGCCGCGTAGTCCAGCCTGCCTGGACTGTGGCTTTTCCTCCCCGTCTCTTTCGCTTTCCCATGCCCCTAGCTCAGCTCTCCTTCTTTCAGGCGTCTAGCTCTTCGGGAAAAGTTGCTTCCCCAAGTTTGCTGAAGTCGTCTCCAAGTCTCGGTGGGGGTCGCTGGGAACTGGGGGCGTGTGAGAGAGCGCGGTGGATCCTGAAGCTCTGGCGGGTTAGCGCCGGCTCTCCCCGCGCCGCGCGGCTGGACGCTGCAGCCAGCCCCGGCCGGATCGCGGGCGCTGAGCGGTGGGTGGGGAAGACGGCTGCTTGAGGGTGCCCCGATTTCCCTCAGGACCCAAACGGCTTGTTCTGGGGCGCCAAGCGTCCATTCTTTTGGCTGCTCCCTCCTAGTTCTCAGAAGCGCCGATGTCTGCGGGAAAGCACGAGTTGGAGAGGCTCGGCTGAATGGTCATCCCACCCTTGACGGCCTCCGTCCCTACCCCGGGGTGGGCAGCAAAAGTGTCTTGATCAGGCGTCCTGTGAATCCTTTCTGTGTGAGCTTGGAGGCTCCTGAACTGATAGAGCTCCTTCTGGGGGTGGAGGCAAGCAAGCAGTGTTTGAAGAGTGAGGGAGAGACCTTGCTGTTCCTTGCTCCCAGTTCATTCACTGCAATACTGGCCGCTGCAAGGCAGACACAGGGAGGGCCCTGGGCCTGGGCGGTCTTTCTAACACTCCTTAAGCGGGATTTGGAGTACAGGAGCCCTCTTATTGATCCCGAACAGGCTCAGGGAGAGGCCTTTGTTTCCCAGCCCTGTCTTCCCTTCGTACTGGTTGTAACTCATCCCACAGACGCTGGTGCCAATATCACTTCCAGCGCCTCTGAGCCATGTCCAGCATCCCTTGCTGCCCCTGGTCACAGGACTTGCAGACTCCTTGGAGCCTGTGGGACACACGTGGAGTTCACACACCCAGCCCAGCATGAGCACTCCTGGCTGTAGGGGCGAATATTTACTCCTGGCTCTCTCCATACCTTAATGACTCATCCTTCTTTGTTTTTTAGATCCTCTTGTCCACTGGGCAGTTATGGGTAGGAGGGTAGGTACAGCACCTTATGTAAGTGTGTGTGTACACACACTTTTTTTTTTTTTGAGATAGAGTTTCACTCTTTTTGCCCAAGCTGGAGTGCAATGGCGTGATCTTGGCTCACCACAACCTCCACCTCCCAGTTTAAGTGATTCTACTGACTCAGTGTCCCGAATAGCTGGGATTACAAGTTTGAGCCACCACACCCAGCTAATTTTGGATTTTTAGTAGAGATGGAATTTCTCCATATTGGTCAGGGTGGTCTCGAACTCCCGACCTCAAGTGATCCACCCACCTCAACCTCCCAAAGTGCTGCGATTACAGGCGTGAGCCACCGGCGCCCAGCCCCACACATCTTTCTCTTTGTCTCTGGCTGATGTACATACACGCATACACACAGTCCAGATTTTAGATTACATATTCAATAACTTTGAGTCTTCTGTGGGTAGAAATGACCCAAGTTAGTGTGTGGGTTGTGTGTGTGTTCCTGTTAGTACCCTGAGATGGGGTCAGGGCTTGGGTCTGCCAGTGCTTTGTAACCCTGAGAACAGTAGAAGGCCAGAGGCCAAGGCTGATGGTGAGAAGATAAGCTTTGGGGAGGAAAGCCCAGTAGAACCCAGTGCCCGTAGATTTCTGTGGGTCACGACTACAGGCTGCTGGCCTCCTGTGAGTCTGACTCTGTTCCTGGGGCTCCTGCACTGAGGCAGAGTTTAGAAAAACTTTGTTTTGAAGATGAGGTTTGACATCCAGGGGGTTGGCATGAAGCTGATAAGGAAGAGGCTAAAGTCTTGCTAATTTTAAGTAAATGTACCTCGTCATAATGAATGTTGGACTTGCCTAGGGAGCCCCTACTCTCTATGGAGAAAGCTGAGGACTCACAGGACTTCACTGCCATTTTCATTTCACTTCATCTAACAGATGTCATAGAGTAGTGAATTAGGCATCTGCTGTGGCACAACCTTCTTTTTAGTCTCAGCATCCCTGGGCTTGAAAGGCAGATTTGTAGATTTCTGGGAAGTTACTTCAATTAAAATCTCTTAAGTTCCTCTTGCTGGGGGCTTGGCAGGAGGGAGGAAGGGGCATGTTGTAGCGGTTGAATTCTTACTTTTAGGGACACATGAATTTGTCTTTTGTTCTCTCATCTCTTTTGCTTCTTCCTCTCTTCTTTCCTCTAGTCCCTTCTGTTGGCCCAGGAAGCCTACCCTGCCCCGCCACGCAGAGCCCAGAAGGAAAGAGAGCCTCATGCCTGAGCCGAGGGGAGCACCATGGATCTGACAAAAATGGGCATGATCCAACTGCAGAACCCCAGCCACCCCACGGGGCTGCTGTGCAAGGCCAACCAGATGCGGCTGGCCGGGACTCTGTGTGATGTGGTCATCATGGTGGACAGCCAGGAGTTCCACGCCCACCGGACGGTGCTGGCCTGCACCAGCAAGATGTTTGAGATCCTCTTCCACCGCAACAGCCAGCACTATACTCTGGACTTCCTCTCGCCAAAGACCTTCCAGCAGATTCTGGAGTACGCATACACAGCCACGCTGCAAGCCAAGGCGGAGGACCTGGATGACCTGCTGTATGCGGCCGAGATCCTGGAGATCGAGTACCTGGAGGAGCAGTGCCTGAAGATCCTGGAGACCATCCAGGCCTCAGATGACAATGACACGGAGGCCACCATGGCCGACGGCGGGGCCGAGGAAGAAGAGGACCGCAAGGCTCGGTACCTCAAGAACATCTTCATCTCGAAGCATTCCAGCGAGGAGAGTGGGTATGCCAGTGTGGCTGGACAGAGCCTCCCTGGGCCCATGGTGGACCAGAGCCCTTCAGTCTCCACCTCATTTGGTCTTTCAGCCATGAGTCCCACCAAGGCTGCAGTGGACAGTTTGATGACCATAGGACAGTCTCTCCTGCAGGGAACTCTTCAGCCACCTGCAGGGCCCGAGGAGCCAACTCTGGCTGGGGGTGGACGGCACCCTGGGGTGGCAGAAGTGAAGACGGAGATGATGCAAGTGGATGAGGTGCCCAGCCAGGACAGCCCTGGGGCAGCTGAGTCCAGCATCTCAGGAGGGATGGGGGACAAGGTTGAGGAAAGAGGCAAAGAGGGGCCCGGGACCCCGACTCGAAGCAGCGTCATCACCAGTGCTAGGGAGCTGCACTATGGGCGAGAGGAGAGTGCCGAGCAGCTGCCACCCGCAGCTGAGGCTGGCCAGGCCCCCGCCAGCCGACCTGAGCACCCAGCACCCTCAGCTGAGAAGCATCTGGGCATCTACTCCGTGTTGCCCAACCATAAGGCTGATGCTGTGTTGAGCATGCCGTCTTCGGTGACCTCTGGCCTCCATGTGCAGCCTGCCCTGGCCGTCTCCATGGACTTCAGCACCTATGGGGGCCTGCTGCCCCAGGGCTTCATCCAGAGGGAGCTGTTCAGCAAGCTGGGGGAGCTGGCTGTGGGCATGAAGTCAGAGAGCCGGACCATCGGGGAGCAGTGCAGCGTGTGTGGCGTCGAGCTTCCTGATAACGAGGCTGTAGAGCAGCACAGGTAGGCCCCGCTGCAGCCCCGCACCTGATGTAGGACTTGAGGCCCTCACACCCTTCCTTCACACCCTGGCTGCTCCCATATTAGGGGCCTGGCTCCCCTGTCTTCTTGGCAATTTGTAAAAAAACCAAAACACTTCTTCAAAAGTTCAGGGGGATGGGGAGGGGAGCAGATTTTTTGGACTGTAGTGAAGGGGCCTAGGATCTGTCCCAAAAGCACCAGGGGACACTCATGGGCCCAGCTTCTTAATACGCCCTTCCCTCTGTTTTTTGCTTTTTTGCTCCTGTTTGTTTTTTCTGCTGTCTGGTCTGTTCTCCTTTGCTTGGAGTGACCGATAACATGGAGAGAAGGAGAAAAGGAAGTGGGATGAGGGTCTCCTGTGGCCTGGATCTGATCACGTTCCTAGGTTTCAGGTCCTCAAGTTCCCATGCAGTGGTTCCTGTGAAGACAGGCAGTCCCTTTCTGCTGCTTGGGAGAATGCGAGGGGCTGGAGGCTACTTAGGCCACAAGAGCAGCTGCAGGTCCAAACCTTATTCCTGGTGAGCATTCATCTCCTTGCTCTGTCTCCCTTCTCATTCTCTAATCCTGCACATGCATTTAGGGGCAATTGATTTAAATGCAAGGGGAAAGGACGGGTATAAGAGTCTTGCTCTTGCAGCCTGTGAAGTCTCATTCTTATCCCAACTCTGCTCACATTGAATTAAATGCTGCTTCAGGCTAGCATTGGCTTCCCTCCGACTTCCGTTTCCTTCTCTATGAAATAACCATTCATTGAGCTCTTATGACATGTTTGGTTCAGTACTAAGCACTTTCCGTCAGTTGCATTTTCATTACAGAAGCCCTTTGAGGTAGGTAATGTCCCTTTTTTTTTTTTTGGGATGGAGTTTCACTCTTGTTGCCCAGGCTGGAGTGCAGTGGCGTGATCTCAGCTCCCCGCAACCTCCGTCTCCTGGGTTCAAGGGATTCTCCTGCCTCAGCTTCCTGAGTAGCTGGGATTATAAGTTCGTGCCACCACGCCTGGCTAATTTTGCATTTTTAGTAGAAACAGAGTTTCTCCATGTTGGTCAGGCTGGTCTGCAACACCAGCCATCAGGCGATCCACCCACCTCAGCCTCCCAAAGTTCTGGGATTACAGGTGTGAGCCACAGCGCTCGGCTGGTAATGTCCTTCTTTTACGTAGAACTATACTAAGGCTCAGATGTCAAGTCACTTTTCCAGAGTTACATAGATAGTAAGAGGCAGAGCTGGATTCAAATTTAGGTCTTTACCCCCTGGTACTTTGCTGCCTCTTGGAGTCATTTAGGCTTGAAGAGGATCATATCTATGGAACAGAGGGTTTTGAAGATTGCTTATTGGAAGTGGAGTAAATAACAGAGGGGATCAGTAGCAAGTTTGTTTTTTTTTTCCTTGCTTCTGTCATAAACCATATGCCCATCATTCTACCCTCTAGTTTCTGGGTCAGAAGAATGGAGTCAAGAAATCCAGCTTTCTGTTCTATTGATGACAGCATTTTGCTGTATACCCGCTGGTCTGCTGTTTTGCTGATCTTGGGTGGATTCTCCACTTCCCCCGCTTCACCCCCATTCCTCTGTTGCTCATTCAGGTATGAGGGATGTGAGTGAGAGGGGTTGGAGTGTGGATATCTGGAAGTTGATCTAATCACCCCTAGCCGGAATCTGCTCTGACCCTACCTCCTCGATAGCTCAGAGGCTTACCTTGTGGAAAGTGTGGCAGAGCTAAACGTAGCCGACTTTTTCCAGTGGGTGCGAAAAATAACCGCCACTGAGGTGTGTCTTCTTGATGCTTGTACTGCTCAGAAATAGACTGAGGTTGTGTTTGTTGTTGCTCAAACTTTCCTAAAAAGGAAACCCCCTCCCCAGACTTGACCAGATGCATGTTTCATCTTCTCCGGATATGCATTATTTTGGCTGTGTGCTATGAGAACTGGGGTATGGTGGGAAGTGATTGTTTTTCTGACTCTGATCAGGTCCTGGTTCCTCGTTGCTTTTCTTTACCCGAGAGGGCCACAAAAGATAGCACTCTCTTGAGAGTTCCAAGTTCCCCTTCAGCAAGACCCTCCTTCCGCTAGGGAGAGAGGGAGGGTTGGCCGTGTTATATTACAAAGAGCCTGGATGGTGAAATTGGCTGTGTTTAGTGGTGAGAGCCTGTGATAGCTATTTAACCTTTCTGGGCCTTGTTTCACTCACTTCTTAAAATGGAGATAGTCAACAGGGTTGGTGCTGAATTAATGAAGTAAGATCCAGAAATCACTAGAGCTGCGATGGGCACATAGTCACTGCAGTGGTGAAGAACTGACCCTTAGTAACCTGTGTTGTTCAGGCCTCATCTTTGCACGGTCCCCATTGGCTCTGAGTTCTAATGTGTAGTGTCTACAGGGCTACCCTCCATGGGAGTTGTGTTGACGGTGAGGTGGTGCAGAGGATGTCCCTGTCCTTGTGAGCATATGACAGCGAGACGCTGGCCCTGGAATCCTCGGCATCACGCTTTGGACTGCTGACAGGTAGAATGTGCTTTTTGTTGTTGTTGTTGAGGCAGAGTCTTACTCTGTCACCCAGGCTAGAGTGCAGTGGCACGATCTCGACTCACTGCAGCCCCCACCTCCCAGGTTCAAGCGATTCTCTTGCCTCAGCCTCCTGAGCAGCTGGGACTACAGGCGTGCACCACCACACCCAGCTAATTTTTGTATTTTTAGTAAAGATGGGGTTTCACCATGTTGGCCAGGCTGGTCTGGAACTCCTGGCCTTAAGTGATCCACTGACCTTGGCCTCCCAAAGTGCTGGGATTACAGGCGTGAGCCACCATCCTTGGCCAAGAATGTGCTTTTGACTGAGGGTGAAAGGTCAGCAGCTGCAGCTCAAGAAGCTAGAGCCAGGGCAGTGCCTTTGGTGGGAAGCTTGGGGGTCTAAAGAAACCAGAAAGGGGAGAAAATATTCCAGCGTGTGCTCGGCCCTCACTCAGATCAGCAGCCCCTCAGGTCCCAGCTAGATGTACTTTGTGGAAGACTTTTTTCTCCCCCTCACCCTCAAAACTCCAAGATTAATGTGCTATTCCCTTTTCCTACTGTTCGCTGTCTTTCCCCCAACCCATCAGCAGCCTGAGAAATGCTCTGGTAGAAGAAAACACAGCCCTATAACCAGTACAAACAAAAAAACCAAGAAAAAAAAGATCGGAAGGGGAGATTTTGATGCCAGGAAGCCATGGCATTTGCTGGAAATGTATCAGTGATGAAATAACAGGCTACAGGGTGTATTTTATTTTTAAGCCAACAGGCCTGAGTGTTAGTAAAGATTGGATACCCAGCAGTCCTTCTTGCATTTCTTCTTTTGGTGGGGGGCAGAAGGGAATGGAGAGGAAATGAAGGTAGATTGCTGGTAAGTGAGGCAGGAAGGCAGGGAGTTTATATGGAGTGTCATCGATAGGTTTCCCCATGATTTGATCCCAAGCTGGGGTGGAGTGAGGGGTAACCTGTTGGCTCAACAGATAGAATCACACTTAGTGGTGGTGTAGGTCCTGTTCCCTACAGTGGACAGCAAGACATACAAGCCATCCCGTGCAGGAGTGACGTGTGCAAAAGGGATGCAATGTTGAGTGTAGTCATGGATGGATGGGAAGACCAGGCAAAGGCACCACACAGGTAAATACAATGGGACTGACTTACCTAAATGAACCAGAAGGAAGTCAGAACAGTGAGAAGATCTGATAAATAAGCAGTATTCTGGAGGCAGATGAAGGAGCAAGGTTTGGGTGCCCAGAGCTTCACCAGTGTGTCTGCATTACAGAGGATAATGTCTGAGGAAGGGGAAGGTCATCTCAGGATTCTGGAACACTGGACTCTCCTTTTCTTATTCTGAAAGGCTGGAGCAGTTGTGCATATAGGCTTCTCTGGATATGGTCTAGGAACCAGCTCAGTTGGACCAGGTGCACCTCATCATTCTCAGAGTTACATACATGTGTGATAAGATTGCAGGGAACAGTGTAGTAGACTTAAGTGTGAACCTAGTCCTCATTTATAGTCCCCAGTCTCCCATGGCTCATACAGCCTGGTCCTTACGTGTTTCTGAATTTAGTGCTGCAGAATCTCAGTGGGGTCTGGTTTCCAGGGGCCCCTGGATCTTATACAGACAAGCACTGCGGTGTCTGTCCTGCACAGACACCATCACAACTCTTGCCTGGTCTTGAAGGTAATTCTCAGGACCACAGGGAATGTCTCAGCCAGCTTTCTGGATGTATGTGTACAGCCCTTCCTGGAGGCTTTGTGGAGCCAGCTCTATGGTGCGTGAGCCATGTGGCTAAGATTTCAGAGTTCTGCCTGGCCCTTGGCCTTGGTCTCTCTCTCAGATGGTCGGCTGCTCTGTTTTTAGTGGTTGATCATGTAGAAGGCCAGCAGGTGTTGACCTTGGTTTAGGCTACTTTTGGGATTTTTGAGGTTGCCTGAGGCTCTTGGTTTTCTTTCATCATCCTGCCCAGAACCTCTGACGTCAAACTAAATTCTGTTTGGAAAAGGGCATGCTGTAGAATAATGATAGCCACAGCAATAATATTAATAATACCTTTTATCGGTTTTAGCATCTTCTTCTTTGGAAAGCACCTCTAATGACTTTATCTCTCTTACCCTCACAACTTCGCCTGAAGGGGGTACAGGTCCGTATTCCCGTATCTGTGATAATGAAGTCTGAAAAGCCCTGAAAACTAAAAGGTTTGCAGTAAACTCATTTAGTGGCAAAACCTGATCTGAACTGACGTGATGCTATATTTATCCTGCTCATTTTGAATATGCATGTTTTGCTGCAAAAATATTAATGTATTTGATTACAGAGTGCTGCCCTAGACTCTGCTGGGGCTGTTAAACATGATAGGTGTCAAGAGCACCTTTCTAAAATCTGAACGATTTTGGTCATTGGAGCACCCACAGGTTTTGGATAAGGAATTGTGAATGATTATCATTCTTTATTGGCAAATGGGGAAAATGAGATTTGGAGCAAATAAGTGACTTGCCCAAGGTCACACAGCTATAAATGGGCAGAACCAGGCTTGCCTTCTAATTCACAGTCCTGGGTGCTCTGCACCAGGCCATATAAGAACATGAGCATTGCTCTTCTGGATCAAAACCATCTGACCTAGTCTTTGGTTGCCAACATCATCCCTAAGATACCACCATTGGAGGCTACAGACATCTTCCTTGACGTCAATCCTAAAGGTCAGGTGTATACTAGCTTCTCTTAGTAGCTATTTATGGCTGCCATGTCATTCACAGATTTGTCCAAATCCTTTTTGAATCCATTTCTATTTCCAGGAAGTATCCTTTTTAGGGATAATGAATGACTTAAGTTTATAATCTCCTGGGCTCCTGGAAATCTGGTCTTTTGGAGAGGTTGTTGGTTGTGAAGATAGGAAGATGGTAGAAGACTTTGTAGTGGGGAAGCCAAGTCTAGACTCAAGTCTGCGTTTTTCAGCTCTGTCACCATTGACATCGTTTTTTTTCATCCTGAGCCTTAAACTTGTTTATTTTTAAAACTACGCACTTCAGTGAGCTCTTTCTGATTGTTGAGCTCTTTAAAAAATTCTTTTATTCTTTGTGTACCCACTTATATCTTCATGAAGTCCTTTTGGTTAATTGAATTTTGCTGTTTTGGAATCTGGATTGGCAGTTCAGCCAGCTAAGTAGGGGGTCAGTTTGATTTGATTCTGTGTGCTCTGACTTAGGTTTTTTTTTTTTTTTTTAAAAATACTTTAACCTGCTTAGGGTTACTGAGCCATCTGGGATCTAGACTGAACTCTTGGAACTTTTGAAGATGATTTCCTTTATTTTATTTTCAATGGAGGAAAGTTGCCCGCCCTTTCATCTCAGTGAGAAGTCCCATTTTAATTTGCTGTCACTATTGGATGGAGCTGCTAATTGCTGGGAGGGAGAAAGCTATAGTTTAGCCACACGTTTTCCTCCTGCTCATTCTAGGAAAACCATTATGAATCTTTAAAATAGTGATTATCCTAAACTGTTAAAATCAAATTCTATTCACAGTTCTTTGATTTCTTGCTAATTCAGGAGAGAAACGTTTCCAATCACTTTAATTTTTTTTATTAATACATTTAAATAAAATCCTGCTGAAAGCCTAAGCATATATAATTTAGAGTCTTACTAACTGAAAAAAGGTGGGCCTCAGTTTGTCCATTGGAGGGTTTCTGAATTTTCCGTAACTAAAGAGTTTCTGTTCTGTTTTGGCTGTGTGTGTGCGGTAAAAGCTCTTACTCTCTGGCAGTTATTTAAGTAGTAAAAAATTTGCTACAACTCCCCCCACCCCCAACATTTTACACATAGGAAACGTGCATTTTGACTGTCCAGGTCAGAATCCTGATTTTGCTACTTGCTAACTGTGACGTTGTTTATGTTATTTAACTTCTCTGTACCCGTTTGCCTCATTTGTGAAATAGAAATAATAGCATCTACTTCATTGGGTTGTTATAAGGATTCATCAGAAAGTATCCTGTGTGAGGAAGGGTAGCACAGAGTAAGTGCTCCACAGATGTTTGCTGGGGTATTTTTCTTGTTATTGTGTAAAGCAGGTCATGCTAGCCGTGCAGGGTGAAAAATGTGTTCATGTTGGACCAGGTCCTGCTTTCTCCCAGAGACCGTTCTTCTGCACAGGCGTCCATCTGTGCAGCGCTGTAAAACTGCTGCCTTAGGTGCCTTGTGTTTGGGACTGAGACACTGCACCTGCATCTTCCTTAGAAGCTGATCTCTTGTACTGTGGTGGCCAGGGTACTCTTTGTCCCATTGACCTGAGGCCTGGTGAGTCATTCCAGTTCTTGTTTAAATTTAGCTGGGCAGCGCTCCACCGCCATCGGGTCCAAATGCCGGGGAGGCTCCCCGACACAACGTCTTGTTGCCTGCGCACATGGCCAGGCGTGCACATCACTGTGTTTATGGCAGAGATGAGGAGCACAGACACCACCTTACTGATGAGGGTCCTGGGGCTGGGCTTGTGGATGTTGGGGGATCCAGCGCTCCTTCCCTTGCCTGCCTGTCAATGCAGAATGCTTCTAAAGCGTGGACTCAGCAGACATCATTTTGAGTGCTGGCTACATGTCAGGTTCTGTGCTAAGTACACTCACAGCCGGCATCTCCGTAAGCCCTCTAGCTGTCCTGTAAGGTTGGTATCAGTTTCATATTTTCAGACGGGCCAAGGAAGCCCAAAAAGTTAGTGGACTTTTCTGTAGTAAAGAGTTGAACCAGGATTTGTGCCCCGGTCTTCTGGCTCCATGCTCTCTGCAGCTGGGTGATCAGGGGGCTCATTGCTTCACCAGCTCTGGCCTCCTCAGTTCCTCTGGTGGCTTCTTGAGAGGAGAAAGGTTTCCATGCTCTGACCCTGGCGGCATAACCTGTGCGGGCCGGGGAGACCCTGCAGAGGGTTCAGCTCTTCGGAGGCCCAGGCCACATGGATCCAAGGACTACTACGTCATCTCTTACCAACACAGAGAGATCAGCTTCTAGTGATAGAGGCTTTTTATGCTGACTCGCAAAACAGAAAAAGAGAAAAAAGAAACCCATTTACAAAAATAAAAATCCCATGCTGTTAATTTCATGCCAGCATAATCAGAAATTCCCCTTTCTACTGTTTCCCCTTAAAAGCCCCGGTGTCCTTATTATGCTGGTGCAGTCTGGAAAAACTATGGTTGGGTTTTGCCTACGTGAGGCTTATCTCTGCAGCTGCAAGGAGGGGATCTGGTACTTTGTTGTCAGCATGGAAACTTCGGCTAAATACTTATAAAAACCTGCTTAATTCTAAATTCCTAGCTCACTTTCGACTTTGTCCTCAAGACCTGATTTTCTTTGGTGTGAACAGATTGTGCTCAGCATTGCAGTAGAAAGGGTCCAAGTTAGGTAAGCAAAAGGACTCCCTGAGACACTGGGGTGTTACTGAGAAAGTTGTTAGAAGACCGTCACAGACATTTTGATGAAGAGGGGACATTTTGGGCTAGTTGAAGTGGTTTTTAGAGTTCTTCCCTCTTTAGGGCCATTTGGATCCGCCTGAAATAAGAAGAAAAGACATACACACACATAAACCACCACCTTGCTAAAAACAAGTCAAATGTGCCGTGAAACCATTGTCTTCGTGGGAGGTGGGGTGGCAGCGCAGGCGCAGAAAGACTGACATCTGGTCCACCTGGGTTTGGGTGCTAGTGCTCCGTGGTGAATTTAGGCAAATGACTTCACCTCTGTGAAGCAGCAGTATCCTCTTCTGTGAAGCGAGGTTAGCCCCTGCCTCTCAATGTGGTTTTTAAAGCATATTAATGAGATCACTTGTAACCTAAAGCACACGAGTTTGAGGCCACCTCCGTACTTCCCGCTTCTCTCATGACCCCAGCCTGACAAGGGAGCCGCTGAGCCCCCTGCCACCCTTGCCCGGCGTTGTGCTCTAAGTGGATTAGCTCAGCGTTGTGATCTTAATGCCATTAGGCCTGTTGGCACTGCTCTCCTTGCCATAGTGAGAAGCAGATGTGGCCGACCATAATGGCCCTTAGGGTGATCCACTGGGCCGCAGTACTGGGGCGGCCATTATTAGTGTTAATTTTGGGGAGCCTTTTATGGTAGCTGGGGGAAATGTGGAGGGATTGTTGGAAATTTATTTATTTAAGCTGTTCAGCAGGTTAGGTGCTGCTGGGGTCTACTGTGGCAAAGCCTCAGCTCCCCCCATCATCTCTTTAAAGAAGGCCCCTCCCCAACCCCAAAGCCCAGGCCTGATTACTTCCAGAGTTGGAGAGACAACTTAGCAGGCTCTTGTTTCTTGCCGATGTACCTTATTAGTAGCACCTGGCATCATAACCCACTAATGGGAACCAGTGCTCTCCTCCTGCGTGGCCAGTGACAAGTAGCCCTGTCAGCCGGAGCTCGCCGTGCGAGGAAGTTCCTATTAGCTTTATGGTCAGGAGAACTTGTCCTGTTCAGGAAATGAATGTTGCCGCTAAAGGTCCGAGGCCCTGACCCTGGCGGCATAACCTGTGCGGGCCGGGGAGACCCTGCGCAGGATGCTTGGGATTTCAGCCCCTCTCTGGTTCTTGTCATATGTAAAGAGGGAATCACTGTGGTATGTTGCAGCCTTGAACTTTTGATTTATGCAGTGAGGGCGCCTTAACCGTTTCCATGCCTGGATGGCTATGCAGTGACAGAGCCGTGTTGTGAGCGTATGTGCCCAGGTATGTGTGTGTGGGGTGGTCAGTGGGAAGGAGAGACCCCCACTTGCTAACAGTGGCTGTTTCTGGGAGGGGGTGGGCTTCAGGAGAGGATTCCTTTTCTTTTTTCTTTTCCTTGCATTCTTGTAGCATCTAAATTTCCTACAGTTGTTGGCTGCAAAGTGGTGAGAAGCTGGAGAGCATTGTGTCTGGAATTGAACCTGGGTTCAAATTAACCTTCTGTTTCTTAGAGGCTGTGTGACCATGGCAAGATTCCTCACCACTCACTTTTTCATCTGTGAGATGAAATTAATAACTTCTGATTCATACCAGTGGTGTAGTGTTAAGTCGTAGCACAGTGTCAGGCCAGTGGTGTGGCCTCGGCTTGCATACTTGAAAGGATGTGTATACTTCGTATTTTTTCCATTGTAAAATTGTTGTTTTTTTTGTTTGTTTTTCTTGAGACAGAGAGTCCTTCTTTGTTGCTCAGGCTTGAGTACCATGGTACGATTTCGGCTTACTGCAACTTCCGCCTCCTGGGTCCAATTGATTCTTGTGCCTTAGCCTCCCAAGTAGCTGGGACCACAGGCGTGCACCACCATGCCCTGCTGAGTTTTGTATATATATATTTTTAGTAGAGATGAAGTTTCGCCATGTTGGCCAGGCTGGTCTCGTACTCCTGACCTCAGATGATCTACCTGCCTCGGCCTCCCAAAGTGCTGAGATTACAGGCGTGAACCAGTATGCGGGGCCTAAGTTTTTAAAAATTAAAAAGAATGGCAAAGTGCTTTTTTGCTTTTTAACAGATCAAGACTATGCCCCCCCACCCCATTATAGCCCAAAGTCCTAAAGAAAGGCTACTTAAGTTGTTCCTTTTCTTTTGTTTCTCCCACGAGTAATGTTTCTAAGTGTGGTTTTTGCAGAGAACAGCAGTGTCTGACCTCATTCTTGAGGGGAACTTTTCTGCCTGCCTCTTCTTGAGAAAAAAGTGTTTGTGAGTTGTCTGGCAAATGGATGCATTACTTTTGCTGCTGTTACTGCCGCTGCCGTTTTAAAAGCCCCTGGTGACAAAGGAGTGAACTGCACTTTCGGGGAAAGCATGCCAGAATCTGGCCCAGAAAATAGGGGCCGTTGGGGGAAGGGTTTGGAGATGACGCCTCCTCAGGAACTTTAAAAGAAATCTGTCCATCTGTCTCTGGCATTTATGGCATCGTTGACAGCAGTTCAAGGAAAAATAAAAATAAGTTCTTATCTGATGGCGGGGTTGGGTGCAAAGCCAAAGGACTGGAATGGCCAGCCAGTCGAGGCGGCTGGATCTGGAGTTTTGGAGAAAGGGCCATTGGCTCATTTCTGGGCACGAACGCTCACGGAGGCCAGTTCTCACCTCCTCGTGGGCTTCTCTTCACTTTATGTGGAAAAACTGCGTACGTCTCAAATTAAAAGCAGCTCTTGCCCCGCTTAGAGCCGGTGAAAGCTGCTTCGAAGGCGTTTGTAGAGTAGGGATTGGAAATGTTCAATGCAAAAGTTAAATCGTGACAGTTGTCCCCTAAATGATCTGCTAAATTAAGGATGCGCTAACATTTGTGAGTCTACCTCCCTGCATCCCCCCACCCCCACCCCCGCCCCCTTGGCAGAAGGGATAAAGATGGTACCTAAAAACAATGTGAAGCGGCTGCTAAATCGAGTGACTCTAAAAACATTTTTCTTTCCTTGAAGTTCAGTGTGGAAAACCAGACTGGACTTGTCAGGGATGCAGACCTATATAGGGCCCATGTGCCTGGCCCCCTTTCCTCAATTTCTAGCACAATGGTTTTCATTGCCACCTCTCCCGCGCCTTTCCCCCCTTCATAATTATCCACGTTTTTACTTTCTGTGTCCTGACAGCTACAAGAGTAGTTTTGTTTTTTTGAGCTGAGGAGCTGCTAAATATTCCCCAGCAGCCAGATTCAATGGCTGGGGTGGGGGAGAATAGGCCAAACCTTGGCATCCCCTGTTGCAAAAGTGAAAAATATTTCTGTTTGCAGTTAATTTTAGTGGCAAGCAGATCATGTTAACTGGATGTAATTGCTTCCAGATATGGCCGAGGGTTTTGTGTGTTGAGATGAAGGGTCTGGTAAGTGCTTACTTCCTGTGTAAATTACCCTATTCCATTCAGTCTTTCATTCTGGCCAGCCCTGGATTCTGTCATTCTGCTCCCATTTTCCCCCTCCCCAGCCTGCAGCCTGGTGTGAGAAGCCGCTTGGTCGGTTCCTCCAAGTGTAATTCTTTTGTCACTTGGAGCCACTCTCCTCTTGGTTTTTGATGTGAGTTTGCCCTTAAAATAATGAGGAGGGTTTGAAAAGATGCCACCTGGACCCCAGACCGATGCCCACCTCTTTCCCAGCAAAGGCAGATCTGAAGAGCATCTCCTGGTCACGTGGGTTGCGTCTTGGAACCCAGAACTCCTGGTTTTCTCTGTGTGTGTGTGTGTGCGTGTGTGTGTGTGTTTGTGTTTTCCTACTGCCCTCTGACCCCCCACTCTCACCTTGGAGAACACCTTCTCTTTCTCTCAATTAGTCCGACACCTCCTCAACCCGAACTAAGCGCGTTCCAGTGGGTCTGAAATCTCAGAAAAAATGAAACAGCTATTGCACAGAGAAGGTTATGACCACAGAAAGGAGTTGTCTTATCAGACGTGAAGCTGCCACTCTTCTTGCAAAGCAGGCTGCACCTCTCGACACACCTGTCCCTCCTGACACACCTGCCCCTCCCTGCAAGAAAGGGAGAAGAAAACCCACCCAATAGAACCTTCTCCAGGCGCCTGTGGGTTTCCAGGATTGCAACTGAAGAAAAATGTGAAGATTCACGTTCTCCTGAATGGTGCTTTTGTCCTGTGGCCAGTCCCACATTCTTAGTGCTATTTGCATAAGAGGTTGCTATTTATCTTCCTATATCAGCCCCACTGATAACCCCTGCGGTCTGCTTAACAACCTATGAGGAGTAGATTACTTGATAAATGCCAGTTTTTCCAATATGCAAAGATAAACTGTTGGGGTCAGGGTGAGGGGTGGTGTGTTACGAAGGAGGGGACAGGTGGGGAGCCGGGACCCTCTTTTAGATGGGGTGGAGAAGTGTGAAAGAGCCTGATGAAAGAGAACAGGTAGCTTGTCACATACAGCAGCTGCATTTATCACACGGTGGATCAGCTTCCTGCCCTCACCGACTTTTCTCCTCCTTCATGTGGACATGCAGAGTCTCTGAGAACATTTCATTGAGTGGGTTGCCTATGCCTACATTAATACAAGATGGGAAAGGGTGGAGGTTATCTTTGCTTTTTAAGTTCCCATCTTTTTCTCCCTCAGTCCTCTCCCACCCCTACAAGTTGTTGGCTGGTAAGCAGTTGGTGCCGAGAAAAACGATGAACATCTGAAATCTTAAATGGGTGGACTTTTTCTACCTGCCCTGACTTTACCGCTGCTTCTGGAAGAGGCTAGGTGAAAAGAAAACTTCTGACCTCATCACCTAGTCAATAAGCTGTCTGAGAATCAAACAAAAGAGTTTAGACTGGCTGCTAAAGCTAGGACCCAGCTGATAGCTTTGTTTTGATGTCCTTGTAATGTTTGCGGATCGCGGAGGGTGCTATTTAGAGCAGGGGGCATCTACTGGAACAGACTCACTGGGAAGTTGAAACAGCTAGCTCAAAGTCCAAGAGATGCTAAAGATAGTGAAATACAGCCCAGGAATTGAGGGGGAGGGGGCTCCTCACTCAAAAAGGAGACTTTCTGGGAGGGGGGCAGGAGTAGACAGCATGGAATGAAGGGAAGAAGGAGGCATGCTGTGAGAGGCTGAGGTGGGTGGGTTACCTGAGGTTAGGATGTCGAGACCAGCCTGGCCAATATGGTGAAACCTCGTCTCTACTAAAAATATAAAAATTAGCTGGGTGTGGTGGTGGGCACCTGTAATCCCAGCTAGTCGGGAGGCTGAGACAGGAGAATCACTTGAACCTGGGAGGTGGAGGTTGCAGTGAGCCCAGATTATGCCGTTGCACTCCAGCCTGAGCCACAGTGAGACTTTGACTCAAAAAAAAAAAAAAAAAAGAGGCCAGGTTCGGTGGCTCATGCCTGTCATCCCAGCACTCTGGGAGGCTGAGGCGGGTGGATCACCTGAGGTCGGGAGTTCGAGACCAGCCTGACCAAAATGGAGAAACCCCATCTCTACTAAAAATACAAAATTAGCCGGGTGAGGTGGTGCATGCCTGTAATTCCAGCTACTCAGGAGGCTGAGGCAGGAGAATCACTTGAACCCGGGAGGTAGAGGTTGCGGTGAGCCGAGATTGTGCCATTGAACTCCAGCCTGGGCAACAAGAGTGAGACTCAGTATCAAAAAAAAAAAAGAAGGCACCCTGGATGAAGACTCAAGCTCCAGAATGTATTAACTGTATGTCTTGGGCAAGTGGCTTAACTTCTCTGAGCCCCTGTTTACTTTTCTTGTGAAAAATGACCACCTTGTCTGTGGTGATGAGGATAAAATACATGTAAAGTGCATAGCAGAGTGAAGGTGTACTGGGTAGACAGGTATGATTGTGCTGTAGATCTGTTATGGCCCCAGGGGAGAAACTATGAAAGGAACCAGTGAAATCTTTTGTTTTGGGCACTGCTAAATTGATGATAGTACTAACCCTGTGCTAGCAGCCAGCAGGTGAAATAATAGGTGAATAACGTTAGTGCATTGTAAATATAAAAGTCTCCATTTGCAAAGTGCTACTGCTGTTCTAAAGAAGCCACATTTCTCATAAATAATTGCTTAATCCTGTGATGCTGCCACAGCCCCACAGAGTCTGGAAATCTTCTTTGGGAATTGCTTCTGAAGTCCATGCCGCATTCTTTGGCTTTGCCTTTTGAGAGGGTAGATTTGACTTTTGGAAATGGTCAAAATAATGCACCAACAAATCTGGTGTATAGTGTGTGATAAGCACCGTCGGCTGCTGTGTCTGACTCGGAAGGCAGGTTCTGGAAGGGGTGTGTGGGGAAGGCTTGTTGGCTCAGCTCTGGGGTGAGTGTTGGCCTCACTTCTTAGGTGGGAAGTGGACAAGGCCAAGGGGCTTTCGATTTCCAACTACTGTGGCTGGACTCCCAGTGAGGAAGGAGTCGCTGCCATGGATTGCCTGGGACTGGGAAGACTCCTCTTGACTGCTGTAATATTTCTGCATGTGTGGTTTGGCCTCCTGTGAGTTTGGGCTCCTGGGAGGCACTTTTGTTGTTTTTAAAAAAAAAACAAAAACCAGGACTGTCACTGGTAGATGTTGCTTGGGGTTAGAAAGAACGGATTGAGTTTTGAGCCCTATGCCCCAGGGGAGTAGGCAGACCTGGGAGGCACAGAGGCCTGAGTTTGAATTCTGACTCTGCCTCTTTGGAAAGCTCTGGAAGGTTAAAGGAGCTTATGTGTTCAAATCCTAGCCTGGTACCTGGCACATACTCAGCGTGTATTTTTTTCCCCTTTCCTGACAACGTTCCTTGCCCTGATCACTTGGATAGCGGAGAGAGGAATATTTGCTTTTCCTCTTCATTGAACCATCATCCGCCCATCCGCTGAGCTGAGATTCACCTTAGGATTGCCTGTTGGACTCGGCTCTTTTGTGACCTAGCGGTGCAGGGGCCCTGTGCTGAGCTGCACGGGCTCGCTCTCTCCGGTGCTCCCTCCCTCTCTCTCTCTCTCTCTCTCTCTCTCTCTCTCTGCATTATTTATAGTAAACCATATTAGAACAGAGTGTTAAAGAGGAAGGATGAGTCATTCCCATTGAAACCATTGATGACATAAATAAAAGCAAAATGCTTACTATGTGTTTTGTGCAGTATTTAAGGCCAGGTTGTGCTAATTTGAATGCTCCCAAACTGGATCTGTGAAAGCATACATATGTGGGAAAAAATTCAGGTTTAACTAGAGGGAAGTTATTTATTGAAAATCCATTTCAGTATCTGCTTTCTCCCTTCTATTTACTTCGGATCCATATTCATATCATGCTTGTTGTTCTGGCTAACGAGAGGGACTGGCTTGTTCACCAGCTAAGGTTTGTTTGTTTTTGGAAGGTTGAGGAATAGCACAGAGGTGTCCTCTAAGTGTCCCTGTCTCCATTCCTCCTCTTGCCACCTGTTGAGGAAGGCATTCTCCACCTGCTTTGCCTGCGTGGGCTCTCAAGGTGTCCAGGAATCACAGAATGTCAGAACTTTAGCACCCTTGGAATCATTTATTTCAACATGCTCCTTTAGGGAGGAAGAAGTGGAGGTCCAGAGAGGTTCTGTGATTTTCCTGAGGTCACACAACAAGCTAGTAGCAAAACCAACACCAGACCATATCCCTCACTCCCAGCCCACTTTAATTCCTCCTTCACAAGCCTGCCTGTGACTGCCCAGGTCTGTTCTCTGCTTCTGCCAAGGGGGAGGCAAGACTGGACTGTGACTTGAGGGCAGTTTCAGATCTTTGTGAGGGATGCTGGGTGGTTTTGGCGTGATGACTTGCCTCCTGGAGCACTCGTTAACCTTTCTATTGCTCAGCCTGAGCAGACTAATGTACATCAGTTCCTTAGGATTTACAGGCAATGCCCTATGTTACGGGTTTTGAGATACAGAGATTGCTAAGACGTGGGACTTTCCCTTGGAGAGCCTATACTTTGAACAGAAGAGTTAAAATATGTATGTTTATAACTATGACAGAGAATAGAAAATGGAAAACTATGAGATATATATATATATATTTATATATATTCAGAGTTGAAATGACTTCAGTCTGGAGTGATTCATTTTAAATTTTAAAACCTTTTTGAGCACTTACTGTCTGCTGGGCACCCAGGTAGGGCCTGGGAATACTGCGATCAGCAAGACAGACAAGACGTCTGCCCTCCTGGGACTTTCCTAACCAGAGAGAAAGATCCTTAGTTAGCGGTTCTGCCCGTAACTGTGTTAAGGGCGATTTTGATACGTGTTGGAATCCTGGATGAAGTAGTGCATGAGCAGGATGTTAAAGGATAAGTAGGATTTGAAGACGGGACAGAAAGAAGGAAAATCGTGGTCAGGGCCAGGGGAGAAAACGAGGAATAACTTCCTTTGGCAGGAATGAGGGTGATCATGCTGGAATGGTAGGCTGGGGTCAGACTGTGGTGCTATAAATGCGGGCAGAGAGATTAGAGAAGGCAGCGTGAAGAACGGAGAGAAAATGGGCTTGAAGCTGAGCAGACCCGGGTTCAGATTTTCATGCTGCCACTTGCAAACTGTGTGATCTTGACCATCAAGCACTGTGACCTGGCTGGGCGCAGTGGCTCACACCTGTCATACCAGTGCTTTGGGAGGCCAAGGCAGGAGGATTGCGTGAGGCCAGAAGTTTGAGACCAGCCTGGGCAACATAGCAAGACTCCCATCTTTACAAAAAAAAAAATAATAAATCAGCTGGGTGCGGCTGTGTGCGCCTATAATCCCAGCTTCTCTGGTAGCTGAGGAGAGAGGACTGCTTGAACCTAGGAGTTCGAGGCTGCAGTGAGCTATGATCATGCCACTGCACTCCAGCCAGGGCAACAAAGTAGGAACCTATCTCTATTTAAACACACACACACACACACACACACACACACACACACACACACACACACACCATGAACTGTAGTTTCTTCATTCCTAAAGTGCAGTTATTGTGTGGGGTATTCTGAGGATTTGGTATAGTGTACTTAACACACCCTGCACAGTGCCTGGAACAATGTAGTTGCTCAATAAACATAACTGTTGTTTGTTTTTGGACTTTATCCTGGGGCAGTTGGAGCCTTGCAAGGCATCTAAAAAGGACAGTGACGTGACTGGAGTGCTTGACACTGATATGACATCCACTAGGCATGTATCTGACTGCCCCTTGCTGCTTCCCTGCCTTCACCAGCCCGTCTGAAAAGGAGTTTAGAGGGTGATCATCAGCTCCTAAGGAGACCTCTCCCCTGCATCTTGTACCTGGCACTCTACCAAGATTTGATGAAAGGACGTGAAATGGACCCTTGCCACCTCCTCTCGGTGGGCGGAGGAGCTGGGAGAGAGGGCCTAGGGAGAGGGGGTCTTTAGCTGTCAGGATCAAAGGAAGTGACACTCTGAAGCTGGTCTGCCAGACTGTTACCCGTCTCTCTGACTCTCTTTTAATAGAAACCCAGTCTCCCCTCTTGCCTCCCTGATAGCGAGCGGCGACGCTATCTCCTGCGGGCCAGTCTCGGCTGTGGTCGTAGCACTACGCAATGTCTGCAAACCGACAGTGGCACGGGGAGATAAGGGCCCCGACGTTGTGTAACGAGGGGCATGGGCTGTTTGCCCGAGTGGCTTCTGGCCCCTGGGTAACTGCTAACCTCAACGGAGGAGCGGGCCGGCCTTGGAAACGCCGTTCCAGGGCCCCTCGCTGGTTCCACGGATGCCTTTTTGTGGTTGGATAAAGGAAGCTCATGCAGGCCGCCCACAGCGCAGCATGGCCTTGGGCTACGGGTGTTTGGTTGTTTTGTTTTTCTCTCTTCTTTGTCTTTTTTTAAAAAAAGAAGTTGAAAGGGGGACAGCCTGGCTTGGCACCTACCACCTTTAACCCAAAACAAAATAAAACAAACAGTTCCTAAATAGAAATTAAACTTCAACCTGTGGTATAGACATCCTCCTTCCCTGCCCGAAGCCCACTGGCCACTGGAGGCTGGCTTTAAGGAATTGGTTTTGGAGACTCTGGCTTGAAAAGGAGCCACGCCCACTTGTCTCACGTCCCAGCCGCTGGCTCCAGGAAGCCGTGGTGGAACATATATTGTACTTCATAAGCTGCCTTTCCCTCCAGGCTTCCTCAGCCACCCACAACCCTTTCAGATGAGCTGAGCCCCAGCACTGTGCCCTCTGCCCTCTTAGGGTGATAGAATCCAGTACCCTGGCATCTGGGGTTGCCCTGTTCTACTGTGATGGGAGATGGGCTGGAAGGGACTTCAGAGGCTCTCCTGTGTTCCGTACCATGCAGCTTCTCCTTGGACCCCCCGTCCCCATAGCCAGGAGAGGGATGTAACTGTTCTTTGAGCAGGACGTTTCATTTTCAAAGTATTCTTAATGCCCCACCCTCCAGGAATTCTGCTCTGTGGGTGATATTTATAAGGTAATGGCATGGCTTCCTGATTTAGGCAGCAGTTTCTTGTCTGTGATTTTAGTTCCTCTCGTGATTCTCATAACCTCTGTCAGATACTTCCAGGATGATAATTGTATATCACTGTTTCAGCTGATCACATCAGGGTGATTATATTCAGTGACGTAAACAGGAGGCTTTGATCAGTTAGTAGAAGAACCAGTCTCTCACCTCCATTGTTGAAGATGTTATGTTTCTACTAATCTGTCCACTGAGTGTCTCCATCCTGTTTCCATTGCATGCTGTCAGGTTATTTCCTTTGTTCTTGGCTGTCTGATTGCCCCCAGGGGCTGCAGTTATTTTATTTATTTTATTTCTTGGCGGGAGTAGGGGACTGATGTCTCTCTTACCATTAGCTTGAATGGGTAGTCACTTCTAGGCTTACACATTGCTCCACGCCCACTGTAGGCATCTGGCTTAGAGATGGTCAGGGGAGAGAAGGTGGTGATTTAAAAGATTTGGAGGCAGTGGCTTACATTGATTTTAGCTTATCTAACCCTTTAGCTAGAGGCTGCTCTTCCCTCCGAGTGTCCAACTAGCTGTAACTTAAAGCAACAGAGAAATGTATATCATCCCTTTTCTTGCATTAATTAGGTCTGAGAAATTCATTATTTAGAGGGATAAGAGCTCCGGAGGAGGTGACTTTTGAACTAATTTAGAGATCTGAGGCCAGCTGCGTGATTCTCAGGTAGCAGATGAGGGGGTGGGGGTTGATGGGAGGTGGTGAGACCCAGAGCAGGTGCCAGGGTCAGGCAGGGGAGGGAGCCTCCACCCCCATGCATCAGCCCAGAGCCCTGTTCCATCAAGCCTAGATCAGACACCGTTCTCCACGTGAGGCCCCAAGTTAGAAGTCCTGGGAGGAAGCCTCATTGCTCAGGATCATCTGGGAATGTTGCTTTCTGGGTTTAAAATACAGTCAGTGTTTAGATGAACTGCTGTTCAGGCACGTGGTCTGGTGAGCCAAGAGTTAAATCCTGCATCCTGTTGTATCCTCCAGCCAGTTCAGATCTGCCCACCTTGGAGCCCTGTGCTTTCCTGCCTTAGTGGGCAGAGTCTTGGGGACCTGTGGAATGTTCAGTGATTGAGGATTCTTGTGCAAATTCCAGAAACCTACCGTGATGATGCTGTTCCGAAGCTGTGGTAGGCAGTGATTGAGTGGAGTGTGTCGTGACCCCCAGGAATTCTTCAGCAGTTGTGTTTTTGATGCCACCTCTGATAAGTTGGGTTTTTAATTTGTTGGTTTATCCTGGAATGGAGGCCATGGCCGACAGCAAGCAGTACTTTTTCCATCTCAACCCAGTGCTCCCACAAATGTACCTCAAACCAGAGGTTCAGTGAAACTCTGTTTATCCTCACTATATGCTCAGATATCTTCTCTTCCATTCTATCTTATTTCATTTAAGGACATTAATGAAGACCCACTAATGGATTGCCACCCATGGTTTGAGGAAGTCCCCCAACCAGTGAGGCCTTAGCCATGGATAGTCAATTCAGAAAATATTTACTGAGCATCGACTGTGTACCACGTGGTTGCTAAATGCTGTGGGGGTAATGCAGAGAAATTAATAAATCCCTGTAAGAGCTCACTGTGAAACAGAAATGACAGCCATATATGTATGACTTTGTGTGTGTGTGTATGCATATATATATCAGACTGTATGGTCAAATATTACATAAGTGAGGTATGGGGCAGCAGAGGAGAGGAATTGAATTTTGAATTTTGATTGAAGATTCAGGAGGGCTTCATGGAGGAGGTGGCATTTGGCCAGGTTTTGGAGAATGGCTAGGCTTTGGACAGTGGAGATAGGAGCTACCATTTCGAGGTAGGAGATGAGCTAAGGTGTGGCAGTGTATGAGTGGAGGCAGGTGCCCATATACAGGGTAGTGTGCTGGCATGGGGAGATGGGCATGGGGCAGGAGGGGAGATCAAGCAGGGAAAGTGGATTGGGGCCAGATCCTAGAATGATTTGAATACCAAGCCAGCATTCTGGACATTTGCAAGGCATACTTGATAGGGAGTTGGATCAATCACTGAGATTTTATTGGAAGAGAAAACTGGGGAGGTCGTGAGACCATGTAACTGCTCAGAATGCGGAACGCGGAGCCCTTCTGTGGTCCCAGCCTTCTCTGCACATTTAATGGTGGGAGTGGGGGTGGTAAAGAGCTTGCAGGCAGCCTGGCTTGGGTGCTTGCTGTTTGTCTGAAGCTCTCACACCTAACTCTTGCCCTGCTCTGCGGAGCCTGCAGGTGAGCAACACCAAATGGGGCATTAGGCTAGTCACACACCTGTCCTTTTTCACATTCATGGTGTACCCTTCGCAAACATTATGCAGCAGTGCAAACTCAGCCTTGGGCCTCAGGGGAGCCAGGCGTGGTCAGGAGAGCAGGACTTGGAACGGAAGTGCTTTCGTTTTTGGCATTCACGACTCCCCCACCCCACTGCCAGTTGGAGTGTCCTTGTTTTTCTCCTGTTCAGCCTTCAAGACCTCCTCAAGTCAGGCTTCTCTGGGAAGCGCTGTCTGTCTTGGTGCTTGCTGACCTCCTCTTGTTCCGTCTCCTGTGCCATCTCTAGTTCGCACCATTTGAGTATGAGCTCCTCTGCCTTGTTTGAGTTTAAGTTTTGTCACCCCAGCCAAAACCTAAGTTCTGTAAGGAGAGCGGTTGTGGTTTACTCTCTCTCCCTCAGCTGTCTGCAGACACCATGCTGAACGCATAGTAGGTACTCAGTAAACAATAGCTAATTGAGCATGTACTGCGGACAAGGCATTTTACTTGCATTAACACATCCCATCCTCACAACTGTGAGGTGAATACTGTTAAAAGGAATGCTGGGGTGCTTTCAGAGTTACTCTCTCCAACTTCGGATCTCTCGATTCATTTGCACTAATCTGTTCAAACGTTGCTTGTGACCTCTTAGTTCTCAAGAGCATTGTATTAGGTTGGTGCAAAAGTAATTGCTATTTTTGACATTACTTTCAATGGCAAAAACTGCAGCTACTTTTGTGACAACTAATACTTTCTTGGACTCCAGTACTGGCTCCATTTGAACCCTCCTGTCTCTGCCCACTTCTCCCCCTCCTTCTCTGGTATTTCCTGGAAGTCCCTCCCTAGGGTGAGTGCTGTGTGGTGCCTGGAAACGCTGGGATCTGTGTTTGAAGCCTGGCATTGCCCCTTTCTAAGTGGCACACACTTTGGCCACCTCCCCGTCTCCCTGAGTCTGCTTCATCATCTGCAAAACGCTGGTAGTTTCTTCTCTCACGGGAAAGGTGGTGGCTGTTCGTCTACGTCTTTTGAAACTGAATGTGACCCTCTCCGCCTAATGTAGATGCTTCAAAACAAGATGACCTTACCAGTTCTCTCGTCTCTCCAGCCTCTTTCTTGACAATCTCGTGGTTTCCGCAAGCACCCCTCTGCGGGTGATTTCCAGATCTCTCCCTCTAGTTATTTTTCGTTGTCTTTTCTTGTGTTTCACATATTCTCAGGTGTCGAGGCCTGAGCGTGTTGGGGAATGTCCTGGTTCTCTTCCTAGGGTTGTAACGTGGGGGAAGGACGGAGGAAGATAGAATGGCCTCGGGAACTTTTTGGATCTTTCTGAGTTGAGGCCAGTCCTGCAAGGATCTAGAACGTTATGTGTTTGAGCTAGTTCAGCACCATTCCTTGGGAATCATCTCCTGTGTCCTCATGTTCCGTGGGCTCTGCCCTCTCCCCAGGCACCCAGCTGCAGACTTTGCCATCATCTGTGGTTCCTGCCTTCCCTTTGCCTTCCACATCCACCAATTGCCTCTCCAGCCTACTTAACCAGATGGCTGTCCTGATTTCCTCACCAGCCTTCCTGCAGTGCCCCCCACCAAGGCTCATCACCCCACTTCCCTGAGCAAAGTAGGGCTCTGACGGGGTTGCCATCCTGCTCCAAAACCTGCAGTGGCTCACTATGGCCTATTCTAAAGAAGAAACGAGAGAATTCTTAGCATGGCATTCAAAGCCATCTGAGATCCTAGGATTCCAGCTACATTTGCACTCCTCTTCCCTTTCTCAGCATATTTCTTAGAATGTACACCCCTCAAGGCAGGGACCATCTTTTGCACATCTGTGCTGCAACCTTTCAGTCCACTCTCTAGCATACGGCAGCTCAGCATATGTTGCTGTTGAATGAACTCTCCTGCTTTCCTTCTCATGCCAGAGCCTTCTCTGCTCATCGCAACAGGGCCGAATCTCTCATACTCCAGCATCAATGCTTTCTCCTTCAGGCATCCTTTCCTGAGGCATTCTTCCTCCTTGCATTCAGTTGGAAATAACATGTCCCTCTGTTGAACTCCCACACCGTAAGAGGTATAGATAAAGCCAGATCTTTTTTTTTTTTTTTTTTTTTGAGACAGAGTCTTACTCTTTGCCCAGGCTAGAGCATAGTGGCATGAACTCAACTCACTGCAGCCTGTTTCTCTTAGTTCATGTGGTTCTCCTGTCTCAGCCTCCCAAGTAGTGGGCTTATAGGTGCCGACCCCCATGCCCAGCTAATTTTTGTATTTTTAGTAGAGATGGGGTTTTCCCATGTTGGCCAGGCTGGTCTTGAACTCCTCACCTCAAGTGATCCGCCCACCTCGGCCTCCCAAAGTGCTGGGATTGAGCCACAGTGCCCGGCCTGGACCTTTTATTATTGGTATTTGTTTATTTCTTCCCTAAGAAACCATATGTCTTTGTGGGTAGTATCTGGAGTCCTATTCAGTTATACAGCCACCCTTCGTCCTCTACTCCCCTTCAGAGTTTAGTGCCCTGGACATCATAGGTATTCAGTACCTCTTGCTGGCTTAGGAATAGGAGGATGCCTGATGGACAGGGGTGTTCCCCTGAAACTGGGGTGAATATCTGCATTGTGGGAAGGGGTTAACTACTCAGGCAGTACTGGTGGGGAGGGGCACCAGAAGCAGGCCCAGACTCAGGTATTGTCAAAGCAGAGTCATCTTTGCTCTGAAGCTTTTTCTTTTATCTTTTCTTTTCTTTTTTTTTAATTGGGGGAAATCTTGTCCTAATTGGCATCTTTATTGTGGTAGGAATAGGCCAGGCAGGGTTGGGGGAGTGTGAAGTCTGTGTGAAGGGAGGTGGCCGGGGGCCCCACACACAAGGCCTGATTGTGCAGGATAGGTATGAACACACTGCAGTGTGTGTGCACCTGCAGGGTGACAGCGAGCCCCGCAGCTGGGTCCTCTTTTCTCCTTCCTCACTCCACTCAGTACCCACCTGACTGGGCCACATCGCAGTAAGAGGCAGTGGAAGAGCCTTGATGAAGAGCTTTGCTGGGAGTGGCGGGCAGGGATCTGGGGGGAGCGTTGCTGGTTCACAGCTGGGGCTTTCCTATGGATGATTTCCTGTGAAGCGTAGATCCTGGAGGGACAGGCAGGTGTCTGATCTTTGGCAGGCAGGGACGGTCTCATTTGTCCATCATAGGTATTCAGTACCTCTTGCTGGTTTGGTTAACCCAGTTGTTATACTACTATATTGATTTTTCACGTCATTTTCTCCAAGAAGTTTGGGAGATCATTGAGGGCAGGACTGTGACCTTTTCTTTTCTCTACCCCAGTGCCCAACCTGGCAGATAGCACAGTGTTAATGATCCACCATATGTTTGATGGGTTGAATTGTAGAGGAGGTCTCTGATCCCAAAGACGAGGGAGAATATCAGTTTGCTCCAGACTGCCTGTGAATCCTCCTCTCTCCAACTTGGGCTTGGCCAGTGGGAGGTGGAGGCTGCTGAAGTAGCTGGCAGGGAGGCATAGAAGATGATGACCTAGCTACGGTCCTCATGTACCTGTCAGGGAATCATCTTTCTGCATCTGAGTTAGTCAATGTGTTGTGCGTTCTCTGCAGAATTTGTGAACCTGGTATGAGTATAAGCTGAAAACAGAGGTGAGAGAGGCTGGGAGGTCTGGCTGCTTCTCCTCTAGATTTTGCAGATAGGAAGTCTGGCTGCCCCAACTGTAGATTTTGCAGGTAAATCCCAAGGTGTTTGCCATGCAGAGGTTCAGAGGTTTTATAGGCATCCAGATAGCACGTGTGGGTCTCTGCCTCTGCTTGGGGCCTCCCTGGGGCGGCCAGCCAGGCTCAGGGCAGGAAGCCACTGATTCTGGGTCACTTGCCTGCTCTTGCTTGCTGCTGCTGCGATTGTTCCTGCAATTAAGATCTTAGGTCCATAAGGGACATTCAGAGGTCGTCTAGGTCATCTCACGGCTCTCAGGCAAGAAAAGTAGCGTTATTACTCTCATGCCCACTTGATGGATAAATGACTAAGGCCTACAGTGGCACAGTGACTATTCCAGCCATTAAATGTGGCTCCCTGTTCTTCTGTTCCCTGCCAGGATATTCTGTGGATGGTTAGGGGAGGGATCTTGCCTCAGCTAATGAGGCGTATTTTCTGTGGGATGAGGTCATTTTTGTCACTTAGGTGTCTTTGGCCTGAGCGTGTTGGGAATGTCCTGGTTCTCTTCCTGGGGTTGTAATGGGGAGGAAGGATGGAGGAAGACAGAATGGCCTCTGGAACTTTTGGCTCTTTCTAGGTTGAGGCCTTGTCTGGCAAACTCTAGGAGGCTGCTGGCGTGGAAAGCAGGGTAAGGATGCCTGGCCTAGCTAGGGAAACTCCCTCTCTCCCCTCTGCTGCCTCCCTTTCCACCCCCATCATAAACACGTCTGGACTTTCTGGTGGTGAGAAGATGGTTTTGGAGGGCTGGACTGAGGTCTGGGCAGGCAAGAGCTTCCAAATGTGTGGCTTCGATTCTCAGCCTTTTCATCCCTCAATCCTTGGAGACTCATTTTAAAACTTTAAAAAGGACTTCATTCTGTTGCATGCTGTGCGGGCAGTTCCTGAGCTGTTGTGGAGAGACCCGAAACCCCCTTCAGTTTCCTGGACAGGCTGGGAGGGTGTACCCATGGCTTCCCTGCTGCCCGATTCCTGGAAGATACTAATATCCCTTCCAAACTCTCAGTTTGTTTCTGCTTTGTTTTCTGTAGCATTTTGTCTTTATGGGAAATTTTGAGAAACGTATATATGGATTTTTGGTTTCCACTTACTTATTTTCCCCTCCGAGTTTCAGATTTCATCCTTCTCCACCCCTTCCCGCTGCCCTAAGGTGGGGCTAGTGCAAATCGCACAGGTGTAGTGGGATGGTTAAAGAGCTGTACATCCTTATACCACGTGACACAGACTAAGACAATGAACTTTCTTTAGTAAAGACCCTTTCAGCTGGGTGCAGTGGCTCACACCTATAATCCCAGCACTTTGGGAGGCCAAGATGGAGGATCGCTTGAGTCCTGAAGTTTGAGACCAGCCTGGGCAGCATGGTGAAATCACATCTCTAAAAAAATTATAAAATTTAGCCAGGGGTAGTGGCATGCACCTATAGTCCCAGCTACTCAGGAGGCTGAGGTGTGAGAAGTGCTTGAACCTGAGAGGTGGAGACTGCAGTGAGCCGAGATTGCACCACTACACCTCAGCGGGGTGACAGAGTGGGACTCTGTCTCAAAACAAAAAAAAACAAGACCAGACCATGTTCTCATGTCTTTCTCTTCCTCTCCTCCACCCCCTGGCCTGAACTCTCAACTCTTAGCCTGTGGATGTTCGTTTCTATAAATGCTAGCACTGAGTGGTCACGGTAGATGTCCCAGCAGGTCCTGGGGCTTTGGTTTGTGTTTCTCTATACTTGTGAATGTGGTTGCCACTTCTGCTCTTCTTTGTGCTTGCTTTTTCTTTCCTTTCCCCAATCTTCCCTCCCTCCCTCCCTCCCTCCCTCCCTCCCTCCCTCCCTCCCTTCCTTCCTTCCTTCCTTCTGCTTTCCTGTTTAAAGTATATGGCTGCACCTAGCATGACACAGTTCCTATTTATTCCTCAGACTGGCCGGGACAGTCTCCTCTGTATGCTGCCACTGAGGGTGGGTTCCAGTGTCCCAGCCCACTCCCCTTCCTCTTGTTTTTGTCCAGTTGGCTGGACAAAGAGAACAAAACCAAATGGCCTCCCTTCCCCCTCTCCTAAACCGGTCAAGCAGTGGTGTTCTGGGATGATTTTCCTTGCAACCGTTTAAACAAGTGCTTTGATGCTTACGAGTCATTGGAGTGACCAGGCCTGTGCGCCCTTCTCACTGACACCCTTAGACCAGGCTGGGCCTCACCCTTTTGTCTCGCTGCCCCTTGGTGCCCAGTGGGCGTGGGCAGTAGGGCTGAGCAGAGGGGCCGAGGCCGTGCTGGCCGACAGCTCTGTTACAGTAGAGTGGAAGGAGGTCCCAGCCAGAGGGGCAGGTCAAACAGGCCTCTTTTATTTACAGTGCTCTCTTTCACGGCCCCACTGAAACAGGAGCCCCGAGAGGCTCCGGTGAAAGGGCACTGTGTTTGTGCATTCAGGCCTTCCAGGGCTGGCTACAAAGGTGGGGGCTCCCGGAGCACTGAAGGCGCTTTTTGTCATTGGTAGTTTGGCTTAGGGGAGAAGCCAGGGAGAGCCAGTGTGGGAGCTGCCTTCGGGATTGTGAGCAAGTGCCTGTTTAGACAGCTCCAGGCTGCTCCTTAAAACCCATTTTGTGGTCTGGGGTTGGGGTGGGGGCACACTGCCTCGATCCTCTTGTTGTGTGGAGCAAGTGATTCCTCTGTCCTTGTGTTCTCCAGATGGTTCTGCTGTCCTCACACCAGCCGTGGTTGAGGATACAGCGTGGAGGAGACCCTGCTCTCCTCCGCTCCTCCTCTTCTCTCCAAAGAGAAGTGTCAGGGAAAGCAGTAGACTTCTGTGCGGTCTTTGTTCCTTGTAGCTTTCTTTTCTCGATTCTTCTTCTTCCTGATTATCTTGCTGGGCCTTAGTTTGTGCATCTCTAAAACGGGCTGGGAGGTGCTAGCCCTTACCTAATATATAGGGCCATTGTAAAGCTTAGGTCAGATAACTCATGGGGTTGGCTCACACAGGGCTCTCTCCTTTCAGACTGATCAGGCCATGGTCATTTTATGAGTCTGAGGACCCAAAATGAAGACCCCACTTTCTAGTCGCCCCCAGTCTTCCTTCCATATCTCCCTGGCTCTTGGGGATTCTTTGGGCTTATCCCCTTCTGGTCTCCATTATGTGATAAGGGAAGAGAAAGAATTCTCCAGAAGTATATTTGAAAGATTAAAGTTTGAGGTTGTGGAATAAGTGAAAACACACACATACCACACCACGCCCCAAAATCACCCTTTTAAAGAGGATTAAAAAACCACCAGCGCCTGCCCTACATGGGTGAACTCTGACAAGCCTGATAATGCAGACTTCACGGACCTGCCTTACTTCAGTAGCTGAGTCCACATGGGGTGTTAAGGTCCCACGTGTTTTTGCCTGTGCACTTTAATTGTATCTTCAGGACCATCTTTTCAGAACCAGAAATCACAGCCACAGGTTAGCAGTGGCACAGAGTGGTTCAATGTAGGCCTATCCCAGAGAAGCTTGGGTTGTCTGAAAAGTTCTGGGTGGTCTGTATTGTGGAGAGGTGAACACCGTATTTCGGGGGCTGTTGCTGTTTCCCTGCTCCAGTGGGGCGGGCTTCCTTTTCAGCCTTTTGTTCCCTGGTTCCCCTCTTTTCCTCCACTACACTCACAACTGCTGCTGCTCCCAAGGGACAACTCCCTCTCTCGTCCTTGCCCATCTTTTAGGAAGGTGGTGAATAATCAGCAAGGCATGTAGAAGCAACAGGACCCCTGGAAGGAGAAGGGCCCAAGGATGACAGAGCATTGCCCTGAAAGGTAGAACTAGGACCAGCCTCCGAGACTCTCTTTACCATATTCTCACCTCTCAGGCCACTCCTGTGTTCAGTACCTGGAAGCAGCTGGAGCTTGTAGAAGAAAGATGGGAAAGACATGGTCCAGAAAGTTTTCCCATTCAGCCAGCACTGATTTCTCTGCTGCCTGGTTTCTCAGGAGGCCTAATCTGTAAACAGAGTAGAAAGCTTTATTTCTGCCCTTTTACCTGTGTCCATTTTCTAGATAGTTTCTGGTAGTTTCTAGATAGTTTCTAAAAAAGGCATCACACCAGCTCTTTGAGATAACTTGCCATATTCAAGTGTTGGTTTTGGGTGGAATGAAACTGAATTGTCAACGGACATTTTTTTCTTTCTGTATTTGTGTATTTGGAATAGTGGCTACATCATTGGTTCAGACTTTGAGCCCTCTTCTGGTTAGGCTTTTGGTATAAGCCCTTAAAAATATTTTTGTTGGGCCGGGCACGGTGGCTCACGCCTGTAATCCCAGCACTTTGGGAGGCCGAGGCGGGCAGATCATGAGGTTGAGAGATCGAGACCATCCTGGCCAACGTGGTGAAACTCCATCTCTACTAAAAATACAAAAATTAGCTGGGCGTGGTGGTGCGTGCCTGTGGTCCCAGCTACTCGGGAGGCTGAGGCAGAAGAATCGCTTGAACCCAGGAGGCAGAGGTTGCAGTGAGGCGAGATTGCGCCACTGCACTCCAGCCTGATGACAGAGCAAGACTCTGTCTCAAAAAAAAAAAAATTTTTTTTTGTTTTGACTTTTCAGTAAAACATAAAACCAAACGAGTCCATGTAAAGTCTAAGATGTTGGCTCATCTCAGCACTGGGATATTGGAATAGACCACGTCAGAAGGTTTATCTCCTAATTGATGAAGGGCCTGGGCCACCCTATGGATTGCAATGCTGTGGCTGTTTGGGTGGCACCCAGCTTCTAGAGGATGGTGGCAAACTTGTGTGTGCAGGCAGTAGGAAGGAGGAGGTGGCTTCCAGAGAGAGCCATTGCTGGGCTCAAGAAGTTTCTCTCTGGGCGCAAGCATGGTTGCTAATGGCCCACACAGTGCTTTTGTGTGAATTTAAAAAAGCACCCTTGTTGTGGGTGGATGTGGCTCTTAACTAGGGTCTATCCCTCGGTGAGCTGGTTGGGGCTGGATCTCAAACCTGTTTGCCCCTCAGTCAAATGCAGGAGGTCCCTGGCCCAAGGGGTTTCAATTGTTGGAGTGCTTGTGAACTGAAAGCTGTTCTGGTGAGATGTTTTGAGCTATCAGTTCAAAGTTTCCAAAGGCCAAGGCCTCTGGGATCACTTTTACTGATCCTTCAACCAGCTTATGTGCCCCATTAGCCCAGAGACCCCTCCAGGGTGCTTCACATTGGGCTGCAGGTCACAGGGCTCCACACCAGAGAAGCTGGGGGCCTATCTGAATGTTCTAACATCCATAAAGCTGCCTGCAAATGTGAGATGGGGTTTATGGCACCCTTTTAGCATGACTGTCTCTTGTGACCAAGGCCAAGAAAAATAGCACAAAGAGGTAGGAGTGGTGAGGAATGAGGATGCATGTGCACGCGCCCTGCAGTCTTAGTCAACGCATCTTTAGGGTTTAGTTTGGAAAACCACGGCATCTTATGTAACCAATTTCTTTTTTTCTTTTTTTTTTTTTTTGGGATGGAGTCTCCCTCTGTCACCAGGCTGGAGTGCAGTGGCGTGATCTCGGCTCACTGCCACCTCTGCCTTCTGGGTTCAAGCGATTCTCTTGCCTCAGCCTCCCAAGTAGCTGGGACTGCAGGCACGCGTCACCACGTCTAGCTGATTTTTAGTATTTTTAATAGAGACGGGATTTCACCATGTTAGCCAGGATGGTCTGGATATCCTGACCTCATGATCTGCCCACCTCATCTCCCAAAGTGCTGGGATTACAGGCGTGAACCACCGCACACGGCCACCAATTTCTTATACATAGAATATGGAGTGGGGAGAAAGAGATATGCAAACAAGGCAGAATTGGGACCTTTGCAAGAGACCTCCTTCACTCACCCACTTTCTCGTACTTTTACTCACCAAGGCAGGGTCTTTTGAAAGCAACTGCGGAGGCTCAGGCCTGGGGGCGAGGAGAGTAAACCCTAAATCCCCTTTACCTTAGCATGCTTGGGCGCTATGTTGACAAGACTCTGAAGCGCCCATAGGAAGCAGACCAGGCTCTGAGAATAATTTCCATTTAACTAATTATTATTCTTACTCCAATAGATTTGAAATCTATTTAACTTTTCAGAGTCCCCCAGCCTTTTAAATGTTTCAAGTGTATTGTCTCTGATAGGTTACCTTTTCTCTCCCTGTAGGCTATAATTAGTGTCCTTTACACAAAATTGGCTTAGAATTGGATTTAGAGAAGATAAGAATCAAATTACCAGTATTTATCTTGTAAATTCCAAAAGATCTACTTAAGACACTGTATTAAAAAAGGAGTATAAAAGAAAAGTTTATTCTATGAAAAAGTAAATTCCTCATGGTCTGAGCAACCAGGGATATTTTAATATCAAAGCTCCAGACTTTCCTTGGAGGCACCTAAAATTGCCTTTTCCCTTGTCTCTAGTTTTTATCTCCAGTTGAGCTTCTGAAATATGTTGCCAGGCTTTGGATATTGGAGAGCCGATGTGGTTTCGGCTTTCATTAAAATTTGGAGGTTTTGACTTAACTATTATTTCTGATTTGTGGTAGGACATAAACCTCTAACATATGCTGTCTTTTTTTTTTTTTTTTTTTTTTTTGAGATGGAGTTTCGCTCTTGTTACCCAGGCTGGAGTGCAATGGCGCGATCTCGGCTCACCGCAACCTCCGCCTCCTGGGTTCAGGCAATTCTCCTGCCTCAGCCTCCTGAGTAGCTGGGATTACAGGCACGAGCCACCATGCCCAGCTAATTTTTTTGTATTAGTAGAGACGGGGTTTCACAATGTTGACCAGGATGGTCTCGATCTCTTGACCTCGTGATCCACCCGCCTCGGCCTCCCAAAGTGCTGGGATTACAGGCTTGAGCCACCGCGCCCGGCCAACATATGCTGTCTTAAAGAGATACACACACATTTTATCTTGGCATTTTAAGTTATTAAGCTGTTGAGAGATGAAAGAATAGACCTCTGTGGTCTCCTGCCTGCTTCCTCGTCCTAAAAATGTCAGCATGCTGATTTTCATGTGCTACCTAGTACAGTAAGTCCCCAGCAGATTTAAAGAAGGTTGTGTCAAAAAATATGCTTATGTTTTTAACATAGTTGTCTCATAAAGGTACCGAGCAGTCATGGCATATTGAGGCTGTTCATAAACTGGTCAGCCACATTTGTTGCACCCTAGGAACCCTTTATTAAGGTGCACTTCTGGGATTGAACCAAAACCGCACACCCCATCAAGTAAGGAAACTTGAGGGGTTGCAGCCCAGCATTTTACTGGCACTTTTGCAACTGTGTGCCCTGGCGTGGCTTTCTGCTTCAACAGCATTGTTAATTTCAGTTTTCTAATCTAATTCTGTCTTTTTTCTTTTTTGGTTTTGATGGGAATGTTGGATACCAAAGCACAAACGATGGATTCCTTTTAAAAGAACAAAAATATATTTTGTGAGCAATTTCACTTCATGGAGTGTGTGTGTGTGTGTGTACATGTGTGTGTATATATGTACACACACACATGCATGCACGCATGCACACACACACACCCTAAATAATTGAAAGCAAGAACTTGAACAGATATTTGTATAACCATGTTCATAGCAGCATTAGCTAAAATAACCAAAAGGTAGAAATAATTCAAATGTTCATTGACCCATGGATAAATAGACAAAATGTGGTATAGACATATAATGGAATATTATTCAGCCTTAACAAGAAAGGAAATTCTGACACATGCTACAACACAGATCAACTTGGAGGACATTATATGAGGTGAAATAAGCTAGATAGCAAAGGACAGATAGTGTATGGTTCCATCTATATGAGGTACCTATGCTTACATAAAGCAAATTTGTAGAGATACAAAATAGAATAGATGTTGCCAGGAGCTGGGGAGAGAGGGGAATGGGGAGTTAAGGTTGAATGGGTACAGAGTTTCAGTTGGGTAAGATGAAAAAGTTCTGTGGCTGGATGGTAGTAATGGTAACATAACATCACGAATGTATTAAAGACACTGTGTACACTTACAAACATCAAGATAGTAACTTTTAGTTACATAGTTTTATTACAATAAAAATGTATTTTATGCTAATTGCAATACCTGACATTTGAGACAACAAATTTTTAGAAAATACTGAGAATATTATACTGATAAAAACCCTCTGCTAATATTTTAAAACACATATTGCCTGTACTCTTGAGTATCAGTGATCAGTCTAGCATTGCCCTTTAACCATCATTATGGTTATTGCCAAAGTGATTTTTATTAGGTGCTATCTCTCAAGTGGTATGATTACTTGTTGAGGTCTTCTGTTGGTATTTGTCATGTGATTCTAGAAAAAAAATATCTCCCTTTTTGGCTCTGAGACTTTCTCCATTTGACTTCTTCCCGGAGGGAAGTTAAGGAAAATCTTCCACTCTGATTTTTTTTTTTTTTGCACTTAAATAGTTAAATAATATCTGTGGTCTTACAACACAGGGAGGTTTCAGTGAGGAAGAAAATTCAACTACATTTGCAAAATGTCTGAAAATTATGGGAGAGGTGTTTCTGTTTTTAGACTTGGTACTTATGTGGTCAGGTTTTTAGAGGTTTTATATTCACCATCTGCGATGGGCCTTGTCTCCTCCTGCAACTGGTGGCAGATGTAGCCAGAGACTTTGTGAGCTTCTCAGAAGCATCTTTTTCCTGCTCTTCCTTCCCTTCCTCTTTGTTTGGTTTTTATTCACATGAAAATGTAAAGACTCATAAGGAAATTCAAAGTGAAAATCTATGCCCAAATAAGTCAGGATCTCAAGATGAAAATATAAGTTCTGGAAATGGAAGTTTCCTCTGCCCCCGTGGTGGTATCATAGCCAGCAGCCTCGTTCTGTGCTTTTGAAGGTTTAATGGCCTGCACGTGAAGGTAGAGGCACACCATATATATAGTACCAGGCGTGTGGGCGCGCTGGCACGGATCTGAAAAAGCTTAAGTTTGGCATTTCTAGGTTTATTTTAAACTTACAACCTTTAACGCCAGACACAGAGCTTCTTTCCCACTTAATGTAACTATACATTGATTGCTTTTAATTAGTGTTGGATCTTTTTTGGTGTTTTGCAGCTTGGGATATATAAAAAGTCTGACTTACATTAAAAAAAAAAAAAAAAGCTAACTCCTGACATTCTCACGAGTCTTGCAAAAACCAGCACAGGAGTCTTAGAAATCCTAACCTCCTTGTCCTTTTTATTTTTATCTTGAGTCAGGTGGGCCGAGAAGCAGGGGAAGAGTCCAATGTAACATACGTAATAGATAGAAGTAATTTCCTTGGACTATTTTGGCAGAAATTAAGCATCTGTGTTTAGATTAAGGTGGTGGTGGGTTGGATTTTCATAGCATAAACATAGTTGCTGAAGATCAATAATATCAAATAATGGGTTCTTGGCGAGGGGAAAAGGAAATGGAGGAGGAGTCTTTTCATTCAACAGTTTGGAAATGCTAATGATTATTTGTGGTTTTCAGACCAGAATTCTTCATAGTTGCTTGCAAGCCTCTATGGTGCTGCCGAATTCTACAGTAAATATTTCAGACATCCTCAGCTCTGTTCTCCTTTCCCTGCAGTAAATTACATATTAAAGTAGCCTGGTAACTGAGCACTGGTTGCTGTGAGATAAGGGCTGAGAAATCAATATGTTTGCCATGTGGCTGCTTGTTTATGACACCTGCCTCTAGAACAGTTGAGCAATGTTCTGTTTGTTAAGGCTGCATTTCAGAAGCTCGTATCCTCCTAAAACAACCGTGATCTTACTGGGGAGAGAGAGGTGCTACAACAGATATTGATTTTAGTTTTTCTAAGTATGGAATTACACTTCTAAATAGTGGTCTTATAGCCCATGATTTTTTTCCCCATGAGGAGGAGATGGAGATACTCTGAATATATACACACACACACACATATATATAAAATAAATCTATTTTATAATGTTTATGATGTGGTCAGTTAAAAAAGGAGTATAGTTTATAATAAGGAAGTCTACACTTCCTTATTATTTAGATTGATCTCCTCTTTTGGCACCTGGCTTAAAAAGAAACATAGCAGCTGCTGGGAAGCATGCATTTTAATCTAAGTCTCCAGTGTGGTATTAGTTTAACCAGTGGATGATACTGTAGTCTCATGGCTTAGCCTGCTGGTGAGTCAGTGGTTCTTAAAGCTGTGTGGTGTCAGCTCAAGTGAGTGAAGCAGTGTGTGGTGTGTGTGCACTGGAGGGTGAGGGGCTATGATGAGGTAGTCAGTCTTGGAGAGAGAAGGAAGACAGCCCAGGTCTTCTTGACTTGGCCTTCCATTTTGGAAAACAGGAGCGATTATACAACTTATCTTCTTGCCTAAGGGATTCAGTAGAAAAAATAATACATTTCCCAACACATTGCTCTAAAGTCAATCAACTTCAAAGTGTAAGCATGCATTGTGGGCCGGGTGCGGTGGCTCACACCTGTAATCTCAGCACTTTGGGAGGCCAAGGCAGGCGGATCACGAGGTCAAGAGATTGAGACCATCCTGGCCAAAACATAGTGAAACCCTGTCTCTACTACAAATACAAAAAACTAGCTGGGTGTGGTGGCACGCGCCTGTAGCCCCAGCTACTCGGGAGGCTGAGGGAGGAGAATCACTTGAACCTGGGAGGCAGAGGTTGCAGTGAGCTGATATTGCACCACTGCACTCTAGCCTGGCGATACAGCGAGACTCTGTCTCAAAACAAACAAAAAACATGCATTGTGTTGGTGCACTTGTGGGTGTCCATAACACATACTTTTCAATGTTCCTGTGCCTTCCTGAGAGGTGTCTGTCTTTCTCAACCCTAGTGTGTGTCCTTTGTTCTAGCGGATTGATACATACACTGTCAGGTCCTCCTTAAAAGATTTAAAAAGAAAGATGAGCTCTCTTTTAGAGCACCCCAGAAGCAGTCGCATTCTTGAGTTGCTGCCCTGCACTGGGATTCCCGTGGACTGGGGACATGATCTCTTAATGACACTAATGTATTCTGAGATCTGATTTTTTTGTTTGTGTCTTTTTTAACCCAGATTGGCAGGTTCTCCTTAATCAATAGTGGCAAAATGTCTCTTTTCTTTGTCCACGTAATGCTAAATGGCTTATCCAGTCATCTCTCTCTGCTCATGGTCAGCCCAAGGTGACACTGAAAATTGGATGGAGGGGCTGGGCGCGGTGGCTCACACCTGTAATCCCAGCACTTTGGGAGGCTGAGGTGGGTGGATCACCTGAGGTCAGGAGTTTGAGACCAGCCTGGCCAATGTGGTGAAATCCTGTCTCCACTAAAAATACAAAAATTAGCTGGGCATGGTGGTGCGTGCCTGTAATCCCAGCTACTCTGGAGGCTGAGGCAGGAGAATTGCTTGAACCAGGACCCAGGAAGCGGAGGTTGCAGTGAGCTGAGATCACGCCATTGCACTCCAGTCTGGGCTACAGAGTGAGGCTCTGTCTCAAAAAAAAAAAAAACCTGGATGGAGGTAGCCTGGGGTAGGAGGACGTGGTGATTTTGGCTGCACCAGATCAAACCGGGGGAAACTGAAGCTATATCTGCACAGCTGGTTGAAAGGCTGTGTTGTGATCCAGGGATTCAAGTAAAAATGCTCTTTCTTTACCACCTGCTATGCCCCCTACTCCCCAGTAATATAGTAGGCATGGGGGTTGACTTATTTTGAGGGGGCTAGTATGTATTTAATATTTCATCTAATTTTTGTAGCCCTGACCTGGCTGGATGACAAAAGTGTTTAAACCAAGACCGATTTGAGCAAGTATTTTATCCTCCCTCTCTGGAGAATATGGGCATAGAACAGTGTGGGGATTTGGAGGTGCTGGCAAGGCTGGCCCCTTTCCTCTTGAGTTTACTCAGGCACAGATAGAAAAAGATGAAACTCAGTGAGGTCCCTTCTAGTTATTTTAGTTTTGGGGGAAGACTTTTGTCAAACGGTACTGAGAACTGATGCGACTCACCTTTCTGATGGGCCCTTTTGTAAGATGCTGCACATTTCGCCTTATGGAATTACTAACCTTTCATAAGACTGGGATACTTAGAAACATACAGCAGGGCCAGACAGTGGCTGTCAGAATCCTCTCTTCTAAAGATCAGCGATCTACTGCCTTCACAAAACTTAATGCTGACTTGGGAATCCAGACAGCCTAAGTGACCTAGAGTGGTTTTTAATGGGGAGATACTCATGGCAGCCAGCATGTCGGGGGTCCAGAGTGGGGTTCGTAGCCAGAAAGTTGCAAGCTGGTTGTTTTGTTTTTGTTTGTTTTGAGTCAGGGTCTCACTCTGTTGCCTAGGCTGGAATGCAGTGGTGTAATCTCAGCTCACTACAGCGTTGCTAGCCCTCACTGGCTTAAGCAGTTCTCCCACTTCAGCCTCCCAAGTAGCTGGGATTACAGGCATATGCCACCGCATCCTGCTAATTTTTAAAGTTTTTGTAGAGATGAGGTTTCACTGCATTGCCCAGGCTGATCTTAAACTCCTGGGCTCAAACAGTCTTCCCACCTTGGCCTCTCAAAGTGCTGGGATTACAGGCGTGAGCCACTGCGCTAGGCCTTGTTTGGGGTGTGTGTGTATATGTGTGTGTTTGGATAGTTTGTTCAGAATACCCATTCATTTATGATCCAGCCTTTCCTGCATTCTCTAGCACTGAGCTTCTTTGGGGCCATAGAAGTATGTTTTCCCAAGACTGATTGGTTTGTGTATTTCACCAGGTTTTTTTGAAGGGTTTGATAGAAACTGAGTGACTGAAGAGAGCAACATGGTGTGATTTGGCAGAAAGATCCCAAAGTTTGGAGTAAAGACAGGCCTAGATTGATAGCTTGGCTGTTTTTAAAATTTTGTGTCCTTAGCCACATAAACATTCTGAGACTTAGTTTTCTTTCCTGTGAATTGGGGATGATATTGCCTAACTTGTAAGGTTCTTGCAAAGATCAAATGAAAAAATACACGTAGCTCTCCTGGCTATTATTGGAGTGCCCAATAAATGTTAGTTCCCTTATCCTCCTTTTTCTTCTTGAGAGCAGAAGACCTGATTTTATTTCTTTGCATTTTTCATGTCATTGCTCAAAGGGAGATACATTCATCTATTGGTTGCTCATTTTTGTATATGTTGCAGTGGTGATCGAGAAACTGGTGGTATCCCAGATGGGTAAGGGCAGGTAAGGTTGTATCAGTGGCTTTTAACTTCTTTATGAAATTGGATGTGTCTCTAGGGAATAGATATCTCTGGGACAGTCACGTTTTCCTTTGCCTTTTGGCCCCTGTAGTGAGAACATTTTTCTGTTGGTTTGGTGGTGTGAGTCTTGTCTGAGCGTGTCGGGGTTGGTAGTGAAAACGCCGATGAGAGTTGGGACATCCTCATTCCCAGACCCCTAAAACATGGGCCTCAGCTGCTTTGCCCTGTAGGCTTATTATCAGTTGCTATTTCCCTTTCTAGGGGAAAAAAAAAATTCTTAACAAAATGCTTTGGGAAGGCTTTCTTATCATGGCTTTAAGGTGCTGGTGGATTGTTGGCAGCCAAGTTTGGGTTTAAATCTCACTGGGGGTTGAGGCTACTGAACTGCTATTCCTAACATGCCCTTGCGTTTTTATGCATAGACCGTCTTCTGGATCCTTGGTGAATTTTTTTTTACTCTGGGGTTTTCAGGAGAAAGGTTTGTCATTCATCATCACTCTTCTCATTCATCACAGCAGTGGTTAGAGGGAGAAGGTAGAATCAGTTCTTCAAATTTTTTTTTCTTCCAGGTAAGTCGTTCCCCTTCCCCTGCTCCCCTTCTCCCACCCTTCCCCATTTTCTGGGAAGTGAATGTGTTAGGAAATGCATGGACCTGTTATTCTGGGATTGGGATGATTTTGGCATATGTAGAAAGAGGGGTGCTTTTTGTTGATAGCCCATGAGTTGGTCCTGTGATCCTGAGGTGTGGTTTAGTAAGAGCCGAACAGTCATTTAATTATTTATGGGGTGCCTGGAGAATTTTATAGGCAGGAGAGCCTAGAGCAATTCCAGAAAAAAGGCCAATCCTAGAGCTTTTAGTGCGGCTTGCTTCTTGGGCTTGAAGTCTTTGATGCTCGCCAACATTCATAGTAGCCCCTAATGCCACCCACATATTGGGGAGCGACAAAAGAGCCAGCTAAAGCTCTTTCTTTGTGTGTGCCCATATTAACCCACGGGTACCCTTCCAAACCATTATGTCTTGCTCCTCTCAGCTGCTGCGCACATTAAAAGACCTTATTTGAAGGCAAACATTACTGTATCAGTGATGCTGAAACGGGAGGTCTGTCAGTGGCACTTCATTGCATTGATAATTGTTTCTGTTTTGAACCACAACACCGTGATTATTGAGGTTCAACTGTAAGGGCTGAGGGAGCCTTGAGGCCATCGAAAACATTTTTCTGCCTTTCGGCCAGGCCTGTGTTATAAGCGGGAGAGACAAATGTGGAGTGTGTGGGGAGGGAATTAAGATAGATGGTGACCTGGAATTCAGAAGGTGGACGCCCACCACCCCCCAGCCTGAGACTAAAGCACAGGTTAACTCTGTCGTGGGTCATCTGCAGAATTAGCAGTTGGCTGAACACTCTGCTTAAAAACTTTTTCTTTTCTTTTTTGTGTGTGTACCGTCTGCTTTGACTAAAGAAGTTTCTGGTGGTTGTTTTCTTAATTTTGGGCTACAGAGTCTCTACCTACATTTGTGTTTTGGTAACCACATGTAACAGAGGGTGGAATCTTTCTTCTCTTTGCTTTCTCTGAACTTTCCAAAGAGTAGGCCCCTATCTCTCGGGGGATTTACTCCTTGTGGCCCCTGGGTCGTTGGTGCTCCCCCACCCTGTGTCAGCATCTAAACCTCTGCACACAGGATGTTTTCTCTAGCACTTATCAGATGCTTTAGGAGATGCGGGCTGGAGATAGAGGTAACGTTTAACCCATCCTGGATTCCTTTCATGAACTCAACTACAGAGCAGAGGGAGGCTTGGCTGGAGCAAACAATGTCAGGCCTTCTATTTCAAACGGAGGTGTGGGGGCTTGTGGTGGCATCAGTGGCGTACTGAATACCCCTCCCTGACCCTAGTGTGTAGGTTTGGAGCCCAGGGAATCAAAGAGAAACCAAACTATTGTTTTTCATGTGTGGGCTGAATGAATTTGTGTGTTATCCACACCAGTTTCTTCTCTCTTCTCATCTTCCCTCCTTCCTCGCAGACCAGCATTTTGGCCACGGGGCCCAGTTTGAACTCATTTGCCAAAGGTAAGTAGGGAAGGGGGTGGAAACCAACTTAGGCACCTGTCTGACAACACAAGGCTCTTTTCTACAACGGTGCATTTGAATTCTGCAGAGCTTTAGGTTTTCTGTTTTATCCCAGTCTGAACGTGTAGAAAACTGGTACCTAACCACATTCTTCTCTTCAGTCTCATGGCCATTGCTAAAGGCAGAAAGGATAGAAGTAGCATAGGGAGTGGTTTACCATAACTGCAAGTAAATACCAAGCATGTGCGAGCCTGCAGACGTTGCCTGTTTGCTGGGGAAAGACAGAGGTAGCTGGTGAAATACATCAGTCTTCACTTCCAGCACCCAAGATGTAAACATTGCTTACTCTTCCTGAATCAGACTATCTCTGCTTTGCCCTTTCTTTCATGCCTTTTCTTTCTACCTCCTTCTTCCATGGCAGGAAGGGAAAGCAAAGTACCCCCGAGCAGCCAGCAGTCAGCCCTAGGCCCTCTCGGAAAGAGTGGATTGGTGTTGTTTTGCTGTGGTTTGTGTACATTTTCCAAAATCTGTCTTGGATGATTGTCCGTTTCAGTGAAGGGATGGACCTCCAGGCAGCTGAGAGATAGGAGATCCCACAGCCTGGAAACCCAGAGGCCTGGGCCCTGGGAACAACTCACCACGGGACTCAGTCTGAAATAGGAAACCTTATTGTAGCTTTAGCATCGTGTTCCACTGGAAAACAATCTGTCAAATGGACATAGACCAATTCTTGCTTTTCTTATTTCTGGTACCAAAGAGAAAGGTAGTGTCTCTTGTCATCTAGACATTCTTGTAGGGACACCAGGGTCATTGCAACCATTTTGAGTAAAGATTAAGTCCATTGGGGTATCAGAAGGGGAATGTGTCACTGCTGTTGTTACCATACAGGCAATGGCACTTGCCTTTTCCAGACCCATTTTGCAGAGCAGGACAGCTACGTTACCCCTCACCACCCACTCACCTACGGAAGACAGATTTGCAAAACAGTAGACAAGTTGGTGATTTGGCACCTGTTAGGTAGATAGTGGTACATTGAGGAAGTTCCTCGTGATAAGTAACCTAGTTTTTGTTGCTGTAATCCGAATATACTTCTCTAATTCTTGGAAAAAGCCTGTGAGTGGAGGTTGGCCCCACAGCCCAAAACTCTGAATTAATTCTGTCTCTTTTTTTCTTTTGAGATATGGAGTCTCTCTCAGTTGCCCAGGCTGGGATGCAGTGGCATAATCTTGGCTCACTGAAACCTCTGCTTCCTGGGTTCAAGCAATTCTCCTGCCTTAGCCTCCTGAATAGCTGGGATTACAGGCATGTGCCACCATGCCCAGCTAATTTTTGTATTTTTAGTAGAGACAGGGTTTCACCATGTTGGCCAGGCTGGTCTCAAACTCCTGACCTCAGGTGATCTACCCGCCTTGGCCTCCCAAAGTGTGAGGATTACAGGCATGAGCCACCATGTCCAGTCCAATTCTCTTGAGTGACATGCTGGGTGGGGCTGCTTTTTGGTGGAGGTAACCAAAAAGAGATGGGGTATTGATTTTAATTTCATTTGAGACAGAGTCTGGCCCCTCCCTGGGTTCCTTGTTTGTTTGTAACTGCTTAAATGAACTTTTCCCCTGCTCCTCCATCACCCTGCTGTTCTCTTATCCTAGCAGTCTCATAGGTAAACTTAGAAGGAAGACAAATACTTCTCAAACTGTCACCGAGGGTACCATAAAAGAGGCATTTGGACAGTCGTTCTGGGGAGATCCTTGTCTTTGCTTCATGTTACTACAGAGGGATTGGGGTAGCCCAGATCACCAGGGGAAAGTGGTTTTTCTTCACTTAGCTTTTAATTGCTTTCTTTCACTTTTATGTATAAAAGATTGTCCATTTAATTAACTCAAGAATGCAATTTCAAAAACACTAATGCTTTACACATGATGGCTTTTAAAATAAAAGTAGCATTCTAATATTGTGTAATGCTTTCCTATTCCCGCTCTCTCCCCCACATTCACCCCCACCCCTCCAGTCTGTATTAACCTTTCATAGCTGAGGGTTGTTAGGAGGAAAATGCTGGTCTGATGGTGCCTCTCTGCCTCTCCTTCCCACTGAGCAAGTACTCTTAGCAGCGCAACAGCCGCGGGCCTTTCTGAAGAGTTCTGCTGCTTCTGTGCGGAAGAGGCTACTCATCCCTTCCCCCTTGGCCTGTTTCATGCCTATATTTATTCTCTTTGGGGGTCATTGTGGCTCCTACTCCCATTGCTGCCTTTTAAGAAGCATCATTGGGCTGGGCGCAGTGGCTCACGCCTGTAATCCCAGCACTTTGGGAGGCCAAGGTGGGTGGATCACGAGGTCAGGAGTTCAAGACCAGCCTGGCCAATATGGTGATACCCTGTCTCTACTAAAAATACAAAAATTAGCTGGGTGTGGTGGCATGTGCCTGTAGTCCCAGCTTCTCGGGAGGCTGAGGCAGGAGAATTGCTTGAACCTAGGAGGTGGAGGTTGCAGTGAGCCGAGATTGCGCCACTGCACTCCAGCCTGGGTGACAGAGCAAGACTCTGTCTCAAAAAAAAAAAAAAAAAAAAGCATCATTATGATGGATTACATGGGAAAATTAAAAAATGAAAATAAAACCCCAACATTTAGCTCTGGATTCTTTTGAATTATTTGATTAGAAGAAACTTTGTATATTGGTCTGTGATTTCACCATCTTCTCTCTCTCTTTTTTTTTTTTTTGAGACAGGATCTGGCTCTGTCACCCAGGCTGGAGTCCAGTGGCACAATCTTGGCTCACTATAGTCTCCACCTCCTGGTTTCAAGTGATTCTCCTGCCTCAGCCTCCCAGGCAGCTGGGACTATAGGTGTGCACCACCACGCCTGGCTCATTTAAAAAAATGTATTTAGTGGAGTTGGGGATTCACCGTGTTGGCCAGGCTGGTCTTGAACTCCTGACCTCAACTGATCCTCCCACCTCAGCCTCCCAAAGTACCGGAATTACAGACATGAGCCACTGTGCCTGGTCCATCTTCTCTTTTCTGATGAAAAAGAAATCTAGCTCTTTCTCATTCCTTCTTATTCTGCTTCTAAAATGTTGTGACGTCTTCATGGCATTGGTCTTCCTTTTTTTGTAGTGGAGTTCCCCTGATCCCAGAATTTTCCCTTCACACCAGCCCTCAGCCCAGTCCTTGCTAGATGGGCTTTTTATTTTTGAAAGCACAGTAGTTTTGATGAGTTTTATTTTTACCAGTTGGACTTGGGAAGGGGCGGGATGCAGATGGAGATAAATGCACATACATATAGACGCCCCTGAGAAAGACAGCTCTGGAACCTGCTAGAGTGATTCCAGCCACGGTGCCAGAGCCCTGCTGATCACTCTGATTTTCTAGATGAGATAAGGTAATGGAATCACAGAGGGATCAGTGACTTGCCCAAGGTCATGCTGTCAACAAGGGTCATAGCCAGAATGAGATCCACTTTCCAGGTGCACGGGAGGCATAAGCCTCACGTGCCTTGAAGCCTGCTTGTGTTTTGTTTCTGATGATGTCCAGAGAAGAACCTTACAGACCTCGTAACGTGCATTATAAAACACTTTGCATTTAGATCTAGCTTCACTCCCTCAAGTCTCAGATTCACCTTATGTTCTTGTGTTCTGTCCTCCCCGGTGATGAAATGCTTGGTTGTTTAGAGTAAACAAATCCAACGACTCTGCCAAGGGGTTCTCTGTGCAGGTCACTTTCCAAAGGCGTCTTTTCTCCCTTGGTGTCTCTCCTCCGAAGAGCATGATTTCTGAGCCTACCAAAGTGATTACTGTGCTAAAATTTCCACCCCAGAAGAACAAGTGTGTAGCTATGAGAAGCAACTAAAAGATTATTTTCTTTTCCTAGGGTGGGTGTGAAACATTGACTTTTTCTCAATGTGTGATGTGGAGATATACGCATCTTGGGAGGAGATGCATCATATGCGTCTGATTCTATAATATGTTGGTAAAAATGACTTTGGTGATGAGTATTTTCCAAAGAAGAATGGAGCTGAGCTGAGAAGAGTGGAGCTTGGATTGGAGATAGTGTGCAGTCTACTTTTTTTGTTTTCTGTTTTATTTGAGGAGAGAGATTTTCAAATTATTTGGAGTGAATAGAAAATGCTGTGGGAAATTTGGGACTTTTTTTTTTTTTTAAAGGCTGTGTTCCTTGTAGTGGGATCCCATTTGCACCTCCTTTCCTCCCACCTTTGTTATGATTATCATTATCGTTAGCTTGTACTTAGGAAGCATTGTAAAGGACACTGGGAGGGTTTGAATGCTGCTCGTGAGAGGAAAGGTTGACAGGGGACCATACGGCTTTATCATTCATTAATTCCTGGATTCATTCATTGAGCTATTTAAACTTTTGTGTGTAAGATGCAGCCCCAGATGGTCTTTTGGTGTCTGCATTAGCTCTGAGACCCCAGGCCCTGACAAAAGAGGATGCAGAGAGCAGCTGAGTGTGCAGAATATTTCCAGCCATTAGAAAGCTGCTCCCGAGACTTTCAGCTCAGGAGCTAGAACACCTCTCATCTCCAGCATCTAGAGAATCCCTTTTCAGGTCTTTTTTTTTTTTTTTTTAAACCCAGTCGAATCTGTGAGCCAGCTTCTATTACTGCAGCAGTAGTCACAGTATCTGATTTTTAGAGTGAAATTGATGGTCATGGGCTTATTGGTGGTGGGTCTCCTTAGTAATTGCTCTCTGCCTTCTTGTTCTGGAAGGAGTTCCATTAACGCTGGTGAAACTATGAACTCATCTCCCTTCTTCCCCCTCCACCTTCCCCTTCACCACTCAACTCTCTAAAAGACATTGCAGCTATTAAGAAATTTCCAGTCCGGGCTGATGAGGCTAGTTGGGGGTGGCTGCCTGGGTTCAACACCTACCATCTGCCCGCCTTTGAATGCAGTGATGGTACACACATCCTCATTCAATCCCTGCAACAGGCCTCTGGCATCCTGGCATTACAGATGAGAAACTTCAGCTTTACAGAGAAGTTCAAAGACGTTAGATGTTTAGCTCATGCTTTTAAGTTCCGTGGCTGGAAATCAAGCTCAGGTTTGCCTGATTGCTTGGCTTGAGATCTTAATGCCCTCTTGGATTTTCTCTCTGGCTATTGGGACAGGCTGGCCTCAGTGTTGATGGGCAGGTAAGGGTACCCAGCCAGACCTGGCTTCACCAAATTGCAGCTATGCCTGCTTCCAGCATGTGCTTCCCTGGGGGCAGGGGGTGCTGTCCCACTTTTGGAGTAGGGATGGGGCAGATTTGTGTTCTAATCCGTGACAGGCCTAATGGAGCTGAGACTTGGTACTGCAGAACTGGAGGCTTTGGGGCCAGTCAGGTGGAAGGAGAGGAGCACGGGGCATACCCATCCTCCAGATGTCTGTTTTTCTAGCGGGGTTCACTTTGGCCTTTTAGTAACTCTCCATCTGAATGTGGCAGTTGTCTCAGGAATATTGTCCTAGCACTATCTGGCTTCATTGCTCCTAGAAAATTCTGGTTCCCTAGAAATAATAGCTGGTCTGTGGTGAGTGAGGTTGGATCATTGTACCTTGAGGTGTGACATCTTTGGCTTAGTCAGGTCTTTGGTTCGACTGCAAATGTCTGCACCTTTTCCTCACATCTTAAATTCTTACAGCCAAGCTCTGTCTGCCATGCCCTGGTGCCCCTCACTGTTGGAGAGACCTGGAGGTCGATGGGGTTCTCCAAGGCTGGAGTCGGGGAACACGGCGAGGCTGAGATATTTTGCATAGTTCCTTCCATTTCCCGGATCAGGAATGTGTTCCCGCAGGACGGGTCATGGCCTGGAAGTGAGCCTAATGTAAACATCCTTGCTGAGGCCATCCCCTTAATCAAATAGAAATGGTTTGGGCGATGAGCAATTGGGGGTGGGGGACATAGGAGAGGAAGAGTTGGGGGAGGGGAGAGATTTAGGGATGGAACTTGGAGAGAGCTCTCTGGGGGCCATCCTCCCAGTGGTCCTGACAGAAAACTGGCTTCATGGGGTTGGTGCAGTGCAAACTGGAATGGTTCTCTTAGGGAACTTGGTTCTCTCAGTGTGATATATTGAGGGAAAGGAAGGGAAATCATGGTTTGGCTGAACAGCTGGGCAGAGCAGCAAGGGAAACTGACGTGTGTTAGAACAGGACAGGGGAAAGAGCAGACCGCGGCAGCCATAGGAGCACTTCTGGAAGGAGTCCACAGTTCAAGTCCTTTGAAGGCCTTCAATGTCTATTTAATGTTGTAACATTTTGAAACTGTTTTGAGGAGACTAGACTTTCAGAGAAGGGGTGTGAAAAATGTGGGGGAATTAGGTGCGAATGTGTGTGCTGGGGGATATTTAGGGCTCTACGTGGAGCCACTTGTGTCATGGAGAAGCGAACCCTTTCCACTGTGCCCCCGCCCTCTTTTCCTGTCCTTATGAGGGGCTCAGACTTTCTTGGAGATTTGGAGCATGTCACCCAGACTCTACTGCCAAAGATCAGGCATAGAGCAGTTTTCCGTGACAGCCTATGCACAGACCCCTCGAAAGCAGCAATCTGGGGTCACCAGGGAAAGTTAGTTACTAATCTGACCTAGGTAGTTTTCTTTCTCATAGGAGAATCTAGAAATACTCCAGGGAAAGCCACAGCCACAGCCTCTGACCAGTCAGTAAACTTTTAGGGCTTTTGTGTGAGGTTGGTTTAGAAGAATTTGCCGATGCCAAGGCTGGTATGTTGGTTTCACTGACGCAGATTTAAAGAAGGAGGGCCAGGGAGACCTCAGGATTGGAAGGTGGAGGAAACTTTTCTATTCTGATGTCTTCAAGTCTTGGTGCTTGAATGTGCCAAAGAGAGTGAGGATGTAAATAATTTAGTTTGCCTTTAGGATGCAGGATCTAATCTAAACGTGATTAAGCTGATTTGATTTTATGGATTGAAATTTCTAAATGATAGAAACTGATGAGGTTAATGTGAAATATTTACTTAATAAAAAGCTTCATTACCTGATGCTGAAGGGTAAAGGGAAAAAAGATTCTTGGCAACATGTTTGATCTTTTGGAAATGAAGTTGGGTTAAAGTTTTCTTGGTAAAAACTGAATTCTGTGATCTTGTTTTTACACATGCTGTGCTTAAATATTAACACCAATTGAGCAAATTGCCTTTTAACTGCCTTTATTTGCTTTCATTAACAGTATAATTTAAAAGCTCAAGAATCTGCATGGAAACCTGTTGTGCATGTTGGGGGGAAAAACTATTCATAAATTAATTAATCGTGAGAACATTATCTTTAAGGAAGGTCACGAAACATGAGCATGGTTTCCAAAAAGCAGTGACATGTTTTTGCTGTTTCTTGGGGACGTGATGTACTTTTGGCTTAGAGATCTGGGCTGTGTGTGTGTGTGTGTGCGTGTGCGTGCGTGATAACTTGGCTGGATCAAGAAAAATTTTAATGACTGGGCATGTTTTAAGTTAAGTTGAGTGAACCTAATTACACTGTAGTTTCCAGAGAGCTGAAGGCAAAACCATTGGTATTTAAGCACTAGTTTGAAAATTAAAGCCAACCTATATAATTGGTTGTGCTCCTTAAATGGTTTATCTCTTTCTTCTCTCCCATTTCTGAAATCTCCGTTTTCTTTCTCTTTCACTTTCAAACCAATAGAGAGAGAGGAGAGAGAGAGAGAGAGAGAAACTGCCTAGCGCTGCGAACCACAAGTCGGTCCTTCCAGTGGGGAACATTAACTGCATTGTCCTCTCATGAAATGACTCTAAATAATGTTAAAAGTTTCCAGAATGATTTCACTGAAATTGGTTGCTTCCTTCTGTACAGATGTTTTTGTGGTTTAGAACCTCAGCCAAGGCAAACATTATGAATGAGATGCAGAGACCACCATGCCCTGTGAAGGGCTGAGAGTTCCTTTGGGAGTTATTTTACTTGTGATTCTGACACCTCTGTTTTGACAAAGCTTCAGTCTTTCAGTCTCCTCCTTTCGTCTCCCTCTCCTGGTGCCATTGGTTTGTTGTGGGTGGTTTTCCTAATTAAGTTAATCTGCAGTCTAGTTTTTCTGGGTCCACAGATGCCAGAATGCTGAATTTATTTATCTTGAATGTTTTTGTTGGCTACTGTTGAGACACATTCTTCCTCTTCCCTTTTTACCTCAAGTCTTTTTTTTTTTTTTTTTGAGGCTTCCAGACCCATTTCAATAAAGAAAGAATTTTTCTCCGGTGTCAGTAATTTTTTGTGAGGGATATGTATTTTAAATAATATAAGAGATATTTAAAAGGTGTTAAATAAAACCCAAATGTTATAAAGGAAAAGATGTGTAAATCTGACTACATCAAAAATGTAAAACTTTTTGCATGACTTTCGTGTTTTTTTTGCCTTTTCCTTGCACATTTGTTAGTTCTCTTTCAATAAAAATCAGAAATATGAATCTTTCATCTGTCAAATGCATGGCAAAGATTCTTCCCAGTCTGTCATTTGTCCTACAGTTTTGATTATGGTTCTTTTCATCATAGAATATTTCTATAATTTATTTAACCAAAAAATGTCATGATGATGTCTGTAGAGTAGATTTTATAAAGCATCTGATGGTTGCATTTTATAATTTGAATTTGGGAAGAGTATTTGGATAATGAGAGATAGAGAAGGTAGAGGGAGAGCAGGGGAGGGATAGAGAAGGCACAAAAGTGAGGAAGAGAGGGACGAGGAAGAGAAGAGAGACTGATGAGTATGATTGATATTAAAAGACTGATTTTTCTTCTTGTAAAAATGTTGGCTGTCTTCAGAAGACTCCTTCTCTCTAAGGGGAATATTGTCCTTTTGGCATGTACTTGCATTATAAAGATTTTCCTACTCTGAAGAGACCTCTTCTAAGAGCTGCCTGTCCAGAAGGCAGTCCTACTGTTCTCTCTCATAACTCTACCAGCTCTTTAAGACCTAGTTGAAAAGTAGGCTCCATAAAGCCATCTCTATTTCCACAGATGTCATTTTTTTTCAAGACATGGTTTCCCACTGTCACCCAGGCTGGAGTGCAGTGGCCTGATGATAGTTCACCATAGCCTTGGCCTTGCAGACTCAAGTGATCCTCCCTCCTCAGTTTCCCAAGTAGCTAGGACCACAGGGAATGCACCACCATTCCTGGGTATTTTTTAAATTTTTCGTGGAGGTGAGATCTTGCTGTGTTGCCCAGGCTGATCATGACCTCCTGGGCTCTGCCATCCTCCTGCCTTGGCCTTCTACAATGCCAGGATTACATACATGAGCCACTGCACCCAGCTTACACTGTTCACTTTTACTCTCAGGGTACCTGCTGTTTTCTGGGTTATGGAAGATACATTTCTGCATGTCTAATCTTTCTTCTTAGAGTGTTACTTGATAGCAGAGACCCTGTCTTCTGTCTCGCTCATCTTTGAATTCTATACTGTCTTTAGTAGTGTGTAATAACCATTTATAAATACATAAGTGATTTACCAGACAGGTCAATTCTTATTCATTCTTTTCTCTTGTGCGTTCTTCTGGAACATTCTTCAAAAGCGATATTTGGGGCCTTGAAGTCCAACACTTCGGGTATCTGGCATAAATTAGGTTGAGGAAACTGGTTGGAATTTTGGGAAGAGTGAAAGGGAGAGAACCAAGGAAGAAGGAATTCCAGAGCTGGGAGCATTGATTTCAGAATATTCCCAGTCTAAAAACCCCGTACTCATGACCTGTTCCCAAAGGTGGGTCCATGGCAGCTTATTAAACAGATATTTATTGAGTACCTGACAAGTCTTTTGCTTTGAGAGAGACACTATAGGGAAAATAGGAGTAAGTAAAGGTCTTTGCCCTTCTGAAGTTCTCTAGTTTGGGATTTAGAAAATTTGTTCAGGAAGAGGGCTTAAAATAATAGAGACATTCTGTAAATGACCCTTCTATGTAATCCCTTATTCTATTTTGACTACTTCTGTCTGTTCCTCTTCCTAAATGACGCTGGTGGCTGTCTTTTTCCAAATCAGTTCTATGGAGGTTATTGGGGCAGATATAAGTTAGTTATCTAATCATCCAGTTAGTCCTGAACTGAAACTCGGAATTCATTCTTTTATTTTTGTATTCATTTATTCAATTAGCCATTCAACAAAAAGTTGCACAATCAATATTAGCTAAATTATCCAAGTTTAAATACATGGGATGACAAAACTCCACTTCTTTTCTATTAGAAAGCTGATATGTTAGTGGCAGTAATGGGTGGTAGGGATAAAAACTCATCCCATGGCTGTCTTAGAACCTCCAGGTGATTCAGTAGAAATAGTGCTGTTTCTATCGCCATGATATAGCTTCAGGAAATAAGTAGTGATACTGGGGTCCAGAATAACTTGATATTCCAATTGGAGATGATTTCTGGAGAACATGTCCCTGAGACCTGGCACATGTCTGCCATAGTGTCGGGGAGCAATGAATGTCTGTTGAAAGACAGAATAATGGATGACGTCCAAAGGTAGGAAATTTACAAGAGATGTTACTTTGGGATGAGGAGGATGGGAGGGAAACCTGATTGGGGAGTGACCACGGGGGCTTCAGTGTATATGAGTAGTTTGTTAGCATTTGTTAGACCTTTCAAACTTTTGAAATATTTAAAGTTTCTTACTATTCTCCCATTTGGTTGATCTTTATCTTTGCTGCCGAGTTCCAGCCTTAGCTCAATAGAGGGAACAGGGAGATGACTTAAGGCATAGTGTTTGTAAAAAGAGTTTGTTTCAGTTCTTATCAGAAAGTTCTTTCCAGGAACAGCACATACTTTTCATTATACGGTATGAAAATCAGAGTAGAAGTAAATATGTTCCCAAGAATGTTTCAGCGCTGAGCTGATTTGCATAGAAGTCCTACAGATCATTCTGTGCTATACTTTTTTTTGTTTTTGCTTTTTTGTTTTGTTTTGTTTTGTTTTGAAGCAGGGTCTCATTCTGTCACCCAGGCTAGAGTGCAGTGGCACAGTCTTGGCTCACTACAACCTCTGACTCCCAGGCTCAAGCTTTCCTCATACATCAGCCTACCGAGTAGTTGGAACTGCAAGACATGCACCACCATGCCCAGCCAATTTTTGTATATTTTTTGTAGAGACAGGCTTTCGCCATGGTGCCCAGGCTGGTCTCCAACTCTGGAGCTCAAGTGATCCTCCCGCCTCAGCCTCCCAAGGTGATGGGATTACAGGTGTGAGCCACCAGGTCCAGCCCAGATTATTCCATGTTGATGGGCTACAGCGGCACAGAAATAAAGATCTCTGGGCATTCATTCTTTTCTTTTTTCCTTTTCTTCTTTTGTTAAGAGGGACGTAGGAGGGAGTTGTGTAAGGAAGGAATATTGCTGCAAACCTGTATATTCTTTAATTTCTGTACTCTCTCCTGAGACCCTGGAATCTTTTACTACCATCTTTGGGAAAGACCTTCCAGAGAAGAGAACCATTGCTTTTACTGGTGAGCAGGGACCGGTGTGTGTCCTCCAGCATAGTGTAAAGTGTTTGGTCTGTTGCCTCTCCAGAGGTCAAAGGTGAGACAGACTTTTTGTTGATGTTGTTTCCCTCCCTCCCTCCTCCTTTTTTTTTTTTTAACTCCCTTTCCTTGTTATCTCAACTTCCAAACATCAGCTTTGATGTCTATTGTTGGGACTTCAAGAGGACTCTTAGCACATTGGCAGGTGTTGGTTTTAGTGAGCAGGCGAGAGTCCCACATTCTTCCAGGGGAGAGAGGTGGGTCCCAGCACATTCCTACCCCTAGAGCAGAAGGTGCCAGTGCCTCACCTCTTCTCTGCCGCTGGCTGAGGACGTCTCCCAGTGGGGTACCGGGTGTACACCAGCTTTCCTTCCCATCTTTTTAAAGCCTGTCTGGAGGGATCTGTCTTCCTTCAGAGCAGCTGAAGAGAGGTTGTCTAACAGCTACGTATTAAGGTTTCATTAATCAAAGACACTTCCACTGCCCCTTTACAGAAACACAACTGCTGTGGCTGTCCTCCGCTGACAGCCTGCTAATTTATCTTTCCCAGAGGAAGGGAGGGGAGAAGGACAGAGAGGCAGGCGCTGCCTCTGCCCTGCAGAAGGGATCTCCATGCCGGCTCCCAGTGAGCATGCGTTGACGTGCTGACTCCAGGGGACTGTGCCCCGGGCTTCACATTTTAGTTCAGAGCCATGGGCAGCTAGCTATATCCCCTCCCCACCCTGTCCATGAAGCAGGGCATCAAAACCACTGGAAACAGTTACTGCAGATGGATTTATGTTGTCTTCTTCTCGCTTTTTTTCTTTTTGAGATGGAGTCTCACTCTGTAGCCCAGGCTGGAGTCCAGTGGTGCAATCTTGGCTCATTACAACCTCTGCCTCCTGAGTCCCCGTTCAAGCAATTCTCCTACCTCAGCCTCCCAAGTAGCTAGAATTACAGGCACGAGCCACCACGCCCAGCTAATTTTTGTGTTTTTTAGTAGGGATGGGGGTTTCACGATGCTGGCCAGCCTGGTCTTGAACTCATGACCTCGTGATCCATCCACCTAGGCTTCCCAAAGTGCTGGGATTACAGGCATGAGCCACCGCGCCTGGCCCATTGTCTTCTCTTATTTGAAAGCAAATTTTCACTTCAGGCTTCAAGGTTTTCACTCCCAGATTCAAGGTTTACTGAAATTGGGGGCAGAAAACTCTAGAAGAAATGAGAACATGGTACATGTGTTTAAGTGTGTTTTAATGGACAGCCTCGGTGAAGTGAGGGGTGATGGGGACGTTAATGACTGGGGAGACACTGACCTGAAATGGTACAGTCTTCCTCTAGGCTTTGCAGAACTTCTCCTCATGCTTAGGTTGGAATCTGACCTTCTGTAACCCTCAGCTCAGAAGATGGATATTCGGGCATTTGGAAACCTCTCAGGGCCTCCTGAGTAGATGATTGAGCATTGCGTCATTGCATTGTCTTCCTCTTCTTTTCTTAAAGCTAGGTCTCCACTGGGGAGCAGCTTTGAACTCCCTTTATTCAACTCATCAAATATTTACTGAATACCTACTAGATGTGTTTGGCTCTGTTGGAGAAGTAATGGTGAGGCGTAATCCTTCCCTAGCTCTTAATTTGGGGTTACAACTAGTACACACATGGCTGTAATGAAAGATAGAATAAAACATGCTCCCTAAGACAATTGGGAAATGCAGTGAAAGCTCCAAGTGGGGAATGATCACATCTGACTTACTTATTCAATGAGTGTTTATTGAGTCCTACTATATACCAGACAGTGGAGATACAGAAATCAAAAAACTTGACCCTTGTCCCCAAGAATCTAATAAGCTAGTCGGGGAGGCAGACACTGGGACATAGCAGCACTTTATAGTAGAATGCAAGTGGTAATAAAATGTAGAACAAAGTGTAGAGGAAACGGAGGTGAAGTCGCAATTGACTACGCTTTGGGAGGGGCTGTAGATAAGACTTTGCTGAGAAGGTGACTTGTAAGCAAGATCTTAAAAGATAAGAGGAAGATCACTGGTTAGATCAGAGGGAAAGGCATTCCAGGTAGAAGTAACAGCACATGCCAAGGCCTGGGGAAGGAGGGACAGAGAGCTGCAGGCCATTTGGTTTCATCAGCACTTGAGATGTATAAAGAGGTTGGCAGAGATGGTAGTTGGAGGTGTGGTTGTGAGTCTATCACAAAGGTCTTGCTTGCACAGCAGAGAGAGAAGCTGATCTTTTATTCTGTAATTTGGGAGAAGATATTGAAAGATTTTAATCCCAGAAGTGAAATAATAGGAACTATGACTTGGAGCATCAGCAGTGAGGATGGATATGTGAGAGTGAGGGACACTGCTTAGGAGCCCGTTGAGTGGTCTAGTGAGAGACGATGCAAGCAGAGTTAGAGAAGTAGCAAAGGAGGTGGAGAGGGAAGGGCGCGTTGTAGGGGGAGATGAACAGGTCTTGTTGATTGAGGGTGAGGTTTGAGGAAGGAGTTGGTTGAGACTCCTGAGCTTTTGGCTTTGATAACTGGTGGATGGTGGGAATAGAGGAGTGGATGGAAAACTCAAGTCTCTGTTTCGGACATGGTGGTTGAGGAGGTCTTGGAAAAACTTTATGTAGAGGTAGTCTGTGTATTTGCAGTGGGTCTTGAAGGGAAGATATTTTGATAAGCAGAAGTTGTCAGTATACTAATTCACTTGTATTCATTGAGTTCTGATATTTTAGAATGAACAAGAATGAGAAGTATCTTAATTCCATGGCAGCAAACAGTATTTGTGGAGTCCCTTGAATAATGTAAAGTGTTTTCATCAAAGACCTTCATTCATGTGTGCGCTGACATCTGGAGAACAGAGATAGATATTTTCTTTAGGTCTGGGTTCGTGAGCTATAAACTCTTCCCTTGCTCCTAATTAATCCTTTGTAGTTACTGACTGATGAAATCATGGCTCTATGAAATTTTAATCCTTGGCTGTATAGGCACAACTGACTTTATCACAGGACCCCAGGTGTGTGTGTGTCTGAAATGAGTGTTTTGAATCTAACTGCATATTTGATTAGTTTCTGAAATCCACAGGGTCTAGAGAAAACAGGCTAGAGGTGTTTTGTTGTTGTTGAGACAATGTCACTCTGTTGCCCAGGCTGTAGTGCAGTGGTGCGATCCTGGCTCATTACAATCTCTGCCTCTCGTGTTTAAGCGATTCTCCTGCTTTAGCCTCTCAGATAGCAGGGACTACAGGCACCCACCACCATGCCTGGCTAATTTTTGTATTTTTAGTAGAGACAGGGTTTCACCATGTTGGCCAGACTGGTCTCAAACTCCTGACCTCAAGTGATCTGCTCGCCTCAGCCTCCAAAAGTGCTGGAATTATAGGCATGAGCCACTGGGCCTGGCCCAGGTAGAGTTTTGGGGAAGATTTGTTTATTTATCTGTTTATCTATTTATTTATTTATTGGGCAGTTGGGAAGGATTTATTTACCTATCTATCTGTCATCATGAGTAATTCTCAATTGTCTATCATGGAATCTTAGCACTTGGGGATCAGACAATTTGTTATCTTGCCTGAGGACACTTAGGCCTGGGGAGATGAAGTGACTGGAACCGGGGCCTTCTGTTTCATATTGCATTTCTAGTCTCTCACCCCTAGGAAAACAGATAAAAGATAATTTGTGTTGAGCGAGGGGTTATGAAGAGACAAATGTTTCTAATAAAAGGAGAGTGTGTGTCTCTGTGATGAGACAGAGTGTTTTGGCTTTCATGGTTCTCCCTGTCTGAAAGTAACCAGCTCTAGATTACAACAGTGAGGAATGGGGGATGCACAGATGGCTCCAGCAGTGACTCGGAGTTCAGGTTGAGGTTTTAGGTCGATTTTCGTTACAAAGAATTTAGTGGGGCTGCCAGGTGTGGTGACTCGCACCTGTAACCCCTGCACTTTGGGAGGCTGAGGCGGGCGGATCACTTGAGGTCAGGAGTTTGAGATTAGCTGGCCAACATGGTGAAACCCTGTCTCTACTAAAAATACAAAAAATTAACCAGGTGGCAGGTGCCTTAGTCCCTGTCTATACTAAAAATACAAAAAATTAACCAGGTGGCAGGTGTCTTAGTCCTAGGTACTCGGGAGGCTGAGGCAGGAGAATTGCTTGAACCTGGGAGGCGGAGGTTGCAGTGAGCTGAGGTTGTGCCACTGCACTCCAGCCTGGGAGACAGAGTGAGACTCCATCTCAGAAAAAAAAAAAAAAAGAATTTAGGGAGTGTTGTATATGAGTTCACATGTGTATGTGTGCGTGTGTGTGTGTATGTGTGTGCATATGTGTGTATGTGTGTGCGTATGTGTGTGTATGTGCGTGTGTGTATGTGTGTGTGTATGTGTGTGTGTTTGTGTGTGTGTGTGCATGTGTGTGTACAGGGTCACTTCCTACCACTGTTTTCCCTTTTGCTGACCTGGACTGGCCGGCTGGATTTCCCATCAGGAACTCTCTAATGCAGTGTCCACCGCTATTCTCAATGAGGCACCGACTGTCCCAGCAAAGCTGGAAAGAGAAACCGTAACAGGTGCTGTGTTTTTTTGCATGGGGGTTGTAGGATCAGAGAAGTTTAGAGCTGGTGGAGCACTCAAGGATGGATAGAAAACTTCTGTTTGGGTCTCTGCAGTGATGGGGGAATGTGGATTTTAACAACAAGAGTAGTAGCTCTCGTCTCATGAGCACCTGCATCATGCCAGTCTCTGTGTTAGGTTCTTTAAAAGCCAGAGTTTTGTTAATCCTCACAATTTTGGGGTATTGTTAAATCAGAGTACAGATAATAAATGGAAGGTCAGAGTGGTTAAGCGCTTTGCCTGGTGTCACACAGCTAGCAAGCGGTGGAGCGAGGATCTTGACGAATGCCCCAGCCTGTCCCACTACCACGGCACGCTGCCATCTTCAGCATTCAGTGAGGAAAGCTCTCGCCGCTGGGGATTGTTCACTCTAGAGTGAGCACCTTTCTTAGAGGAGGAATCTCTCGGAGGAAGACTGCAGAGCCTTCTCTAATGATTATGAGAAGGGCAGAATCCTGTGGACACAGTCGGAGGGTCTTGTCTGGAGGCAGTGGGATGACCCAGTGGCTGCTTGGAGCCTTTTCAGGAGGGAAATCTGTAAGGGAGAGGAGATGGGACTCTACCTTCGATCACTTGGAAGGCGATTTCCTGAGGCCAGAGGGTATCTTTTCATACCTTCCCAGGACCCACCCCAGACTCCTCAGGTCTTTGTTTTTCAGGTTCTCTGAGAACCACTCCAGGCAGAGCCAACACATCCTGATGTTATGGGATGAATGGGGACCAGGGGCAGGGCAGCAGGCGGGAGCAGGTAGGGTTAAAGACCACCTTAGAGAGGGTTCCCTTCCACCAGACTGGCCCTGGCTCCCCTGGCTTTGTTCGTCTTGAGCTCCCTTCACCTCTTTTGCTGTTTCATCCCTTCAGTCCACGCTGTATCTCATCCTTTAAAACCGAATCCTCTTTGCTGAAGAGGAAAGAAGGAAATCCCAACTCCTTGGATCACTGTCCTGTGAAATGAAAGTTACTCTTCTGATTTGTCCCATTTTCGTCAACTCTTCTTCCCCTTGGTCCTTGCTCCACATTCACTGCTGGCGACCACTGAGTCTGAGATCCTTCTGCACGCTTTCTCTGCATCTCTTTGAATGCTTTATTTACTTAAGCCAACCACAGGCTCTGAAGGGTGACAGTGTCACATTAGGACCTGTCGAGGGAGCAGAGGGCCTTTGTCAGAGTCTGCAGGTTGTGGGGATGGCAACTGGCTGGAGTCGGGGTGAAGCACTGAAAGCTGGAGAAGAAAGGGGAAGGAGGGCAGAGCCGTGTGGGTGCTGGACCTGTCTCCTCTTCAGCCTTTACAACTCTTCTTCCCTCTCCTGGGAGGTCACACAGCTTTCGCCGCTTCAAGGGGGTGCCTCCTTGGGCAACAGCTACTTGGCGAGTCAGTCCGCATTGTTAAATGGTTGGAAAAAAGACTGGAGAGCCAGCCAGGGATGCTTATTTGCAGTTCATGTGAATCCTGCCTGACCCGTGTTCAGAGACACCACAGAATCGTACAGAACCTTAGCGATCAAACTGGGTTTTTCAGATCCCACTTTCCTGGTGAGAATATTCTTCTGTTAATGTGCTAGGAAATGTTTAATCCAGGTGAAAAACACCAGATTGGTAGTGTTTGCTGATTTCTGTGGTGTAAATACTCCCACCATGGCTAATTCCCAGCTGCTGGTGTGGTCACTGAAGGTGGAGTTGAGAAAAGGGGTACGCGATGGTGCGAGCCAGCTCTGGCGTGCCGTGGCGTCTGAATGCAAGTGTGGCGGCTCTGGTAGTCCTAGGGGCTAGGCTTCAGAGTGGAAGTTGAATCCCCGGTGGGGCTGCCGGTAAGGTGGGGAGGTCATTTTCTTACCAAATCAAAACACAAGACCCTGGCTGTGTTGTCTTTCTTAGCTGGCACCATGGCTGCTGAGTCAGGATCCTGCTCATACTGCTACCAGTGGTTGAATGCTTACGTCCATTATCTCATTTAGTCATGCCGGTAATGCCATGACATAGGGACTAGTGTTACCTCCATTGTGCAGGTGAGGAAACTGAAGCACAGAGTGAGTCAGTAATTTGCACAGGGTTCTGCAGCCTTTGATGGGTAGAACTGGAATTTGAAATCAGAACTGCCTGATCCCAGAGGCCAAATTGTCGCCTGTTATATTTTACTCGCAGTTTTGCAGCTTTTCACAGACATCTCCAAATTCTGAGTCTACTCTCAATGCAGGGTCCTCTAGTATAACCTTTGTTCCTGTTGGCAGCTCTTCATTTTGGACTGTCAAGATGGATTTCCTGAGATGTGAGATGTCATGACCCTGTCTTTGGTAAGTTTGGCTGCAAGGTACTGGCTGTCCTCTAAGACACTTCCTGAGTCCCAAGTCCACAGATTTCACTGAGGACTGAAATGGCTGCATTCTTCATAGACACTGAGTTTGCCTGTTCCAAAAATGGTGATTTCTATAGCAACCATTTATTCTAGCAGATGTGTGCCTGGTATGGTTGGCAGAGAGGGTGGGATCAAAAATGGAAACGGCCTTTTATTCTTCACTTCCTGAATGCACGCCCTGTATGTGAGGCATATAGGAGGAAAAACATGGCATCCTTAAAATCTGTAATAGATCTATGGCTCAGGAAAGAAATACGTGTTGCTTCAGACTGATTTTTATCTGGAGTTGGGCCGTGTTTGGTTTGTGGCGTGTTCTTTGGCAGATGTACCTGTTGGTTTCAATTCAATGGATGTTTGTCATTTGGTCTCTGCAGAATATGCACATTTACTGTGGGGGTAGGTGGCTAACAAACAGAAGACACTGGCTTGGCTCTTAAAGATCACGACGTCTGTGTAAATGTATATTACATAGGGTTTTTTTGGTGGAAAGTAAAATAACCAATTTATGCCAGCCTAAACTAAACATGAGGATTTAATGTCATCCTAAAGAGGGTTTTATGGAGCCCAAGGACAGGAACATAGCCTCATCTTGGAAAGGCAAGTGAACAGAACTAAGAATGAGCCGTTAGAAACTTAGGTGGTATTCTCTCTCTGTTTCTCATGCTCATATTAGTCTTTGAACCTAGTTTCATTTTCACCTCTTTGCAGACCACAGAGTCTAAAAATGACCACCCCAAGACTCCCAGGCTTACATGTGACCAGGCTTGATTCAGATTTCCCTGTGTGTATCCCAGATTCTAGAAAGAGACACAGTCTGTCTGATGCAGCGTGAATAGGTATCCACTCTTGGCCAATCACTCAGTAAAGGCTTTGTGGTGAGTGTTGTTTATCTAAGTCTGCTCAGGCTGTCATAACAAAATACTACGTACTGGGTGGCTTAAACAACAGAAATTTATTTCTCACGGTTCTGGAGGCTGGAAAATCCAAAATCAAGGTGCCAGCATATTTGGTGTTTGGGGAGGGCTTTTTCTGGCTTGTTGACGGCCTTCCTCTCGCCAAGTCCTCATAGGGTAGAGAAAGAGACAGTGAGCTCTCTGGTGTCTCCTCTTACAAGGACGCTATTCTATCAGATCAGGGACCCCCCCCCACCCGGCCTTAGTATCTCATTTAACCTTAATTACTTCCTTGTGGGTTCTGTCTTCAAATAACAGTCACATCGTGGATTAGAGCTTCAACATATCAATTTTAGAGGGGCACAGTTCAGTCTACAGCAGTCGTATAGGATAACATAGCTGCTGGGATCCATTCTTGGGCCTTGGGAACAGAATGGGGCTCATTGGCTCCCCCAGAAGGAGACCACTGCAGATGAAAGGCTGAACAGCCTGCTGAGACAGTGTCATGTGCCACATTAGAATCTAAACCTCATTGTCGAACTCAAACACACTGCACTTGGGGTGAATCCCTTGCTGTGCGTGTGTGTATCCATATACATAGGTGTGTGTGTATATATACGTATGTACAGGTAGATATATATACATATGTATGTATACACATGTCTCTGTGTGTGTGTGTGTGTATGTGTGTTTATTTAGGATTTTCTGGAAAAAGAATGTTTGAGGGTGGCCTTGGGTTCCTGTTGACTGTGAACACACTCCTGATGAGCTGCCCTGTGTGTCAGTTTACACATGGTATTTGAAATTGAGTCTAAATTCCCATTTCTTGTACTTTCCGAGGAACAGTCAAGAAAGAGCCAGATTTACAGTTTGCCAGTTTCTTAGCTCTATGTTCCAAAGGAATTAAGTCACTCTTCTTGACAATGGCCTTAAAATAGGGTTTTAATAAAATGAAAAGACGGGCAATGGAGCCACCCTCTCTGTCACCTATGGCTAAATGGATATACGGGTGCCAGGCTGCTACAGGAGCCTTTTGTGGCGTCTCCTCCCGTGCCAGTGGGATACGTGCCGCAACTGAGACCAGATGATGAATATATTTTTAAACTTGGAACCCATGAACCACTTATTATTTCTGAATTAGGAATCAAAACATATGAATAATTTCAACAGGGTTTCAGCAGATGTATTCTGTTTTTAAGGTCACTCTGCTTTGGGGAGATGGTCGGCGGTAATGGCGAGTGAAGTCCAGCCCGATACTCTTTGTGACTTTTAGGACATCTGTGTCATGTTTGCTCAATTTAGCGGTCACCGTAAGCGTGATGCGAGGCCATCGTCGCGGGGTCAGGGTAACTCATGGAAGAAAATAGGCTTCTTTATTTTTCAATACATCACTGTCACCAGCACTTCTGCCAGCGGTTGTTAGAAGAGGGGCTCTGGGTGGCCATGTGTTCATGGCTATGATGACTGAAAAGGCCATGACATGCAACAGAGTCCCCAGATTTACCCCCAAATGCTTCTCCCACTCTCTCTTCTCTCTTAGCATCTCTCCTGGAACCTCTTTCCCCAGCCCCCTACCATACAAGCTCCGGAACTGAGGTGTTCTGGAATTCCACCCTTGCTAAGCTCTGGGATTAAGGCCAGTCATTTGGAAAGGGGATGGAGGAAGAGGGGGTGGAAAAAAAAGCAAAACAACGACCCAAACATTAACCCCTTGGGTCCATAGCACCGAGAAGACCTCACTATTTCGGCCACTGGCAAATCAGCATCTCTTGGCCATATCCCCGAAACCTGAGCTTCATGTACCAGACGGAGACAGTTAAGCCAAGTCAGGCTGATGAAAATCTCTCCGTTCTAATGACTGTGCAGGGTACACCTGTTCCAGCCTCTCACTTGCTCTCATTGTCAGCTGGACACAGGTATTGAATGACCACGGAGTGTGGAGTGCAGCACGAGGGGGCTGTGGAGGAGGAGAGTTTGTGAGCAAGAAGAGAGAAGCGGTCTCTTGACCTCAGGAAGCTTGCACTGTGTTTGGGGAGCCATGGTCTTGCCCACACTCTTGCTCTTCCAGCACAAAGGGAGCGGGCTAAGGGTTGGGAGGGAGGCGGCTGCTTACTGGGCCTGACCCTCTTCTCGGGGTCAGCCACAGATCCCAGATCCTTTACCTTCCCCATCTGCCTGTTTTCCTTTACAGTTTTGTTGGAGTTTAAAAGGAAATGACAGCAGTAACGGTAACCCACACGCTCATTTTAACAAGAGAGGCAGTACAAAGGTATCTATAAAGAGTTAACAGTGTTCCTTCTTTGCTCTCCATTTCAACTCTCCTCTAGGGAAATGAATGTGTCTTATTTTTATGAGATAATTTCAAGCTTACAGAAGAGTTTCAAGAATAATACAGAGAGCACCCATATCACCTTACCCATTTGGAATTTGCTGATTTTTAATAGTTTGCCCCACTGGTTTCCTTCCTGATCTCATGCAACCATAGAGAAGCCTTTTGAGGTAGGAGGCAGGTGGTATTATCTGTTTCTGTATTGGAGGTGAGAAAGCTGTGGCCCCAAGGAGTTGAGCAGTGTGCCCAGGGTTATCTAACTTCAGACAACAGGTTTCCCACACACATTCCCCGTGATGTCATTCTTGTTTTCATTTTTGTCTTTCCTCATAGGCCTCTTTTTTTTTTTTTTTTAATCAAGTCTGCAGAAGGGGCCTCTCTTTACTTCGCAAGGAGGAAATGGTTGCAGGAAAGTAGAAGGTAAAAGGCATCCTCCCAGTCTCCTCCCCCAGACAAGCGGGCCCTCCTGGCCTCCTTTGGTTTTCCCTCTAGGGCAGAAGCTGGGCTGGCTGGAGGGGGTCCAGGTGCTGCTTCTTGCAGGTGGAGCACCACCTTACTTCAGACCTTTCTTCATTTCAGAGGTCTGGAGTCTTTTAGGGTCCTACTTGACCCCCATAAAGGAAATTCACTCCACAGTACGTGTCTGTTTTCACATGAAGAGGCAACAGAGGGAACAAAATGAGCAAAGCAGTCTTCTCATGAAGAGGTGAAAATATCGCTGCCTTTTGGAGCCAGATCTGGATTTGCACACTCCAACTCTTGCCGTGATGTGTCCTTATTTGTTAAAGGAGAGGTCTGGAGTACATGGGGAAGCAAGTCATCAGTCATACCCACAGCCTCCTGCCTCTGCTAAATGTGTCCTCCTGGATGGAAAGGTTGGAACAAGCTGTGCCCATAGGTTCTGCCATTTTTAGGATCTTTCTGGCACTGAGCCTTTTGCTTCTGTGATCTCTCATTGGAATCCATCCCTTTTGCCCAGGCGTGGATAATGCTTTTGTCTAAAGCCAGCTCTGTCCCATCTGGTCTTAAAACGAGGTGAATCTGCTGCTCTGTATTGAAATACGTGATCTAGAAGGAGCCATAAAATAGGAGCCTTAACAGCTCTTTCTCTCTGTTTCATTATCCATGTAAAGTTTTCCTGGCAGCTGCCCATTCTGGCCCCATTCCCACCTCTGGGACATGGCAAGTTATTGAGGTGGTAGTGGCTATGGGTGAATGTAGGTCTGGGCCAGCCTGTTCAACTGGGTCTTCTGGGGTTGGTCCTGGGTAGAGCTGGGTGGATGTGGTCTAGAAAAGAGAAGGTAGTGAGGCCCTTCGCATCTATTTTAAGGAGGCTGAGTGTTGTTGTTGAGACTGGCCCCGGCATTGTCTTCATCAAGGATGGGGGTAGGCATCTGGCTGCAGTGACCGTGGTGAGGTGAGAGGTTGAAGGGGTGGTCAGACCTTACTGCCTCTTGAGTTAGGTTCTAGAAGTCTATTCCTTGGAGATTTTCACAAACTGGAGGGAGGCCCTGTGTGTCCTTGGCTGAAACTACAGGCCTAAGTCACATGACCTTGGGAGAGAAGCCACTCATGGCCTGAGGACTCAGTGAGCTCCTTGACCTAGGAGGGGCCACCCTGATCTCCCCACTTCCCAATCCACTTTACAACGGAGTCTCTGCCTGACAGAAATGTGGTTATTTTGAGATCAGCTTGTCATGTTCCTTGATTGTTTTGGGTGTAATAGCCTCCTCTCCACAGCAGGTTGTAAGCATCTTGAAGGCAGGACCTTGTCTTGTCTTCTTCCATCGGAGCAGAGGTTAGGGAATGCTGGCTTCTAGACCAGGCCTCGGGCCCCAGGGTTAGCACTCCCTGGCTCTTGCACTTCCCCCTTGTCCCCCAACTCCATCATTCTCCCGGATCCCCTTCATCTCAGGATGAGGGTGGGAGGGGTGCATTTTCAAAGCCTTTCCTGTGTGATATGCCCTCCTGGTGCAGCTCCTCTCATGAGGATCCTTATTCTAGATGTCTCTTCTCTTCCACTGCAGATCAAGGGGTTCTCAGAGTGACCTGCTGAGCCACGTGCATTGGAATCCCATGGGGTGCATGTGAAAATTCCTCAGCCCACATGAATGGGATAGAACCAGAATTCCTGAAGTGGGAGCAGAACTCTGTATTAAATAAGCTCCCTCAGATAATTCCAATGTACACTAAAGTTAGAGAACCACTGTAACAGTCTGATGTCCCTCACACGCCTCACCCCAGTACACACACACATACACGCACACATACACACCCTGTTAACTGGCTGCTTCTGCTGCTGCTAAGAATACTTTGCTTTTCAGGTGTTTGTGGATGGGTGGGAGGTAGTGCCTGATTTTGAGCTCTTGACTAGGAATCGTATTAATAGTTAGAGGAGGGAAAGATCAGAAAGGGGACCTCAGAATGGGGTTCTTTGGGGGGCTGGGGAGGCAGAAGAACTCAGAGAGGGGCCTACTGCCTTGCTGGTGAAGCCTGAATCTTCCCTCCACTGTTAGCACATGGCTATGCAGACTCTGATTCCCATCTGATGCCATATGTGCTTCCTCCACAGTCCAGGAGTAGAGCTTTGGGTTATGTGATTAGCCTTGTGCCCTGGACAGCGCAGCTAAGCTCAGCACATGTCTTGGGATGGAGCTGCAGAATCTTGGTGCTCTCCTACTTGGAAGGCTAGGGTCTTGGCACTGAGAGTAAGGAAGTCCTTCCTCCATCCCCAGCCTCCTGACTGCATTGCTAGTGACTTGCAGCAAGTTAAGAAAGATTCAGTGGGAAGGGTACAGGAATGGGAGTTGTCTGCATCTAAGCCTTTCTTGCTCAGTTTTTATAGACTTTGGAAAATGTCTGTCTCTCTCTGCGAACTCAGTCCCTTGTCCCCCTTTTAATATCCCGTCTGGACCCTGGCTTTAGTATAATGTGTCTACCACTGCAGCGATGGGTGAGAAGCCACTAGAGAGCTATGTGCCTTCCTTAGGAGAGCCTTGGGGGTAGATCCCAAGGTGTTGGTGGTTTAGAAGAGCAATGACCCTGCATGACTAGGATCTGTTTGCCCAGACGCCTGCCCTATGCCAGCCTGGATACCTGGGAGCACCTCCTGGATACCACAGCCACCCATTACTTCTGTGTGGCCCCAGCCACATGGGCACAGGGGGGTGGAGTGAAGATCTCAGCCTCTGGAGTCAGACAGTCCTAGGTTTGAATCCTGGCTCTGACACTTGTAGCTGTAGGATCTCAGGCACATTGCTTAAACATCTGACCTTTAGTTTTCTCACCTGTAAAGTTGGGGGGTAAAAACCACAACTAGATCCTAGGGTGTTCTGTGGGACGCAGTGAGGCGAAGCCAATAAAACCCTTTTTAGCACCTGGCACATAGTAAGCACTGCGTGAACATTAGCTGTGCTTGTAGATCCCGGGTGTGTTTGGAGGAGACTTGTGATCTTGTAAAGTGAAGTTCAGGTCCTCAGAGACAAGTGGTGTCTGGTTTTGGGTTCTGGCCATTGAAGGCCTGCTAGTTTAGAAGGGGTTTAAGTTAGTGTCTTCCCTAGAGGTGGGCACATGCCTGTCATCTGCCCCCGATGTGCTGTTTACCCTGCCCAAGCCCTGGGGCACTGAAGCAGCCCAGAGGAGGCTACTGCAAACACCAGGGAGAAATAAAGTCTCCAAGACCCCAAATAGAGTTTGCAAGACGTCTTGAGCTCTGGAATGAGAAGGAAAGGGACAGAGACAGGCCCCAGTGTCAGTGGCGGGCTGGCGGGGGAGCAGAGGGCAGCTCCCAATGTGCATTCAGGTGCCCAGAATCTGTTTGGCCACTTGCATCTTGGTCTGCATGGGTGGGGGCGTGTGGTAGCCCAGAGACCGCTTGGTACCAGGTACAGTTTTGTCTTCAGCTCCAGTGGCTACTTTCTCTAGTTTGCTTCACTTTGAAAATAGCAAAATCCTTATTTCCATAAGCATTTTTCTGGCTGTAAAAAAGCTGAATCCCAAACCTGTTATTATAGCTGTTCATGCTATTTTAATCTGCTCTGTTTAGAGGTGAGAGGGTAGCAGTGACTCTGCAATTACTGAGTACATTTGATCCGTGGCGCGGCCACCGGAGCCGGCGGAGAACCCTCGGAGTAGGACGGTGTCGTGTGTGGCAAATCACTTGCAAATTTACTAAAAATATGCCCCTTTGCAGCCATGCAGATATCATAATTTTCTTCCCTGAGGCTTGTTGAAATGCCCATTTGCTTCCTGCCTTACGCCAGCTCCCAGCACGCGCCCCTTGGCCCACCTGCCCGTTCCCTTTCATTCTTTGTCTTGGCCAGATTCCGTCTGATCTCTCTTGCCCCCACCCCCTTTTTTTTTTATTCCTCCCTCTTCATTTCCTGCCCCCAAATATTTTCTATTCTACTGACCGGCATGCTTGTGAAACCATTTTTCATTTGCCACGGTCAGAAGAAAAATAGTTAGCATTTTAAATCTATCAACGATTTCACATTTAAACAAGCTGGCAAGCCGCAACGACACTGTGCCTCCTACATACAGTGATTGTTGCATCCCTAGGCTCCCTTTTCTATCTCTATTCCTATTTCATTCACTTTTCTATTTGCAGCCAGCACAGAATATGGGCTTCTCCCCCTCCTTCTCTCCTGCAGCCCGCTTTCTATCCAGTGACCTTGGCTTCTCTGAGTGCCGCACCGTAAATGAAATGTGGCATTGCCACATGTATCCTGATAAAATATATCAGTGGATGAATTGATTTTCATATTGATTTCCTTGGACGAGCAAGGTGTGTGTGGAAATCAAGTGTCTCTTAATGATAGTCCTAGAGAGAGACAGGATGCCTAGGGAGGAACGGGCTTTGTTTTTCTTTCACTTATGAAAAGTTTCTGTTTGTTAGCTTGGGAGAGAGGCCTGTTTGCTTTGGAGGTCCACTGTCTTTCTGGGGGGAAACAGCAAATGTCCCAAGGGTATGTCCTGGGCCCTGAGAATATTGCAACATCCAGGTGACTGCCTAGGGCTTTAGGGAATGCATCTCTCTGGACACTGCCAGCTACATTGTCTTTGGAGAGAGCTGAAAAACCCCCAAGGCATGTTGGAGGCCCTTGTGCACCCAGAAGAGTGGAGGGGGGGTCTTGGTTGGAGAGTGGCCTTCTCCCTGGCCACTTCTACTTTCATATATCAGGTTAGTTGAGATGTGGCACTTGTGAATCTAGGACTGAGGCTGTGCCCGAAGGGCATGACTGTGTATAATTCATAAGTGTCAGCATCGATGGCTGGCTGTGTATGGGCATGTGTGCTTGCAAGCACACGCGTCTAAAGATCTGTATGAGCTGTGTATATAGGTTGGCTGGCATGTGGGGAGGCAGCGGTCTTTAGGCTTGCAGTGGCTTTTATTAGCAAGCTCTGGACAACCAAAAAGACAGCATCCAGTGAGGTGATCAAAACTTCATTTTATCTCCTCTGCAATTGCTTTCCCAGTTCATACTCCCAACTGCTCCTAAATAAAATAGATGCGTTCAGCTGAGAGTTGAATTTCTTTATGAGGCTAAGTAAGCATGGCTTCAGGTGATACCGTGCATTTGTATGTATGCCCATGTAAAGAAAATGAAACAGTTAATTGAAAGATTCGGGATGGAGCTATGATAATTCAGCACATTTTCTGGCTGAGATTTAACTGGAAACTCCTTTTGGTTTAAGTGCTGCTGAAATGCTTTACAAAACAGAGTAGGATATTTTCCTGCTTTTGTAAGTAGAAAGTAGTGAAGCGATTGTGTCCTTTGATGTTTCATGATTTTGCAGCACATGAGGGCTAGTATTTTGGTTATCATTTGTGATTGCACAGTGGCATACAGGAGGTGTAGAACTTGGATTCAGGTTTACCCTTCTCTGGTGGTTCTCAATGGGGGACAATTTCATCCTCCAGGGCACATTTGGCAGTGCCTGAGACGTATTTGCTTGTCACAACCTGGGAAGTTGTTTGCTGATGTGTAGTGGGTAGAGGCTGGGGATGTTTCTTTTTCTTTTAGACAGAGTTTTGCTCTTGTTGCTGAGTCTGGAGTGCAGTGGTGTGATCTTGGCTCACCGCAACTTCTGCCTCCTGGGTTCAAGCAATTCTCCTGCCTCAGCCTCCCAAGCAGCTGGGATTACAGGCATGTGCCACCACACCCATCTAATTTTGATCTTTCATAGAGACAGGATTTCTCCATGTTGGTCAGGCTGGTCTCGAACTCCCGACCTCAGGTGATCTGCCCACCTCAGCCTCCCAAAGTGCTGGGATTACAGGCGTGAGCTACCATGCTGGCTGGCTGGGATGTTTCTATATTCCCTATCATGAACAGGACAGTCTCCTTCTCCTGCTCCCCCACCCTACTACAAAGAATTATATGGTCCAAAATGCCAATAGTGCTGAGACTGAGAAACCGTTTCGAAATTTTTTGTCCAAAAATTTTTACTAAATTCTTGCACACAAAATCTTTTGTTTTCTCTGTTTTTTTTTTTTCTTTTTAAGAGTCAGGTGCTGGAAACGTTCTGAATAATTGAAACTTCGAATTCATTGACGTTTATTGTTCCACAGAACAAATAGGGAAGTCTGCCAGTTTGCAGATAGGCAGGACTGTCCCCAGATGGCCCTCCAGTGAATGCCCAAATTCATTCAGTCATTTAGGGCCATTAAAAACCATGAGGGCCACACTAGCTTTAAGTTGAGCGAGGCAGAATAAACAATCCGAGATGGGGACATAGCTCACCCCCTTTTTTTCATTGCAGTTTAAACTAAAATGCTCAGAGACTTCCGGTACCACTTTCTGATGATGCAAGGTATATTCTGCTTACTGCAGGTCAGAGGCAATCTGACAATGCCAGACTTTGAACTGCTTTCAGAATATATAAACATGTTCATTGGTTTTGAATGGCCCTAAGTGAGTCTTCGGCAGAATCTGTCTGGTTTTGGTATGATATATGTTTCTTGGGGAAAATGGGGAGATTTTGCATACTCTGTATCTTTGACTTTCATTGAGGAAATCATTGGAAGTCAGTGAGTTCACATACGAAAAAGGCTTTTTTTTTTTTTTTTGAACAGAGTTTTGCTCTGTCTCCAAGGCTGGAGTGCAGTGGTGTGATCTCAGCTCACTGCAATCTCTGCCTCCTGGGTTCGAGCAATTCTCCTGCCTCAGCCTCCTGAGTAGCTGGGATTACAGGCACATGCCACCACACCTGGCTAATTTTTGTATTTTTAGTAGAGACGGGGTTTCAACCAAAAAAGTCTTATGCAGAATCTAACTGGGTGTGTTTGAAGCGGTAGTGGGGGAAGTTAGGAAGACTGAAGGACTTCCTTTATTACAGTAAAAGAAAATCTTTTACTTTTACACTTAATTTCAAATGAAACTTTAGTGTCAACTGCTCTGGAACTGTCACACATCATTTTGTTAACCTCCACCTGTTATGTCTAGAATGCTGTACAAGAATGGTTAAATGAAGTCCGTGTGTGTCTGGTGAATGCATATGAGTAGTTAGAGACATTCAATACTTGATTTATTGGGCAGATTACCTATCATGGTAACCTCTGGCAGAGGCTCATTATTTCATATAAACTAAAAAGGAAAAAACTGTTCCTGCAAGAATGACTGATTTTCTAAATCACAAAGGGCAGCCATGCAGCCCAAACATGGTGCATCTCTCGAGTTATATTTTAGCCTTTTGCCTTACAGTGTCTGTCAGTAGGGACAATGGCAGCCCCAGTGGCCTGGGGGCGGAGTCAGAGGGCTGAAGTTCTTGGTCTGGTTCTGCTGCCTTGTAGCTGTGTGACCTTGGACAAGTTGCTTACCCTCCCTGAGCCTCCATCCTGCCCCCTTGCAATCTTGTTTTCAGGATGAAGGGATGGGAAAGCCCTCTGTAAATTTCCAACTGCTGAGTAAATACCAAGTTTTCTGGATCTTGTTCCATTGTTAACCAATGGCCATACCACTTATAAACCAGGTTTTGAGTCCATCTCAAGCACTGTTTGTGAGAGGGGCCTCTCGGCAGGCACTCATTTAAGAACTATTACCACGGATCACTCCATCTGCTGCTTGCTAGCTGAAATGCTAAATGGAGTTGTGGCTGTACCTGGGGTCTTTCTTGTTACAGTACAGACTCTTAAGGGGGAGATGTGTCTCCTCTCCTTTCTCTGAGATGGAGGTGTATTTATAGCCTGGTGTAAGTACAATCAGAAGGTTTCTATAAAACTCTGTTATTACTGCAGTACAAAGTTAGAAATGCTTGAGGTTTCGGCTTCTTGGCTCTTCCATGCGGCAATGAATATTTTATGGGAAAGGAAATACTTAGTGTCTGACTCTTTTTATAGTGCAGCTACTCACAGGGCTGGTAACCTTCCAGATCTTGCCAAAATCAAAATTGCTGTCTGTCCATCTCTCTACTCCCTTCTTCACAAAATTGAGCGGTGACCTGCCTTGCTGAGGTGTCCAGATTCTCTTGGTTGATGGATCCATTTACAGAACATGGCGGGTACAGTTTTCAATCCTAATGAATGCCCTAAACCAGAGGTGTTGGCTCTTCCCCAGGCCTGCCCCACCCCCTGGAACCTTGTGGTGCTGGTCAGCCTCAGCAGGGCCTGCTGGCAGAGTGCCCACTGGGTCTTCCACTTGAAGGTCTCTATCCGCCTTTTCTGCCATGCCTCTTTCCTGCATGCCCACTAGCCACTGAGCAGAGGTGGCCCAGCCTCTCCAGAGTTCACTGTGATTTTGGAATTTAAAAAGCAACAGGTGAGTTTGAGGTCCAGCAGGCCCCAGAGGGGCTTTTTCCTTTTAAGGTCTGAGCTTCAGTTGAAGCCCTTGCACAGAGCAACCATCGGACTGGTAAGATTTCCTTCTCAGGTCCCTTCAGTGACCCCAATGATAAGGCAGGAAAATGGGGCCTCGGTGGTCTTGGCCCTGGTTTACTAGATCAGGGACTTTAAGTAGAGGAAATGGTCTTCTGGCAGGTCAGCATCCTTGGAAATTTCTCCCCTGGTGGCCCAAGGGCACTGTGGCACAGGTGTTCCACTGGCTTGGCCCCTTGGTCCTCAGAAACCTATTACGACTACAGCAGGACTGCAGACCAGGCTGATGGCCAGATTACAGTGTCAAAGAACACCTTTCTCGGGTAGCTAGCCCACATGGTTCTCCTTAGAGGCCCCCACAGGCTGGTGAAATATTGACATCTCCCGTGGAGGTGGGCTCAGTGGCCTCGTCTTTTTACCAGTAACTGAAAAGCCCAGAGTGGAGAGTTTGGCAGGTGTAAAGTGTGGCTCCTGAGATGCACAGGAGCACAGCTGGTTGTGTCTCAACACTGGCTCATGACAGTTTTTCTTAGCAAGGACAGGGCTGTGACAAATGCTTAACATAATCTGAATATGGGCTCCACACTTAATTTAGTAGGACTCTGGGAGCTCACCAGCATCACTGCATTTGCCTTCTGCTCTGCCCTGGTGTTTGTCTTGGCACCAAAGTAGGTACAGGGAAAAAATGATTTGCAAACCTCTGGCGGCTTTGGTTTGATCTCCCAACTCTGGTTGCATTACTGCCAAACAGAACTGTATTTTCACATGATAGCTTCATATTGGGTCTTTCTCTCATTGTCTTTTCTTTTTCTTTCTACTTTTTGGCATCCAAACTCAGTAGTAGCAAAAAGCAAGGTGGGGAATAGAGGGCTTTTGGTATCGTAGACTTAGAGACTCACTTGTCTCTTAATATGTGAGGTTAAGGAAAGAGTTCGTTATATTTTGAATAAGTGAGAATGAGGGCCGGGAGTCGTGGCTCACGCCTGTAATCCCAGCACTTTGGGAGGCTGAGGCGGGTGGATCACCTGACGTCAGGAGTTCGAGACCAGCCTGTCCAGCTTGATGAAACCCTGTCTCTACTAAAAAATAGAAAAATTAGCCAGGTGTGGTGTTGGGCACCTGTAATCCCAGCTACTTGGGAGGCTGAGGCAGGAGAATTGCTTGAACCTAGGAGACGGAAGTTGTAGTGAGCTGACATGGTGCCACTGTACTCCAGCCTGGGCAACAGAGTGAGACTCCATCTCAAAATAAAAATAAAAATAAAATGGGAATGGGATCACTCAGTGGCTTACTAGAGAAACTGGCACAGCCTTTATACTTAGGATTGACCATATAGTTGAAATTAATTAGCACAGTTGAAATTTAGGGTTCCTATGACCACGAAGTTGATGGGTGGGAGATAGGTAAGGCTCTAAGAATTGAAAATTCTCAAACGTGCTAAAAGCTTCATTATTGGTCCTTATTTATATTTTAACTCATTCTTCTCATCTGTAAAGTCATTTTTTAACAATGAAAATGGATTAAAGAAATGGAACCAGAGAGAGAAGAAAGAGGGAAAATCTTTTATTAAGTGCCTCTTGCAGATAGACACTCCCATGTGCTTTTACATAAATACCTTTCAGATTAATTCCAAAGCTAAGGTTTAGCAATTCCCTAGTTCTGGGATTATTTGGCCCTAGGATCAGATAAGCCACCAGTATCCACTGAGTCATTCAGACTCCAGAGTTGTGCCAGATCCGATGGAAGATGCAGGAATGCATATAGGCTGTAATACCTTCTTCTGGGGGTTGAGACCACACACCTGTATACACGTGTGCACACACAGAGGTAGATACAGCTGGTAGATCATGCTGGTGGGAGCTGTACATTCCAGTGCTCCAGAAATTCCTAGCGTACTACTGGGGTATTAGGAAGGTGACTTAAGAGTCCCTCTGTGGGACACTCCACCTCCTTAGGGTAGCTTGTGACTGCTATGATGAAATTAGGACAGAAACACCCACTCTTAAAGATGCACAGTTTGTGAGTGTGGTAGGCAAAATAGTGACTCCCTAAAGATGTCCTCATCGTAATCTCTGTAACCCATGAGTATGTTAGATTACATGGCAAAGGAATGACTTAAGGCTATTTGCCAGCTGACTTTAAGATAGAGAAATTATGCTGGGTTATCCAGGTGGATCCATTGTAACCAATATAACCTCAAGGGTCTTTAAATGTGGAAGAGGGAGGCAGAAGAGTCAGTGTCAGTGTCAGAATGAGAGGAGGAGTGAGCCGTGAGCCCAGGAATGAGAGCAGCCTCTAGACAAGGTAGGGGGACAGTCTCCCCTTGACCCTCCAGAGGCCATAAAGCCCTGCCAACACCTTGATTTTAGCCTAGCAAGACCCATTTTGAACTCCTTCCCTACAGAACTATAAGATAACACATCTGTACCATTTTAAGCCACTCAGCTTATGGTAATTTGTTATAGCAACAAAAGGGAACTAATACAGTGAGGCAGAAGAAATCTGAGGGGCTCATCCTTGGGGAAATGGGAGCCAGTGCTGTTCCTTTTACTGTTCTCAGGGGCTCTTGCAACAGGAGATGACTTGTGGGAGTCCCTTTTTATCTGAAAAGCCAGGCAGGATGGACTTTTATTCAGCCTGGCTTCTTATTCAGCTCAAAGGAATGAGCATCTGCCTTTTCCCTACGTCTTCTCTGTAGCCCTCAGTTCCTTCTTGTGGGGAGGTTCCTTTTCTGCAGTGAATTCACTTTGTGGTATGGAATCTCATGGCAAGGGCTCCGAGTAAGGGATGAGGGTTTCATGGAATGCCATTGGATTCATTAGGCTTGGACCCTAGCAAGAGTGTTGCCTGGGTGCTGATGTCACTGTCAGCCTTCCTTTGCTGGAGTCCTTCTTGTAACTTGTCTTCCTTTTGTGAACAATCTGAGTGTGGTTTTAAAAATGAGTGAATTCTCCTAGAAGTGTTAAAAATAGCGTGAGCCTTCAAGTAGTGTCTTGGCATTTTGCGAAGGTTAAAGTCCCCATTGTTTGGGGGCTGAGGGCGCTCTATGTAGGGCCACCCAGAAGCAGCTGTGGAAACAGAGTCTGACTGCAGTCTCTCCAGGTGTTGTGCATATAAGGGAGCGACTCTTGAGCTCATAGATCACAGATCTGTCCACAGGCCTTCTGTCGGAAAGAACATCTTACTTTACAGAGGGGGAAACTGAGGCCCAGAGCACGTAAGTGGTCCATGCAAGATCTTGCAGAGAGTTTGTGACAGTCTGAGAGCTGGTCACCCTACTTCTATGACTTTTGGAATGTTCTGAGGTTCTTACCTTCTGATGATTACAGTCCGAGGGCTGTGGATGAGTTGTGGTGGTAGCTACAGAGATGAGCTTTCCAGTGCGCCCCCACCAAGAGATAAACGAAAGTAATCATCAGTCAAATCACTGCCTACTAAAAGGGGTGGATTTTTTTGGCAAGGGAGGAGGTTTTACTCTTCATCACAGAACGTGAGAATACTTCTACTGAGGATGACTTTGTCTTGGACGCTTCAGTTTTATTTTTAAGATTCAAGTCTGCAGCGTATTAGCCCCCTCGGAGGTCACCTTGTGCTGTCTCTGGGGTTTATGACTTAGCTCTCTTTCCTTAGTCACATGTCCTGTACTCACACTTACGATCCCATTTTCCTGCCCCACCAAGATCACCACAATTATTCTAGGTTCTATATGGCATTGCTTTCCTGGAGGTTTTAAAAAAATATTTGGGAGATCTGTCTGGAATGCTTGAGCACATTCATTTATTCCTGTAAGCACAGAGGACCCAGGGACCTCCCAGGCTCTCTGAACCATCTGATTTCTTAGAAGGTTAAACTATTATGGAAACAGACATTGCATCTGTGTCTTCTCTTGTTTGCTGCATGCAGCGGTGACCTTTGGGGTACATTGTTCAGGAGACTGACCCTTCTCTACCATTTGAAGTCTGCTATTCTCATCTGTCTACAAAAAGAGAAACTAAACTTCATTGTCATGATTAAGGTCACAGCCACCAGCAGTTAAAGAAGCTGTAGCTCTTCCCACTCATATTGCTGACCTCTCCCTAGCTCTCCGGAGGAAGAGCTCTCCAAGATTGGGGGTGTCTTGGGAAAGAAATGAAAGTGGGAAGAGAAAGATGAAAAGGCTGCAGATGGCACTTCCCATGTCTTAGTGTCACCGGGGAAGGAACTTGGCAGCGCACTGGTTGGGTATACCAAAGTGACACAGTGTGGATGTTCCAATGGCAATTAAGTATTTATATGACTAGACTCGAGGATTTCCAGGCCATGACACTTCCAAATCCTTCCAGCCCGCTTGTGGAAAGAGGCCTGGAGGCTTCCAGAGAGACAATTAGAGTGTGAATTAGATTGTGTCTTCTGGAAGGGAGACGAAGTTCTCTGCCTACTCTATTACAGTTTATTTCATTAAGGTTGACCATGCCCATTTCTTTGGGCAGAGGGAATAGGATGGATTCTCTGGAGAAAACAGTGTTAGCAAGGCAATGGAGAAATGGCCACACTGGAGTAGGGGGCTTTCTGGGACCTGGATGGAGCCTCCTTCCTCCCCTAGGGAAGGGGACAGAGGTGGGGAAGGGACTGCCTGGCTGTTTTGGGCACATCCATGTGTTCTATTGATGAGTGTGGCCAGCTCCATGCTGTGCATCAGTGAGAGGACCGCTCAGGCAAGTGCTGCTGTTCCGGCAGCTTCTTAGGAAGGCAAGGAGCAAGGTGTGGGCTCTGGGGTCCTTGGGGCAGAGCCTGTCACCGAGCAGGATGAAAGGGTGCACAGGACCTGTTGGCAGGCCCAGCTGCCAGACTCCGTTCCCAAGCTGGAGAGAGAGACAAGTGCATGGGAGGGCAGGAGGACCGGTCGTGGCTTTGATGAAAAATGACAGTTATGGGGGCTTCCATTTTAGAGTAAAACAGGCCATGTGACTGCAAAACAGGTTGGATTTGTATTTCAAGCTTGGTAGATGTAGAATTTTGCAATGGAGGCCAGGAGAAGAGGCGAGGTCTGCAGGATGGAGGCACAGGTGTTTGGTGGTGGGTGTGATGTTCCAGACGCAATCAACCTCATGCAGAGAAGAGGTTGTTTTCCACTTAGGTTGCCTGGAGCCTACATTCCAAACTTTGAGTCCTCTTCATCTAGCACTGAGCTTTTCATCTCTCTTATTCCCATCATACATTATTAGAGTGCACTGTTTTAAAGTCTTCTGCATACATATGTCTTGCATTCCCTACTTAATTGTAAGCTCCTTGAAGGCATTGCGTGTGTATTATGTTTCTTTGAATCTCTCTGTGGCGGCTAATACTATGCCCTGCATTTAGTAGGCAATAAATTTGTGTTGACTTTTGAGTCAACTACCACTCTCTACTCCCTTCCTCTTTTTTAAAATTTATTTTTATTTTTTAAGTTATTGTTTATTTTTTTATTTGAGACAGAGTCTTGCTCAGTTGCCCAGGCTGGAGTGCAGTGGTGCAATCTTGGCTCACTGCAACCTTTGTCTCCTGGATTCAAGAGATTTTCCTGCCTCAGCCTCCTGAGCAGCTGGGATTACAGGCACATACCACCATGCCTGGCTAATTTTCGTATTTTTAGTAGAGATGGGGTTTCACCATATTGGCCAGGCTGGTCTTGAACCCCTGACCTCAGTAATCTGCCTGCCTCTGCCTCCCAAAGTGCTGGGATTACAGGTGTGAGCCACCGCGCCCAGCCCACTCACTTCTTCTTATGGGGCTACTGACTCATTTCCTGCTGTCTTCCTCCTCACCTGCTCTCCCAGCCCAAATTTCTAAAATAAGAGGTAAGAGGTGGATGCCAGTCTCTTTCTCCTCCAAAGTGATTTTGTGAGAATTTATACGATGCAAGTCCTGAGATGCAAATGGACATCTAGGAACGGAGGAATTCCTGGAGCATGGAGACCACACTTCTGAAGACAGAAGGAGACCCTTCTCCCGGCTGTCGCTTTTGATTTGTGGTTTTCCCATTGCCAGTTGCTCACACCGTTCCCCAGTCCTGAAGGGGATGGGGGCTGCCACTAATTCCTTGGCACCTCGTGACTTCCTATTTTCCTCCAGTTATTATTTTTATTGTACTTCCTTCCTGCTTCTTCATTCTCCAGCTTCTCCAGTTTGTTCCATGTGATCGTTTCAGCTTTATTTGGAAATTGGAAGCCTCATTTTACTATAATAGTTTCTTGACGATTTTCTAAATGAAACTTGCATACTTCATCTGCTCTCCCACTGCTCAGATATTAAACAAATATCTCTCTAAGAGGTTTCCTTTTTCCCCCTCAGAGACCAGCAGTTTGTTCAGACAGATGGCGAGAGATGGCATGTGTGGGTACGTGCCCGTGGTCCACGTGTGTGTGTGTGTGTGTGTGTGTGTGTGTGTGTGTGTGTGTGTGTGTGTGTGTAGTAGGGGATTCTTATGGAAGGTGCCAGTTTCTGCAGCATCTCCTTGCCTTGTTGGCATCCGACTGTGGAGCAAGACAGAGGCATCCTGCCAAGTGACCAAACACAGAGTGAGTGTCCGGAAGGCCTGTCACCCTGATATTCGCGCAAAGAATCTGCTTCTCCGTGAATGGGCGGCTGTGGAGGAGGTCGGGGGAGCAAGTGGCTGGCCAGCCTCCAAGGCCAGATGTTCTGTAGTACCATATGTCAGGACAGGAAGGATAGCACCGAGGGCTCCTAGAGCGTGTCAGACGTCAGCTCCTGAACTCTGTAATCCTCATGCCCCCTTCCGTCCTCGGTCAGGAACGAACAATGCTTCCCCTCTTGTCTGCTTTTCAGCCCCGTCTTTCTCCATGAGCCTCCTGGTCTAAACTCCCCATGGACACCACTCCACGACACTCGCCTCACCTCTCCTTCGCCTGCCCCCGGGCTGGCTTCCCCTTCTTCTGGAGTGATGCTGCTTTGATGCCTGTTTCCCCCTCATCTGAAACACCCTCTCCTCTTCTGTGCTGCCTCCTTGGTATCTTCTGAGCCCAGGCGTGAGCCCCCCTCCTCGGGGAGGCCTGAGCTTTTGATTCCCACTCAGGCTGGATGTTGAAATTGTCCTCAGGACCTGACATGTGCGCGTGTAAGTACTGGTTTCTGTTATATTGTGTATCGTCGTCCCTCTTCAACTAAAGTGTTAGGAGGGTAGGCTGTTGTCTTATGCTTTGGTTGTATTCTTCACTATGCCAAATGAATACCTATCCATCAGTCAATGGATTCTCAACTTGCCTAGGCCCAGGACAGAGGAGACCTGAGGATTCCTGCCTCCCAGCTGTGTTGAGTTGGTGCCGAAGGAAAGAAGTGTAGTTCCTTGGCTGCCCGTTCTTGCTGCCATCTGCATTCCGATGAGTACATGATGGCATGTTTAGTTGGATGCAGGTAACAAACAGAGGCAACGACTCTTTTGAGTTCCCTGCCGTGGTAACTCGTACTCCATGGAGTCACTCAGGCCCCTGTGCTCGGGAGTAGACGGAGACAGGAGGTTTGTTCCAGTCTCTCTTTTCTTGTACCTTCTTAGGGAATAGAAATGTCCTGCAGACGTGTGACAGTGACACTGTGTTGGCATTTTGTTCTGGAAGGCTGACCTAACTGCTGTCTTTGGAAACACTCCCCTTCTCAGTTTAGCATTGGGCACTTTCCTCTGTCTGTCTCCTTCTATGGTCCCTGCTCATGCTGAGCCTCCCACTCCCAGCCACCTCCGTTGTTTCGCGAAGGGCTTTGGGGCTGCTCGAGGACTACAGCGCTGAGACCAAAGTCCTCAGCATGAGTCTCAGGACTCCGCATCATCAGCCCACCCTGCTGCCTCTGCAGGCTCCTCGCCACTGTCTTCACCACCCGCCCACTGTGCGTAAGCCAGGCTGGCCTCCTGAAGGCTCGTCTGGCACAACGTACTCATTTCTAACACCAAGTCTTGGCTCTTGCGATGCTTCCATCACATGGTGCTCCCCCCACCCCATCCAAGGCTTTTTCCATTCTTAACATTCCCAAACATGGGTAGCTAGAACCCTTTGGAGCTTCCAGAGCCCCTGAAAGGACCAGCTGAATCTCACCATGTTCTCAGCCTGTCTCCAGTGACAGCTTCTGCTGCTCATCTGCTCCTCTTCTGCACACCCATAGTCATTTGTTGACATATTGGCACATCACCACATCCTCCTCTGTCTCTTTATCTGCGCTATCTTTTTGTCCACTAGGTTATGGACTGGCCAGGACAGGGTCCTGTCTTTCTTCTTCTTTAGCCTTACGCTAGGTACACGTTTATTCAAGACATTATGTTCTCAGCGTCATGCTAAGTTGCTTTACATGCACAGTCTCATTCATCTACCTTCTGAGGTAACGGTATTGTTAGTCTACCTCACAGATGAGAAAACCGAGACTTGGAGGATCTCAGAGTCTTAGAGCCTTGTGAGTTAGAGATCTGGAATTGGTGCACGGCTGGTGTCAGTGTCAGTTCTTAAACTTTTCATTCTACTGCCTAGTTGTATCAGGCTCTGCCACTTACTAGCTTAATGACCCTGGGTGAGTTGTTTATTTCCTTGTGCCTCAGCAAAAAATAGAAATAAAAATACCTGCTTCATAGAGTTGTCCTGAGGATTGAATGAGGTAAGGCATGAAAATGCGCAGAGTTGTGCCTGGCACATAAGTGCTCACCTATGTCTTGTACAGATTTGCTTCTAATTCTTCCTCATCATCAATATCATCTAAACATTGTTGTTGGTATCACAGTTACCACTTTTCGTGTCTCTGACATCATTTTAGCACCTGAGATGATGTTATGCTCTTGGCTTGCTCTCAGGAAGTGCTTAATGAATGACTGAAAAGGCACTTGGGTTTCAGGAGGTGACTTGGTGACAAATGCTCAGTGTGATGTTGTCTTTGTCGCAGATGCTGATTATGAGGTTGTCTTTGCCTGTATTCAGGCTTGGCAGGTCCTTGTGGCGGTGGTGGTTGGGGGTTAAAGCATTGCGTGGAGTATGGTGGAGGCTGCAGCCAACAACCTTCCTGTTGCCTAAAAACTTTTTTCCTTCCCACCCCCTTCCCCAGTAGCTCTATGCCCTGCCAAGTCTGTGCACAAGCCTTGAAATGACAAAGTACCCTTTAGTTAATTGCACAACGGATTGCCTAGAGTTAAAAGTTCTGATTTATATGACTATAGCTCTAACTGCTCAATAACACAGGCCTGTAATCTACTTTCATTTCAAACAGAACGGTGATTTATAGGGCAGCATGCCGCTTTAGCTCAGAAATGAGGTGTTCAACATATGCTCTGTTGACATAAATTTGGAATTTATCGCTGTTGTCAAAACTGCCTGTTGGACAAAGGTGGGTATTAAGGCAATAAATGGCTCAGAATAGTTTTCTGTCACATTTCCTAACCATTGTATTCAGTCTATTTGAGGGAAAAATATATACTTAAAAGTAATCAAATGTCCAAAATCCATGCATCTTGTTTCGAATGGTGGGAAGGGATGATGCAGGGAGGATGGAGGAGCATGGGGACTTAGGGAGGGGGAGCTGGGGGGATTGTGGAGGAGAAAGCTTTTCATAAAGTTATGGCCCGTTTAAAAATGATTCCACTCTGCTTCCTCCCCCCCATCCCCATTAGAGGTGGGCTTTGCTTTCTCATTTACAAAAACGGGGAGGAAAAATGAAAGCTCGTTAAATAAAAATAGTAAAGGACATTTTTATGTGTGGGCTTAAAACCAGCAATGTCAGGGAGGAGTTAGTGAGTGGGGCTGTGAAGGAGGCAGAACAGGATTTTGTTTATGGGGAAATAAAGCCCCTGGCCAGCGCTGGTTTCTCCGCCGCCTTGGTGAGCATGGGCTTGCTCCCACCTTCCCTCCCAGGTTCCGAGGCTCCTGTGCACAGGGTGCACGTGTGCTGGCTGATGAGGATGAGGAGCTGTGGGTACCGGCTCTAAGCAATACGCTCTACTCCATCCAAATCCCGATTGATTTATTACCCACTGAACAGCTAAGATGCACCCACCACTCATCCATTCATTCACAACACATTTCTTTAGCACCACTAATGCTGTGCTCTTCGCAAGGCTTGAGAATACAAGATGAATGAAGCAAAGCCCTGTCTTCATGTAGCTGCCCATCCAGCTGGAGAGACAGAGCAACAAGCAGATGCACCCTAGTGAGTACATCTGCTCCAATAGAAACACACTCAAAAGATAGGGACTGGAGGGAAAAGGGGGTCTGCTTTGAGAGAGGACAGAGGGGAGGAGCTGGGGAAGGCTTCTAGGGATGGTACTGACCCTCTTGCCTAGTGAAATGTCCTTTTGGAAGTGCCAGGTTTCTACAGGACAATTACACAAAAATGTAGAAAAAATAACGCTAGTCATAGGTCCTCCCTCCATCCCAGATGTGTGATGTTGCGGTCTGGTGATCACTGATGTGTGCTAGTTTGGGTTTTCTGTGTTTTGGATTGTAAGAGTGGGGCCAACGTCCTTGTGCATTGAGGTTGCAGCCTCTCTTCTCCTCCATGCCATGGACCAGTCACTGCATCATCTAAGCACAGGGCACCCAGGCAGGTAGCACAGGCGACTTAGCAAATGCAGTCAGAGTCAAGGTTAAGCATCTGTCTCTTCATTCTCTCTTTCAAGATTACATAGCTTGCGATATGTTGTTGGGTATTGTGTCGCTCTGTGAGGCTGAAAGTGTGGACGTTTCTAGAGAGCCGCTGCTTGGCCTTGACTGCTTGTTGGGCCTGGGGTCACTGGTATTATGCATTTCCTGTGTGCTCGGCAGCCTTGCATGTAAGGAGCAAGAGGCACACGCAAGCTGCCTGGTACTTTTCCCCATGAAAATGAGCCCCAGCAGGGAAGAGGATTCGTATTTGTTGCTTTTATTTTATTTTTCCTTTTATCTCTGTGCCCACACGCTTGGACCATCTCAGCCTTGATAAATGTGTGCTCTCACACACATGCACACAATCCCCTTTCTCTGGCCTGTGTGTTTGCCAAACACAAACACACACACACACACACACACACACACGAGTCCCACGCACACTGGGCATGGACACCAATTGTAAACCTCGTCTGTGTGGCTCACCCTCCTTTTGCCACCAACCCCTGTCCTTTTCACACAAAGCTCCCTGTTGGGAAAACTCATAATTTTTACACCACACAGCCTTGACTGGCCATTGCTGGAATTACTGTCTCTTTGAAGTGCTTTCTGCTGGGGCATTTACAGGCCGTTTTAATTACCTGCAGCTTGCAAAGGGCCTTGCTCTGTCCCAGCCTTTGTTTGTTTGTTCTTTGCAAGGAGTCTGTGCAGAAAGGAATACGGCTGACTTCTTTTACAAAAAAGAAAAGGGGGAGAAAGAGAAGTTTGGGGAGCCCTTAACAGAGCTTCTTGCCGCAGCCCGCTCTGCGATATCCTGCCCACTCTCACGAGCCCAGGAAGAGAGGTTCTCGTCTTAACCTTCTAAACAGGCTCCAGCACCGTGGGTCCCTCTCCTGGAGCTTGCCTGGGATATTTTTGTTTGTGCGTTTTTGTTTTAATTATTATTAAATATATTTTTAAGCTTTCTACCAGAGACAGCAGAGCTGTCAAATCATGTTTCCTTCACCATTGACCAAACCAAAGCCGGCTTCAGTTGAGCTGGGATCCCTCTTCTATTTTCAACTAAATCTGTTCAAGGAATGTGCATTATTAAATTATTGAGTTTAGACGTGGGCTGGAGGGTAGGGGTTGAAATCGCGTATGTGAAAGTAGCGCCCACTTTGAGCTGTCTGGTGTTTTTCTTTCCTTTTCTTCATTTTTCACTTGATTCTCTCTCTAAAAGGAACTACATATAAATAGCATTCTTTGGGGTTTCTGTGAAACATGAGTGTAGCATGTCACGTCTGCAGATGAAGATGCTAGTTTACCGAAGAAGCCTCAGAACTGTATCCCCTTTTTTGGGGGATTTTACAGCAGAAGGAATCTTTATTCATTTATTCGCTTAGTCCAAAAATGTATTGAGAAATTGGAAACCGCATACATTGCTGATGGGAATGTAAAGTGGTGCAGCTGCTTTGAAAACAGTCTGGCAGTTCCTTAAAAGGTTAAACATAGAGTTACCATATGAGCTGGCATTCCACTCTTAGGTATATACCCAAGAGAAGTGAAAACATATGTCCACACATTAAACTTGTACACAAATGTTCATAGCAGCATTATTCGTAATAGCCAAAAGGTTGAAACAACCAAATGTCCATCAACTGATGACTGGATAAACAAAATGTGGTATATCCATACAGAGGAACAAAGTACTGATACAAGCTATGATAGGAATGAAACTTGAAAACCTTATGCTGTGTGAGAGAAGCCAGACCCCAAAGGGTGCATATCGTATGGTACCGTTTATATGAAATGTTCAAAACAGGCAAATATGTAGAGGAAGATAGTACATTTGTGGTTGCCAAAGGCTAGGGGTTGAGGGGGATGGAGAGTGACTGCTAATGGGTACAAGGTTTCTTTTCAGGGTGATGAAAATATTCTGGAATTTGATAGTGATGATGGTGGTGCAGTTCTATGAATATGCTACAAGCCAGTGAATGACATACTTGACAAGGATACATTTTATGGTATGTGGAAAATATCTCAACAAATCTGTTTAGAAAAGTATACTGAATGCCTGCTCTATACAGCACACACTGGCATACTCTGAGGTTATAGTGGGTGGTTTCTGCCTTAATGTAACTTACAGTCTAGTAGAGATAAAGAATACTAATAAAAAAAATATATAACTGAAAATTATGTTAAATGCTATAAAGGAAATCCATAAAATGTGATGATGGAAAATTGTGTTGATGGACAACCTACGTAGATGGACTGTTGTTCAGGAGCAACCTGACTTCACTGGAGTCCAGCACACAGTAGGCACTTAACAGATATAGAGTGAGTCGCAGCAGGGCATGAGTCGTCTTGACTTTTCTGTAGGAAGTTATAAAGTCCCTGTGAGACCCAGCTTGTCAGTGGACTCTGGGTGCCATCATTCAATGTACTTTTTTTTCCTTGGAGGCCTCTCTGTTCTTGCTTCTATTTGATTAGATTGGGAAAATCTCAGTGACTCCTTTCTAGCTGCTGGTTTTCTTGCCCCTTTCAGGGAAAGACTGGCTTAGGTAGGAATGTGAAGGCAGATCCTGAGAAGTCTGGTGATGTCTGCCTGTTTATATGGACTAGTAAGTTATATGGCCTCAGTTTTCCCATCCACAAAATGGGCTCTGCACTCTCCAGGCCAGCCACAGGGTGGCTGAGATGATCCTCAGGAAACCCTTTCAAAGTCAGACATGATCTGTAAATGCATTACCATCTTTATGATTAAAACCTCAGTTGAGGCCAGGCATGGTGGCTCATGCCTGTAATCCCAGCATTTTCGGAGGCTGAGGCAGTCAGATTGCTTGAGGTCAGGAGTTCGAGACAGCCTGGCCAACATGGTGAAAGCCTCTCTCTACTAAATATACCAAAAAAAAAAAAAAAAAAAACCAGAAAACACTTAGCTGGGCATGGTGGTACGTGCCTGTAGTCTCAGCTGCTTGGGAGGCTGAGGCATAAGAATTGCTTGAACTTGGGAGGTAGAGGTTGCAGTGAGCTGAGATTGCACCACTGCTCTCTAGCCTGGGTGATAAGAGTGAGGCTCCATCTTAAAAGAAAAAAAAAAAAAGAAAAAGAGCAAAAAACCGAAACCTCATTAACTAGATATTCTTTTTTGCATTTTACTAGAAGAAAGGAAGAAAGAACCAGTAAAGCAGCTAATATCTATTTGGCTTTTGCCTTTTTTCTTCATTAAAATGACAACAACATTTACAATGTGACTTGGTGCCCATACAGGTAATCTGCTCAATCTCTTATCTTGAGTTCATAATTGATGTTTAGAGTGATAGCTCTCCAGCTCAGAATCCTCATAGAAAAGTAATTTAATTTTCAGTGTACTAAAGCAGAAAGAATGAGGCAATATACATTAAAAAGGTTTTCAGAATGGTTTAATTCCAGAGAAACTTTCTTCGTAGGCCCTTAATAAACCTCAGTTATTCTCAACAATCTCTGAGTTTCCATGGCTTGTCCATGGGATCTGGAGGTAGCATTGAGGATTCCTGGCTACAGTGGAAATATATAAAAATGATCCTAGATAGCCAGGAGACAACATGTCCTCCACATGTGTCCAGGCACAGCAAGGAGATAAAGGAAAAGTCTGTAGCTTTTTGAAAACTGTTTTCCCAGAAATCGGTTACTCGTGCTGGTGAAAAGCCTTGTACGGGAGAGGGAGAATAAAAACCCTGTTCATCCATAACCATAGTTTAATTCCCTTATAGGGCCTTTTAGGATCTGGAGAGAATATTTTGGATTTATTTTTGTTTCCCTTGGGCTGACATCATCAAGCATGCATCATGGTGTCCTGTTTTGGGTTTGGAAAAAGCTCAGAGAAGCTATAAATCTTAAGGCATTTTACTATTTTTTCCTCTTCCTTTTCTAAAAGCACAACTTTTCTGGTCTCTTAAAAGGAAAAGAAAAAGAAAGAAAACTACAAAAGTATGTATTGATCTCTTCCCCTCAGATCTTAACTGCCCTGGCTGTAATACCTTGCTTACATCTGCCAGGTTTTTGTGCAGTTTTGCAACATCTCCTTAATCCAGTGAGCATAAATAGAACATTTCAATCATATTTGGCTACCAGGAACTTCACAGATAAGCACGCCAAGACCTTGTTGAAAGAGACTGTATGAGATTGTGTGTGATAAGATCATCCTATAGCCCAGTGCACAAATGAAAAACTTTTGTTCTTGGTGAAATTTGTTGATAGAGATATTTCAAATAAATGACTTAAGAGAACTCAGTATTTTTAAAACAAAGGACCAGTTACGTAACAGCCAGAAGCCCAGGCCTCCCGGTGCTCGGCAGCCATGAAGATCCCTCCTCGAACAGTTGCTGCAGGGAGATTAGTGTGCCCCTTTGCCATTTCTGACGTTGTATTTTAGCACTTGCAGGCAGCCGTATCTGAAAGTGCTGTACTTGGTGTGGTCATGGCCCCGGGAATGCCATTGTCCTTCCTCATATTTTCAAGGCTCAGGACTGTTCCCTTCACTCTTTGGTCAGCTCCAGATTGGCCTTGATCCAGGCCAAGGTAGGATGCATGGCTTTCTTTCTAAGAACTCCATAGAGGGCTTCTCTTTTGGACAGTAGGGACAAAACTGTTCGTTTACTGGAGTGTGTGTGTATCTGGATATGTATGTAGGCAGGGTTTTTTCCACCTCTCTATTTTTCTCTTCTGATTCCCTTTCTTGTTTGCTCATTCATTCAACAAAACATGAACCCCTACTATGTTCTGAGCTCAGTGGTGAAGATTCAGAGGACGAATCTGGTATGGATCCTTTATGCAGGAGATATAATCCAGTCAGCACAGCCCCATGTCAGCCCCACAGCCTTTCAGTTTTGTAAACCTGATTGGAAAGAGCCTAAGACATCATCTAGCTCAACCTTTGCACTGTTGCAGAGGCATCAGGTGAAACCTAGAGAAACTAAGTGGTTTGGCCAAGGTCATTTGATGGATACCTGCAGAGCTGGAGTGAAAGCCAGGTCTCCTGCACTCAGCCCAATGTATATATATGTACACACATATACCTGGTCAACATACCACATTTTTTTAAGGTGATTCTTAAGAAAACACATCTGGTTTAGTATTTTCTCCCCCTCCCTTTAAACAGCTCCAAAACAACCAGTGGCCACTGTCTTCCATTACTCTCCTGGTCTGGATCCCCAGCAGAGAGGCACCTGCTGTGCCCTCCCAAAACCTGCAGCATGGAAGGTGTTAACTAGCACTCGGTTAGTTCTTGGTTGTTTTTCTTAATCTGTTGTTTGAAATCCTTGGCTTTTATTGGTATATTTACTTTATGGCATACATAAAGAGCTGTATTAAAAAATAAATTGTGTTGTAAAAGCATTCGGTAATGTTTATTAATATTGACTAGTCAGGGAGCAACGAACTCTACTGCTAGAAGGATAATTTGTGGTAATACCCGCTAAGCATTCACAGCTTGTCAAATGACTGTCTAATCTCAACATTAAAAAAAAAAGTGGGCAAAAGGGTAATTTCCCTTATGTCTTGAGAAAATGAAAGTGACCCATTCCCTAGCCAACATTAGAATGATTGCTTCTTTTTCTCCCCTGGGGTACCAGGCCTCCTCTCTGGTTCCAGGCAGTCCCAGGGATAGATTTTAGTGGTTAGGTATCCGTTTGTCTTAGGGTGGTTGGAAATTGCTTCACTAGCATAGCTTCTCGTATGTCTGTTTTCGCTGCCTGAATCAGTGCTGAGGCCATAAAAGAAGAGATAAAGACATAGTTCTTGCCCCCACAGAGTGTATGGTCTTAAGGAACTTACAAATGGCTTTGTCTTGAATCTTGAACTTAATATTCCTACAAAATATGTAAGGAGAATGACACTGGGTGTGACTAATGGCCTACTTAGCCTGGAATGTGGCCCTTTTGGTGGCCTTAAGAGACATTCCTTGGGAAGATATTATGTCACCCTTAGAAGGAAGGGAACATTCCCCAGAGTATCCCTGATGCCCTGTGAATAGCATGTTCTGGCTTAGGGTGGAATCCACTAGTAGAACAGGCTCTGTCCAGAGTATTCCTTTCTCACAAAAAGACACATAGAACATAAAGGAGAATGCCAGGCGCGGTGGCTCACGACTGTAATCCCAGCACTTTGGGAGGCCGAGGCGGGTGGATCACAAGGTCAAGAGATCGAGACCATCCTGGTCAACATGGTGAAACCCCGTCTCTACTAAAAATACAAAAAATTAGCTGGGCACGGTGGCGCGTGCCTGTAATCCCAGCTACTCGGGAGGCTGAGGCAGGAGAATTGCCTGAACGCAGGAGGCGGAGGTTGTGGTGAGCCGAGATCGCGCCATTGCACTCCAGCCTGGGTAAGAAGAGCGAAACTCCGTCTCAAAAAAAAAAAAAAAAAAAAAAAAAAGAACATAGAGGAGAATTAGGCTGGGTGTAGTGGCTCACGCCTGTAATCTCAGTACTTTGGAAGGTCGAGGTGGGAGGATCACTTGAGCCCAGGAGTTCAAGACCAGCCTGGGTCTCATAGCAAGACCGTGTCTCTATTAAAAACAATTTTTTAAAAAAAGAAAGCACAGGAGAATGGACTGAATATGGAAACACTCTGCAGTCTCCATGGAAGCTGGCTTTGGGGAGGAAGTACTGATAGCCTCCTAACTTTTCATTCACTCCTTCCTCTTAAAATTAGAGCACAGAATGCCATTGACTATTTCACTTTTCCTTTGTCATTTGAATGAAAGGGAAATAGATGTTGCAAGTGTGTTTTTTACTTAAAGGTCTAAGGAGGAAGAGTGAGACTATTACTAAAGTACATAAGCTTTTCCTTTACTCAATTCTGTGTCGACTTGGAAAGGTGAATGAGGCCATGGTGAGGGTCTGTTATCACCGAGCTTAGTAGTCGGTTGCTTTTGAGGCTGAGAGCATTGGCAGAGCTCCATCAAGCGACCTACCTTATGCTGTCCCCACGTGGGGCCCAAGGCTGCGTGTCAGCACCAACTTCCCAGGTCCTGCTCGAGAGGACCAGGAAGTTTGCATGATGGCTGGGTAAGTCGATGATCTTGGAGAGTGATGGTTCTCATGGAGGCGGTAGACTTTTTGGAGAGGAGATGATAGTTTAGGTCATGGTTTGGATCTTACAGAATCTCCCATCTGCTTCCTATCTATTGAGTACCCCTTTGATGCACTGAGAAGGTCAAATTGATGGTCATAGGATCAGAAAGCAAGAGCCCAAAGCATTGGGTGACTTTTGCATGTGGAGAGACCTCAGACCTACCATAGGGTGAGGTGGAAGGACCTATGTACTTACGTACTGCATTGATCTGGTCCAAGTGTTGTTTCAGAGGATGGATCAGTTAGGCTGAAAACAAGGACAACATTATCTTATAAATGCCCTTACAGGATAGATTTCCCACTTTATTTTTCCTCATTCAAAGGTGGGAGAGAGCAGTGGGTATTCCAGCTGTGGAACCCTCCCATTCATTTTTCCCAATTACAGGTCCTAGTTCCCTGTGGGGGTCTGCTCAGCAAAACTCACAGGTCAGACAATTTCAACCCTTGAATTATTGGAACTGAGGATTCTCTCTCTAAACCTTCCCTGCCTGTTGGTCTGCTCCAGCTTGAGCCTTTTTCCCTGGGCTCAGGAACCTGGGAAGAAATGTGGCATTGGCAGTGCTCAGATGTGAACCCCTCTCTCTCAGCCAGCCAGGGCTGCTGGGCTTTTCCCCTTGACACCTGCTAGCGCAGTGGGTTCTTCTTGTAGCCTTCTCCCCTTGGTCCCTGGCTGCATGGGATGGAAGCAGGCTGAGCTTACCCTGCGGAGCGTAGACATGGTGGATGCCCCCTTAGGGCTCAGCTGTTGTGGTCAGCTCTCTTTGGAAGCTGAGGGTAGGGAGGATGGAGTATGGCTTGGGTCTCTCCTTGCTACCATTTATTCTCGGTTGATAAAGGCTTATCCTGAAGATGACAGGTTGGTCTAAAGCTAAGGCTTCATGCCTCTATGCAGTAGCCATTAGTCTTCCTTGTATGGACTTTAGGAGCCACAGGACAGGGTCCAGTTTTATATTGGAAGCCACCCGTGAAGTTGTTGTACTTGGAATATTGTTAGGATGAGCAAAGGAATGCCATAGATGCCAATTTACACAGGGATTTCTACAGCATCCTTGACCAGTTCCTTTTGAATGAAGCCTTATGAGGAAAGGAAGTCTAGGCCTGGTCTCTGCCATTATGGGATTTGCACTCTAAAACCAGATGAAATCTTTATGAGTTTTCAGACTCTCAGTACCACAGAAATGGTTCAAATGATGAGCTTGTATCTTGCTAGCTTGGTTTTACTAGTGAGAGTTGTGTGGTTGAAAACCAGTGAGAAGGAATGAACTCTTCAGTTACTTGTTAAAAGGTTCAGTTTTGTTTAGCTCGAATTTCTCATAATGATTCAGCTTTCTTGAGAAAACAGAAACTTGTTAGAGATTAATGTGTTCTTTGTCTTTTTGGACATAAGTAAAACTCTGTTACGTGCAAGGTGAGTTTACCTAATGAGCCACTAAGAGTTGCAGAGAACTTGAGTCTGTTCCCCAGGAATGGAGAACGAGGACCTGAAGCGTATAGGGGCAATGGAATTTCCACTGAGTATAGGATGGAGATGCGTGGGACATACTAGAACTGGGTTACTTTCAAAATGGTGTTCAGCAAGGTGGCTTCTTCTCAGAGGAGAGTGTGAAAACTCTACCACCAACTAAAGCAGTGTATAGAAAGGTGCAAAAATGTCCCCAGATGTCTTCCTTTCCTGTCCCAGTGGAGGCTGACAATCTCAGATGGCCACGTGCAATTAGACCTTATGAAAAGATAGGACTGGATTGGGAAGATATGAGTGTGTGTGGTAAGGAAGAAGGAGGTGGATAGAATTTCCATTTTGATCTAAATGCTTTGCAGTTGCATAATGTGGTGATGGTGGTGGTGGGAGGTTGTGGTCTAAAGAGGGAATAGACTGTGAGTTCACACGAATTTGCACTTTTGCTCCGGGAACCAGTTGGAATTCTATTTCCACATTGGCTGTTCTGCAGACTGTGCCATGGAGAGTCTGCCGGTAGCCAGGTCTCTCTGAAGCCAGGTCTGCACTGAAATTCTCCACCATTATTTTCTTTGAATTAGGAGAAGCCTTCACTTTTCCACATTCTTCCTTTGGTATATGAACAAGAATTAGAGATGTGAGCAAACTAGTGCTGGGCTCTGTTGAACTTCCAGGCCTGTGAGGTTGTTGCCTTTTTCTCTAATGAACTTTGTGTGCTTTGCCCAGGTCTCTCTGCCAGTGAGGGAAGACCTTGCCTTTGTACTTCATGTGGAATCACATGGACACCATATTCATCTCTGGTAACCTGTGTGGGGCACTGAGTTGGTGGATCAGTTGCAGGGCAGTGACCTTACCCCAAGGAATAGCCAGGATAGGATCTCTGAAGGTGGAGAAATGCATGACAACAGAGTCATTCCAAGGATAGGCTGTTGGTAATTTCTGGAAATTTCTTTCATTGAAAGATAAATAGCAAGTGAGAAAAGGAGAAGACTCAGGCCACTTGGATTAGGTTTTAAATAACTAGATTGCTGGGATTGGGTCTGGAGGTTTGCTTGGGCAATCCTAGCCTGGCTGCCTCAGTGTCAGAGGACCTCACAGTGCCCAGTAACGAGTGGGACGTGGCTCAGGGAGAATAATAGTGCCCCTTAGAGGACCGCCTTAGAGGCCAGGTAAAAGGATACGGGTAAGACTTTGGAATGATAATTTTGTCTCTATTGTAAATATTAGATGTGATCTACAGCACTTTATAGGTGATGACATGCAGAGAGATTGTGATAGCATGACTTTGTCCAAGGTTAATGGCCACGTCAGGTGGAGGATGCAGGTCGTCTGGCCACTGGCTGAGCGTTCTTCTCTGTACCCTGTCACCTCCGTAGTAAAATGGCAAGTGCCTGTCACCTTTCACACCAAGCTGATCCAGTCGGCCAAGATAAGCCACTTCCACCAATGCCAGACAAATCCATTCATACCTAGAGAAAAGGCAAGGGTGTTACCCAAACTAAGAGTGCTTATCATGCGAGGGATTTGCTCTAGAACCCTCAGGGAGAAGAGATGGGAGTGCCAGATGGGAGTTTAGCCTGGTGGTGGCTTCCAACTCTGAAGACCAGTCACTCTAGTGCCCTTTTGGAAAACAAATCCAAATGGGTGTTCATCCTCCTGTCTCTCATGACAGCCACCCCTGAGAAGTGGGCACACCGGGAGCTAACAAATCCCCTGCGAAGAAGAGGATGAAAATCAACTGAAACCCTATGTTGCTATCCACCAGACTTTACCATGATTCTGTGTGAGAAGTTCACCTGCTGAACCCCTTGTGAATAGAGCCTTTGCCACTCTATAGAACGTCTCTTAGAAAAGCAAGTATCTCTCATCCCCAGGCAAGTGACAGGAATACTCCACTATCGTGTGTGTTTGCATGCGCTCACATACCGAGGTACGTAGTTTAAAAGATACTTCGTCCAAAATGCTATTAGGACATGTCCCAGTGCCCAACATTGTGAAATATATTTAGAGTTAAGAATGTTCAGTTAAAATGTTTTGTACTGTTAATATTTCTCAATTTGGGTGGATCAGCATGGCAAGGAGCAAGAGAACATCGTGGGCGGGTACCCTTACAGTGTCATAGATAAGGGGGTGTGTGTGTGTGTGTGTATTTGTGATTGAGAAATCGTTTGTCTTTGGCAAGTGGGGAAAGGGAAAGCAAGCAAACAAAACAACGTGATTGAGAAAGAGTTTTGCCGAGAGAACTGTGTGTGATCCCTATCAGAAGGCTGCGTACAGTCGACAGCGAATGCTGGTCCTCATGCTGTGGGAGCCCATGAACTGGTGCTAAGGAGGCTCACCTGGGTGCCCCACATGGTCTTGACACACTGCTGCATTCTCCTTCTGGGACTTGGATGGTGGTGGCAGTGGGTGGCTCAGTTTTGCCACCGCCTAGATGCTGCCAGCTTGAGTGTGTAATACTCCCTCTCCCCACTTGCAGTTTTATCTGTGATCAGTACCAGCTCTCCACCCTTTTACTATGGTCTTAACACGTCAACATTCTGATGCAGATAGAAGGCCTTGTTTTCCCTTCTGCCTGCTCTACTTCCCACAGATCCTGCTTCTGGCTGCCTTGCCTGCCCTGTCCTGAGGGCCAAGGCCCCTGGGGAAGTTGCAGGGATGGCGCGGAGACTGGGGTGGAGGTGGAGGCTGGATCCTGGATCCAGCAATAGCATGTACGGGCTTGACAACAGGAGTGTGGGTGGGCGGCAGCTTGGAGCCTCTCCCCAGTGCTCGGCTCCCTGCCTCTTACCAGCTCCCAAGCTGGCTCATGACTGAGCCAGGGGTCTGGTGGTAGAGGCCCCGCGTTGGGAGTTGGGATGGGAGCACTGCTGCAGGTTGGGCCTGTGACCAGTTGTTACTGGAACCTCGGTCTTCCCCGGGGTGATAACATGGTCCCAGCCCACCTCACAGAATCATAGTGATGGCAAAACAAGAGAATGTGTATCAAGAGCCACAGATGACTATGACCACCCTACGTCTATAGAATGATGTTATCCGGTTTCTTGAAACTCTGCTTTCTGCTGGGGCAAGATGAGAGAAGACACTTCTGAGGCCGAGCCTTAGGGGAAAGGTGTGCGTGTTGGGGTGGGTCACTGCAGTCCTAAGAACATCTGGATGCCAGAGAAAGAAGCATCTTGTGTCTATAAGGTCATCAGTTTTTTCATAGGCTTATTCAGAGCCTGCTTCATGCCACTCACTGTAATGGGAGTTGGAGCTAGGAGAGAGAAAAGATACAGGTGTGGCCCTCCTGGGTCCAACATGCTTGTGCGCAGCCTCCACAGGGGACGGCAGTGCTGTACAGAGGTGAGCAGAGGCTCGGGGCCTCCTATGAGGTCTGTGCTAGTTTGACAGTGAGCATTATGTCTGCCTGACTGTCCTGGGTGTTTCATCCTTCCTCCTTCTGGAATTGGATCTGATTTATTTTCTTGGTCCATGTGCCAGTGGTAAAGCCTGTGGACAAGACCAAAAATGGGTCCTTCACGGGCAGCAGTCCCTGGGTGGAGGGCGAGATTTATACTGTCAGAGGATCCAGGGATGTGTTTCCATTGATGCCCTCCTGCTCCCTTCCACCTGTCACCTGCCAGAGGGATGGTTGCCAAGCACCCAGGTAGGAGATGGCCCTGCCTCCTTTCCAGCCAGAGCAGCAGCAACCTCTCTTTTCCTTTCCCTTACAGGAAGCTGCACAGTGGGATGAAGACGTACGGGTGTGAGCTCTGCGGGAAGCGGTTCCTGGATAGTTTGCGGCTGAGAATGCACTTACTGGCTCATTCAGGTAGGCAAGGTGGCCTCAGTGGCCCGTTCAGGTACAGGCAACCACCTCCTGTCTGCCTTCACCGCTACTCAGAGCCTGCTGTGGCCTGCACATCACCACTGCCAGCTGGGGCCATGGTCCATCTTGTTCCCTGGACTATCCCTCCAGGCTCCTGACACAGAAGATCCATCCTGATGGCAGGGCCACCCCGGATGAACCCACCTTCAAGCTCTCATGGGTTTCCCAGGCATCACTGGCAACCAGTGCCCCATGTGATCTACCTTCCAAAGTAGACTGCAGTTTCATTAGCGAAACAGTTGTGGAATTAGGTTCTCACCGTCTAATGAATCTGACTATTGGGTTCACATTATACAGGAGCCTTTAATTAAACAGATATAGAAAGGTTGGAACACAAAGCTAGTTATAGCGTGCTGTCTTTTGCAAGTTAATTTTATCCAATTCTAGCGAGGTCGGCTGTGTGACTGCTGGTAATTTTGCTCATGTTTGGGCAAAGTTGCTCTGCCCCACAAGGTGTGGAGTGGGGAGAAGCAGCCGGCATTTGGCATGCCCGGGTGTTCTTGGTGGAGGGAAGGTAGCAGGTCTGATGGCATTGAGGCTTAGGTCACCTGACTGTAGCTGTAGAGGCCTCAACTCTCCTTTGCCAGGCGCATGTTCTCTTCCCTTTCATTCCCTTGCCTTCCAACCTTGGAGTCATTTTTCAGGGGAGAGGAAGAGGGCTGTGCTTTCATTTGGTTTTGCTTTCTCCTCATGTAGGTCGAGGCCTGCCTCTCCTTTCCCCATATTGGCTCCAGAAACTGGCCCTCCAGGCAGTTTGGTGTTTGGGAAATGGGCTTTGGGGTTGGGCAGACGAAGGTTCAAATCCTGTTTGTGCTGTGTGACCTTAGCCACATTCATCTTCCGAACCTCAGTTTCTGCATCTGTCAAGTGCGGGTGTTGTTAACTTATATAATTTTTTGGAGGATTAGGTGATAGAATATATGTTGAAGGCATCTATAGTAAGCCCCTGGCCTACAGCTTTCATTTAATAAATGTCAGTGGTTTCTGCTTGCACCTTCCTCCCTCATCCTTGTTTCTGAGCCTGTTGCCCCGAGGGCGTGTCCCCCTCTGCTCATTCCCTGCCTGCCTGGGTGTTTGCACCCTCTTTCTCCCCGAGCCTATCTCCGGTACAGTCATGAAGTGCTCGGTCGCATTTTCTGCTTCAGCTCACCACTGCCTTGCTGCAGGGCCCATGTGGTTCTGCACTGTGGTCTCATGGCCCTCATGGCCCTTTCTAAAATGTCCTAACTCCTTCTCATTTCCCATTCTGCTCAGTTCCAGGCACAGGGATCTGTCCACACCAGGTAGCTGGCAGCTGCCTGTCTTGGCGTGTCTGCTGTCCCCATGTCTTCGTGCATTCTGGTCCTCCTTCCTGGGGGCCCTCCCTACCCTGCCTCTGGCTCCACCCAGTCATCCTCCTCCTGCCCCCTGTCTCCCCTCGGTCCAGCACCCTGAGTCCAGGCATTCCTGCATCCGCATCTGCTTGGCGCTCACGTACACGTTTTCTTCTGTTTTGATGACTTACGCCTTGTATCTTTGTGCTTCCCTTCAGCTTTGTATGCTATTTAAGGTTCAGGATGTGGCAGCTTTCATGAACTGTCTGCCCACCAGGTTGTCTACCCCTCTTTTACTTTCTTGGTCCTCATTCTTTTCTGCTTTAGCTCATCACTGCCTTACTGCAAAGTGTGGGGCTGCCACTTGTTTTGCTTCCTGCCCTAGACCCCTGGGTGGTGCTGGGCACTTTTGGGGCAGTGCACTTCTAGCTTGTTGGTGAAGCCTCTTTGCCCTCTCAGCCCCAGTAAGCGTCTTTTCTTGTTGCTCTTTCTTTGAGTCTAGGGTTCTGGCCAGACTCATCTTCTTGGTTTGCTTTATGGGCTTGTTGCTTTCTGAGTTCTGTGGCTTTGCTCACCCCATTCTGTCTGCTTGGAATAACCTATCTTCCATCTTCCTAGATCTTCCAAGGTCCCTTCCATGATGCCAACCCCAGCTGTTTCCCACCTCCAGCCAGAAGCAATTGTGTCTTCTCTGTGCCCATATTTATTTATTTGAAGCTATCGTTGTGTGCAGTGTGTCTTCTGTGTTATGGTTATTTATGGACTTGCCTTATCTCCCCTACTGGGGAGGCGGGGTTACGTGGTGGAAGGAACCTTGGACACCTACCTACTGCTGATGTGATCTGGGGCAAGAACCATAAGCTCTTACAGCCTCAGTATCCTCATTTGTAAAATGAAAACATTTAACGCTATCTTAGAGAAGCTGTGAGGCTCACCTTGGATACATACCACCGTGCCTCACATGTAATGGGACAGATCCTGTCCCCATCGTGTCCAGCACACTGCCTGGCACATTATTGGAGCCAACAAGTATTTGCTGAGTGAATGATGCAGCCTGGGAGGCCAATGAATGACTCTAGGAAACTCCACTTTCCAGACGAGGCCTTCCTGTGGTAGGGACTGTTTATGTCCCAAGGACTCACTGTGCGGGGCAGTGGGGGGAGGGCAGGGAGTCAGCCAGGAGCCCCCTGGCTCGTATCGTATCCCTCTTCCAGGCGGTGTGACCAAGTGTGCGTTAGCCACTGTCTCTGCTGTGAATCACGCATCAGCAGCATTGGTGGGGCTGGTGGGAGCAGCTGCAGAGAGGAAAGGACCGCTTGCATACTCATGCCGGGTGGACCTGGCGTCCCCAGTTTAGACAAGAGTGTGACTTTGCGCAACCCCCATCTGGAGCTGGCAGTTCCCTGGGGAAGCTGACTTTGGTCCCACCTGAGATGCCGCTTCCACGTCCCCTGATCTCATATGGCTGCTCCAGAGGCTTTGGGAGTTGGGTCCTGTTTTCCTAGTTTTCCTTTCTATGCCTATCTTAACTGGGCACTGAAGGCTGATTGTGTCAAATGATTTGTCCCTTTGCTAGTCACTTGCCAGTGCCCTTGGAAAGAATGATTTGATGATTAGGCAGGTGCGATGAGTCATAGTCGTGTTTTAATCCACCCTTGCAGGTAGCTCACGACCTACGGTCTGATACTTCTATTCTTTTTTTTTTTTCTGTTGTCCAGCATACTCCTCACCCTCGTGCTGAGAGGTCTTAAAAATAAAATAGCACAAGGGGCTTAGTGAGGCTAGACCACTTCCTGAATTATTTGGCCCCTGTTAAACAGGCCCTGGGGGCCTCTGGAGTGACCTGGCCTTGTTGAGGGAGTTGGGGTCAGAGGGCTGGGCTCGTAGCACTGGGTTTGCTTACAGATTCCAGCAGTGGTTTACATGTTCTGATGCCTACTGCCAGATGCCTGAAAACAGAGCTAGGTGATGTTCTAGAAGACATGCTGAATTAGATGATGAGAGGTTTTCCTGCTTCTCTATTATGAAGGCTCCATGAAGAAAGCTGACAGTGAGAATGGGTGCACCAGGTCTGTAGAGTGGACCCATTTCACAGATGATGACCAAGGGTTGAAGCAGCCTACAGCCTGGAAGAACAGTAGTTGCTTCAGAACCCTGGGGGGCATGTTTTTTTTTTTTCAAAAGGGGCAGACTGGAGGAGCAAGTCCAGGATCTGGATAGGGGTCGTAGTTGCCCCCAGATGCTGCTGCCCTGCACCGGCACATTCCTGCTGTTTTCTTCTGCTCAGTGGAGCTGAACAGCGCTCACTTCCTGGCTAGCTCTGCGTGCTGCCCCACCCCCTCTTGGCTAGCATCGCCTGTGTTTGTTATTGTAGTTCTGGCTCCAGGCCAGGCCTGGCTGGGAGCCAGACTTGTGGGTACAGTATGTACAGTGAGTGCTGAGCCAAGTTTGTCATCATACACGATTAATTTTTTTTTCTAATCTGGTTGGGGTGGGGTGAAGGAGGAGGCAAGAAAAGAGTTTCTCCGATGCTTGAGAATAGGCTGCATTAAATTCAGCAGAGATGTCATTTCTGAAAAGGAGACAGCGCTCTGGCTTGTTCTTCCTTTGCCGTTTTTCCTCCTTTCTCTCGCTCTCTTCCTCCTCTCCTCCTCATTTCCCTATCAGATGGAATCAGCCTGTAGGAGATCGACAATGCAGGTCTTATTTTCAGTGACTAGAATACTAAATTTACACTCCTAAATCAGTTTTCATTGTGTTGAAATTGACAATTTGTTTAATTAGAAGTTTGCCGTATAGGAGACCCTTCTGAGAGACAGTGCCTTCCCTTTTTCTCTCTCCCATACTTTCTGTTTTTAGGGTTTTTTTTTTAAAGACCCTAAATGGTAGTAGTGAATTTCAGTTTGATTGAAGTTTTAATTTCAATTTGATGTGTTAACTAATCAAGTGTTTATGAGATATACCTGACGATCACAATAAGTTTAACCCACAACAACCTAACTCATTAACTAATGGGATGATCTGGCCAGGCCCTGTATTCTCAGAGGTGGTTTTGAGGGTGTCAGAAAGGTTTGAGTATTGGGAAGAGGCTTGGGGTGGGAAGAGAAATGGCCTCCAAGGCTTTGCAAAGCTGACCCTGGTGGAGGGTGAAGCTTGGGTGTAGGACTGCGGCCCCTCCCCTTCCTGTGTCCCAGGAAGACTGAAACCTCCCTCCTCACCCTCTGCTACCTTATGCCTTGTGGGGATCTGACTTGAAGCATCTGTAGATCCACTGTCTCTTTGGCACTCCTTGTTGTAACATGAGAAGTGATTCCTAGCTCTGAGATGTCCATGCAGAGACCACAGACACATGCAGTGACTCAAGGTGGTTCTGAGATTGGCCAGTGTAAGGTTTCCCATTAGGTAGTATTTCCCACAGCTTGACTTAGTGTCCTGGTGGCTTATAAGTGAGCTCGCCTAGAACTGCTTGCCCCTATTTTTGACTTGGCTGCATATGCTTAGGGTTTGAGTATTTACGTGGCTTGTTCCTATTCTGGGAGTGTCATTCATTTTTGGAGCTAGAGGATGTTTAATAAGCACGAATTGTGTGTCAGGCTCTGTGCTCTTAACAGTGAAGACTGCTACCCGCATGTCTGCCCTCAAGGAGCTTAAGTCTAAAGAAGGAGATCAGTATGACTATACAGTCATCACACAAGATGGTAGTGTGTGCAGCGTGCCAAGAATTCTCAGAGAAATTCAGAGTAGAAGGGTGTTTTGTGCCAAAGGATAACAGAATGGCATTTTGAAAGGTCTCAGTTTGGGGAAGCCCAAGCCACCTATGGAGCTGGGTGGTGTAACCTGCGAGCGTAGGCTGGGCCTGTGGGGAGAGAGGAGAGGGCAGGGTTTAGAAGAGATGGATGGGGTAAAACTGGAAAGAGTGGCAAAATGATCTGTATTCTCCCTGACGCACTGGAGAGCCACTGAAGGAATAGGAGGGTGACATATTTTTGTGCCTGGAATAGAAGGGACTTTTGGGCTTTTTGATATAGACGAGACTAGAATACAAGATGAATAAAGCTCCTTGGAGAACATGAAGACTGGCCGTCTATGTTGGGGTGTGGCTGGAGTGTAGAAAGGCCTGTGCCTTCTGCGCTGGTTAGGGCCATGTGGCCCCATTCTGCCAGGTGGCAGGCCCTATCCTCCCACTTCTCTCTTACTCTTGTCAGGCACTGTGAGCTTGGCTATTGAGAAGTGTTCCTGCGATGAGGCTCTTCCCCAAAGTCAGAACCATGGGGAAAAGAATGAGGGCTTTCGCCGACAGACTTTCTGATTTCAGCAGCAGCATGGAGTGGCTGGGGCATATCACCTGGGACCTCGGTCATCCTTCTGGCAGGGAAAAGGGCTGGAGGGGTCCGCCAGATTGGATCTCTTATGCTTTCCTCTGCCATGGTCGGATGGAAGAAAGAAAAAAAAACATTACAAGGTGGCAAAGATCTGTGGGTTGTCCTTGTTCTGTTTTATTTATTTATTTCTTTTTTGGAGCACTGAGCTATGGGTTTCAGTTTCTTCTTCTCCAAGACATAGAAGGTAGGGGAAGAGAGGTAGCTGGAAAATTCCCTGTGACTGGGAGGAGACGCTGTGAGGTGGTCCCCACCTTGATGATTGGAGAGGTGCCTTTGGGTCCAAAGATGGCTTCCCCTCACCTTGCCTCTCCTCCTGTTCACCTCTCTCCTCCCAGATTAGGTGTCTGCTCAGGACAGGAGATTGGGGGCTGCCCAGGCTTGTGAGAGCCCATGGCCAATCCATGCACCCTCTGCCCCCTCTCCAGTCAGTACCAGCTTTCCCTTCTGGTTAACTTCCTACCATCAGGGCAAACCCGGGAGGTCACCAGGAAGAGACTTTGCTCAGGTTTCTCCACTCCGTCCACATGCCTTATGCGGGGCACCTTTGGTTTTCCGGTCAAGGAAGTGGAGAAGATCAGATGGGGGTGTCTCAGAGGCTAGGCTGCCCTCCCTTCGGTCCGCATGGGTGATGTGGATGCAGAGAGAGGAAAGGGTGAAGGGAGCCACTTTCCCCCAGCTCGCTCTTGAACACACTTCTCTTTCTCTCTCTCCCTACTCTGAATTTGGCTTGCTTCCCGAACTTTTTCCCAGAGTGGTGTCGTCACTGGCCTGCCGGCAGGTCTGGATGTTCTGCCAGCATTCCAGCGAGTTTATGATCGCTTGCAGATGCGTCTCCAAGAACACACTGTACCCAAAGCAGAAATTAATGCAGGCTTGACTACCGTCCAAGCCCGTACACGGGAGAGAGGAGAAAGAAAACAAAAACTGTTTAATGCTGTTTATAAATTATACACTGGCTGATGAAAAATACATTTCTTTCCTCTCCCCTTTTACTCTGCCCCCCACCCATCCTAGGTCCCCCCCCACCCCCACCCCCGCCCCTTCTCGCATTCTGCCTCAAGAGCTTAAACTGAGACCAGAAGAATATGGTTTTGCTTTTTAGCTCCTGTTTTGGCTGAGATCCGAAACCCTGCTGCTGATTCACAGCCAGAGTATTTTTCCCCTTTACCTGATGAAATATACTGATTTTCCAGCCCAGATGGGGTGTTTTGGGTTTTGTTGTCTGGGTTGTTTTTTTTTTTTTTTTTTTTTTTGGGTTTTGTTTTTTGGCCAGGGATTTTGTTTACAGCAAGTATCAGGTTCCATGATGGTTCTGGGTGCGATGCTAGCCCCAGGGCAGATAAGTCCCCCACATAACTGCCACCTTAGTGCTGAGGCTATGCGTGCCTGGGTACCCCGGCCCTAGTCAGGCCAGCTGAACCGAGAAAGTTGGGAAAGTTCATGGCAGGTCATGGTTTTAAACAGTGTTTTCACCGGTTCAGCCCCTGTGTGAAGAGGGGGTTCACATGTCCCTGCCCTCAAATACACATGTCTCTATCTCCATATGGTGCCTTAGCAGGGGTTGGGGAAGCTCGTTCTTTCTACCCCTCTGGATCCCAGCCTCTCCTCCCACCCCGCAAATCCCCCCATCCCAATTTATTCTATAAATTCGTTTCCACATTATGTCTATCCATTTACATGGCTTTTGTGTTTTTTAATACTGCTAATGTTTATCATTTGCCCAACAGGCTCGACAGATTTTGCTTCCTGTAGAGCATCGAGGCTTTAGAGCCCCCTCGTTGCTAAGTAGCAGTCTCCCTGTACTGTAATGGGCTGATTTTGTATTCTGTTCAGCGCTGTATCTTATTTTTGTATGCAAGACAAAGTGTTTTGATGGAGGACGATTGCGGCAGTGTCTGGAGGCTGTTTGGAGTTTTATGGGCTGTACAGTACACTGTGTGCTCTCTGAACAGAACACAGGCTGTTGAATTTTGGATTGGATTTGTCATTTTTCCCCCCTCAGAGAGGAGCCTGTCAGATAGAACATTACTTTGAGGGTGGAGGGAAGAAAGTGGAAATTATGTAATAAGCTTCTTCCTTCTCTCTCTCTCTCGATGATTTTTCTGTCTCAGCATAGGGTGCTTTCTTCCACACATACCCTCTCTCATGCCACCACCTGATTTTGCAGAGCTCGAGGATGACGCTCTTAGCAGGAAACGAATGGTGCCCTAGAGGGATGGATGCTGGGACATCTGTCTGTCTGATGTTTATTCTCCTAGTCTCCTTTTCCTCCTCTTTGCTCCTTCCATCCTTCCTACATTCAGGGCTGCCTTGCTGGCCCTTGTTTTTGTCTGAGGATGAATAGATAAGGGGTTATTGGAAGGATATTTACATGGGATCAACCCGATAGTGGCAGCGCCATTTCTGATTTTCAGGGCCTTTTTGTCTTCCCTCGGCTTCCCAGACATGCACCCTGCCGGAAAGGTTCTTAGGAGGCCTTGCCTTGTTTTCTCCTGCCCTGAGCCCCATTCTCTAGCCCTGTAATCAGGTTGGGCCTGGGTCTCTGCATCTGAGGCTGTGCCCGAGAGGCCCCACCCTGCTTTAGGTATCAGCGCTTACTCTCAGTGCTCTCATCGAGGTCTCTGTGGTGGCAGGTATTTATTTTTCAGCTTTGCTCTTCTCTTCTCCTTCTATTTCTCCCCAATCTGCTTTCATCTCACTTCACCTCTTTGCCCCTGTCCTTTGTGCCTTGGCCTTTTCTTGACTTCCTTCTTGTATTTTCTCTCTTCCTTCTTATGTCTTCATCTGTCTTTGTCTCCATCTGTCTTGGTTGGTCTTTTCTCTGTCTCTCTCTTTCTCTGTCTTTGTCTCTGTCTCTGTCTCCCTCCCCTAACCCACCACCGCAAAGTTTTTTTTAGCTTGGAAGCTGGGCAGTGGTTGGAGTGGAAAGCAGAATGTCGCTCTGGCCCAGAGGTCTCCCCAAAGGGGAGGACTCCTGAGCCAGTGTTCCTAGAATGCTCCCAGCACCTAGAACCTCACGTGCTCTATCCCTTGCCTCTTAGGGGCCAGAGTGGGGCTTCTCTGGCTTGGACCCTGCTTTTCCTAGGTCCCTGGATGTTCCCCCAAAATCCCAGTTGGGTTGAGGACAGGCAAGTGGTTGAGCAGGGTTAGGCTTTGCAAGGCCCTTATTGGACTTAGGTGGTGCTGTGCTCGCCTGGGCCTGTACTGGGCACCTGAGTGCAGGACTCAGCAGCCGCCCTCACACACTCATGCCCTGGCAGCGTGCCTGGTGCATAGGAGTGTTGTGCACTGATAGTATTTGTCAAATACATGAATATCATGTTATAAAAGTGTTTGGACAACTAGGGAAGATCTAGGTTTGGTGGGGCCTGAAGCGTACTCAGTTTTGGATGCCATCTCTCAGAAAAGGATTATAAATATCAAGTGTTAGAGCCCCTCCCAGGGAAGGGGCTGGTGCCAGGGAGAGGCCTGAAGCTTCAGGCCTCGGTGAACACGTGAGAGGTTGCTGTTGAGGGGCCCCACTTGGAACTACTGAGTGAGGTGGCTCAGGGCTGAGGATAGGAGGGTGACATCAGCCCAGCTCTGGGGACCTTCAGAGCATGGGACATCTGTTCTCACAGGCCTCAGTTCTATGTTCCATAGAGGTCAGGCTGAATCCTCCTGCCTTTGGTAAATGGCTCCAGGTAGCAGTGGGTCTGGAAATATCATAGTATTTCACACGCTCTTCTCAGCGAGGCTGCTTGGTAGGGATGGACGGTGAGTTCCAGCTCACCCAGAACCACCAGGTAGGCAGCCCCTCTTGGTAGCATCCTGGCCTCCACACTGACCCTTGGTGACTGTCAACGAAATGGCATGGCATCCACCCCTCTCCCAGGTGCTCAACTGCCCAGGTCTGTGGCTGTGGCTCTCCTTCCTTCCTTGTGGCAGTAGAATTATAAGTATGGGGGGCAGAGGACTGGGGTGTGTGTGTGTGTGTGTGTGTGTGTGTGTGTGTGTGTGTGTAACCATGAGGGAGAAAGGGCCTGGAGGTGATGGAAGGTGTATGCAGACATCTGGCCATCTGTTCTGTGGAGCTTGCACTCATCCATTACTTGAGGTTGGCGAAGATTGCTGGATTGGACAGTCGTTTGGGTAGAGGGACTCACTTGTTAGAGGGTATGGAAAAGCTGTGGTGATGGTCCCAGAAATGGGGGGCAGAGTCCTCATCAGAACACTATGTGTGCATGTGTGTGTTTGTGTGTGCAAGCATGGGAAAAAGGAGATTGAGAAGAATCATTTACATGAAATACTCAAATTTGTTCCTTGGCTGTAATGGGCCCACACAGACCATTACCTTGAAGATTTAAAAACTAAATGAGCTCATCATATTGAGTGACTTCCACCGACATTCATGCTTGATTGCAAAGCCTGCTTTACCTTTGAATTTCAACTTCATTGTTTGTTATTAATTCTCAGATGGTGGTGGTGTGTTTCCACCTTTTGGATTCAGCCATGAAAATGTTGATTTTTTGTGATGGATGTGAACGTTTCTCAACAAGACCCCATGGAAGAACCTTTTCATTTTAAAAATAGCCCCATGACCTTTAGGGCTCAGACTGGAGTTTCCGAGGAATCCAGTGGGCTGAGGCAAGACTTGGGTTGACTTTGGAGGGGGCAGAAGTTTGCATTTTTTAAATTTAATAATTTGAGTTTCATATGAATGATTCTGTGCTCCGTGCAATACTATGCATTTTCATAACTGTCTCTTTCACTTTGGGTAAAGGAAGGGAGGGAAAAAATAACAGCAGCAGCATTCTGTGGGCAAAGGAAGAAAACAAGAGAATGGGGCAGAGAACAGGCTAAATTTAAAATTGTAATTGGCTGACTTCCACTGGCTTGCGGGTGTTTTAATGACTCATAATAACTTCATTTAAAACCAGCTGAGCAGAAAATAGATTGGAGAGGAGCCTCGGGCCATTATGGATTTGTGGGTTTTTTTTTTTTTTTTTTTTTTTTTGACAAGCTTGGTTTTCAGCAGCCAGGAAGGCTCTCAGAGAGGGCTTGGCTGTGTTCTCTCTCTTCTCTCTCTCTCTCTCTCTCTCTCTCTCTCTCTCTCTCTCTCTCTCTCTCTCTCTCTGTCTCTCTCTGTCTCTCTGTCTCTCTCTCTGAGGGTTGGTGGTCTGCCCAAGAGAGATTCAGGGCGAGTTTTTTGTTTTTTTTTTAAACTCTCCCTCCACCCCTTGCTTTTTTAAAAAACTGATTAAAAATAGATGCCTTGAGGTATTATTTTAGCATCAGTAGGATTTTTTTCACCTTTGATGTGGTAAATGGAACATAAATAAAATTGTTTTTGAAATTACTGAATTAATTAGGTAGTAAGGCAGCTACAATGCATAAATGTCCTTGGCCATCCGGCTTTTCTCCCTAACCCTGATCTATATTTGTAGGGCGTTCCCTTTTTTCCCCAACCCCCTCCTCCTCTCCCAGCAACCCCTTCTTTCTCTGAGCCTGGACCTTTCCTTTGAATGGCAAGAGTCTTTTATCATCCTGGCAACAGCTGAATGATTTTGTAAAAATCCGTAGGATTTTGACAGGATTGGTTCTATCTGGTTATCTGGTCAGCTCCAAGAGTTTTGGGACTTGCCAGAAAAGGCTCTAACCTGCCTCTAGTTGTTTTAAATAGGTCCTGCCTGTTTCCCATGCTAGGACTGGTGCCAGACTGGCGAGTGTTCTTTTTTCTCCTCTCTTTTGAAAAGTCAGCCGACTCAGCCATAGGATGTGTCTGTCTGGGCAGGACAAGAGGCCACCCCCATCTGATCGCTCCTAGCCATTTATCTATCCCCTCTTATGGCACCTGTCACCCTCTTTGTTGCGTAGCTATTTATTTGCTTGGTCTTTTTTGCTTGCTAGACTCTAAGCTTCTTGAGAACATGTGATTTATTTGTGTCCCCTATACTACCTCGCTTAGTAACCTGAATGGTGGTTATAACTCAGTCATTTAAAAAATAACCTAATGGGTGAGTGAGCAGGCATGCGGATGGACACATGGTAAGGAACAGACCCAAGACACTGCCTGCTTCCCTCCAGCCCCAGGAGCCAACAATCTGGATGGCAAGACAAGGACGGAAGGCAGGGACCTTGTCAGTAGCGTGCTCTGTTGCATCCTCACAGTAGGCTCTCAGGAAATACCTGCTGAAGAAGTGAAGGGCTCAGGATGCATGGTTTGGATGCAGGAAGGAGAGAAAGACATTTACTGCAACTTGCTGTGTTCCAGGCACAGTGCTGTGTGTTCTGCATATCTGAACTCAGTCTTTCTTGAACTTTGAAAGACAGATATGCTGATTGTTTTGCAGGTGAAGACAGTAAAGAGTTAACTTGCCAAAGATCATAAAGCTAGAAAGTAGCAGAGCTGGACTCAAACCTCCCTCTCTTTCTCTCTCCTTCCACGCTGCATCTTGCTTTTCTGTTAATAGTATGCTGTGCTGCTGTACCTAGCCCCTCGCCTCATGGTGTTAGAGCACCTGAATGCCTGCTTCTCTGTTTGTAGAGCTAACCAATCTCTCAAACTGGGAAGCTGAGACCGGGAAGGCCCTGTGCCCAAGAGTCCTGGGGGTGGGGAGGGTGGCATAGTAATTGGCTGCTGCCTGAGTGCCTTGCACCTGTGCCACCAGGAGCAGGTGTGGCTTATTAGCCTCTTCCTGCTCTGCCAGAGGAGCATGTGTTCAGTGGTTGTGAGTTGTGGCTGTGTGACTTCTCCGCAGTGCCTTGTAGGGTTGGGGATAGGAGGGTTCTGGGAGCATTACAGGAGGGTCTGTGGGTTAATGTGTGGTCCTCCCACCCAAGGAGAGCTTGACTGTGTCATGTCCCCACTCCTCCTCCCCACGGAGGAGAGAGCTGTCTGTGGTCCCTCCTGTGTGGCGATGCAGCTGGGTGCTCTGCTGCTGGCAGACGCACCCTGTGATGCTGCAGTGGAGTGAAAGGGGCAGCTGACCTGTGCTGCAGCCCAGAAATGTGAGAGCTGTGACCATTTGGGCTATTACTAGCACCTTAGACTTAAAGCGCCTTGGAGTGACACGTCAGGAAGGTTTCGACCTCCCTGACCTTTCAGATTATGTCCAGTGAAGCTGGACCACTTGACATGAGGCTGCTTATGTCCGTTCTCTGACAGCTTCATCTTCCCCAGGCACACGCTGGGGATACTGGAGCCTTCTCTGGGGAGTGAAACATCAGCCAAATGGGAACCAGATGGGGAAGGCTGAGCAGCAGAGAAACCTCAGTGACTACTCTGGGTCACACGTGTGGCCCTCTTTTGCGGGCGATCGTTTGCGAATTCATTCATCAGTTAGCAACTGAACTGAGGGCCAGTGGTGTGCAAAGCGTGGCAGGCAGACAGAGGGGTTGAAGTCAGTGTCCTTGTCTGCAAGAAGCTGATGGTCTGGCCGAGAGGGTGACATGAGCCCCCCTGGCAAGAGAAGGCGATGAGCAAGGCTGGGTGTGCTTGTGACCACAAGAGGAAGGAGTAAGTGCTGAAGCATTTAGAGCAGGGAGAAGCTCCCAAGAACCAGGGGCATGAGGAGAGCTCCAGTAGGAGGGTCATGGGATTTTGATGAGGTCTTTGCTGCCGGAGTACCCAGAAGGAGTGCTGTGGTGGGAGTGGACCACCTTTTCTGGACAAGAGGAAGGAAGAACTTCTGTGAGCTAGAACCAGCCAGCCAGGCATCTCTTTCTTCATCATTGTCCTCTGCCCACAGCTACCTGGCAGAGACTTAGAGTCCAGTTTCTTGCACTTGGGAGTCCTCCTATCCCTGAGACGGCTGTGGCCCTCTGTGGCCTGCAGGTTGAGAAACACTGCATTCAAGATGAAAAGCTGCCACTTCAGGGGGCCCCTCCAAGTGGAGGCATCCCCAAAACAAACATACATATGAAAGCGAGGCTTAAAATTGGGTGCAGACCCAGAAGATGATAAATTTCTCATATAGGACTTGATGGACTAAAAAATATGTTATGAGTGCCTAGAGCGCCATATGTCCAGAAGACATAGCTCAGAGAGCTGCCTCTTGGTGAGGCTGAGATAGAGTTGGCCACCCTGGAGGGCAAATGGAGGAAGTGTGAGGACTGTTTCAGGATGGGGCACCCAGGGCTCCAGCCCACCTTCTTGGACCACGTGGGTGAAGCCCCTGTGTATGCCGTTAGTGAAGACTGAGCTTGTTCCCCTCGTAGACGGAAGCCAGTGGGAGAGAGGGGCGGATGCCTCTGTGGTCAGGGGCTCCTTTTGTTGGCTCCCTCCAGGATTCAACCTGACAAAGACATCTTTTCCAGACTTTTCCCCAGTAGTTAACGCACTCCCTCCTCCTTCCCCCGACCTAGTCCCGTTTTGATTGGAATTCTTTCACTTGCCTGGGACAAGATAAAAAAAAAGCAAATTCTAAACTTTTCATTAGGTAGTTGGGATAAAAAGTCTTCTGGGGTAGTTGGATTAAACCTCAGCAGCTCTCTCGCTGACTATTATAAGCTAATTGAGCACAGGGAGCTCATTGGCGGCTGCGTTTTGTTGGAGTAATTATGCAAGGCCACAGTCGTTTTCAGTAACAAGGTAACTCCGGGTAAAGGCAGAACTCTCTGAAACTTTTGATTTGCTGTAGTCTTCCTTCCTTGGTTGCCTTTGCTAATATGAGCCTGGGATAAAGGCCCAGAGACCAGATATTTTGGGAGGCTACTGCCTTGCCTGAATATCCCGGATCTCCCAGCGCCTTCATTGGCGCCTGATGGACATAATCCAGCACATCTGAGAGAGCTCTGCTGGGGGGCCAGTTTTGCATTAATTGAGATTTGGGGTCTGGAGTCAGACACTCTGGAGTGTAGGCTCGGGAGGGACAGGTACAGCCTTTGAAGCTGACCCAGGAGCAAAGAGAAGGGCAGTGCACTGTCTTCATTACTTATCTATGCACCGAGAGCAGGGTCTGATTATAGATAATGAGGCCAAATGATACTCTCTATCTCTACTGAGGTCCTGTCTGTCCTGGCTGAGTAAAGCGTGGCCCTGCATATGTAGGACTGTGATGACAAGCGCGGGGATATTTTCTAGCCATAGGATTCTTGATGGTGAAATATTCCTAGACAGGCAGTCCTCCCGCTGAACTCCACCTCATCCAGAATCTCTATTAGGAGCTAGGAGCTGGCTCAGTGGCCTGGGAAGGGCCTTTGAGTGTCCTTTGGAAGGGGCCCTGGGGCCTTGCCAAGCTGAACCTGTCCTCTGGGTGGCCTGCCTCACCTCTGGCCTGCTGCCCATCAGCATTGAATCATGCTCCTCAGAGGACAGCGTGTAACTGTGTTCCCGATATAGCCCCCGGCCCCCCGAGGTGACAGGAAGAGTCATTGTCACGGGAGCACTCCATCTTTCTGACACCACAAGGCCGGCATGGCTTTCTTCCCTACTGCTCAGCCCTACACGCCTAGAATTCTGCCCTGGGAGCATACATAGAGCTGGGTTTTTTTTTTTTTTTTTTTTTTGAGTGACTTTTTTTTTTTTTTCCTATTCTCCATCTCCCACTTTATTTTTCGGGACTTCACCTTCAGTCTCTGGCCTGGACTCTCTCCTTCCATCTCAAAATTATAAAAGTTTGTCACAGTCAGAGGCTGGCTGAATCGAAGCAGGAATGTGGTGTTTGGTTGAATTGTAAAAGTAGCTAGGAAAGTTAATGAGGCATTCCGCCTCTGCCTGTTGATGAGCAGGATGCTTATGAAGGTGCTTCAAAGCACCCTGCCTGAGAAGGAAAGAAAGGGAGACAGGAGCAGCAGGGGAAGCTGCCCAGGAACTAGAAGAGCCTCGTCCAGGTGAGTTTCCAGGACTGGGGCGTGCCCTTCACTCACTTAGCTGAATGGGACCTGAGAAGTCATCCCCTCAATGCTCTTGCTGTGGGTCCAGCTCCATCTACCTACTCTGAGTCCATAGGAGTTCCCTACTGCATGTCTAAGAATGTCCTGTGACCACACACAGCTGGTTATGGTTAGCCCTTCTAGTGCCCAGATTTCCTTTTTGTCTTGGGCAAGGCAGAAGAGACAAAGACTAAACACTTGGTCTTAGAAGGAGGCTGTGACAGAAAGGAGGAAACCAAAGATGACAATGACAGTGGCTGCTAACGTTTCCTGGAGGCCCTCAGGTGCCAGGTACTGTGCCCAGTGCTTTACTTCATCTCATTTGAGCCTCACAAGACCCATTTCAAGTTGGTACTACTAGGATGTCCATTTTACAGATGAGGAGACTGAGTTTACTTGCCCAAGATTACCTAGCAAGTAAGAGACAGAGCTGCGCTGTGATCCTAGGGCTGTGTGAGCCTGAAGCCCCTGGTCTTAACTTCTGAAGCAAAGCTGTTTCCATCCCCTTTGCAGGCTGCCCACTTCTCCCAGCCCACAGCTCACATGGTACAGATTGCACGCTTGCAGATGCTCACCCTGAAGCTTTGGAAGTCACAGTCTCAAAGGTGCACGCAGACGAGCTGCCAACAGTCTATTTTCTGTACACACCAAACTCACAGGTCTTCTAATTACACCAAACAACCTTTCTGTTTTCAAGCAGCTACGGGCTTAATATAGCAAATAGTTTCCCACCTTGACCTTTGGCATGGCGGGGGGAGCCAGAAAGGATGAGTTTTGGTTTGTTTGTTTCCGGCGGGGAGGTGGTTCCTACTCAGAATGGGCACTGAGCGTGGCAGGCAGTATTTCTGTTTTGAAAAGTGTGGCATCTTAAAGCTTCTGAATTTTGAGCCTGCAAATGTCAGCGCTGTAGTTGTAATGTAACACCTCAATTATGGTGCAGGAGGTAAGGAAGCCAGACTCTGAAACCTGCAAGGCTCTTTAGATCCACAGCCTGAGCCACAATTAAGGTTTCAGAAACACCAAAGGCAAGCCAATGAGTGTCATTTTTAACCAGTTTGAACATTTTACTACTTCCTAACATCAGAAGCACCCGGGCTAGAGAGCCCCGCTTCTTGTCCTCAATAAAGTGATTAAGCTGAATGGGTGTTGGGGAGTATTATTAGGCTGAGAAGGGCTAAAAATAGACATGCTCTGTTTTCTAAAAGCCACAGCAGGCCTGGAGAGAGTGGCAGCCTCGAGGTGCCACTGAGGGGCCCGGGGAAGGGGAAGAAAGGGTGGCAGTCTCTGGGACTCCGTGTCTGAGATGGAGATGGTAGGTGTTGTGATGGATGGGTCAGGTGGTAGGGCCTCTTTCCCAGCTGTCACCAAGAGTGGAGTCACAGTGGAAGCACATCTGTACCTGTACATGCGTATTAATGAATTTAAAGTAACTGACAACTCCAGAGTCTCTAGGATGGATAACTGGGCCTAAAATTTACATACTCAGCCCCAAATAATTGAATTTACTTGCTGTTCTGGGGGAAGGTGTCCAATCTGGGAAGACTTTAAGGAGCATAAGCAGAGGGACATGGGAAAGCAGAGACCTTTAGAGCCGAGAGTGAAGATCTGCTCGGCAAAGCCTTGATTAACTAGGATGCTCAGAGAAGATGTAATCAGAGGACTTTTTGGTGAACTGAAGGTTAACCAAGAAACCTTGTTGATACCGGTCTTTGTCATTTGCTATCATTCATCAATGTGAGAGTCCATTTTTTCTGCTTTCAGTGAATGCAACTGATTGTCTTTTTATGATAGAAGATCTTGCTTGCTTAGAAGTCAAAAGGAGAATGCCTAAGAAGGGAGTCAAGTGTGGAGGTATATGCCTAATTAGAGTCTTGTTATAAGTTTCTCCAGAAGATCGGTTGTACCTTTTCCTCCCTACATGTTTTCACACCTTTGAGCTCATTTCTCTTTATAATAGCTTTAAGTGTCTGGGAGGGGCTAGGAACATGACTTCCACTTTGTAGATGGAGAAATGGGCCAAGAAAAGCAGGATCTTAGAATACACTGAAGTCTACAGCAGAGCCCGGTCTAGACGCTGTGCTGCTCCCAGGCCAGGCTCTCTTGGGTAGACAGTGTTGCTTCATGCCTGGACCAGGAGGTGAGCGTTGTTCTTAATGGGCAAAGGACTCCATGAAGAGAGTTAGGTGGGCTTCCTATGCTGCCACCCTGATCGAAGTGTTTTTTTTTTTTTTTTCTTTTAAGCTTGCTAGGTATGAGACCTTGGGCAAAAGAACTAAACTTTTTAAACCTCAGTTTGCACATCTAAGACTGGGATTACAGGTGGCTTCTGCCTGTAATCCCAGCACTCAGGGAGGCCAAGGCAAGCAGATCACCTGGGATCAGGAGTTCGAGACCAGCCTGGCTAACATGGTGAAACTCCATCTCTACTAAAAGTACAGCAATTAGCTGGGCATGGTGGTGGGCACCTGTAATCTCAGTTACTTGGGAGGCTGAGGCAGGAGAATTACTTGAACCTGGGAGAGGAGGTTGCAGTAAGCTGAGATCACGTCACTGCACTCCAGCCTGGGCAACAGAGCGAGACTGTGCCTCAAAAAAAGAAGTTTGCACGTGTATCAAATGGGGAGTAATTGTAGAGTTGCTGGGAGAATTAAATGGTATATTGCATGTAAAGTAGCGCAATGCTTGTATCATCACGAATGGGCATCACATGTTATTAGTATTTTTATTGTGATGACTGTCAACACTATGGCAGCGGCAGCATTGTGACTACTCATTTCAGGGCAGCCTTTGTAGGATCCTTGGAAGCGAAGGAGTGAAAGTATTGATGTTGTGCGCCTGTCGAGTGCACTTTCTGTGCCGGGCACCTTCATGTGCGTCATCTTGTTTAAACCTCCCAATGACCTTAGAGCCCCATTTCTGAGTGAGTGGTGTCAGTGCTGTCATACAACTTAGAAGTCCTGCTTTTAGGGTAGGAAGGCTATATCACCATCCCTTTAACAGGTGAGGAAACCAAGGCTCAGAGAGTTAGGCTGTTAATTCTCCTGATTTAGCTAGTGGGTAGCTGAGCTACCATCTTAGTTCTGTCAACATCAAGCCCAGGTTCTCCACTAAACTGCCCGTGATGGGAGCAGGGGCCTTGGCTTAGATAGCCTCCTGTGCAGACTGAACCCTGCCTCTTCCCTGCCTTGACCTGGATGTCTTAGGGGTCTCTGGCACTGCTTCCTGGTGGAGTTTCCAGAAGAGAACTCTCATCCTCAGGGCTTGTACAGCTCACAGCCAATTGTCAGCAGATAACTTGTATGCAGAACTCTGCCAATTGGTTTCTTGAAGAGTGCAATGGTTATCACACTTGTGACAGCATCTGGAGCCTTGTAAAAAGCTTTATTTCTTATCATTTGTTGGAATATTATTACCTAAGGATATTTTATCTTAGAAACAAATAAAATACATACACACTACAAAGACAGTTGCAAGTGGCATTGGAGAGAGATGCCAGGAGAATGGAGAGGGTAGCGGATTCTGAGAACCAAGCAATGAAGGAACTGTCAATATCGAGATTCTCAAGAGTTCCCAACATTGAGAGATGACCCAGCATTCTCTTCAGTCAGTGGGAAATGAGGGAGACAGGGACCAGCCTGGAGAAAGCACGGGAGGACCAGAACGCCATCGAGGCTGAGGAACGCTGCCTCCTATCCCCTTTAAAATACCTCAAATGAAAAGTCAGTCGGCAGGAGTGTCAGGGGATGCTGGGGGACCGGGGCAGGGACAGGTATCAGCTTGAAATAGGTGGGGTAGGCACTTGGATCCCGGCCACCACCCTTGGAGGGGTCTTTTCTTTTTTCTATTGCCCAGGCAATGTTGTCAGTCCTATTCAGAGGAGAGGGGTATGTGTGTGTGTGTGTGTGCGCGCGCGCGCGTGTGTGTGTGTGTGTGTGTGTGTGTGTGTGTGTGTAAAACCCTCCATGCCATATTTAGGGTGCGGGCCTGTGACGGAGCATTCTGAAGTTGCTTCAGAAGAAAGGAACAGAATAAATGAGGATGGGAGGAGGAGACTGAAGGTTCCGATCACAGACTAAGCTTTGGGGCTGCTGCGGGCCAGCAGAAACCTCGCTTTTCCTTCTGAACTTCTCTCCTGAGAATTCCCAAGTAGGGACCTAGGAGGAGGGTGATTGTTGGTGGTTAGGAATTGCGGAGATGTCCCGTAAAATCATGGCAGAAACCCTTACTCCTATGTCTCTGGCCTTATTATCCAGCCTCTTACAAATGCCAAGGCTGCAAAGCTATCTCTTTTAAACAAAGTTATGAACACTTGAAAGCCTAGGTATTCCCTGGAACTCAGGGGTCAGTCTCTGGCACAGCGTCACTGGCTCAGCCTGACTCTGGCTAATGATTCTCCCAATGTCTGGACTCTCTGTTCCATTTTACCCACCTGATAGAGCAGAGTATTCATCTTGAAAAGGCTACTGCTGGCTTAACCAGGGAACCCAGTTCTTTTTTCTATTGCCCAGGCAGTATTGTGAATCCTACTCAGGGGAGAAGGGTATGTGCGTGCATGCCTGTGTGCGTGTGTGTGCATAAAATCCTCTGTGCCATATTTAGGGTGCACTTGGTCTCAACAGTACCTTCCCAACACCAAGGGTTTTAAACATTTGAACTCTCACGTATGGCCACATTTAGCTTTCTTTGCCATGAGCATCCAGCTTCTTATGAACACCTACCTGTTCATATTTTGTCCCTTAGAGATGTCCCAGTTTAAAAGTTGTCATTTCAAGATGGAGAGATGAAAGAATTCAAGTGTACACAGCTCAGACACAGTCCGGACCCCAAGTCAGTTTCTCTTGGTACTTTGGAAAATCTTGTGTGCACTGGCCAGCAGAACCTTCCTTGAACCAATTGTCTGCCCTGCCTCATCTAAGGGTGGTCCTGTCTCCCATTCCAAATAGCATAATACCATGTAGACGAGAGCCCCAGAGAACATAGTGTCTCATTTACCCAGGCCATTTACTCATGGCGATTGGGCCTGGCCTTCTCCCAGGGCTGTGGGGCTGGAAATACTGTGGGTTGCATATCCTGTAGGGTGTGGTCAGGGGCTGTCCTCCTGGGGCTCATCAGCTTAATGAAGTGAAATTATTCTATCATCATGCTAATGACTGTGACTTGAGTACCTGTTATGTGCCAGGTACTTCATATAGGTTCTTGTTTAAGCTATCAGGATTAATAGCTTCATTTTCAGGAGGGAAGTGAAGCTGCAAAGTTGATGCTGGTACCATACCACCAATGAGTGGTAGCACCCTAAAGCCATCTCTGGCTTTGAGCTGCTGTGGGACTTCATTTTGAGGGGCCTGGCCATTAACCTCTGAGAGATCTCTCAGTTGGCAAGGCATCTCTGGAAGGAAGTCTGGTTCATCACAGCAGGGGCTGACATTCCTACAGTAAGAGACATTTTGTGCCCTTGTGCTGATTACCACTTTACCATGATTGCCCAGACATAGAAGTTGCCAGGAGAAGAAAGAGATTAGAGGCAATGGTAAGATGAATCCTTGAGTCAGTACTTTTGGACTTCAGGAAGATTTTTATTTCATTTATTTATTTTGAGACAGAGTATTGCTCTGTTACCCAGGCTAGAGTGTAGTGGCACGACCTTGGCTCACTGCAACCTCTGCCTCCCAGGTTTAAACGATTCTTATGCCTCCCCAGTAGCTGGGATTACAGGTGCACGCCACCATGCCTGGCTAATTTTTTGTATTTTTAGTAGAGCTGGGGTTTCACCATGTTGCCCAGGCTGATCTCAAACCCCTAAGCTCAGGCAATCTGCCCGCCTCAGCCTCCCAAAGTGTTGGGGTTATAGGCATGAGCCACCACACGCAGCTTTTACTTATTTAAAATCTGCAACAGATTTATTATCCTATTTATTGTATTTTATTTAAAATAATTCACTTGTGTATTTTTAAAAACATAATTCATCTCAAACTGGTTTGCACTCCCTGGTTCCCTTCTGGGTAGGAATAGGAAGGTAGTAATTACCGTTAAACACTGGCCATGGGTGGTGATGGCAGCCATTTCCTTGATCTCCTGGGAAAGACTGATCTGACCCTGTCTTTACTGGTGTGTTTTGGTTGGAAAGGTAAGAGTATTTTAAATTGTGTGATGCATCTGTTGCATGCGTTTGATGTTTGTGTGTGTCTTGTACATTGCTACTATTTTACCTCCTGATGTCAATGAGGATGTTGGTGTTAATGACAACTAGCATTTATGGGGCAGTTACTGTATGCCAGACACGGTATTAAACACTTTACATATATTATTGTAAATTAATCAGCCCTCAGCTGACCCTGTGGCATAAACGCTCTGAGCCCAGTTTTCTAGGTGAAGAAATAGGCCCAGAAAAGATAATTCACTTCTCCAGGGTGGTCACTAGACATGGCAGAACTGGGACTTGAACCGGAGTTTGTTGGATTCCAGAGAGCGTGCTCTTAACTGCCGTACTGTGCAGCCTAATGTTGAGTGCATGTGTTTGTTCTGGCTCGAACAGTGTTTCTAAGCCTGCTGGATTACCTGCTGGTGCTAAAAGTGGTAACAAAAGAGTTTTCCAAGCCACTCTGGCTGAGAACTGAGTTGTGGGGATAAGGGACAAGTTAAACCTGTGTGCTCTCTGTGGGACTTGAGAGAGGGACTGGGATCCCAGTAAGAGACAAGGGCACCATGGAGCTTCCTGGTAACATGACATTAATTGGATAGGATAAAAAATGTTCTGTCAGTCATAAAGATGTCTCAGCATTTTCTCCTGACCCATTCCACGGTTTCCTCTTCTGCAGAGTGGATATTTAGCCACACATCAGGTGTTAGTCATTTACCAGGTCACTGGTGGGACACTGGCTTTTGGGGATCTGAAAACCACCTGTCCTCAATCCCAGGTGACTTCCGTTTTTCTGTTGCTCAGCCCAGGAGACTTTCCTGGAGTCTTTCTCTATCCTATATTTATGTGGGGCCCGGTATCATTAGTTCATTCACCTTCCCGTCCTGTAGTGAGGCTGGACTCAGGATTTTCCCTGCAGCCCTGTCACCCATAGCTACCCTTGAACCATATCCTGGGCTGATCGATGGGCCTGGTTATTTTCCTTTCACCTAGTGTTTGCCCACCTGCTTTCCCTTTTCCCTCTTTCCTGAATCTGTGTACCTTCCAGAAACTCTGGTTCTGGATCAGCTTTTTGTTTTGTTGATAAAGGAGAAAGAGCGAGAGCAAGAGAGAGAGAGAGAGAGAGAGAGAGAGAGAGAGAGAGCGCCTTCAAGCTCCTCTCCAGGAGTACACATCTCCTTGAGGGAAAAGAACACACAGTGCCGGCCTTTGGAATTGGCAGCCAGTGTACTGTTCTCCGTCTGATAAGAGGTACTGTAAATAAAACTGTACACCGTGGCCTGTTGTAAAATGCCCCGAGTCTGTACTCATTGTTCTGACAGCTTATGCTTTTTTTGGGTCTGCTGTTTTGGTACACTCTGTACTTCCTTATGTAAGCAGGCGTGCAGTTCTCATCAGAACATTCAAGATGTTTATTTTAAAATCTCAAGGAATTTTGAAAAAAAAGGACACACCACTCAACATTAGATGCTGGCAAACATTAGGTGTTTTTTCAGTGTTTCCTTTTTTTCGCTGCTTATTATTAGCATGGGGGTGGGAGAGGTTTTGGAAAGGGAGGGATTTGGATTTGTTTTCTTCACTCACTGGCTTCTGCCTTATTTCCTTCAGAGAGACACCACGCATATCTGATTGCATTCAGTATCTTCTCCTTCCTTCCTGGATGCCCGGTACCCCCTGAGCCCCATTCCTGGTTAGGGCAGGTAGGGAAGGAGGCTCTTTGTCGAGGGAGAGGGGGCAGCTGCGGGGAACTTGCATGGCTCCTACTGGATTTCAGCTTCATTGTCATTGAGATCTTGGGCATTTAGAGAAAGCTTTATGTTTTTGGAAGTGCCCTGCTGGCTGTTCCCTCCTTTGATTCCTGTGAGTTGGGGTGATCCTTGGCACAGAGGGAGAGAGGCTCCCACACACAGAGGCCTGAGTCTTGCCTTTGGCATGTGCATTCTCTCTTTCCATCAAACTTTAACCAGCTTTGAACCTTCCTCCTTCCTTTATCCCCAGCCTTCTGGAGGTGTCAGGAAGTCAGGGAAAAAGGGGAGAAGAGTAGGGGTCTGGAGAACCCAAAACGGTCAGAGAGCTCCCTGCTCCCTGCAGGGCGATGCTTAGAACATCCTGAAGCTCTCAGTCTGCAGGGTCCCTGGGAGACTGGCAGGGGCAAGAATATCTGTCTGTCTGTTTCACAACTGGTACCTGGAATGTCAGATAAACTCAGTGCCTGGGGTAGGGAGTAGCTGCTCAGCAGATTATTGCCCGGGGGCAGGGGGCACGAGGCTCACTGAGGGAGGGCTTGTTTGGTGGCTGCCACAGTGAACGCTGGGCTGGGTTGGGAGCAGACATGCTGATGAGAGGGAGGTCTTGCACCAGAAGCAGCAGACGGCCCCACTTCCTAACCTTTCCTTCCTTTTCCTCTCAACTCCCTGAGACCTAGCCAGAGACCACATCCTTGAGTTTTTAAAAAAGGGGTAGTAGAGAACTGAGTGTGTAGAATAAGGACTCTGCCACCCCCTAGGGGACAAACAGCTTGGCAGTGCCCTGAGTGGCCACTGTACCCTTCTCAGGTCAGTTCTGCACCCAGGAACTTGCCTGGGGCCTTCTTTGTTTAACAAGCATTTAGTGAGCACGGACTGTATGCCGGGCGTGGCGCAGGGCATCAGGATATGGTAAAGCCCAAGACAGGTGGGAACCTGCTCTCACAGAGCTTACAGTCCATTGGGAAGATGGAAGAGAGCCCCAAATACAGGACAGTTGAATGGGGCTCCAGGGCCTTGTCCAGGGAAGATTTCAGAGCCAGGTTGGTGAATAGCTGCTGATACTGACATACTGGTTCTACGGCAGATTTTTCTGCTCCCCTCAACAAAACAATCACTCATCTTTAAATTAGAGGAACAAGGTGGGGTGTGCGTGTGTGTGTGTTCATGTATGTGCAGGTGTGGTGCCATATGTCTTTATGAATGTGAGACTCACTTTACACAAGATAAATGGCCCCCAAATAACTGTACATCCAATTCCAGTAAAATCAATCATACTTTAATTGCATGAAGGGAGCTCTTTCTTTAAAGGAAAAGTGACTGGAGATAATGGTAGCTGCGACTTACTGGTTCTGCGTATCTACCCACCAGCTGTGGGGTGGAGCATTTTCCCCACTGTGTCATAGCTCTCCGAGGGACCTCCTCTTACTGCTCCCATTTTACAACTGAGGCAACAGGCTCCCTGAGATTGGCAGCTTGCTGACAATTTGACCTCCGATCTGTCTGATCCAAATGTGGAGCTCTTAACCACACTGCACTGCCTCCTGTGGTACAAAACCCACCAAGGACCTCTGCTGTCCACAGAGTGTTTTGTGATTGACAGGGAGTTTTGTATTCATTCATGTCTGTTATCCCATATGTTCCTCACAGCAGCCTCAGGGAGGCAGGCGGACAGGCTCATTCCCATTTTACAGATTGGGAATCAGTTCATCAAGGTGTGATGACTCGTGTGATGCCCACAGCAGTGAGTGGCCAAGTTAGGCATGGGACCTGGTGCCTGCGGCTTAGATCCTGCTGTTGTCCTTGGTTCACTTGGATCTGTGATTGCTGTGGATAACAAGGGTCTAACCCCCTTTATCTTCTGCCATTCTCCCTCTGCTATTTAATTTCATTCCACAATCTATTCCTTAACTTCCCCACCCTCGCCTCTCCCACCTCAACCTTAGATCCCGTGCAGCTGGCCTCCTTGTCGTCTTCCCTTGCCCGGTGTGAGTGTTCTCACACGGTGGCCTTGCTTTCCACAGATGTCAGCGCATCCGCGAGGTCCTCCCTGACTACCTTATGTAAAAGAACAGCCCCGGCATTCTCCGTTTATCTTCACTTACTGCCTTTTTTTGTTTTTGTTGTTGTTTGTTTTGAGGCAGAGTGTCACTCCTGTCTCCCAGGCTGGAGTGCAATGGTGTGATCTCAGCTCATGGCAACCTCTGCCTTCTGGGCTCAAGCTGTTCTCCTGCCTCAGCCTCCTGAGTAGCTGGGATTTAAAATTCAGCTACCACGCCTGGCTAATTTTTGTATTTTTAGTAGAGATGGGGTTTCGCCATGTTGGCCAGACTGGTCTTGAACTCCTGAGCTGAAGTGATCTACCCATCCCAGCCTCCCGAATTGCTGGGATTATAGGCGTGAGCCACCGTGTCTGGCCCTCTTCCCTTAATTTAGTTCTCTTTTTATCACTTATCACCACCTGGCCTGTTCTATATTTACTTGCTTTTTAAAAATCTGCCCTCCCCTCTTGAACGTAAGCTCCCTGAGGGAAGGGATTTCATCTCTTTTGTTTATTTACTGTAATCCACCTCTTGGCATATAGTTCCTGGACATTCAAAACCAGCCCCTGTGTGTAGGAAGGATATGGCAAGTCATGGCCATCCCAGAGCTGTGTCCCTGAAGTTCTCCCCACTCCAGGCTGAGCCCCAGGAAATTTTGTGGGTGTAAATGCTACTGCTAGGTCCGTGTGCACCTGCTGTGTTCAGCTGGCATGACCTCCTTCCCTTCCCCTTCACCCCCCACCATTGATGCTTTATAAATGTATTAGTGGCTGCATGATGTCACCGTAATGCATTTTGGGAATAGCCATGTGGTTTATACACACTTGAGTTGCTTTGAATGCAAACCTGACATCATACTGAAGGCAGCAGTGAACAACATATGCACAGTAAACAGGCAGAGACTGTCTTATTGATTAACAGATGAGGCCTCTATTATCGATCAAAGCTTGGCGAGGAAATTTATCACTTTTAATTTCAGGGCTGCCAAATATTTCTGCCTCTGAGCCAGCCATTACAGAGACAATTTAAAGGCACAAGCCTCCTTGGGAGAGAGGATTTCGTCTGTCTCGCCCTGCTCCACTCATGTGTCCGTGGAACTGCCTGTCTTTGGTCTCACCCTGGAGGGTTGGGGAGAAGTCAGAGCCTGTCCGGGTGGGCGTGGGAGTATTGGGGCTTCATGAGTGGGAGCTAGCAATGGGAGCTGACATTTGTGTTATCCATGTGTAAGGAGGGATCTGGCCCAGAGTCACTGAGGACAGGGACTTTCACATACTCAGCTCAGTGTCGTGACTTCAGTGAGGTGGGGGTGGAGTGGCGGGACTTTGAATGCAAGCAGATGTGGTCAGGCTTGGGCCGAGGGAGCGCCTTTACTAGATCGTGTGTGCTTATCTGTCTTCATCTTCCTCTGCACTTGTCTGATGGTACGCATCCGGCCCTTTATTTCCTACCTGGCCTCCTTCCTTTCTCTCTGTGTCTCAGTCATTAAAGCGAGAAGCTGCTCCAGCCCACAGTGATGGCTGTTTTCTAAGAACCCTCCGTACCACATCCCTTGGAAGCCTGTGGCGTGGCGGGCTCCTCGCCGATTGCGGGGCTCCAGTGTGGGAGCCCACAGGACGCCCTCCCCTTCCCAGCCGGTGCCTCCCTCCTCAGGCCTATGCTTCCCCTTTCTCCTTTAGAGAGCTGTGAGAGCCAATAGAACCCAAGGAAGAAATACAATTAAAATCAGATTTCTTACAGATCTACAGAAAATCACTGATGGTGAATGATTTGGGACTGGGGGCAGTTTCTAATTGTGAGGAAGCTATGATTCACCCAGCCCCAGCTTTCCCATCTGGGCCCACTCTGCTCTTGGAGGGGCTTTCTGCATTTCCAGTATAAATGGATGAAAGGTAGCCTTGGCTGCTGCCCCTGTGAACACACGTCATGACTGCTTTGCATTTTCCTTGGCTCTTTCTTCAAAGTTCTCTAAGCCATGTACCAGGTGCTTGCCCTGAGGATGGGTTTGAAGGGACACCCAGAGGTCACCGTGGGATTCTTCCGGCCTCCAGGTGAAATTCAACCCCAGCCACCTAAGGCAAATGACAATATTTATTTATTTATTTTTATTTTTTGAGATGGAGTCTCACCCTGTTGCCCAGGCTGGAGTACAATGGCATGATCTTGGCTCACTGCAACCTCTGCCTCCCGGTTCAAGCAGTTCTCCTGCTTCAGCCTCCTGAGTAGATGGGATTACAGGCACGTGCCACCACGCCTGGCTAATTTTTCGTATCTTTAGTAGAGACGGAGTTTCAGCATGTTGGCAAGGCTGGTCTCAAACTCCTGACCTCAGGTGATCCACCCACTTCAGCCTCCCAAAGTGCTGGGATTACAGGCATGAGCCATTGTGCCTAGCCCAACAATAATTATTTTTAAAGCTCTTCAGGAAAGGTGAGTTCATATCCTCCCTGGGGTACTTTATCACCCACTTACCTGGCCAGTCAACTCACATCACATTTGTTGAGCACTTACTAGAGTATATCCTCCTCATCAGTAGAAAGATAGGTGTCAGTGAGATAAAGAAAGTCAATATCCCCGGAGGACTTCACATTCTAGACCTCCTCCAGGGTCCTCAGATTCTTCACTGCAAGCAATGTTCATTGGTATTTAAGTCTGTGCTGGAACAGCTTGTATTTGGAGTTATATTCCCTTAAAAGTATGTGCTGATTCTCCAAGGCAGAGGTTTTCAAATTTGTAGAAAACTATTGGAACTGTTTTTCTAACCCCAAAACCCTGATGAGTAAAATAGATAAATTGAATTTTCTTTCAGAGAAGGGAGCTCAGACCCCACCCATGGGGTCTTACCCATGAAACATCTTTGCAGATGGAACCCTAGGGAGGCCGAAGGGTACGGGGATTATGAGTGAAGGCTCTGCAATCAGGCTGCCTATGTTTGGATTCACCTTTACTGTATTACCCACTGTGTGGTGTTGGGCAAAGTGCTTAACCTCTCTGAGCTTGAATTTACTCATCTGCTACGTGGGGGTGATGATGGCATGTACTGTAAATGGTGGTTGTTAGGATGAACCAAATGTTACATATTAAGCATCTCGCATCATACCTGGTATATAGTCAAGCTTCAGGAAATCTGAGGAGATTTGAAAACAGCATGGTGGGCTACAGATATATGTAAAAGTAGTTCTGGCTCTTACGAGGCTCTAATACAAAATTAAAACACAGGCATATTTAAAGAAGAGCTAAGATGATCAGACACAGTGGCTCACACCTGGAACCCCCAGCACTTTGGGAGAACAAGGTGGGAGCATTGTTTGAGCCCAGGAGCTCGAGACCAACCTGGGAAACATAGTGAAACCTCATCTCTAAAAAAAAAAATAAAAACAGAATTAGGTGGGTGTGGTGGCCTGCACCTGTAGGCCTAGCTACTCAGGAGGCTGAGGTGGGAGGATCACTTGAACCCAGGAGGTTGAGGCTGCCGTGAGCTGTGATTGCACCACTGCGCTCCAGCCTGGGTGACAGACGGAGACCTTGTCTCAAAAGTAACAACAAAATGCTAAGACATGTTGAAAGGAACAGAGTGGAGTGGCAGATTGGAAAGGACAGAAGAGCAAGGGGCTGGAGTGCTTGATGTCCACAAACTCTGCTCTCGAAAATGGAGTGGAGGAATGGGACTGGGCATTGCTCAAGCACAGAGACTCAGGGAAGTCAGGCAGCACCCAGAGAGGGCCGGTGAGGACCTCTTACCTGTGGAGTTGGGTGGCTCACCGGGACAGGTTATGGAAGAAGGCCTTGAAGCCAAGTAGAGGAATTTAGAGTCAGTTCAAATTGGGAGCCATTGTATCTTCTTGAGTAAGAAAGTGTGAGGAATCAAGCGGCCTTGGAGGAACCCGCATCTGTTGAGTAGTTTGCAGGTGGCTGGTGGTGTGGAGACACCCTTGCATCTTACAGTGTTCTGAGTGTGATGCAGCAAGAGCCTGAACAGGGCGGTGATGATCAGAATGCAATGGAAGAGCGCATCTAGGAGACATCTTGAAGGAAAAATGCCAAGGCTTGTGAGAGGCGACCCCTGGATCAGATAATATAGCTATGAAGACTATTAGCCAATGATAAAAAGTACTATTTCATCTTGACATGGTGGCATTATCACTTTAAGCCTTCTAAATAACAGTTCTGAAAAAGTTTATTAAATTGAGTGGCTCTGAATTAATTTTATTTATTCCACAAATATGTATAGTAATAGGTTTCCACTGTGTGTCAGGCAGATGCAGCTGTGCACAAGATGACACAGTCCCTCTGCCAGGGAGCTTACGGTGTGGTGAGGGAGAAAGACAGGACCACAGGCATTTAGAATGGAGCACAGTAAGGGCCAAGAGCTGGAATATACCAGGTGCTATGGGAGCATAAAGGAGAGTCGCCGCACCTACCCACAGGGCCCCAGGTATTGAAGCCGATGCATGAACGATGAATAGGGGCTCCAACTGCACCATAGCAGCCAGGGAAGTGTGGGAGAATGTCAGAGGCAGAAGACATGCAGAAGAATGTGCACAGGCCTGGCAATCAGGAAGAGCACAGCTCCTCCAGGGAGTCTGCCAGGTTCAGTGTGGCTGGAGAAAAGAGAGCAAGAGTGAGGTGTGAGAGATGAAGCAGGAAAGAGGAGCACACCCAGAAGTGCTTTGTGAGTCATGGTAAGGAGCTTGGACCTTGTTCTCCAGGCACTGGGGAGCCATTCAGGGGTTTTAAATGGTCAGCTGGAGGCAGCAGTTGGGGGTAGATGATGAATTTAGTGTTAGACACACTGAGTCAGAGGCCCCCATGGACATCCAGGTTGAGGTATGTCAGCAATTCTTACCTTCCTATAAAGTACAGTCTAGGCAACAGGGCACATTTCCCTGCATTGGCATCATTTTTCTCCTGTCCTCCCATCACCTGGAGCTAGCTCTTCAGCTCCCCCTCCTTCTAGGGGTATCTCACTTGGACCCCATTTCTGTTTATCTTGGTTATTCTGATTTTGTTTCTCCTTCTCTCTTGAAGAGCCCTAGACAAGGGTGTTTGGAGCTCAGTTGGGTGAGTGTTCACCTCTTGGAGGAGGGTCTGAGCCATGGATGATCCCTCACCCAGGATTTTTGCAGGTGTCCAGTCCCCTCCCCTAGTATCCACCTGCACAGTTGTGGCCCAGGACCTCCCCTTCACCAGTGCACTATTACTCTAGTGGTAACTGCCTCTCCTTTCTTTCAGCGGGTGCCAAAGCCTTTGTCTGTGATCAGTGCGGTGCACAGTTTTCGAAGGAGGATGCCCTGGAGACGCACAGACAGACCCATACTGGTGAGTTGACTTGGATATCTATTCTCTAGGTTTTCTACAATGTTGGTGGCACATGGACATGAACTATCTGGGTGGCAACCTCTTTTTAGCAATTGTGACATTCGGTAATCTCCTGGGGGAGCTGTGAGTAGGATGGGCTTCTGACATGTTCAGCTACTCTTGTCTGTGGGGCTTGCCCAGCAGGAGTTTACAAGTATGGCATGACCCCATGAGAATGGCTGTCCTAGATTAGGCCAGAATCTGTCTCTAACAGGCCACTGAGATCCTTCTTGGAGGTATCCAGTGTGCTCTTGTTGAGACCTTAGTCTGTGAGGTTATCAAAATCTCTTCTTCCCCTAGTCAGGAAATCTCTCACACCCCATCTGATGAAACTGAAACCCTTGCGTGGCCACGGTGGGCTGGTCCTCCCTCTGTGAGAGCTGAGACATTGTTTAAAATCAGCCTGTACACACGATGCATTTGAATGATATTAATCCACAATGACAGAGCTTTATTTGATTTCAAAGGGATCGATTTCACCACACCGAAGTCATCTGATCATTGTGATCAGCACTGTTGTCATCACATCATCACGGCAGCTCACACTTACTGAACACTCACAATGAGGCAGGCACTGTTCTCAGTGCTTTGCGTCAGGGGTCCCCAACCCTGAGGTCATGGACTGGTGTCCATGGTGGACTGTTAGGAACCAGGCTGCATGGCAGGAAGTGAGTGGTGGGTGAACAAGCGAAGCTTCATCTGTATGTACAACTGCTCCCATTGCACGCATTGCCACCTGAGATCTGCCTTGTGTCAGATCAGCAGCAGCATTAGATTCTCATAGCGCAAACTCTCTTGTGAACTATGCATGCGAGGGGTCTGGGTTGTGTACTCCTTATGAGAATCTAATGCCTGATGATCTGTCACTGTCTCTCGTCACCCCCAGATGGGACCATCTAGTTGAGGAAAACAAGCTCAGGGCTCCCACTAATTCTACGTTACAGTGACTTATATTATTAGCTCATGATGTATTACAATGTAATGATAGAAATAAAGTGTACAATAAATGTAATGTGCTTAAATCATCCCAGAACCACCCTCCTGCACCCCACCATATGTGAAAAAGTTGTCTTCCATGAAACTGGTCCCTGGTGACAAAAAGGTTGGGGACCACTGCTTTATGTGATCCCACCTAGCTAATCTCTCAGTAACCCTGTAAGGTAAGATAGGAGGCTACTCTTATGTCATAGATGAGGAAACTGAGGCTCAAAGGAAAGGGGCTTGCTGGAGTCAGTAGTGGGGACAGCCGTGGTAGAGCCTTATAGTTCACAGCTGAGACCGCATGGGTTTAATCCCTACTCTGCCACTTCCTATTTGTGGGGCCATGGATAAATTATTTAAACTTTCTTAATTTAGATTTCTCATCTGTTAGAAGAATGGAGTAATATTGGTGTCTACCTCAAGCATAGGGTTGTTGTGGGGATGAAATAAGATATTTTATTTGAAGTATTTCATGGAGTGTTTGGCTCACAGTAAGTACTCAGTAAATAGTAGTAGGTATATTTGATGTAATAGATATTTATTGAGTTTCTACAATGTGCCTGGCACTGTCTAGGCATTTAAGATGTAGTGGTGTATGAGACAAATGACATTTCTGCCCCCCATGGAACTGAGATTGTAGCTGGGAGACAGAAACAGCAAATAAGTGTATGATATCATGTCTGGTTAGATATAGTAAGTGCTACTAAGGAAAGGATAAGGAGTAGAGAATAATAGGGAGAAAGAAATATTGTGGATAAATATTATGGATATTTAGGGGGAGATGGATAAAACGGTTAGGGAAGAAGGTGGTGTCTGAGCAGAGTCTTAAAAAGTGAGGGAGTTGGGAGGCTAAGGCAGGTAGATCACTTGAGGCCAGGAGTTCGAGACCAGCCTGGCCCACATGGTGAAACCCTGTCTCTACAAAAAAAAAAGTTAGCCAGGCTTGGTGGTGCATGCCTATATCCCAGCTACTTGGGAGGCTGAGACAGGAGAATCGCTTGAACCCAGGACATGGAGGTTGCAGTGAGCTGAGATCATGCCATTGCACTCCAGCCTGGGTGACAGAGCGAGACCTCATCTCAAAAAAAAAAAGAAAAGTGAGGGAGCGAGCCATTCAAAAATTTCTGGGAAGAATGTCTAAGCAAAGGGAGCAAGCACTTGTAGAAGCCCTGAGGCTGGGTCAAGCCTGCCAAGTTTAAGAACCCGCATGCAGAGCAGTGTGGCCAGAGAGCAGGAAGTGACTTATAGAGAGTCAGGAGGGATGAGGGTGGGATCTGGCAAGTCTCTCAGCCCTGGTAAAGATCTGGATTTTATTCTGCATGTGCTAAGAGTCCTTTAGAAGGTGAGAAAATATTTGCAAATCATATTTTTGATGAGGAACTTAATAGCTAGAAATAAAGGTCTTATAATTCAAAAAAAATTCAAATAATCAAATAATGGGTAAAGGATCTGAACAGACGTATCTCTAAAGATAGAGAGCTAGCCAATGAGCACCTGAAAAAGATGCTCAACTGCATTCGCCATCAGGGAGATGCAAATCAAAACCACAGTGAGATATTGCTTCATGCCCACTAAATGTGGCTACAATAAAAAATACAGATAGTAACAAGTGTTATCAAAGATGCGGAAAAACCAGAACTCTTATATTACGCTGGTGGGAGTGTAAATGGCGCAGCCACTTTGGAAAACAGTCTGGGGATTCCTCAAGAGGTTAAGCATAGAATTATCATGTGACACAGCAGTTCATCTCCTAGGTATACAGTCAAGAGAACTGAGAAGATATGCTCACATGAGAACCTGTACGTGAATGTCTACAGCAGCATTATTCATAATAGCCAAAAAATGGAAACAACCCAGTGTCTATCAGCTGATGAATGGATAAGCAAAGTGTGGCGTATTCATACCATGACATACTATTTGGCCCTAAAAAGGAATGAAGTACTGATATATACTATAACATAGATGAACTTGAATATGCTCCGTGAAAGCAGCCAGATGCAAAGTGATTCCGTTCATGTGAAATATCTAGAATAGGCAAATCTATAGGGACAGAAAGTAAATTAGTAGTGGGCAAGGGCTGGAGAAGTTGTGGGGAAATGGACAGTGACTGCTGATGGGATGGAGTTTCTTTTTGGAGTGATGAATATGTTCTAAAATTGATTGTGGTGATGACTACACAGTTTTGTATACGGAGGCTCCTCGACTTACAATGGGGCTGTGTCCTGATAAACCCATTATAAGCTGAAAAGATAATACATCGAAAATGCATTTAATACAACTAACATCATAGCTTAGTCCAGCCTGCCTTGAATGTGCTCAGAACACTTATATTAGCCTACAGTTGGGCAAAATCATTTAATATAAAACCTAGGTTATAATAAAAGTGTTGAAGATCTCATGAAATTTATTATATCCTGTACATTACTTCAAAACTGTGATAGTTTCCCACAATTATAAAGTTGAAAAATCGTAAGTCAGGGACCATTCTATGTATTAGTTGAACTGTACACTTTAAAAAGCATGAATTTCACATTGTATGGTATATTAGATCTCCAAAAAGCGGCATGGGTATGTACATGTGTATAAATGATCTCTGCCAGTGTCAGAAAGAGTCACTGGTTTCACTCATGCTACCTCTTTCTATATATACACGTACATGCACAAACAGAGTGATGTGCTGTGTGTTAAGTGGTTCTTGCACTGCTATAAAGAAATACCTAAGACTGGGTAGTTTACAGAAGGGTTTAATTGGCTCACAGTTCTGCAGGCTTTCCAGGAAGCATGATGCTGGCATCTGCTCAGGCTGTGGGGAGGGCTCAGGAAGCTTACAATCATGTGGAAGGAAAAGGGGGGGCAGGCATGTCACATGGCCAGAGCAGGAGCTAGAGAGAGAGAGTTGGACCAGGGGAAAGCTGCTGCATACTTTTAAATGACCAGATCTCTAAGAGAACTCACTCATTGTCATGAGAATAGGATGGTGCTAAACCACTCAGGAGAAACCCACCCCCATGATCCAGTCACCTCCCACCAGGCTCTACCTCCAACATTGGGACTTACCGTTCAACATGAGATTTGGGCAGAGACAAATATTCAAACTATATCACATCATATAATGACATTTTGTCAACAATGGATTGCATATATGACAGTGGTCCCATAAGATTATAATACCATATTTTTACTGTACCTCTTCTACATTTACATGTGTTTAGATACATAAATACTTACCATTGTGTTATAATTGCCTGCAGTGTTTAGTATGCTAGCATGCTGTAAAGGTTTGTAGCTTAGGGACAATAGGCTATACCATATAACCTAGGCTCTTAGAAGGCTGTACCATCTAGGCTGGTGTAGATGTGCTCTATGATACAGCCTAGAAGCTACGCACTAGGAAGTAGAGAGCTGGAACTTGACCCAGCTCACATGCTCTTTCCATGACTTCCCAGCTGCCTGCACATTGAGTGTTGTCTGTGGGCTAAAAGGCTCAGGACCATTAGCTCACTGCCCTGTCCTGGGCAGGGCTCTTTTGGATCCCTGTGCCCTATTTAAGACAAAAATTGCCTAATGGAACATTTCTCAGCACATATCCATATCACTAAGTGACATATGACTGTACCCACACACGCTCACACACACATATACACACATACATAACTTTACTGAGATGTAATACATAAACACACACAGATGCACGTGAGATGGGGAAGAATAATCCATTGGAGGGTTTTGAGTGGGAGAATGACATGACTTGATTTATGTGTTTAATAGGTTATTCTGGCTCTTGTGTTGAGGATTGACCATGGAGAGTGTTGTCATGTAATAAACCACTCCAATAGTGGTTTAAAACAATAAAGGGTTATTATTTCTGGCAGTTTTGTGGGCAACTGGGCTCAGCCGGGTGGTTTTCACTCTGGGTTTCATGTGGTTTCCATCAGGTAATGGCTGGAGCTGGTGTCATCTGAAGACTTGACTGGGCTGGACTGGATGTCCAAGATGGCTCCTTCACTCAGTTATCTGAGTCTCAGTGTTCCTTAACTTGGCTTCTCTCTTCAGCAGAGTAACCTGGACTTGTGTGACAGCCCAGGTTTCCAGGACTCAGGACACAGGGACTGCTAGCCCTCTTAAAAGCTAGGCTGAGGCCAGGCGTGGTGGCTTATGCCTATAATCCCAGCACTTTGGGAGGCCAAGGTGGGTGGATCACAAGGTCAAGAGATTGAGACCATCCTGGCCAACATAGTGAAACCCTGTGTCTACTAAAATACAAAAATTAGCTGGGCCTGGTGGCGTGCGCCTGTAGTCCCAGCTACTCGGGAGGCTGAGGCAGGAGAATTGCTTGAATCCAGGAGGCGGAGGTTGCAGTGAACTGAGATTGGGCCACTGCACTCCAGCCTGGTGACAAAGTGAGATTCTGTCTCAAAAAAAAAAAACAAAAAACAACAACAACAACAACAAAACAACAATAAAACAGTAAAAGCTAGGCTGAAAGTACACAGCATTACTTCCACTATATTTCATCAATCAGAGTTACAGGTCAGCCCCAGATTGAAGGTCCTGGAAGGCTGGACTCTCCTTCCCAGCAGGGAAGTGACAGAACCCTATAGGGAAAGAGGAAGTTGGTGGCAGCCATCTTTGGATATAAGCTACCACAGGGAACGAAAGTGAAAGAAGGAAGAACACCAGTCAGCTGCTGTTAAGATGATCGGTGTCAATATTCCAGCATTCTTGTCCGGGTCTTTTCTAAGTGGAAAACGTGCCTCCTGACTGGCACCTCGAGCTTTGGCCTGGAAGGGCCTTGCCCTGTCAGGTGAGCTGTCATTCAAGTCAGCATCTTCCTAGCTCAGTTATAGAGAAAGTGACCTGATGAGATTGTTTTGCCCAGGCTTCCAGAGTTTGTTGTCATGAAAGTGAGGGGACGACCGGGTCTCCCAGGGTCCCAGCCATTTTCTTATTGCTAGACCACGTGTAACTGAGAATCCCACTCTGAGAGTTCTAATCTGGATGGCTGAGCTGTGAGCCAGCTTTGCCAAGCAGCTTAATTCTGTCCATCCAGATTAAATTTGCAGCAGCAGGGAGCAAGCTGCCCTCTCAGCCGGGGGCAGGGGAGCAAGTTGAGTCCCTGAGGGGTGAGCAGCTGTGAAGGCTGTTCCCAGGTGGACCCCAGATGTATGGAAAACCCCCTGGTTCCATACATCTGGCACCTACTGGGGATATGATGGTGACCAACTCAGGCACACACCCTGTTCTTGAAAGAAGCTGCAGGTCTGAATGTGGTGGTCTGGGCCCTTTGTTTTTTCCCAGAGATCTTGTGGATGGGGCTCCTCTCCTGGAGGAGGGAGAGGTCAGCTACTGAGTGCCCCCTGCTGATGTTGAGGTAAAATGTGGCCTGCTCAATAGGCCACATGTGGTGTGCTCAATAAAGATTGAGTAAACTGAGCTCTTGAAAGGATGGGGAATGGAGAAAATGAATCCAAATTAGGGGTGCGAGACCAAGGTGGATGCTTTGAGAAAGGCTCCCTGCCAGCCTTACTGTGAGCTGCGGGCGAGCTCCCCCGATAGGGAAGAGCCACTTCCTTGTGTGGGGCAGGTGTCATGCTCAGTGCTGAGGGGAGATACGACAGCAGCCTTACCCTCAGGATAAGGTTGGCCGAGAGGGGTCCTGTGCGGCCCTGGTGACTCTCTCTGACATGGCAGAGCTCATTCATCACTCATAGCGCTACTTCTTGCTGAACCTAGGTGGATTTTCACTTCTCCTAATAATCAATGAGAGAATACAATCTGAAATCTATTTGACCTCTCTGTTCCAGGAAAGGGGACCCAGGAGGAAGGGAGATGCCTGATGACAGGGAATGCTGAAAATATCACTAAAGCTCTTGGAGTGGGAAAAACCAAGTAGGAGGCCAGGTATTGTTGGAAGAGCTCTGAAAAAGAGAAGGAATGGAGGCCCTGGGACAGTAAAAATAATGCCAGTGCCACTTGATATTTTTGCTACCTTAGTTTATAAAACACTTTTCTCTGTTATACCCATTTAACAGATGAGAACATGGGGGCCTAGACGCTACCCACTAGGAAGTGGAGAACTGGAACTTGACCCAACTCCAACTCAAGTACTCTTTCTACTACTCCCCGGCTGCCTTCGCGTTGACCGAGTCCTGCCCAGGAGTCTGTGGGCTGAATGGTTCAGGGTGATCCTGTTTAGAGGTCAGTGAGCTCATGGCCCTGCCTGGAAAGAGCTCTTTTGGATCCCTGTGTCCCATTTCACTAAGAAGCCCCGATACCCTGATGTAGAAGCCTCTAACTGTCCTCCCGGAGTAGGATACAGTTTGCCTGAATTAGATCAGTTTCATATCCAAGGCTGCCATGTGAGAGTTCATGGAGCTCACGTGTGGCTTTGCATAGCACAGGTGGTTATGGTGTCGTACAGATATTCTTGAAACTGGAAAATGAATTTAATGGAAATGATTTCCAATTCCAGTCTATCCAAGAGAATGGCATCTTCACATCTCACCCTTTTGACCCTACTTGACCTGGATGTCTGTCCTGGTGTGTGTGACCCCTCCTTGCCCCCTGCCCTCAAGATCTTGACGAGCTCAAGCTGGTGTTCTAGGAGGCCATGCTTACGGTTGGGCTGGGCTCAGGCTTTGTTGTCACATTCGGTTTTCTGTTTTGGTACAACGAAGACTTTGAGGAGATAAACAGAGATCATTTTACACCTTTTATATTATGACAAATACATATTGCAAAACACTGCTGCTTCCAAAATGTTTGGGTTGCAGAGCAGTGAGGAATTAACAGCTAGGCAGTTCCCGAGATGCTTGTACTTCAT